>NC_088233.1:50153062-50753062 GCF_036934945.1 Oncorhynchus masou masou
GGCATGATTTAAAAGTGTTCAGTGCTCAATAGAACTCTGTGGCGCCGCTCTGCAGCAGAATGGTGCTAACTTCGAACGTCAACTGCAGGTTCATGACTGAAAATATGGGCTTTTTTAAAATGAAATCCGCTGAATACAAAATGAAATGGGGACTAAACATATATTTACTAAGCTAACAAACTGAATTTCAATATCCACCCCCTGCAATATCCACCCCCTTCAATATCCACCCCTTTTTCCGTACATTTAAAATACTTATTTTCCATGATGTTGAAAAGGCATCTTTTCCGGACGTTAAAAAATATGTATCTTCCAGACGTTCAGGTTCATTTTTGGTTTAAATTAAAGTTGAAAAGATGTCATTTATAGACACCTATGCTTGGGCCTAATCAAGGCTGGTTCAGACCGGACAAAATCTGAACCAAACATTGACGTCTATGATTGGTTCAGAAAAGATACAGACCGAACCAAAGACTGTGGATGTGGAAATCAAGGCCGGTCCAGACTGTCGGCCTGTGCTTACTGAGGTGTAGCCTACAGTGTCGCCTGAAATGACATTATACCATTTGTAGGCTTTTGTAGAAAAGGTGTATGGTCTAGACAGGACCAAAAAAAGATGTTGACTCATGCTTACTTGGCTATAACATACCATGTTGGCCCACAATTTTTTAAATCCCCATCCATGTGGTAGTCCCATCATTTGTAAAGCAGGCAATTCTATTGCCTTTATTAGTCCTGATTCCTGTAACTTATCAATGTGGCTATTTAAGCTCTGAATTTCAGCTACCCTACTTCATTAGTCGTTATCGTTTATTTGAGTCGAGTCTATTTGCAATGTGTTTACACAGCAGGAAATGCAGGAGTATTTAATTTTTTCACTATGATCAGCTTTACAGCAATTTACAGATACAAACCGGAAACCACTGATTATGACAATGAGATGAAACTCCTGGATAACAGTTGTGATTGTCCATTCCATATTGTCCATTTTACATTGACCTGTCCTGTTTTTAGGATATGTTGTTTGTTTTATTTGATTGGGCACCATTTAAGTGAGTCTATTTGATCAGAGAAACCGGCATGATTTAAAAAGTGTCCGTCTCATTACTGTAAAGTTCTGTATTTATTTTCTTAGTCAACCTTGTGTTCTTTTTCCTTATGTTCTTGAATGTAGCCCTGTCTTTCATTTTTGTTCATTGATTTCACCTGTGTTAGTTACTCACCTGGTCTCATCAGCTCCTTATTTAGTTCAGTTCATTCTGTTTGTGCCTTTGTGAGGTATTGCGCCATTTGACCCTACTTAGTCATTTCCTAGCAAGTTTGTGAGTATCAGTTATAGCCTTCAGTCCTAGTTTTGATTCACCTGCCTGTCTGCCTACCTGTGTATGACCATTGCCTGCCTGTGACCACAATTCTTGCCTTCAGAGTAGGCGAAATAAACACCCGCCGTGCTCTGCGGGTGAATCTATACCTTTTCTCCCTGAGCACTCATGACAATGTAATTGTCATACATTTCTTTATTTTTTTAAAATTTCACCTTTATTTAACCAGGTGGGTCAGCTGAGAACAAGTTCTCATTTACAACTGCGACCTGGCCAAGATAAAGCAAAGCAGTGCGACAAAAACAACACAGATTTACACATTAACAAGTGTACAGTCAATAACACAATAGAAAATAAAAATTGAAAAATCATTGTACAGTGTGTGCAAATGTAGAAGAGTAGGGAGGTAGGCAATACATATGCCAGAGGTGAAATAATTACAATTTGGCATTAATACTGGAGTGATAGATGTGCAGATGATGATGTGCAAGTAGAGATACTGGGGTGCAAAAGAGCAAGAGGGTAAGTAATAATATGGGGATGAGGTAGTTGAGTGTGCTATTTACAGATTGACTGTGTACAGGTACAGTGAACTGTAAGCTGCTCTGACAGCTGATGCTTAAAGTTATAGAGGGAGATATAAGACTCCAGCTTCAGAGATTTTTTGCAATTCGTTCCAGTCATTGGCAGCAGAGAACTGGA
This sequence comes from Oncorhynchus masou masou, assembly GCF_036934945.1. NCBI lineage: Eukaryota > Metazoa > Chordata > Actinopteri > Salmoniformes > Salmonidae > Oncorhynchus > Oncorhynchus masou. The sequence goes on from NC_088233.1 coordinate 50,155,087, forward strand.
AGGAAAGGCGGCCAAAGGAAGTGTTGGCTTTGGGGATGACCTGTGCAATATAGCAGTCTGCTATAGACCATCTTCTGCCCCCAGCTGTGCTCTGGACACCATATGTGAACTGAATGCCCCCCATCTATCTTCAGAGCTCGTGCTGCTAGGCGACCTAAACTGGAACATGCTTAACACCCCAGCCATCCTACAATCTAAACTTGATGCCCTCAATCTCACACAAATTATCAATGAACCTACCAGGTACCTCCCCAAAGCCTTAAACACGGGCACCCTCATAGATATCATCCTAACCAACTTGCCCTCTAAATACACCTCTGCTGTCTTCAACCAAGATCTCAGCGATCACTGCCTCATTGCCTGCATCCGTAATGGGTCAGCGGTCAAACGACCTCCACTCATCACTGTAAAACGCTCCCTGAAACACTTCAGCGAGCAAGCCTTTCTAATCGACCTGGCCGGGGTATCCTGGAAGGATATTGATCTCATCCCGTCAGTAGAGGATGCCTGGATATTTTTTTTAAATGCCTTCCTAACCATCTTAAATAAACATGCCCCATTCAAGAAATTTAGAACCAGGAACAGATATAGCCCTTGGTTCTCCCCAGACCTGACTGCCCTTAACCAACACAAAAACATCCTATGGCGTTCTGCATTAGCATCGAACAGCCCCCGTGATATGCAGCTGTTCAGGGAAGCTAGAAACCATTATACACAGGCAGTTAGAAAAGCCAAGGTTAGCTTTTTCAAGCAGAAAGCAAAGACTTATAGATGACCTGGAGCCAGTGGGTTTGGCGACGGATATGTAGTGAGGGCCAGCCAACGAGAGCATACAGTTTGCAGTACTTCCGATGCCGACAGATATGGCCGCCTCGCTTCGCGTTCCTAGGAAACTATGCAGTTTTTTGTTTTTTTACATGTTATTTCTTACATTAGTACCCCAGGTCATCTTAGGTTTCATTACATACAGTCGAGAAGAACTACTGAATATAAGATGAGCGTCAACTCACCATCAGTACGACCAAGAATATGACTTTCGCGAAGCGGATTCTGTGTTCTGCCTTTCAACCAGGACAACGGAATGGATCCCAGCCGGCGACCCAAAAAAACGACTTCGTAAAAGAGGGAAACGAGGCGGTCTTCTGGTCAGACTACGGAGACGGGCACATCGTGCCCCACTTCCTAGCATTCTTCTCGCCAATGTCCAGTCTCTTGACAACAAGGTTGATGAAATCCGAGCAAGGGTAGCATTCCAGAGGGACATCAGAGACTGTAACGTTCTTTGCTTCACGGAAACATGGCTCACTGGAGAGACGCTCTCTGATGCGGTGCAGCCAGCGGGTTTCTCCACACATCGCGCCGACAGAAACAAACACCTTTCTGGTAAGATGAGTGGCGGGGGCGTATGCCTTCTGGCTAACGAGACGTGGTGTGATCACAGAAACATACAGGAACTCAAATCCTTCTGTTCACCTGATTTAGAATTCCTCACAATCAAATGTAGACCGCATTATCTACCAAGAGAATTCTCTTCGATTATAATCACAGCCGTATATATTCCCCCCCAAGCAGACACATCGATGGCTCTGAACAAACTTTATTTGACTCTTTGCAAACTGGAATCCATACATCCTGAGGCTGCATTCATTGTTGCTGGGGATTTTAACAAGGCTAATCTGAAAACAAGACTCCCTAAAATGTATCAGCATATCGATTGCGCCACCAGGGCTGGCAAAACCTTGGATCACTGTTATTCTAACTTCCGCGACGCATATAAGGCCCTGCCCCGCCCCCCTTTCGGAAAAGCTGACCACGACTCCATTTTGCTGATCCCTGCCTACAGACAGAAACTAAACAAACAAGAAGCTCCCACGTTGAGGTCTGTCCAACGCTGGTCCGACCAAGCTGATTCCACATTCCAAGACTGCTTCCATCACGTGGACTGGGACATGTTTCGTATTGCGTCAGGCAACAACATTGACGAATACGCTGATTCGGTGTGCGAGTTCATTAGAACGTGCGTTGAAGATGTCGTTCCCATAGCAACGATTAAAACATTCCCTAACCAGAAACCGTGGATTGATGGCAGCATTCGCATGAAACTGAAAGCGCGAACCACTGCTTTTAATCAGAGCAAGGTGACTGGTAACATGACCAAATACAAACAGTGCAGCTATTCCCTCCGTAAGGCTATCAAACAAGCTAAGCGTCAGTATAGAGACAAAGTAGAATCTCAATTCAACGGCTCAGACACAAGAGGTATGTGGCAGGGTCTACAGTCAATCACGGACTACAAGATGAAATCCAGCTCAGTCACGGACCAGGATGTCTTGCTCCCAGGCAGACTAAATAACTTTTTTGCCCGCTTTGAGGACAATACAGTGCCACTGACACGGCCTGCAACGGAAACATGGGGTCTCTCCTTCACTGCAGCCGAGGTGAGTAAAATATTTAAACGTGTTAACCCTCGCAAGGCTGCAGGCCCAGACGGCATCCCCAGCCGCGCCCTCGGAGCATGCGCAGACCAGCTGGCTGGTGTGTTTACGGACAATATTCAATCGATCCCTATACCAGTCTGCTGTTCCCACATGCTTCAAGAGGGCCACCATTGTTCCTGTTCCCAAGAAAGCTAAGGTAACTGAGCTAAACGACTACCGCCCAGTAGCACTCACTTCCGTCATCATGAAGTGCTTTGAGAGACTAGTCAAGGACCATATCACCTCCACCCTACCCGACACCCTAGACCCACTCCAATTTGCTTACCGCCCAAATAGGTCCACAGACGACGCAATCTCAACCACACTGCACACTGCCCTAACCCATCTGGACAAGAGGAATACCTATGTGAGAATGCTGTTCATCGACTACAGCTCGGCATTTAACACCATAGTACCCTCCAAACTCGTCATCAAGCTCGAGACCCTGGGTCTCGACCCCGCCCTGTGCAACTGGGTACTGGACTTCCTGACGGGCCGCCCCCAGGTGGTGAGGGTAGGCAAAACTGGGGCCCCACAAGGGTGCATTCTGAGCCCTCTCCTGTACTCCCTGTTCACCCATGACTGCGCGGCAACGCACGCCTCCAACTCTATCATCAAGTTTGCGGACGACACAACAGTGGTAGGCTTGATTACCAACAACGACGAGACGGCCTACAGGGAGGAGGTGAGGTGAATAAGGAGTGTGGTGTCAGGACAATAACCTCACACTCAATGTCAACAAAACTAAGGAGATGATTGTGGACTTCAGGAAACAGCAGAGGGAACACCCCCCTATCCACATCGATGGAACAGTAGTGGAGAGGGTAGTAAGTTTTAAGTTCCTCGGCATACACATCACAGACAAACTAAATTGGTCCACTCACACAGACAGCATCGTGAAGAAGGCGCAGCAGCGCCTCTTCAACCTCAGGCGGGCTGTATCACCGCCTGGTACGGCAACTACTCCGCCCACAACCGTAAGGCTCTCCAGGGGGTAGTGAGGTCTGCACAACGTATCACCGGGTGCAAACTACCTGCCCTCCAGGACACCTACACCACCCGATGTTACAGGAAGGCCATAAAGGTCATCAAGGACAACACCCACCCGAGCCACTTCCTGTTCACCCCGCTATCATCCAGAAGGTGAGGTCAGTACAGGTGCATCAAAGCTGGGACCGAGAGACTGAAAAACAGCTTCTATCTCAAGGCCATCAGACTGTTAAACAGCAACCACTAACATTGAGTGGCTGCTGCCAACACACTGACTCAACTCCAGCCACTTCAATAATGGGTATTGATGGGAAAGGATGTAAAATATATCACTAGCCACTTTAAACAATGCTACCTAATATAATGTTTACATACCCTACATTATTCATCTCATATGTATACGTATATACTGTACTCTATCATCTACTGCATCCTTATGTAATACATGTATCACTAGCCACTTTAACTATGCCACTTTGTTTACATACTCATCTCATATGTATATACTGTACTCGATACCATCTACTGTATCTTGCCTATGCTGCTCTGCACCATCACTCATTCATATCTTTATGTACATATTCTTTATCCCCTTACACTGTGTATAAGATATTAGTTTTGGAATTGTTAGTTAGATTACTCGTTGGTTATTACTGCATTGTCGGAACTGGAAGCACAAGCATTTCGCTACACTCGCATTAACATCTGCTAACCATGTGTATGTGACAAATAAAATTTGATTTGATTTGATTTGATTTGGTAGTATATGGGGCTTGGTGACAAAACGGATGGCACTGTGATAGACTACATCCAATTTGCTGAGTAGAGTGTTGGGGGCTATTTTGTGAATGACATCGCCGTCAAGTATCGGTAGGCTAGTCAGTTTTACAAGGGTATATTTGGCAGCATGAGTGAAGGAGGCTTTGTTGCAAAATAGAAAGCCAATTCTAGATTTAATTCTGGATTGGAGATGCTTAATGTGAGTCTGGAAGGAGAGTTTACAGTCTAACCAGACACCTAGGTATTTGTAGTTGTCCACATATTCTAGGTCAAAACCGTCCAGAGTAGTGATGCTAGTCGGGCAGGAGGGTGCGGGCAGCGATCGGTTGAAGAGCATGCACTTAGTTTTACTAGCATTTAAAAGTAGTTGGAGGCCACGGAAGGAGTGTTGTATGGTATTGAAGCTTGTTTGGAGGTTTGTTAGCACAGTGTCCAAAGAAGGGCCAGATGTATACAGAATGGTGTCGTCTGCATAGAGGTGGATCAGAGAATCACCAGCAAGAGCGACATCATTGATAGAAACAGAGAAAAGAGTCGGCCTGAGAATTGAACCCTGTGGCACCCCCATAGGGACTGCCAGAGGTCTAGACAGCAGGCCCTCCGATTTGACACACTGAACTCTATCTGAGAAGTAGTTGATGAACCAGGCAAGGCAGTAATTTGAGTAGCCAAGGCTTTTGAGTCTGCCGATAAGAATGCGGTGATTGACAGAGTTGAAAGCCTTGGCCAGGTCGGTGAAGACGGCTGCACAGTACTGTCTTTTATTGATGGGGTTTATGATATAGTTTAGGACCTTGAGTGTGGCTGAGGTGCACCCATGACCAGCTCAGGAACCAGATTGCATACTGGAGAAGGTAGGATTCGAAATGGTCAGTGATCTGTTTATTAACTTGGCTTTCAAAGATTTTTATAAAGGCAGGGCAGGGAAGAGGATGACGTCGGAAGCTATCCAATCTTTGGGGATCTCAGAAAGAGGTTGAACAGGCTAGTAATAGGGGTTGCAACAATTTCGGTGGATAATTTTAGAAGGAGAGGGTCCAGATTGTCCAGCCTAGCTGATTTGTAGGGATCCAGATTTTGCAGCTCTTTCAGATCATCAGCTGTCTGTAGTTGGGTGAAGGAGAAGCGGGCAAGTTGCTGCAGGGGTTGCTGAGATGTTGGTAGGGGTAGCCAGGTGGAAAGCATGGCCAGCCATGGAAAAATGCTTATTGAAATTCTCAATTATTGTGGATTTATCGGTGGTGACAGTTTTTCCTTTCCTCAGTGCATTGGGCAGCTGGGAGAAGGTGCTCTTATTCTCCATGGACTTTACAGTATCCAGAAACTATTTGGAATTAGTGCCACAGGAAGCAAATTTCTGTTTGAAAAAGCTAGCCTTAGATTTCCTAACTAACTGAGTATATTGATTCCTGACTTCCCTGAAAAGTCACATATTGCGGGGGCTTTTCGATGCTAATGCAGAACGCCACAGGATGTTTTTGTGCTGGTCAAGTGTAGTCAAGTCTGGGGTGAACCAGGGGCTATATCTGTTCTTAGTTCTACATTTTTTGAATGGGGCATGCTTATATAAGATGGAGAGGAAAGTACTTTTGAAGAACAACCAGGCATCCTCTTCTGACGGGATGAGGTCAATATCCTTCCAGGATACCCGGGCCAGGTCGATTTGAAAGGCCTGCTCGCTGAAGTGTTTTAGGGAGCGTTTGACAGTGATGAGGGGTGGTCGTTTGACCATGGAACCATTACAGACGCGGGCAATGAGGCAGTGATCGATGGGATCCTGGTTGAAGACAGCAGAGGTGTATTTAGAGGGCAAGTTGATCCGGATGATATTTAAGAGGGTGCCCATGGTTACGGATTTAGGGTTGTACCTGGTAGGTTCCTTGATCATTTGTGAGAGATTGAAGGCATCTAGCTTAGATTGTAGGACGGCCGGGGTGTTAAGCATGTAACAGTATGAACTCTGAAGATAGATGGGGGGTGATCAATTCACATATGGTTGGGGCTGAAAGGGGTCTATAACAAGCGGCAATGGTGAGGCAACGGTGAGATGTTATAGTTAGGGATGGAAATGTCAGGGTTTTTGGTGGCCTTCCTAAGCCAGTATTCATACATGGCTAGGACATCCGGGTTGGTGGAGTGTGCTAAAGCAGTGAATAAAACCAGCTTCGGGAGGAGGCTTCTAATGTTAACATGCATGAAAACAATGCTTTTACGGTTACAGAAGTCAACAAATGAGAGCACCTGGGGAATGGGAGTGATGCTGGGGTCTGCAGGGCTTGGGTTAACCTCTACATCACCAGAGGAACAGAGGAGGAGTAGGATAAGAGTATGGCTAAATGCTAAAATAACTGGTCGTCTAGTGCGTTCGGAACAGAGAGTAAAATGAGCATGTTTCTGGGCGCGGAAGAATAGGCATACTTTACAGACAAGGGTATGATAGAATGTGAGTACAGTGGAGGTAAGCCTAGGCATTGAGTGACGCTGAGAGAGCTTTTGTCTCTAGAGGAACCATTTAAAATAGGTGCAGTCACCGCATGTGTGGGAGGTGGAATAAAAGGGCTAGCTAAGGCATTTTGAGCAGGGCTGGAGGCTCTACAGTGAAATAAGACAAAAGTCACTAACCAAAATAGCAATAGACAAGGCTTATTGACATTATTGAGAGGCATGTGTAGCCGAGTGATCATAGGCTCCAGTGAGTAGCTAGGCAAGCTACAAGCAAAATGACGGTATAGGGACAAAGTGAAGTCACAATTCAACGGCCCAGACAAGAGACGTATGTGGCAGGGTCTAAAGACAATCACGGACCCCAAAAAGAAAACCAGCCCCGTCACGGACACCGACTTCACGCTTCCAGATAAACTAAACACCTTTTTTGCACGCTTTCATTATAATACAATGCCACGGTCGCGGCCTGCTAATATGGACTGCCCCCCCCCCACATCTCCTTCTCCTTGGCCGATGTGAGTAATACATTTAAATATGTTAACCCTCACAAGGCTGCTGGCCCTAGCCACGTCCTGAGAGCACGCACAGACCAACTGGCTGGTGTGTTTACAGACATATTCAATCACTCCGTATCCCAGTCTGCTGTCCCCACATGCTTCAAGATGACCAGCATTGTTCCATTACCCAAGAAGGCAAAGATAACTGAACTAAATGAGTACCGCCCCGTAGCACTCACTTCTGTCATTATGAAGTGCTTTGAGAGGCTAGTCAAGGATCATATTACCTCCATCTTACCTGCCACCCTAGACCCACTTCAGTTTGCATTCCACCTCAACAGGTCCACAGATGATGCAATAACACACAACTCTGCCCTATCCCATCTGTTCAAGAGGAATACCTATTGTAAGAATGCTGTTAAAACCTGTTAAGGCTATGCACAATACTGCCCCCTTTGGAGGAATTGTGTGCCCATAGTAAACAGAAAGAAAATCTGTCCAAAATTGCTAATATATGCATATAATAATTATTATTGAATAGAAAACACTCAAAAGTTCTAAAACCGTTCGAATTATGTCTGTATGTAAAGAAGAACTCACAGGGCAGCCATTCTCCCAAACTCTCTCTCTCTCTCATCAGGAAAGTTGGGCTGACTTTGACGTCATCGCCCCCACCCTTCCCAACCAGCTACGGATCTGGGATCAGTTTCTGTGTCTTCGGCGGGGTGTGTTCTTTCAATAGGGCGAGTGGAGTGGAGCTTTGACCTTTTGGCAGCCAAAATACTAGGTGTCGCGATAAAATAGACGCGCGTTCTGGCGCGAATGGTACACAGTCATGCCTTCGTTCCAGATTGCCTGAGAGGAGCTGCTTTTGTCCGGTCGAATCGCCAATTGTTTTGTACGTAAGCTTGATTCTGCACTAAGTTTGACCAGTTTAGTCGACATATAATATGTAATTTTGAAGTTTTGATGCGCAACTGTGCGGGACCAGAAGACATTTTGGGTGCATTTCAGCTGAAGCTGTTAGCATATTCTAATACAGAGACACACAACTTGAAACCAAACGATGTATTGGGTAAGTTTGACTCCTTCCACTACATTCTGATCGAAGACCATCAAAGGTAAGGGAATATTTATGTTGTAATTTTGTATTTCTGTTGACTCCAACATAGCAGAGAAATGTTGCTTACGTCTGAGCGCCGCCTCAGATTATTGCCTAGTGACCGAATTCTGTAACGTTAAAAATAAATGTAACACAGCGGTTGCATTAAGAAGCAGTGTATCTTTCTAACTATATGTAGAACATGTATATTTAGTCAAAGTTTATAATATGTATTGCTGTTATCTGGCGTTATCTGGCGGAGCTATCTATAATTTCTCCGTACATTTCTGTAGCATTTTTTGAACATGGCTCAATGTAAACAGAGATTTATGGATATAAATTGCATATTATTGAAAAAAACATAAATGTACTGTGTAACATGTCCTATTACTGTCATCTGATGAAGATTTTCAAAAGGTTAGTGAATTATTTTTCTTTTAATCCTGCGTTTGTGATTGCATCTTTTGCTTGACAAAATGGCTACATTATTGTATGTGTCTTTGTGGTGGTTTGATATACATATGTGCTATGTTTTCGTCGTAAAACATTTTAGAAATCTGACTCGCTGGGTAGATGAACAAGGTGTTTATCTTTCATTTGAGCTATTGGACTTGTTAATGTGTGGAGGTTAAATATTTCTAAGAATATTGTTGCATTCTGTGCGCCATCTTTTGAGTTGAGCGTGGGGGGGTGCCCATGGGGAACATGGTAGCGTGATGTCGTTTTAATTGACTACAGCAACGCATTCAACATCCTAGTACCCTCCAAGCATATCATTAAGCTGGAGGCCCTGGGTCTCAACCCCGTCCTGTGCAATTGGGTCCTGGACTTTCTGACGGGCCGCCCCCAGGTGATGAAGTCAGGAAACAACATCTCCAATTCGCTGACCCTCAACACTGGGGCCCCACAACGGTTTGTGCTCAGCCCCCTCTTGTACTCCCTGTTCACCCACGACTGCGTGGCCACCTCTTACTCAACATTAACAAAACAAAGGAGATGATCGTGGACTTCAGGAATCAGCAGAGGGAGCAACCCTCTATCCACATAGAAGGGACAGTAGTGGAGAAGGTGGAAAGTTTTAAGTTCCTCTGTGTACACATCACAGACAAACTGAAATGGTCTACCCACACAGACAGTGTGGTAAAGAAGGTGCAACAGCGCCTCTTCATACTCAGTATACTGAGAAAATGTGGCTTGTCACCCTGAAACTTTTACAGATGCACAATCGAGAGCATCCTGTCGGGCTGTATCACAGCCTGGTATGATAACTGCACCACCCTTAACCGCAAGGCTCTCCAGAGGGGGGTGAGGTCTGCACAACGCATCAATGGGGGCAAACTACTTGCCCTCCAAGACACCTACAGAAGCCGACGTCACAGGAAGGCCAAAAAATCGTTAGAGGCCCATCTCTTTAAGGATTCACGTGTGAGGTCATGTGCTAAACAGTGTAGTCAAGATTAAGACTAAAAGTGGTAAAAGTAGTAGCCTACAATAAAGAAAAAATCCAGAATAACAGAAAGTGTCTAGATATAAATATTTTATAAATATATTTATAAAAATATTTATAATAAATACCCAGACATACTTGTCTAAATCATGTGAAAGAAATGCTACAGTATAACCCCCAGACACATATTGCAAAGTGGATGCTTCTCTACAGAAGGTGTAAACAGTACAACCAAATTGTTAAAAATATAAACGTTATAGTGTCAATACAATAATATACAGTAGGTACAATAACAATATCACCAACAATACCATTGATAGATGAGTTAGTTATATGCATACAATCAGGGATAAGTAGTTGAGCAAGCAGGATACATTTTTGTATAGTACATCAGCAAGAGAGAGTCATTTGAATAGAGGCACTGCAGATGGTGCTGATGACTGGTCCTTCCGAACCACACATGAACAAGGGAATCTATATTCGGAGAGCTTGTTTCTGTCCTGCCCTTGACTTTGGTGCAGGGCATGTGATGTCCATAGCCTCTTTGTCGCAAAACTCCCTGATCTTCTCAAAAAGGTCCATTTGTCTTGCTGTGTCCTGTCCAGGTGGCGCTTGTACAGGCAGATCATCTATGGGAGGAAGGATGTCAACATTGCGCAACAGCTGAAACCTGGTCCCGACTGAGTCCGAACGCTCCTTGGCAACAACAATACCAAGCTCCACAGCATTGAAGCTGTAAAACAGGAAATAACCAAAAAATGTAAGACATTGCAACCTTGCACAACATCAATTTCACCTCCCAGGTTTAGATAAAAATAATAATATCATACAATGCAATGAAAATGATATTCACCTGAAGTGCTGGTACTGCTTGATCTGTGGCAACGGCCAGAAGTACGGAGTCAGGTGTTGTTGCCAGCCATAGCCTTTCACCAGCATCGTACCATCCTCCAGTCCAACCAGCTCTGGGATGTTGACCCCTCTCACAGTGCTGTCCTTCATAACACCAGCAATCTCAGACAAAGTGTTCACTTTGGTCTTTCTGAAGCACTGCTTGATGAGGCCGAAGAACCAGTCGGGGGCAAACTTGGTGTGTCCTGTGATCAAGAAGTGAAGGTCCAGACGGTGGTGGAGGACCTTCTACTCTGTCTATCCCGATTGCAGGTTACTCTTCTCTGTTACTCTTCTCTTATCTGTATACGTATTTTCCGGTCACAACATCTAGACTTGTAAACGTGCTGCTGTGTGTTTTGTTACTAACCTTACTTTGCTACCTGCCAACCCTACGGTTTTTACTTTTTAATTACCGTTTATACTTTTTGATTTTCCCTCGCTCAACTTTTTTCATTCAACTTTTTCACTCCGGACGCTTTATCTGGACATGGTTCGTCAGGAAGCCGAAGCTAAGTAGTAACATTAACATGATGCCTTCTAATTGCAGTCGCTGTACTCATAATATACAGGAGAACGATCGCCTTACAGCGAGGCCAGCTGTGCTGCAAGCCCAGCTTCAGACGCAATCGCTAGGCAAGGGTAATTTAAGTGTAGGAACGGATGAAACAGCGTCTGTGCCACCAGTAAGTACAGATAGTAGTATAAATCCCCAAGCACAGTCCTTGCAGCCGGACAATTTTCTCATGGCTTCTGGAAGGAAATGCTGTAGAAATGCTCAACCGGTGTCGCTCATTCAGAGACAGAAACTTTCAACCGGTTCTCCCCATTAAGCATCAAGTTGGAGTCAGAGGCCTGTGCCTTCTTTGGTCTCTACTCCTCCCGTTACGGGTTCTGAGACACCGAAGCCTCCCACCATTAGCTCTGAAAAATTGAAAACCCTAGTCATTGGCCACTCCATTACCCGCAGTATTAGACTTAAAACAAATCATCCAGCGATCATACACTGTTTACCAGGGGGCAGGGCTACCGATGTTAAGTTTAATCGTAAGATGTTGCTGGCTAAATCTCAAACTGGTGAGTGTAGAGAGTATAAGGATATTGTTATTCACGTCGGCACCAACGATGTTAGGATGAAACAGTCAGAGGTCACCAAGCGCAACATAGCTTCAGCGTGTAAATCAGCTAGAAAGATGGGTCGGCATCGAGTAATTGTCTCTGGCCCCCTCCCAGTTAGGGGAAGTGATGATCTCTACAGCAGTACTCAATCGCTGGTTGAAAACTGTTTTCTGCCACTCCCAAAAGATAGAATGTAGATAATTGGCCCTCTTTCTGGGACTCACCCACAAACAGGACCAAGCCTGGCCTGTTGAGGAGTGACGGACTCCATCCTAGCTGGAGGGGTGCTCTCATCTTATCTACGAACATAGACAGGGCTCTAACTCTCCCCGCTCCACAATGAGATAGGGTGCAGGCTAGGCAGCAGGGTGCAGGCAAGGCAGCAGGGTGCAGGCTAGGCAGCGGGGTGCAGGCCAGGCAGCAGGGTGCAGGCCAGCCTGCCAGCTTAGTGGAGTCTGCAACTAGCAACTGCAACCCTAGTTATAATTCACTACATACTTGTGTTCTTAACTCTCTAATTAGTCACTTCCTGCTTTTACACTCTATTGCAGCCAGTGGTGAAAAGTACTTAAATTAAGTAGTCATTTAAACTATTTTTACTTAACTGCAGTGTCCACTTTACAGTAGCTATTAAAGAAAGAAATACCATGCTGTTGTTTGAGGATAGTGCACAACAACAAAACACTTATCACAGCAACTGGTTTGATACATTCACCTCTGAAGTTAAATAATGTACATTCTTGCACTGATGCTCTGAACGTAAAAAATAAATAATTTTTTTTAATGATCCATCATGTATGACATTCCTGGGGATGTGTAAACTAAAAAAATGTATTACCATAGCATTTTTGTATGTTCTCTATAGTTACAGTATGTACTTGAAAATGTAGAAATTGACTATTTGGGCAAACTCCTGGCAGACTTGATGCAAAATATTGTGTAGTGAGGTAATTCTTCACTCGATCAGTACTTTGCACACACACAATCTAAATTACACCTAGGATCCTATCTTAATGTATGGACCTTCTACAGTAATTTCACATTTCCACAAACTTCAAAGTGTTTATTTTCACGGTATGAAGAAAATGCATATCCTTGCTTCAGGTCCTAAGCTACAGGCAGTTAGATTTAGTATGTCATTTTTGGCAAACATTGTAAGAAAGGGTCCGATCCTTATCAAGTAGTTTTTTGGGGGTATCTGTACTTTACTGTAAATTCCTGAAGAAAAAAATGTACTTTTTACTCCATACATTTTCCCTGACACCCAAAAAGTATTTGTTACATTTTCAATGCTTAGCAGGACAAAAAATGGTCTTAGTTGTTCTTTTGATTAGTGTGTGAATTAGACAATTTTTTTGTCCAAATGTACCATTTGAAAATAAACACTTTGAAGTTCTAATATCTAATACTTAGATATATCCAAACTCCCTGGCGGACTCGGTAAACACAAATAATTCATTTGGAAATTGTTTGAGTGTTAGCGTGTGGCCCTGGCTATTAGTAAATAAATAAAACAAGAAAGTTGTGCCATCTGGATTGCTTAATATAAGGAATTTAAAATTATTCATAGTTTCACTTTTGATACTTTTGTCACGCCCTGGTCGAAGTATTTTGTGTTTGTCCTCATTTATTTGGTCAGGCCGGGGTGTGGCATGGGTTTTTGTATGTGGTGTGTTTGTATTGGGATTGTAGCTTAGTGGGATGTTCTAGTTAAGTCTATGGCTGTCTGAAGTGGTTCTCAATCAGAGGCAGGTGTTTATCGTTGTCTCTGATTGGGAACCATATTTAGGCAGCCATATTATTAGAGTGTTTCGTGGGTGATTGTCCTTAGTGTCCTGATATCCTTGTTCTGTGTTTATTTACACCAGTATAGGCTGTTTCGGTTTTCGTTACGTTCTTTGTTTTGTAGTGTTTGTAATTGATTCGTGTTTTATGTTTGTTTATTAAACATGGTTCGCAATCTACACGCCGCATTTTGGTCCGACTCTCCTTCCCACCTCAAAAGCCGTAACAACTTTTGATATATTTTTGCAATTACATTTACTTTTGACACTTGAGTTTATTTAAAAACAAATACTTTTAGACTTTTACTCAAGTAGTATTTCCCTGGGTGACTTTCACCTTAATAGAAAATTGCTAAATTAAAGTATCTTTATTTTACTCAAGTATGACAATTTGGTATTTTTTTACACCACTGATTGCAGCACACATTCACAAGTATTTACTTCCCAGCCAAGTTCTACTTATAAAACACTCTTAACATCCTTGTGTGACTCATTCATGTTCCCTATATATAGGTCTTGTGCTGAAGTTTCTTGCTGGCCCAAAGCTTGTAGACGCTAGTATTGTTATTGTGTTCTGTCTCTGACCACTTATACTACAATACTTTTTAAATTAGTGTTATCAATGAGACATGAACATACATCTAAATTTCATCTTACGTGCAGCCTCAAATAGAACCTAAGCCTTTGAGATATGAGTCAGTGGGAAAGACTGCTTCTTATAAACCAGAGGACAGCATGTTATCCTTTGCTTGAAACAAACCAGAAAGTTGAGGGAAACATGAAGGATGTAACAAAGAGAGTAGAGAAAAGGTAGTTCTTAGGATGCAATGGGCACACGATGCTCAAGATGAACATGCTATGAATTGTGCGTTATCCCTATAGCCTGTGATTGCTTAGGTGTGGCATTAGAAGCAGTTAGTTATAAAGGCAATCAGAGATCTCTTTCATATGACCAATAGTACCAGAATGGTGGGGAATGACAGCAACTCCCCTGTATGCTTTCAGGTCCTGAATAAGCAATGGCTTGACTCACACCACATTTCACTCTAATTTCCAAATGTTAAGCTCAGGAAACTCTGTGCCTGCCTGAAACCTCTGGAGCCGATGATGTGTGCCAGCCTACAGGAATCGACTTGAGCCAGCTCTGGCGGCGACATCATCAAGACCATGAGAGTGGGATGACCTGTTGTCCTGTGAAACTCAGCGAGCCGTGAGCAAGGTTGTGCCAGGCTTAACTCTTACAATGAGCTTGGGCATGACACCAAGGGAGAAAGAGATGGCTAGCTGGAGGGAAGAGGAGAGGCCTAGCCTGGCCTCAAAGAGTAGACGTGGCATAGTAAATGTAAATATGTGACACTCATATTAGTATGATATGTCACGTTTGGTATGGTTACATAAGACAGAAGGTCACATGAGGCAAAAACGAAAGGAAGGAGGTATGTCGTGGAGGATGGGTGGGCGTATAACACAAACGTCTAGCAACCTAAAGGTTAATTTTAGCTAATTATCAACTTTGCAACTACTTACTACTTTTAAACTACTTGGCATGTTAGCTAACCCTTCCCCTAATGTTAACCTTTAACTCTAACCTTAACCCCTAATCTTTACCCTAGCCTTAAATCCTAATTCTAACCTTAACACTAGAACCACCATAGGCAAATGTACACCTGATGTTTGATTTTGTAATTAAAATAAATCTACCATTTTCGAAGCAAAGTCCCCCTCCTTTCCTGGCTTTTCCCTAAAATAGTTGTATTTTACATTACCCAGTCATAATTTTTAAATCATAAATGATATTTAGTATTTAGAGACAGTTTTTTTCACACCTAACTTAAGGGGCTGCTGGGCGTTGGTACACAGGCGCTAATGTGTCTCTCTCATCACTGAATGAATTAATTCCGTCAATAGATGAGTGGGCGAGTTTGCCCATCTGTAAAGAGAAGAGTGGGCTGAATGTTGATTCTGCGGTCTCTGTTCACTCGCTTCACATTTCACCCGAAGCTATATCCATTCACTCGCTTCACATTTCACCCGATCACTTTTCATTGCATGTTTCAGTCTGATCACTTAGAATGCTGCTGCCTCCTACTATGATAAATCAATAGGCCAGGATGTTTGCTAGCAAGCTACCAATGTGCATAATATCTAACAAGCGAAGTGAGAGTAGGGAAAGAAGAAAAAATGCTTGTGCGCCTTCTGACAGAACACTTGTTAGCCTGCTGCAACTTTTGAGGACAGGACACACAGACACAGTCACACACACCTCTGCACACTGCTCCTAAACTTAAGCTTTTTTGGTATATAAACCTGCAAGGAGATAGGTATTTTTCCAACATATACTTAGGCATAATAAAACACTTCCGTTTTTATACAAATACAGCCAGGTTGTCACACCAATAATAACAACACATTAGATGAATCTGATGTACATAGGCTAAAGGGGACACCGACAGCACGTTGTCTAGTCTAGTGGATACTTGCAAGCTGAGAAGCCCATCAATTCTAGTATTAACACTAACCTTAACCCCTAACCCCGAGTATAGATAATGTTAGCCACAATTTTTTGTTTTTTGGGAAATCTTAATTCATACTTACTGCAATTTGTAACATACCATATTAATTGCAATTCATAACATATCATACGACTTTGATTATGGACATCCACAAAATAATGCATACCATATGAAACATAACATATCATAATGGAGGGAGACAGATTTTCTTTCACTTTGCTATGTCTACCTCTGAGTCCAGGTTGAGAGGACAGGAGTGAAGGGAGGGAGAGGATCACTGAAAGTTTGCTTTAGCATGACAAGGGAGAAAGAGGTTGTGAGCTGAAAAAGAGAGGACGGGGGCGGCAGTTCGCCCAGTGGTTAAGAGCGTTGGGCCAGTATCTGAAAGGTCGCTGATTCAAATCCCTGAGCAAGGCACTGAACTGTAATGTCGCTCTGAATAAGAGTGTCTGCTAAATGACTTAAATGTAAAAATGGGAGAGGGACAGCCAGCTGGTAGGCTGAGGAGTGAGTCAGTTTCAGCTATCCCACAAAAGATTAAGCTGATGGGTTGTTCTGGCTGCACTCACTGCTAAGGCAGCTGCCCTGATTGAGCTGTCAATTTTAAGAGATGCCCACACTTAGATTCTGTAAATTAGTGTAATGTGCGCATAAAAGGCTGTAGGATTAAAATGGAACCTCGACCAAATTGCACAAATCCCTCCTGCTTAATCTCTGCCAGTTTGAGCAAACCTGTTGTTATTTGCTCATGATGTTTGCGCCAATGCAGGGGCGTCATGCACAAATTATTTTAGAGGGGGCACAAAATATGTGAGAATAGAGGATGAAGGGGGTAGTTGGAGAATTTTAAATTTTTCAAACACCTGAAACAGTATTTTCCTGCAATCTAGAGCTATGATCATTATGCCTAATTCTATGTAAAAAAAAGTATGCATTAGTTATCTAAGCATACCTCTTTACCTGTTGAATTTTCATTTTAGTTAATGAGGCACATAGATTTTTTAAGAACTTTTATGCAACTGCCACACTGATTGATAGTATCATGACCCAAGAATTAAAGCAATTTTAGGGCTGGATTCAGAGTTGCCATGTCCGCGATTTTCCCTGAAAATTGGGCTACTTTGAAAATTGTGTCGTGGGTGGAAATGTATTGGTCACGGGTTGCTGGTTTACTTCTAAGTTGCAGTTCAGCCTCCATTGCATTTCTCTTAAAAAAATGTTGGGATTCATTTCACTGTGACCTTCTGCTGCTGACTATCAGGCCATGAAGCAGGCTGTTCCTGAGTGAGTGAGTGGTGAGGAAGAAGGGGGGATGGCTATTTTAGCTAGACCGGGCAAACCTGACTGAATTCAATCTGTAACCGAAGTATCGCGGAAGATCTGTAAAGATAAAGTGTATCTTCAGCGCTACGGATTGAATAGAGCCTTTAGTATTTTCTAAAGGCTAACAACATTGCCATCATGCATGCCAGCAAAGATAGTTAGACAAGCTACTCTAACTTGATTGATAGCATGAAATGACTTGGTAGCTAGTTATAAGGTTGTGATATTAGGAAACGATCTAGTTGACTAGCTAAAGCCAACTTCATAAAATTGCTCGGTGGCTCGTATTACAGAGAAACAACATAACATGTATGTTTTATGTATTCTTCAAGAAGGAATCTATATAGTAGTGATGTGCAGTTCGCAAACGATTAGTTCTTTTTAAATGTTTTTCTGAGTGACTCGTTCATTTTAGTCTTTCGTTTTACCTTCTGGCTGGCCGCAATGTATTCTACAGCCGGATTAAAACGCACTCCTCCGGCTCAACGGCTCCAGAGACCTGCTCTGACCAACAGCTGTCTATCATTATGCGCACAGGAAAATCATGCTGTAGGCAGCATAGAGAAGAAAAATACATGTTTAGAACTGATAGTTGATTGCGTGGTGCAATAATGAATGCAATGAATTGATTATTGAAGGTTATAATGAACACAACTCTGTAGAACCAAAACATACACGCAGCTTTTGCTCAACAAACTCGAGAATTAATCATTTGGGAGGTTGCAGTTAGCA
Organism: Oncorhynchus masou masou; assembly: GCF_036934945.1. Classification (NCBI taxonomy): domain Eukaryota; kingdom Metazoa; phylum Chordata; class Actinopteri; order Salmoniformes; family Salmonidae; genus Oncorhynchus; species Oncorhynchus masou. The sequence goes on from NC_088233.1 coordinate 50,173,187, forward strand.
AACATTACTGAGTCAAGCAATGCAATCCGCCAACAGTCGTTTACAATCTTGTCAGGTTGTGGCCACAGCTTGACCTCGTTTCAAATGTATTAATAAATAATCTTATTTCTATGTCTAGCAATCAACACATTTACATTGTTTAAAGCACACTTTAACAAGTCTCAGCCACAAGTAACAGCTCAAATCATCCCCTTATGGCAGAGATTTGTATATAATGAAAGATGCTCATGTCTCCGCCTACACTTAGCTAAGGTACAAATTAAGCATTGGAAAGGTAGAATCATGCTCTTTAGAGTTTTCAGTTCATCGTTCGCCGTTAGGGGGTCCTGCGTGCTCTGGGCATTACCAACAAAAATGAACAAAATATTAGATATTTTGATCAGAGTCAGTAAAAAGATCCACACTTCCCATCACAAATCTATAGACTACATAGCTTGATCAAATTAATTGACAAACATACCTCCTGCAAGTCCTGCCCACCACGTCAGCTAAATTCAAATCAAATGCTGTGTGTCACTCGACACTCTTTGTCCTCCTCCACACATATCTTTGCTCTGTGGTGCACCTTAGAAGGAACCACTAACTCGGGAGAATAGGAGGTAAGTGTTTGCCTAGTCCAGTTAATGTGCCCACTGCAAAATACAGCCTACAGGTTTTATAAATAATTAATTGAATTAATTAATATAACATGGGAACATTTTTAAAACAGGACAAATCTGAGGGGGCACGTGCACTTGTGCCCCCTATGGGCATGACGTTTCTGCACCCATGTCGTAATGAGGGTGTCTGTGATTAATGGGATTTATATAGATGAAGGTTAGAAGGGGCCATAATCTGAACTAATACCTTTCTATCCTCTTTCAGGCACTGTCTCATAATGACTGTACATTCCTGCTATGAATCACCACTATCTGGGATCTGGGCTGTGCTTTGTAATCTATTTTCTCCATTATCTGGTATCTAAAGGATAAACGGTCTCAATAGTGAGCATACAAAATAGCTGCCTGGTTAGCATATTATCTACGGAAAAAGGTTAGAAGTGAAGAATGCTTTCAACTTGACGACATGCTGGCTTTTACAGAGAATGCTCAGGGATGTCTGCACTTACATGTGATGAAAAATTGAGTTACCTCGATCAGAAGAAAAAAATGAGTGAATTTCTGGTGAATAAAAATCCCTTAGGGTATGAGATTTACATAGTGCCCTATCTTCTCTCCAGCATCATGGCATTTCCATTGAATTACAACATTCTTAATAAGAAGAGAGGAAAAAGAGAAGAGTATGTTTTTATCTTGTTGACTTCTTTCACCGTTTTCCCACCGTTAGTTTCTGCACAGCTTGCAGCGCAATTAATTTAATTTAAAACGTTTTCCTGATTTGTAGCTGAACAAATTAACACTCATACCATAACTTGCATAAAATGCACTGACTCCACTCTTAGAAGTAAAGCTGCCTGGAATGACCTTTAGGGCTTCTACAGATTGCCACACCTGTGGAACCTTTTCAGTCCAAAATGCATCATACGGGGATGATTTCTGTATTTTGAAAGTTAAATATCTTGAAAACTTGATTGCTGACATGCAAACCATTTTGGGAATAATGGACTAATGAAACAAATACCAAAATATTGTTTTTGGTTGGAGTTTTCCTTAATAGGCAGTTTGGCCACCACAAACCAGAACAACTTCAATGCACCATGGCATAGATTCTACGAGTTTCTGGATCTATATTGGAAGGATGCAACACCATTCTTCCTCGAGCAATTCCATCATTTGGTGTTTTGTTGATGGTAGTGGAAAACGCTGTCTCATGTGCAGCTCCAGAATCTCCCATTAGTGTTCAATTGGGTTGAGATCTGCTGTCTGAGAAGGACATGGCATATGGCTTACATCGTTTTCATGCTCATTAAACCATTCTCTGACCACTCATGCCCTGTGGATGGGGGCATTGTCATCCTATGTGGGCATAGACAGGGTAGCCAAATTAATGGCCTGTCCAGCATTTATATACCTGACCGTTAGCATGATGGGATGTTAATTTCTAAATTAACTCAAGCACCACGCCTGTGTAGAAGCACCTGCTTTCAATTTACTTTGGATCCCTCATTTAGTCAGGTGTTTCCATTATTTTAGCAGTTACCTGCACATTGAAACATTAAAGGTTCCTCCAAGTACCCATCAAATAACTGAAGGTGCAAATATGAACCATTGACTAGCAATGGTTCCTTGACAAACTCCAGGGGTTCCTTGAGGATCTCCAGGGTTCCTTGAGTCACCAATAATTCTAAGAGTGTAGGATAGCAGCTACGTCATTATCTATATAGAGCCCTATTTCCCCAAAAGTGTGTAATTACAGAGACATGCTGGAAACGTATAACGCTGTTGCAGATATCTCTTTTAGTGAAAACATGTGAAAGCTTAACTGTAATGTAAATTCTGTTCCTGCTGTGTGCCAGTAGCAGATACACAAATTACAATTCACAGCATGAACATCATGTGATTTGTGAGGGTGTATGATGCACTCTAGAAGAGAGAGCAATCTTACTCAAGGCTGAACACCAGCCCCGGTAGGTGCATCTGGTATCTTGGAGGACAAGTTGTGAGAATAAGGGATTCTGAGTATGTATACTGCACATTTTACAAAGCACTTCTTTCAGACTTACTGTGCATGTGAGAGATATACACTACAGTTCAAAAGTTTGGGGTTACTTAGAAATACCTTGTTTTTGAAAGAAAAGCACATTTGCAGAGTTGCAAAGAAAAATCCATATCTCAGACTGGCCAATGAAAATAAAAGATTTAGATGGGCAAAAGAACACAGACACTGGACAGAGGAACTATGCCAAGAAGGCCAGCATCCTGGAGTCGCCTCTTCACTGTTGATGTTGAGACTGGTGTTTTGCGGGTACTATATAATGAAGTTGCCATTTGAGGACTTGTGAGGCATCTGTTTCTCAAACTAGACACTCTAATGTACTTGTCCTCTTGCTCAGTTGTGCACCGGGGCCTCCCACTCCTCTTTATATTCTGATTAGAGCCGGTATTTGCTGTTCTGTGAAGGGAGTAGTACAGAGCATTGTACGAGATCTTCAGTTTCTTGGCAATTTCCCGCATGGAATAGCCTTCATTTCTCAGAACAAGAATAGACTGACGAGTTTCAGAAGAAAGTTCTTTGTTTCTGGCCATTTCGAGCCTGTAATCGAACAGGCTCGAAACTAGTCAGATACTCAACTAGTCAAAAGAAGGCCAGTGTCATTGCGTCTTTTAAATCAGCACAACAATTTTCAGCTGGGCTAACAAATTGCAAAAAGGTTTTCTAATGATCAATTAGCCTTTTAAAATGATAAACTTGCATTAGCTAACACAACGTGCCATTGGAAAACAGGAGGGATGGTTGCTGATAATGGACATCCGTATGCCTATGTAGATATTCCATAAAAATCTGCCGTTTCCAGCTACAACAGCCATTTACATTAACAATGTCTACACTGTATTTCTGATCAATTTGATGTTATTTTAATAGACAAAAAATGTGCTTTTCTAAGTTACTCCAAACTTTTGAACGTTAGTGTATATTTTCAAATGCTATTATAATCAATGTATTCAATAGCTATATGAAGAAGCTATCATTTCATGCACCTCATGTGCTGAGTAAGGACATTTCTAATTGACCCCAAACCTTTGAACGGTAGTGTAGAGTTGAAGTCTGAAGTTCACATACACCTCAGCCAAATACTACATTTAAACTCAGTTTTTCACAATTCCTGACATTTAATCCTAGTAAACATTCCCTGTTTTAGGTCAGTTAGGATCACCACTTTATTTTAAGAATGTGAAATGTCAGAATAATAGTAAAGAGAATGATTTATTTCAGCTTTATTTCTTTCATCACATTCCCATTCTCCTCATCACTTGTAAAACGCCTTCATGACATCAAAATCTGGATGTGTTCCACTTCTTGAAACTTAACAGTGCAAATGCTATTTGGTGGCCCCTAGATCTCTCGCGAGGAAGGTGGAGGATTTAGAGATAACATTTGTTTTTAAGGAATCTGGGGGCCATTTTTTATGCACACATCTAGAATTCAAACCAAATCAGAATGTTTTTTCCAACAGCATTGCCAGACTCAGAACCTCCCTATACAACACAGTTGCCCGAAACCTAGATTCTTCCATTCTTGATTCCTGTGCGAGCACATCACACCCACAGTTTAACACCTTTCACTAGCTACCGATGTCATTTTACAGTCATATTCAAAATCCTTTTTCCAACTTACAAATCCATTTAGTTGAAAACCCCACAACTCTCCAGTTTCCACGACTCACACTCAAGTCCATAGCCTACAAATATTTAAATCCAGACTCCCACCACAACCTCCATCACCATTAAACCTGTAACATTTACCTAGAGCATTAAACTTATGGTCGTACATATGACTTTGTAAAAGCACTTACAAAATTGCTTATGAGAAAAGAGAGAGATAATAAGTAGGAGAGGGTAAATGAAGTGATAATGCCTTAAAGCATGGCTGCAATGCACCTTTTTGACAGTTGGAAAGAGCTGTGGGTAAAGAAGGAGGACTTTGAAAAATATGCAGCAAAAAATGAGCCTCAGGGTCGGAGAAACTGCAGTATCTGAGCTACCTTCACAGCAGGACCTGCTGTTAGATTTGCCCACTCAGCATTCTATATGGCTGAAACTCAGTTCTAGGATTTCCAAGTCTCTGATCTTACTTCAACAGCCTAAATCAACTAATAACACTATTTGGAGCAGATGTTAACTGACTCGAAGGGACAGTCTGGAATAGGGGACCAAATAAGGTGAAGTACCGTGAGATGGATACAACTGGCCCTGGGGAGAATCCCTGTAGAGATAATTAAACCTTCCCTGGAGCAAGGTGCACATTTCGAGGGAGCCAGTGGGGCATCAGTTCCCCTGAATGAGACATTAGCTCCCCTAAATGGAAAAGAAGTCAAACTTTGGGGTGGGGGGTCTCTAATTAATGCTAATTTAACCATTCTAATATTTCATAAATATTAAGTGGTAATATGTTTTCTAGAGTGGCAAATATGAAAACAAAAGCTTCCAAATGAAACGAACACCCCCACCTCTTTCTCATTTATTTCTGTGTGGCTGCACAAACCGTCTCCATGTCCATAAATGGTATATAATCTATTGAGCGGAACTGTCCACTCAATAGTGCTGAATTTCAGCCTCAGCTGAGCTCTCTTAAACGCATATATTTGCCATTGTACTTCCACATTTTTGCCATTTCTTTGCCATATGTCCTTGATAAAAATAACCTTAGCCTTTTGCATTAATTTTATCAGTTGTTTTATCAGTCAGCTTTTTTGAACGCTCATTGCTCAGTTTTTCATGGGAGCGCGGGTATTGGTGTTCTCCATGTCGTCCATGGCCACAAGAAGTACACCATTTATATAGCTTTATTGTTGTCTATCATTATATGTTTGCTTTCCTGGATCAGCTGAAGATGGTCGGCAATATCACTGGACTACTAGCCTACAGTTAGACACCAATGCACATCCAATCCATCCAACAAGTAGGCTATCAGTTAACTTCTCTAGGGTGGGGGCAGCATTCGGACATTTGGATGAAAAGCATGCCCAAATTTAATGGCCTGCTACTCGGGCCCAGAAGATATGATATGCATATAACTGGTAGATTTTGATAGAAAACAAAACTGCTAAAATAGTGTCTGTGAGTATAATAGAACTGATTTAGCAGGCAAAAACCTGAGAAAAATCCATTTAGGAAGATTTTTTTTTTTGGTTTTGTAGTTTTCTATTCAATGCCATTACAGTATCCATTGACTTAGGACTCCATTTGCAGTTCCTATGCCTTCCAAATGTCAACAGTCTTTAGAAATCGTTTCAGGCTTGTATTCTCATAAATGAGGGGGTAAGACCAGTCTGGACGAGGAGACCCTACAGTGGTGCAGAGCTTTTTCATGTGCAAGTGCATTTCTTGTTTACCTTTCATATTGACGACGTTATTGTCCGATTGAAATATTCTAGACCATTTAAGCTAAAAAACAACCTGAGGAATGAATATGAACATTGTTTGACATGTTTCTCTGAACTTTACGGATACAATTTGGATTTTTGTCTGATTGTTTTGACTGCGTTTGAGCCTATGGATAACTGAAGAAAACGCGCCAACAAAACTGAGGTTTTTGCATATAAAGAGACTTCATCGAACTAAAGGAACATTTATTGAGTAAATTAATGTCTTCTGATTGCCACCATATGTAGATCATCAAAGGTAAGGGATTAATTGTATCTCTATTTCTGAGTTTTATAACACTTCTGCTTGGCTGGTTACTGTTTGTCAACTGGGCTATGTTCTGGGCTAGGTATGTTCTGGGCTAGGTATGCTTTCACCGAAAAGCATTTTATAAATATGACACTGTGGTTGGTTTAACAAGAAGTTAATCTTTAAACCTATGTAAAATATGTTTTCTTTTCTGAATTTTTATAATGGGCATTTCTGTATTTAAATTTGGCGCTCTGCAATCTCACTGGATGTTGGCCAGGTGGGACGCTAGACGTACCCTAGAGAGGTTAATGACAGTAGGCCACAGGAGTTTGGTGGCAACGTAATTGGGGAGAACGGGCTCGTGGTAATAACTGGAGCGGAGTATGCGAGATTGTAACAAATACATTAAACACATGGTTCCAGGCAACTCCATTTGCTCTGTTCTGGACATTGTTATGAGCCGTTCTCCACTCAGCAACCTCCTGTGTAGTAGGCCTGTATACAGTGCCTTTGGAAAGCATTCAGACCCATTGACTTTTTCCATATTTTGTTACATTACAGCCTTATTCTAAAATGTATTAATATCAAATAAAAACCATCATCAATCTACACACAATACACCATAATGACAAAGCAAAAAAACAGATTTTTTGAAATGTTTACAAATTTATTTAAAAAAATATATTTTAAAAATGAAGCTCCGCTGCATCCTGTTTCCATTGATCATCCTTGAGATGTTTCTACAACTGTATTGGAGTCCACCTGTGATCAATTCAAATGATTGTATATGATTTTGAAAGACTCACACCTGTCTATATAAGGTCCAACAGTTGAAAGTGGCATGTCAGAGAAAAAAACCAAGCCATGAGGTCGAAGGAAGTGTCCGTAGAGCTCCAAGACAAGATTGTGTGGAGGCACAGATCTGGGGAATGGTACAACATTTTTTGCAGCATTGAAGGTCCCCAAGAACACAGTGGCCTCCATCATTCTTAAATGGAAGAAGTTTGGAACAACCCAGACTCTTCCTAGAGCTGTCCGCCCGGCCAAACTGAGCAATCGAGGGGTAAGGGAGGTGACAAAGAACCTGATGGTCACTCTGACAGAGCTCTAGTTCCTCTGTGGAGATAGGAGAACCTTCCCGAAGGACAACAGTCTCTGCAGCACTCCGCAAAATCAGGCCTTCATGGTGGAATGGTCAGATGGAAACCACTCCTCAGTAAAGGGCAAATGGAAAAGTTTACCAAAAGGCTCCTAAAGACTCTCAGACCATGAGAAACAAGATTCTCTGGTCTAATGAAACCAAGATTGAACTATTTGGCCCGAATGCCAAGCATCATGCCTGGAGGAAACTTGGCACCATCCCTACGGTGAAGCATTGTGGTGGCAGCAGGAACTGGGAGACTAGTCAGGATCAAGCCAAAGATGAACGGAGCAAAGTACAGAGCGATCCTTAGTTAAAACCTGCTCCAGAGTGCTCAGGACCTCAGACTGGGGTGAAGTTTCACCTCTTAATGTTGTGGAAATATTCAGTCAATAATATTTCTCAAATACCGGAGCCTGTGAGTTCAATTAGATTTTATTACAAAGTAATATAAGTCGAGCAGGTTCATAAAGTAACTGCCTTCCCAGCCTTGGCACACATTTTTTAAACAGGTTTCGTAGTAACTCCTCTTTATGTTAATGTTTAATCTCCTCTGGCATTTAGCCACCATTATCTTTTTGCCTTGCACTAATTTTAGTTTGGTTTCACATTAGGGCATAGAAACACTAGGGCCATAGCAATGGTACAAAAACAAACAGACATGACCACTCCCAAGACAGGTGCATGTCTAATGGTGCCTAATGACCTAGACACACATATAGAGTGCACTCATCCTGCTGACTACTCTGAAATGTATAATTATGTGTCCTGGAAAATGTTTAATATGTCCCTCGTCTGGGGCTTAATAAGTACCAAACCTTAAAGTTTGATCCAGTACAAGTGAGAAGGAAAGCACCTTCTATGTTGCTAAGGAGACAATCTGCATCCCTTAAACCTTATCAACCTTTGCTTCACTTTCTCATTCATACTGGGGAGTCAGGACCAAACATCCCCTTTCACAAATAGCTATAAGGAAGTACAAGATCCCTCCTCAAGGCAATTGTCCTTTACATGTACATGTACATGCATTTCTTAGCCTTGCCCGAGGTTCTCAGTTAGGTGAAATATAAGAAAACAATAAAAACACAAAAAGTAATAAACAAAAAATAATAAACTAAACTCTTATAACGTCATTCTCAATATGACACATAAGCATATGGCCCTCCCTCACAGACACCTCACTAACAACGGTTTGATCATAAGTGAAAAAACCTGTTAGAGGATTAAAACTTGTTAAGACTAGGGTCCTTTTTCTTAATTTCCGCCTGACTGACATGCCCAAAGTAAACTGCCTGTTGCTCAGGCCCTGAAGCCTATGCATGTAATTGCATATAAATGGTACCATTGGAAAGAAAACACTTTGAAGTTTGTAGAAATGTTAAAATAATGTAGGAGACGATAACACAATAGATATGGTAGTAGAAAAAGAAAAAACAATAGAACGCACAAGGAAAAATTGCAATCTAGCTCCCAGTAAGCAATTGTTATGGCTTCCACTGGGTGTCAGTAGTCTTTGATCAAGGCTTGTTTCTTCCAAAACAAGGAAGATATATGAGTTTTACCACAGGGATACAGACTTGGAAAGTTGTATATGCGCGCGACGAAGAGGACACGCACCTGCTAATATTGTTTTCCTATTGAACATACTTTTTTCCGTATTAAATATTATAGTTAAATTACATTTTAGGGTATCTGAGGAGTAAATAGAAACATATTTTGACTTGTTGAAACAAAGTTTAGGGGTAAAATTTTGGATTCCTATCTTGGCATGTCGAATGAGTGGGTTACTCAAATCGATGGCACCAACTAAACTGACTTTTTAGGATATAAAGAAGGATTTTATCTAACAAAACAACATTACACGTTATAGCTGGGACCCTTTGGATGAAGATTTTCAAAAAGTAAGTGAATTTTCTAATCGCTATTTGTGACTATATTTTTATGTGGGGCGCGATCCTCAAACAATCGCATGGCATGCTTTCGCTGTAAAGCCTACTGTAAATCAGACAGTGCAGTTATATTAACAAGAATGTAAGCTTTCAACCGATATAAGACACTTGTATGTACATAAATGTTTAATATCCATCATTTTTATGATTGATTTATTTGAATTGCTTGCCCTCCAGTTTCACCGGAAGTTGTCCCGCTAGTGGAATGCCTAGCCTAATTAAGGGCATGGTCCATGGACTCTTGTATCCGGAAAACCCTATGTCACTTACACATCATTCAGCAACTATTACATTGAGTACATGGTTATATTCTGTTATGCTATGTGTATACTTTAAACATATTCCTTATTCCACCATAAGGGGCAGTCCCCCATTTTTTCACATGGCACAGAAATTGGGTCAGCATGATGAAAATGTCCAAATTTCACATCATCTCGTTTGCACAATTTGCACAAACCTCAAATGTCACAGGTTCGGATACTATTAATAGATCTGTCATGGGGGATTTGCTACACAGTATACAATTGCCCATTCTGTTTTTGGGCTGGCCCACTGAGCCCACTTATACCAGCCATTTTGTTGTTGCTTTTCTCAATTTTGGGTCAATGTTTGATTCTGTGGTAGTTTATTCATTGTGGCTACCCCAGTTGGTAACAGATGTCCAGATTTTCTGTAGCAACCCACTTTCTTGTGTATCTGCCATTGTCTTAGTTGGTTTTAGTTTGAATCACTTCGTCTAGGTTTGCCACTGTTGCTGTCTAGGCCATTCTATCGTTCTTCATCTGTCCTGGTTTCCACTGTCTTTTAGGAAGAGCATGTGAGGGCAGAGAAGTCGATGGTAGGGAAGTCTCCTTCCCATTCTCCTCTCGCTGTTTCTCCGTCCCCTTGGACAGTGCCTCCGCCAAGGGCATCTGCCAGAGAAAGTATGTCATTAAGAGCAACAGGAATGTCACTCCTCCCCATCCATGGACTCTCTGGATATTCAGGAGAGTGTATCTGTGGACTCTTTGGAGGTGCGCCGTGATCCTTTTCTCCTTCCATTCCCTCCGGACTCCTGCCTGGAGTATCAGCATCCTCTCCTTCCGTTCCCTTCGGGCTCTATGGTAGTTTGATCGACCTTGGAGCTTTGGTGCAATGGTTTAAACGGCACCACATGGTGCTTCCTTCCACCTGGACAGCTGTTCGTGTTGCTAGGGCCACCTTGTAGGGATCATCTCACCTTAGCTTGTTCCACTACCTCCAGAACACACGGATGTACTGTTGTGGCCAAAAGTTTTGAGAATGACACAAATATTAATTTTCACAAAGTCTGCTGCCTCAGTTTGTATGATGTATATACTCCAGATTGTTATGAAGAGTGATCAGATGAGCAATGATGATGGCACGTGTTTCCTTGCAGGTAACCCATGGTTGACAGAGGAAGAACAATGATTCCAAGCACCACCATCCTTTTGAAGCTTCCAGTCTGTTATTTGAACTCAATCAGCATGACAGAGTGATCTCCAGCCTTGTCCTCATCAACACTCACACCTGTGTTAACGAGAGAATCACTGACATGATGTCAGCTGGTCCTTTTGTGGCAGGGCTGAAATGTTTTTTTGGGATTCATGTAAATGAACAATTTTGCCTTAGAACACAGCCATGAATAAAGAATGGTACCAACACATCCTCCGAGAGCAACTTCTCCCAACCATCGAACAATGCCCTTTCCAGCATGATGGAGCACCTTGCCATAAGGCAAAAGTGATAACTAAGTGGCTCGGGGAACAAAACATCGAAATTTTGGTTCCATGGCCAGGAAACTCCCCAGATCTTAATCCCATTGAGAACTTGTGGTCAATCTTCAAGAGGCGGGTGGACAAACAAAAACTCACAAATTCTGACAAACTCCAAGCATTGATTATGTAAGAATGAGCTGCCATCAGTAAGGATGTGGCCCAGAAGTTAATTGACAGCATGCTAGGGCGGATTGCAGAGGTCTTGAAAAAGAAGGGTCAACACTGCAAATATTGACTCTGCATCAACTTCATGTAATTGTCAATAAAAGCCTTTGACACTTATGAAATGCTTGTAATTATACTTCAATATTCCATAGTAACATCTGACAAAAATATCTTGACACTGAAGCAGCAAACTTTGTGGAAATTAATATTTTTTGTCATTCTCAAAACATTTTTGCCACGACTGTAGACCTGGTCCCCTGGGATCACCGGACGGGGAACCTCTGGTCCTGGTTCAGGTTTTCACCTTCTTTACGTGAGCTTTTCAAACTCAGAGACTTATGGCCTCTGTTTTATGATCACACCATACACAATCTTAGTTCTGTCTCTCATCACGCAACATAATGACATTCCAGCTGAAGATGGTGACTTCCTTCACTTCAGCTGAGCTGCTTTTAGTTTCTCCACTTTCTCCTTATGGTTCCTAAGAGAGTGGTAGCATAAGACTTGCAAAGCAACATGAAACACAAGACATAACAGTATTAACGATGTGATAAGCTATGCATAAATAAATATGCATGAAAACCTAAATTTGAGACCATGACAATTCACACTCTCTCTTCACCTAACTGTATACCCCAAGGATACTTTCTGCTGGACTCCACAAAAATGAAGGCCCTAAAAAACCTCCTCATGCTTTTGCCCAGTCTTCCCCTTTCCGGCCCCAGGTTCCGAGAGGTATTCCCAAGCCATGACATTTTCACTTTGTTCCTTCATTGCCACTTGATAGGCACGTCACCTGATAGGCAAGTGTGTATCCCTAATAAACTCTACATCCTCTTGAGGTAAATCAACTATTTAGAATACAATTACCCCAACATCTATCCTCTATCATGTGATGCAATAACCAATAAAGCAGCTAACCCAACCCAACTATGATGTTAAAGTAGCTCCCAGACCCAAGCCATCTGCATGTTTACAGTGGAATCTAGTCTCTCTTTTTAGCTCCGCTTCCTCTGTCATGGCGTCTTCAAGCTCACCCATTATACAGCTGCACCTCACTTCTCGTGAGAACTATGCACCCACCGAGGAGAGACATGACGATCTTTACCGCTGCAGGTGCTGTAAGGAGTAGTGTGTGTGGACCAGACCAACGCTGCCTTAACACCCCCCCTTCTGGTGTATCTTGATGTACACTCAATCTCCAGAATTCGGCCCGTACCCTTGGTTATTTCTGCTTTCACCTGAGGATATACACACATCAACATATTGGTCATTTCCTGGGAAGATCACTAATTTGTGACATTTGAATAACAGGCCTATGTAAACATTCTGTCTCAAACACCTCGCCTCCTGATACAGATACATTTGCACATATATCATTACATCTAACCCATAACACACTAGTCACTACACCTCCTAATGCACTTCTTTAGTTATAAACATACTATAACATTGTCAGGCATATGTGTATAGGTGGCTGGGAAGTCAGGCACAGGAGAGTCAAACGGAGTGTAAAATGGAGTCTTTTAATAATGTCCTAGTAACATGCTCCATAACACTAAACAGGAAAAGGAACATAAACAAATATGGGTACGACGACCCGTCGCGCACCTATACAACAAAAACACTACACTGACAATGAACAATCTCTGACAAAGACATGAGGGGAAACAGAGGGTTAAATACACAACAGGTAATGAATGGGATTGAAAGCAGGTGTGTGGGAAGACAAGACAAAACCAATGGAAAATGAAAAATGGATCAATGATGGCTAGAAGACCGGTGACGTCGAACGCCGAGCACTGCCCGAACAAGGAGAGTCAACGACTTCGGTAGAAGTCGTGACAAACATTCTCAAATCAATTAGTCAATACACACCAATCCCTCCTCTGGAACATTGCTCACTCTGATTTTCCACGAAACCTAATAAGCATATTAACTTGAAAAGGAAAGAGAAAAAACATTATTACAAATAAAACATACTTTTAAAAACAAAACAAAATATAGAAAAATATAGCTGTTTAATAACTTCACACCACCCATGGTTAACATGGTAAAACAAAATTGTGAGCTACAATATAGTGAGTCCTCTAATATCCTCCTTGTCGGAGGACACTTAGAAATAAGGTTTCTGGAGCCTCCCTCGGCCAAATAAATTTGAGCAGTGCCCTCACCCCTCACTGTTCGAAAGCAAATCTCTCTGGCTGAATCCGAATCATAACTATATCCTTCTCACCCCCCCCCCCTCTTAAATGATTTAGATGCACTATTGTAAAGTGGCTGTTCCACTGGATGTCAGAAGGTGAATTCACCAATTTGTAAGTCGCTCTGGATAAGAGCATCTGCTAAATGACTTAAATGTAATGTAAATGTAACTACAACAGTTTATAAATTATCCAACTCAAATTCAGAATGACAGTCCTTAGTGCTTACTTTGAGTCTATGACTTGAATTCCAGCTTCTTAATTTAGCACACATCATCCTAGGTTAGAATGTACATTTGTAAACTGAACCTTTTATTGCCGTTAATAACTCTTCTCATTACAGGCCCCCTTTGTCCCTGTGTTCCTGTCACAGATCAGAACAACAGTTTAGTTCAATTAATTTTTGTTTCAGGAAATCCAGACAAGCATTGACTATATGACAAATGATTACATTAACCTTAATAACAGTATCTTTACTACAAATGTCAAATAGCATAACAACATACTGTTACTACTAAAACCCTTTTCAAAATTAGATCATACGATCTAATTTTACTGGCGATCTCTCGGAAGAGTTACCAGTTACCAGAAAGTTATCACCCTAACCCCTCACAGAAATCCCAATTCTGTACAGCACTTTCTGACATCAGCTGATGTAAGAAGGGCTTTATAAATATATTTGATTGATTAAAATATTTTCTCTCTCTTTTCTTTCTCTGACCTACCGAAACCATTTAAACACCTTTCAAAGCATTTCCACCCATTTGCATACCCAATTTAAAACTGAATTGAAAAAAAAACATCCAAAATAAATCCCACAGTATCAACACCACTAACACATGTTCAAAACATTTCAAAGAGAGATAATGAAACCCCCTACATTTAGTTAGTATTCACTATGCTACGTAATCAGCAATCCCCAAGTATTATTTATAAAGCACACATGACAATGATAAACCACTGTCCTTACTCCAATCATTAAATGTTTGTTTTAATCCACCCCATTCTTTATTTAGCATGTACTACCCTTAGACACAATTCACTCCCATATGGTATTATATGATTGGTCTCTCTCTTCCATAACCATGTACAATTATCCTGGTATCGTTAAAAGACCAATGTCCAATCAACATATGTAATAGCTGTTTCACCTGGGATTGTTTCTGTTACCCTTCCTAAATGTAATACTTTTTCCTGTCGCAAATGTAGACAATTTCTCAGTTTAAGGAATCATATTTGATCCCAGGCATCTATTCAAAAGTTATTCAGACATGGTCTCCTATGTCTCCCTTAATTAACATACATACTGTATTGGACTTCCAGCAGTCCTGGAAGAAATAATCCTATTCAAGACACATCAGATAATACAGTGTTCCATTAAGTGGAATCGACCCCATCTAAAATAAACAATCCCAGAGCCCCTTTCCGATAATCCTATCAATTTAACACAAAACGGTTGTTTAACAAATGTAGAACCTTCAAAAAGTTGGAGCTGTCTTATCAGCTTAATAGTCAATACTTATTTCATTCTATTTTTATGACTGGTTCACTGTTCCACGTAATTGAAACTGAAGATCATTTTAGAATACATTAACTTCCAGCTCAAATTCACTGGTGTTACCTAACTATAAAAGCAAGCAACAATAATCAGAAACTGTCAAAGAATGTTTCTCATACCCCACTGCCTGCTTGCAGCTAATCTTTTTTTACAATCTCAAGACCGAATCCCTCTACTCATCCTTTAACCTTGTATTGAAACCTCAGCTTTTCAAATGACTAAAATGTCGCATCATTAGAGTCTTCTAAAAAGACACTAATAACATATTACCGTTCACATCAATCCTCCTTATCATTATGACTATATTGTTATCACTAACCACTGCTTCACACTCATTAAATATATTTTATTTTAGGATTAACTTGTAATGACCAAATGTAGAAAATACATCAACCAATTCTTAATCAATCCAAACAATTCAAATTCGAAATTCTTACTTTCCAATTGACTAACTTTCATTTGTTACCTGTACTAGTCTACATCTCTTCCCTTAAACTCAGAAAGCTCTCTACAATCTCAACCTTATTACTAACCACTGCTTACCACTAACGTTACTTTACTAAGTGAACAATGTTTCTTTAGTTATAGTCAAACCAACATAACTTCTGTTCACAGAGAGGCCACTTTAAACACTCTGATCTCTGCCTCCCTTTCATCAATTCAATAAATCTATTTTAGAATAAAACAAAATATAGACTCACGAGTTTCAAACTACTAGGGTTTCTTCTTGAGTCGCATGGTTCTCGAAACCCCCAAATATGTTCTCCGGTTTCTCCTGTAGTACTCTACCATAGCGATAATTCCTTGTGTCCCTGCTCTACCACATAGTTAACAAATACACCACCTTATACTGTATATTGTATCAACACAGAACCCCCAAATCTACACCTTTTAGCGATTGTTTGAATGCGGCGTGATACAAAGTTAGGCTATTTTTAAACATCCTCCGTGCTCTCGCCCATATATTCTGCCAATTTTAACAATGTTACCTAATATCCACTGTCCTTGATTCTCACAAGAATTATCTGATAGAACGCTGACTTCTATATACAGCTTCTATTAATTATTTTCCATGGTACCGCTACCCACTTCCCCGGATAATAATTCATTTGTCACGGCACTTAGTACCTTCTGTTAGAACCTATACTTTAGTGTCAGTAAATGTATTACTGGAGAACACAGATGACTTAATGTCTTATTCCAGTATCGTGCCTCAAATATCACTATTATTGATAACCCACATTACCAAAATGATTCACACTTGTCTTCTTATTTCCACATAATCTTTCATAACAGTTACACTTTTCTGGGTTCCTTCCTGCTTCCACCTTGCTCAGTCTTTCCTGCCCTTCTTCTGTTCTTTTCTTTTACCTGAGAGGGCACAGAGGGAGTCTTCCTCTCCTCCTCCACCTCTATTTCTCCCTTTTTTTCCACCACTCCCGACACCAGGGGGTATCGCCCACTGGTGTTAGGTGGAGATTTTGTAAACCATTCCACCTTCTTCCTGTCTGACTTTTCGTTGTCTTTCTTCAACATTCCTCCTGCTGTCTAACAATCCCTCCCCTTCTGCTTTGAACATTTTTAGCACATTTTTTCTCTCTTACTCTTTTTTCTTTTATTTTCTGTGTCCCTTGTTTTATGTTTTTTTTTAGTAGAGTTTCCATTTCTTCACATACTGAGACATCAAATGTTCCCTGCTCTGGCCATTTAGTACCCATTTCTTGATGCGTTTAGACAATTCTATTAGGTCTTCCTTGCATAGGGGATGCCTAGTGCCCAGAATTTCTACTGCCATTTTATTCATTTTTGCAGCCTGTATTTTTTGTTATCCTACCGTCAGTCTCAGCTTAATTCCTTTTTCTGTGTTAGGTCTACTAGTTATTTTTCTGTGTTAGGTCTACTAGTTATATTTGTATTATTGCTGCTCTTTCATCTATTTTTTCTTATCTATTCTAACGCTACTGATATTCCTGTTTTCGGGTTTATTTTCTGTTTATTCCTTTAGCTTCCTGTGATATTAGTATTTATTCTTTGCTCCCTATTCTCATTTTATTGTACTATTCACTTTATTAAAACCACTCTCTTTCTATTTCTCTTAGATTTCTCTCTATAGGTCTAGGGCTAAACCTTTCTAAGCCCTGAATGACTTGACCACACCCTATTAGCCCCTATTTAAACCCACGTTGTTTTTCTTTCTCTGATTATTTTACTTGGTCTATTGGTTATAGGTCCAGGGCTAAACCTTTCAAGCCCTGAATGACTTGACCACACCCTATTAGCCACTATTTAAACCCACATTGTTTTTCTTTCTCTGATTATTGTACTTGGTCTACTGGATGTCAGAAGGTGAATTCAGGGCTAAACCTTTCTAAGCCCTTAATGTACTTGTTATAGGTCCAGGGCTAAACCTTTCAGCCCTGAATGACTTGACCACACCCTATTAGCCCCTATTTAAACCCACGTGGTTTTTCTTTCTCTGATTATTGTACTTGGTCTATTGGTTATAGGTCCAGGGCTAAACCTTTCTAAGCCCTGAATGACTTGACCACACCCTATTAGCCCCTATTTAAACCCATGTGGTTTTTCTTTCTCTGATTATTGTACTTGGTCTATTGGTTATAGGTCCAGGGCTAAACCTTTCTAAGCCCTGAATGACTTGACCACACCCTATTAGCCCTATTTAAACCCACGTTGTTTTTCTTTCTCTGATTATTGTACTTGGTCTATTGGTTTATAGGTCAGAAGGTAAAATTACTAGGTCCAGGGCCCTGCCCTGAATGACTTGACCACACCCTATTAGCCCCTATTTAAACCCATGTGGTTTTTCTTTCTCTGATTATTGTACTTGGTCTATTGGTTATAGGTCCAGGGCTAAACCTTTCTAAGCCCTGAATGACTTGACCACACCCTATTAGCCCCTATTTAAACCCACGTTGTTTTTCTTTCTCTGATTATTGTACTTGGTCTATTGGTTATTGTGTCTATTTTTTTTAAATAATTGCGCTCTCTTTTTGAGTATATTCTTACTTCAAATGTTCCAATTTCTACATATCTCTGTACCGTATATTCTTCTACCTTGCAGCACAGTATGCCTTTCTTAATGGCCTTACAGGGCAATCGCTGATATTGTCATGACGCTTATTACTATCTTATTTTATAATGCTCATATATTTTTTTATTCATCCTGACTGTTCAAACTTCTTTCGGGAGAGGTGCACAATCCCTTCCCCACCAACAGCAGAGAACTTTCACACTCACTTTCACGCTTTCCTAAGCGACCTGATTATACAAGGTTTTACCTGTATCGATACATTTAATGTAGAGCAGTATCCACAGATTTATTTTACTGTCTGAGCTGTCCTCTAGCAATCAATTTACAGAGTGGTATTACAGGATTTCTATTTCATTTTATTTGATCATGCAAATAGACAGTTGCCACTTCAAACTGGATCATACAGAATAGTCAACAGGGCAGACAGACAACCTGAACGAGACTGAACACACCCACCCCAGATGAGCGACTGAGCGAGCTGGATGAATTGAATGACCCCCCTGACTCGGACTGACTGAATAAGATGAATGGGCTGCGTTTTGTGCACAAACTCAAACTGGTCTAAACAAATAAGTCCAGCCAAACTGAATCAGACAACACAGTCACAACTCAAACAGACTGAACAAACTGGTCAGATTAACTGCTGGAACAAATTAGTGAGTAACCCCACTCAACAGACCCTGTCAAGACAGATGAAGCACATACATCTCCTTCTGCAGTGGTCACACACCAATTACTATAATCTAATTTCACTGCTGCAACCCTCAAAGCTTTTTATCCCCTCATTATTTTGCATGCATTCCATTGAACTCAAAAGCTCCCAATATTTCTTTGGTTCATCAAATTTGGAGAGTCCCACTTGGTGAGTTACCGCTGAGGCAGGTTCATGGAGCGAACCACACGAACTCAATACTATAGGCAAGAACTAGGCTTACCTTGGTTTTCAAGTGACCACTTATTTGTGCAGTTTGTCCAAGAAGCCCCGTCCACAGCTGTAGATTTTCACCATCTCTGGTCCCATTTCACCATTCCTGGCAAGCTCGCCATTTATGTTGTGGAAATATTCAGTCAATACTATTTCTCAAATACCGGTGCCTGTGAGTTCAATTAGACTTTATTACAACGTTAATATAAAGGTTCATGATGTAACTGCCTTTCCAGCCTTGACACACACTTTTTATACAGGTTTCGTCCTTACGTCACACACATAGTAACTCCTCTTTATGTTAATGATTCATCCCCTCTGACATTTAGCCACCGTTATCTTTTTGACTTGCACTAATTTTAGTTTGGTTTCACATTAGGGCATAGAAACACTAGAGCCATAGCAATGGTACAAAAATAAACAGACATGACCACTCCCAAGACAGGTGCATGTCTAATGGTGCCTAATGACCTAGACACACATATAGAGTGCACTTATCCTGCTGACTACACTGAAATGTATAATGGCCACACATGTTCTGGAAAATGTCCAATACCAACAGGTCAACTACCCTAAGCACACATCCAAGACAATGCAGGAGTGGCTTTAGGAGAAGTCTCTGAATGTCCTTGAGTGGCCCAACCAGAGCCCGGACTTGAACCCGATTGAACATCTCTGGAGAGACCTGAAAATAGCTGTGCAGTGACTCTCCCCATCCAACCTGAGAGCTTGAGTGGATCCGCAGAGAAGAATTGGGAGAAACTCCGCAAATACAGGTGTGCCAAGCTTGTATCGTCATACCCAAAAACGCTTCTCATCTTCGTGCCTGTAATTTTTTATTTGGATTTATAAGGGCAGGTTCAAGTTTAGCGTTGAAGCTGCTTCACTCAACTCTGTAATAGCCCTAGGTTGAACCAGCTAATCTTCCACGATGGATATCAGAAATTGGCTTCGCCAAAGTACCCAAACAACGGAGAAGGAAAGTGATGAGCAGCAGCATCATCAAACCACGAGGTCGCAGCCAAGTCCAGCAGTGATGATGCTGCTGAGATCAGTTAGCTCCGTGTGCAGAGCCTACCCACCCTTTCACAAGCTCCGTCAGGATAATGGCTCCATAGCTGCCTCCACCTCCAACTGTTCCTGATGATCTTGGAATTGAGGAGCCAGCCCAGCTTAGTCTAGGATCCTACACTAGCCACAGGTTTTCTGTCCAAAAACGTTAATTTAATAGCAACTGCTGCATAGGAAGAGTTCCTGGAATACTCGGTTACGGCAGATGCAGCATTTTGTTTCCCATGTCGGAAGTTCTGTGTTGGGTTTAATGCTAACGCAGATGAGGCCTTCACCCAAGCTGGGTATTCTAAATGGAAGAACGCTATTGATAGTACCAAAGGATTTGACAAACAACCACCAGACCCAAGCAAATGGCGACATTATGTAAGTACACATCTTCAGCAATACGTGGTGGACAGTACCGTAGGCCAGCAGGACAGAGGAGAAGAGACTGAATACACTAACCCTAAAGCTACAGCATGTTGGATGCTGTCATTGGTGAAATGTATACCCTTGTATACCCTTGACTCAGACAGCCATGACTTTCAGAGCTGTGAAAAAGGTGAGTCCATGTTCAGTCAGCACAGAAAAACCATACTGTTCCTAATGAAACCTCAACTAATCCAACTGGCATTTGAGGGGGATCTTACAAGAAGATTTTGGGGAGAATTGAATGATCAATTATTCAGGATGATCGACAGAGCATCAAGGAGCCTGCAACACTTTTGAAAAGGTAGGATTGAAACAATCTAGCTGGTTAGTTTTCATCAAATCTTGCTTTAGTGTGTAGGGCGCTGTCCGGGGTGCTGATAGAGCCCAGCAGAGATTTTGTGCCATTGAACCATTCACTTCTTGGTCAAAAGCATTTTAACTCATTTATTGTAGTATAGCGTGATATAAGCAGAATTCAATATAATTACAATGCAAAATGACACCCCTGGGTACAACTACATATCAGTATGTTTAATCATAGAAATAGATACATTCTATTATGGTTCTTGTTGTTGTAAATGAATCTGTACATTTTGGAAACGTGTTTATGGTAGGCTGGCATTGCTTAATTGATTATGTGGATTGAATTGGATTGACAGAGGTGTATTGTGACATACCCAACATTTAAGAAATGTACTGTGCGTAACCTGATTGGAGCATCCATCCACTGTGCTCAGAATGACAGAAATCACATTTATGTTATTTTACCTTAACAGAACATGCAACTCAAGGATACAACAGTGTGCGTCCTTACCAAATTCTGATGCGCAATTTGAAGATGTTATAATAACTGTCCACATTTACTTTTCCTCAGCAAACAAGACGAGTAATGAACAGCCGAAGCACTAGCCTACTGTATGTCAATCTACAAGTTTGCATATTGTATTGATTAGCTTGTTGTTCTGTGCGAGAAAGAAATAGCCTGATACAAACAGAATCTGGGCCATTTTGCGGGATGATAGATCACAAATTCATACAACCAGTAGGCCTAGGCTACATCCAAAAAACGTTAATAAGCAATGAGGCTCATGCAACAGATCAGAACGTTTAGATATATATATTTTTTAAGTAGGCTATGCATGAATGTTCATTCCATAATGCAATTAGCGGGAAAACACTGAGTGGTTTCATGAGACAAAGACGAAAATACCCATTCGAAATTTAGAAAGAGGGGAGATCTAAAGATGCAACAACTAACATGGTTTGCTAATATGATTAGGATTGTACCTTTCACTACTGGACAATGAAAGAAAGTTGATTTGAAAACCAATAGAACATGAGAGCAATAGGCTAAGTCATGCCCTTATAATATGTAGTAAAACTTTCTGATTTAAAACAATTAAGTATGTGCTTTAAAAATACATACTGCCTCCAGCGCATTGCAAAGTGGAGTGTGATGCACTGAAGCCTGCCTAGTTGCCTATGCACTTGAATGGCGAATAGAATTCGCGCTTCAATTACTGGTTGTGAAATACAAATAGTAGCTCTTTTTAATCGTGGCCATTGTTTTTTCTACACGCGATTGCATTTAGAATTTTGCTGCTACAGCTCATCAATTTTTTTTGCTGCTGCTGATGTGAAATGTGCTTTTATAAACTCTATCATTGGATTGATATTCTAAAAACACATTTTACACTGGCAGCAACATCTATTGGGGGGGGGGGGCTGGCTATTACCGGCTAACAGGAACTCTGGTCTGGTTCTAGTATGCCTTATATGCCATTAGGGTATTGAAACCAACATACTCAACACATTGGCAATGGCTGCAAATCAACTGCAATCATGTCTGTAATCAGAGCTTGATTTTCTCACTCCATTCCTTATCGCACTGCGGCCAACAACGGGTTGGGTCTCATGTTGCCTACCCTTTCAGCAATGCACCTGTACTGCCACTGTGGCTAAATTCCACCTTGCAAAGTTTGAATTGTATCACCTTCTCATTTACAGTAACCTCTCAAGTTATTGCCATACATTACTTTGCTAATGTTGCTTCCCTGTCTCACTCTCTGCTATTTTTCCAACTGCGCTTTCTATCGTGACAAATAAATTGAAAGATGCAGATCTCCTACTTACAGCATTGTTGCATTAGGTATTTTAAATTATTATTTTTATGATGATGATCGGGATCTGTTAGTTTTGTGATAACTGAACTGTGATTTTAATTTGGTTAAAAAAATATATATACACTGCTCAAAAAAATAAAGGGAACACTAAAATAACACATCCTAGATCTGAATGAATGAAATATTCTTATTAAATACTTTTTTCTTTATATAGTTGAATGTGCTGACAACAAAATCACACAAAAATGATCAATGGAAATCAAATTTATCAACCAATGGAGGTCTGGATTTGGAGTCACTCAAAATTAAAGTGGAAAACCACACTACAGGCTGATCCACCTTTGATGTAATGTCCTTAAAACAAGTCAAAATGAGGCTCAGTAGTGTGTGTGGCCTCCACGTGCCTGTATGACCTCCCTACAACGCCTGGGCATGCTCCTGATGAGGTGGCGGATGGTCTCCTGAGGGATCTCCTCCCACCTGGACTAAAGCATCTGCCAACTCCTGGACAGTCTGTGGTGCAACGTGACATTGGTGGATGGAGCAAGACATGATGTCCCAGATGTGCTCAATTGGATTCAGATCTGGGGAACGGGCGGGCCAGTCCATAGCATCAATGCCTTCCTCTTGCAGGAACTGCTGACACACTCCAGCCACATGAGGTCTAGCATTGTCTTTCATAAGAAGGAACCCAGGGCCAACCGCACCAGTATATGGTCTCACAAGGGGTCTGAGGATCTCATCCCGGTACCTAATGGCAGTCAGGTTACCTCTGGCGAGCACATGGAGGGCTGTGCAGCCCCCCAAAGAAATGCCACCCCACACCATGACTGACCCACCGGTCATGCTGGAGGATGTTGCAGGCAGCAGAGCGTTCTCCATGGTGTCTCCAGACTCTGTCACATGTGCTCAGTGTGGACCTGCTTTCATCTGTGAAGAGCACAGGGCGCCAGTGGCGAATTTGCCAATCTTGGTGTTCTCTGGCAAATGCCAAACGTCCTGCACGGTGTTGGGCTGTAAGCACAACCCCTACCTGTGGACATCGGGCCCTCATACCACCCTCGTGGAGTCTGTTTCTGACCGTTTGAGCAGACACATGCACATTTGTGGCCTGCTGGAGGTCATTTTGCAGTGCTCTGGCAGTGCTCCTCCTGCTCCTCCTTGCACAAAGGCGGAGGTAGCGGTCCTGCTGCTGGGTTGTTGCCCTCCTACGGCCTCCTCCACATCTCCTGATGTACTGGCCTGTCTCCTGGTAGCGCCTCCATGCTCTGGACACTACGCTGACAGACACAGCAATCCTTCTTGCCACAGCTGTGGGTTGTAGACTCCGTCTCATGCTACCACTAGAGTGAAAGCACCGCCAGCATTCAAAAGTAACCAAAACAGCATAGGAACTGAGAAGTGGTCTGTGGTTATCACCTGCAGAACCACTCCTTTATTGGGGGTGTCTTGCTAATTCCCTATAATTTCCACCTGTTGTCTATTCCATTTGCACAACAGCATGTGAAATGTATTGTCAATCAGTGTTGCTTCCTAAGTGGACAGTTTGATTTCACAGAAGTGTGATTGACTTGGAGTTGCATTGTGTTGTTTTAGTGTTCCCTTTATTTTTTGAGCTGTATATATATATATATATATATATATATATATATATATATATATATATATTGGTTAGGATTTTTTCTAAATGTTAAAAAGTCACACCCCTAACACACACATACACAGTTAAGAAATGCTTAGGATAGGAGTCATTTTAAAACATGCCCCATTTACAGAACACATTCATACAAGAGTGCAGATAAGGGAATCCTAACCAGCCATACACCTCCAACTCATTCACAGGTGGTTACATCACAGGGATAAAGTGCATTAGTTACTCTAGCCTGAGGCCCTGTTTCACAACAAATAGAGAGAGACACTTATAATGGCCTTAACGTTAACTCAAGAAGTATCCAATTCCCCATATGTGTACGCAGCAATAATAATAATCTACCTGTCCATAAGTAGGCTATAATGTAGTACATAGGTAGGATATAATGTACTCTAATTCTGTAATGTGCTCTCAATACCATTGAACATAAATGATTAATGTTAAGGCAGTGACCTGAGACACATGTGTAATGATATGATGATACCTAGCCCCCCAAAAAAAAGTGATGGAGAGTTTGTGATTCATAGCATTGTGATTGATTTGATCTGTGATGAGACTCCAGATATCCTTCCAGATCTTGTCCTAACAGGCCCCATGGAAAAACATGATAGATATAGATGCAGGGCTTGGTGTAGGGCATACAGAATAAGGAAATATGAAAGGGATAGAACAGCAACAAGATATCACACACACTGTACATATTTAACAGGTTATGAAATATATTGTTAGGTCTGCAATATAACAAATATTCATTTAAATCCCAACCTCCATGGTCTTTGTGGTTGAATCGGTGTTTGAAATGCACTGCTCGACTGGGGGACCTTACAGATAATTCATTGTATATGTGTGGTACATGAGGTAGTCATTCAAAAATCATGTAAAACACTATTATTGCACACAGAGTGCATCCATGCAACTTATTATGTGACTTGTTAAGCATATTTTTACTCCTGACGTTATTTAGGCTTAGCATAACAAAGGGGTTGAACATTTATTAACTCAGGACATTTCAGATGTAAATTTTTTATTAATTTGTAAAAAGAAATATTAAAAAAACATAATTAAACTTTGACATTATGAGTATTGTGTCTAGGCCAGTGACAACGAATCTCTGAATTCAGGCTGTAACACAACAACATGTGGAAAAAGTCAAGGGATGTGAATACTTTCTGAAGGCACTGTATAAAATTATGTTTTTGACAGATTTCTCCTCGCTATGCCATGTAGACGCTATTGACAGAGAAAGCTACAATGGTATGCAGATACACTGCTGCTCTTGATGTGTGGAGAGAGATGGGTAGCTGTTGCAAAGCTGTAGAAGAAGCATGGAGCCCGGGGAGAGTTCTCCCGCAGCTGGACTGTGCTGTCATGTGTCAATGAGTAGGCTGACACTATCAGGGAAGCTGGAGGGAGAGGTAGGTGGATGAAACATTGTGTTGGTGAGACTGAGTTGAGTCAACAGCACTAAGAGCTAAGAACTGACCCATAGTTATTTATCTTGTTTTCACTGTACTCTCATACATTTCTGATGGAGTCACTTGTTGTGGATTTTTCAGTTGGACACATCTATGACATATATGAAGGGTTTATTATTTTATTGGTTAATTTCATGTTGTAGGCTACACACACAGCTAAAAGCTGAATTGCAGTATAGGCCTACAGAAAAAATATAATTAGACATAACAATTAGGTAGAAACAACAAAGAAGCAAAGACATTTATGTTGATTGTTATGAAGCCAGCTTCGGGGAGTTCCTTCACAACGGAGTGTACGTGCTCATGACAGAGACTCGTGCTTCTGAGTTAAGTGTAAAATTCACCAATGCTGTGTGAGGCATGCGTGCGATTTATTTTTGAATGCATTGTTTTGAGTGATAATGACCCAACCAAATCCAGGTGAGCGAGCAGTGAATGCCTTGTCTGCTTCGATGCTCTGCTAAATTAGGAGTGCTTCTATTTTTGTGTTTTATCGCTGGTGCTGTAGTTACACAAAATGTTCAAAATATGGCCCATATCTCTTTTGTATAATAATAAGTACATAAGGGTTGAGGCTTTACTATACTTGCAAAACTAGACCAATATGCCCACTTGTGTAAACACAACATTGATATTATCGATATTGAGGGAGATGGACTGTCACACCTAGACCTTAGAGAGTCTTTTTTTTCTCTATTTGGTTAGGTCAGGGTGTGATTTGGGTGGGCATTCTAGTTTGTCTGTTTCTTTGTTGGCCGGGTATGGTTCCCAATCAGAGGCAGCTGTCTATTGTTGTCTCTGATTGCGAATCATACTTAGGCAGCCTTTTTCCCCCTGTTTCCCCCTCATTTATTTTCTTTGTGTGTTTGTGTGCGCCACGGTTGCGTCACGTTCGGTTTCTGTTGACCTTTTTTTGTGTGAAGGTTTCACTTTATTAAAGACGTGGAATTACATGCACGCTGCACCTTGGCTCATTTATGACAGGGAGTTTGAAGACAGTGAACGTGACATGGACTTGTATTGGGCAAAACTCACCTGCAAGCAAATGTGAGAACTGTCATCGGAGGTGTAGCTGATTTTGAAAAGTGAGGTGGTCAAAATGAACACCTTTCAGATTTTTTAAGAGCTTATATAAAAGAAGTGCTAAAAATAAAAGCCAATTCACTAGACCAATCCATTATGTAGGCTTATACACATTGCACAAATTGCTAACAGCAAAGACGATAGACTTTACCCCCTAATCACGTCCTACAAAAAAAAAAAAAAATCTGCTGGACTTGAGAGGGCAGAGTTGTTCAACAAACTTTTCATTAATCTCCAATGCCAATTACTAGCATTACATGTAAACAGAAGAGGGAATAGAAGCAATATAGCAATTATAGTTGCTCAATGTTTGAGCTTATTAAACACTGAACAAAAATATAAGCGCATCTCCTTCGCATAGAGATGATCAGACTCTTGATTGTGGCCTGTGGAATGTTGTCCCTCTTCAATGGCTGTGCAAAGTTGCTGGATATTGGCGGGAACACCAGCAGCAACGAATAGCTGTTTGATTAGCTGTAGCAGCAACTCTTGCGCTACATAGACTGGTATTTCAATCAATGAATAGAAAAAATGCTTTATTTCGCAATAGTATTTTTTTCTTCTCCCGGACAATATACAGTACTTTTATGTATCTAATAAAATTATTGTGAAGTGATTATATTTTGACAAGTACCTGAAGTGTGGTATGGCTTGGTCATCCACTGAAATTGAAGAACAAAGACCAATGTTGAAACGAACTGTTTCCTCCCAAGCAGGTTGGATCATACAGCACTGAATGAGAGAAAATTTGACTTGGATAGTTGTCTATTGCACAGTGAACAAAAAGAGAAGTTAACATTCATCATAAATATTCATAGTTGACATTTACGCCTATTGTATCTGTGTGTTTACAGGTCTTTATTCCCAAAATGCTGTAAGATATCCTAACATTGTTTGTTTCTGTATGTAGCCAGAGAATTGACGACTCGTATTCCACATTCTTGCAATATCAGAACTTGAAATATTGGGTTACATGAGCATATGTCACTGTCTTTATAAGCACTTCAGCAGATATTTTGTTCTTTGTAACACGAAGACATCCATAGATTTTTTCTTGTTGATGTATCTCGACTCAAGCTGGGCAATGTTTGTGCATTGTCAACATGTAACCTACACCTGTAGGAATATTAGTTCTGGCATTTGTCCGGGAATGGTCTAACAGCAGACATAAGGAGAGACGAGACGAAACAAAACTAGCCAGTTATAGAATATTGTGTTGTATGACAGCTGAGCTGACTGAAGACCCGCGGTCATTCAACTCGCAGTGGTTGATATAGTTTCTATGGTGACATGATGAAACTTTGAAACTAAGTTGCAAGCTACTTTCATAGCAAAGTCTTGTAGAACGACTGTCTTATGAAGCACATTCCAGACATTTGCTCTTGCTATCTTGCCGTAAGTGATTTAACAAAGAAATATCAGCTAAATATTATAGCCAGCTGCAGCTATCACCAAGCTATGCTAGCAGCTGCTGTCAGCTTGGCTAAACACAAAGTCAGCGCAGGCTTTAGCCTACACATAGAAATGAATTAGCTGACCATCTTGAGATGGCGAGTCAGTCAGGAGGGGGGAAGTCCTCAACTTCAAAACTTTGTTCCCTCCATAGCAAAGCTAGCTTAGTTTACCTCGCTGTACTCACTACTGCACTTGTTTGTTTAGATTGAATGGCAAAGACACAGACAAGAAATACCCACATCAAACCACAACCCCAAAACAACTCTTGTTTGCCTACAGTCATGTCTGCTAGAATTTCTTAATG
The DNA here is from genome assembly GCF_036934945.1 of Oncorhynchus masou masou. Taxonomy (NCBI): domain Eukaryota; kingdom Metazoa; phylum Chordata; class Actinopteri; order Salmoniformes; family Salmonidae; genus Oncorhynchus; species Oncorhynchus masou. Next base: position 50,201,810 of record NC_088233.1, read on the forward strand.
AGCATTGATGAAAAATGAGGCCAAATCAGGAAGTGCAGTCGTCCTTTAATAAACGCTTCCTTGTACTCATGGCACAGTTTCTCTACAGAATATTCATCTTATTCACTTTTGACCAGTCTAGGTTTATCACTTAGAACCTGTTATGACCTCTCAGTGCTGGTCCTTTTCCTCTTGACGCTAACAAGGATACTTACCACATTCAACATTTACTTACATTTTCCCCAACAACTCTAGAGGCTGATTTGTGTATGTTTTCAGTATGTTACCAAGCTGAAGTTTTTCATCACTAAAATTTGCCAAATGTCACCTCTCAGAAATTACCAACATAGCGGTACCTGTGTCAACCAGCATACGGATATTTACTCCATTACACCTAACCATTACATGATATTGTTTCACATACTCACAATCTGCTTTCACATCGAAGAGCCCTAAATCAGTATTGTACAGTATTATGCTGCTGCCCACCACGAAGACACAGCTCCTAGGCACTCTTCTTCTCCTTGCCATCATAACTGCACATAGCTGCTTGTCCTTTCAAGCCAGCATTGTAATCATAAAGCATTTCACAAGCTGCTTACAGTTGTGATTATTATTATTTTTTTAAATGTTGGTGTATAAAAATCCCTTGAACTTGTAGCAATTCCTTCAGATTAGTCTTGCCGGATTTAGCTGCTGCAAGTCTTTCAATAAAGAGAATGGCTCTTCTTTCTAATTTGATATTGTTCACTATCAGAAACTACTGAAATCTATACTCACTAAAACGTTCCACTATTTCTATGTTAGGCTCTGTATTCACTGCTGAACAGAGCCATGTTCAACACTCCTCTTGATGACTTGCACTTTTTGCTAACAAAGGGAGCTACCCAATGTTGCTAAAATAAACTGGAAACATCCCATCCTCGTTGCCACTTGTTATGTATTCTTATAAATTAACTTTTGCCTGATGAGAGTACTTAGCAGCACTTAATATCTTATGTTTCACACAGCAAAGACCTTGGAAGTCGTCAGCCACTCAGCCAGAAGGTGGCAGTACCCAATGTTGCTAAAATTGGCAATTGGGTATCATACTTAGTGTGTCCCTTTTCCCACCTGCATTGTGAGTTCTCTTTGTTTAGTGCCTATGAAATATACTATGTTGGTGTATGTGTAGATGCCTCCAATTGGGTATCATACTTAGTGTGTCCCTTTTCCCACCTGCGCCTATGTGCGCTACATATGGCACGTTCATTAATTCGTTGTTGTTTTGAAGTTCCACTGTAATAAATATGTGGAACTCTACTCACGCTGCGCCTTGGTCCACTTATTTAAACAACGGACGTGACAGGCAATGCATATCCGTGCGTATTACTTATGGTGTAGATTCCAAGCTATTTGCAGTAATGTTGCTATTTTGTTGAAAAGTCTTGTTGATACTAGCCAGATAATGAATAAATCATTTAATTCACTCCTCTTAATCCCATACTCCCAGTGCCGGCCCATAGCCAGATTTTTCGTTAGCCAGCTAACATTAGCAAGCTTGCACAACATTTTTTTATTTTACCTTTATTTAACTAGGCAAGTCAGTTAAGAACAAATTCTTATTTTCAATGACAGCCTAGGAACAGTGGGTTAACTGCCTGTTCAGGCGCAGAACTACAGATTTTTACCTTGTCAGCTTGGGGGTTTGAACTTGCCACTTTCTGGTTACAAGTCCAACACTCTAACCACTATGCTACCCTGCCGCCCCAACATAGCTTAGCTAAGGACACTGCACTAACTCGGCAGCTAAAACAGGCAGCTGTTTCATGGAAACTAGCTAATCCATTGGGATTTAGCTAGCTTGGAGTAAGTATTTGATGTTGTGTGCAATGCGTCTGTGCACTTAGCTAGCTACCATCCCATAGCCTACATTGCATATGAAGTGTGATCATCCATATATGTATGGAGAAAATCCATTCTCTATCCCGTTTTTTCTGTTGACTCTCCTACGTGGGTTTTCGTGCTCCCTGATAGGCTCAAAGTCAAGCTGTTGGCCATTGAAGAGCATTACGATTCTACAAGTAGACTGGGATGGCACACAGCAGGTACCGCTTTTGTTCTAGCAAGAGAAGGAACAGCCTCCCACTGTCATCAGTACCTATCGGCAGTCTATTGTCAGTGAGATTCTCTGTGTGTTTCATGCTTGAGAGACGGCAAATACAGTTCGAATCCAGGTTTATTTAGTCCACAACTTAGCAAAAATCATCTATCTATATGGGACAGAGTGGTTAGCTTCTCCTGGCTCGTGCTCATATTCTGAACAGTGGACCACGTGTGCCATTCCCTTTTATACTTCCTCAGTAGCCAATGAAAATCCAACTCAATAGCATACACACACATTATTTGTCAAATGGAAGGTATACAGATCAAATACAGTTATTGCATGGCTTTCCATGTAAATGTGTATACACAACACCCACCACCAGCAGAAAAATATGTGCTTCTGTAACGGATGTGAAACGCTAGCTTAGTTAGCGGTGGTTCGCGCTAAATAGCGTTTCAATCGGTGACGTCACTTGCTCTGAGACCTTAAAGTAGTAGTTTCCCTTGCTCTGCAAGGGCTGAGGCTTTTGTGGAGCGATGGGTAACGACGCTTCGAGGGTGACTGTTGTTGATGTGTTCAGAGGGTCCCTGGTTCGTGCCCGGGTATGGGCGAGGGGACGGTTTAAAGTTATACTGTTACACTTCCAAGGCAGAAGCAATAGATGAGTTAACTAAGATTTTAAAGGCACCAGCTGCATCATCACCCCTCCCCCACCCCTGCAGAATGTGTACCACTCCGTGCATCACTTGGCACCCTCCATTAGGGCCCTCATTCAAAGGGGTCAGACAAGGTCTATGATGGTCATAGACGACGTACGTTCCCAGGAGGAGCTGCACTGGCAGCAAACACAACAGAACTCTTCAACTACCATTGACTACACTAATTAGTTATAATGTTGAACACATTATAAACAAATGAAATGACATACTGCATTTCTATGCTTATTCACATACTGGTTATTTGAGGTGGGGAAGAGTATAGTGACGGTCAGCCTTGGCTTTGGCTCAATCGGATCCCTGTAGTTGGCTTTCATTTTGGTTATGTCATGTCAAACCAGGGACAGGAGGGTCTCCATTTGGAGACTGCTCATTCTGAAGTGCTCCCGGTATTGGGCAATGTCCAGCTCCAGCTCCCGGACAAGGTGACAGAAATCTCCTTGCTCCTGTCTCTGCCTGTTGATGTGATTCACCAACTATTTTGAGTCCAGGAGTAAGATCAGGAATGTAATTGTCACATTGCTTAAAATTGTCTAAGGGCCCTGGGCTGGGTTTCTACTAAGCTTATTTATGGAATTGTTGGGGCTAGTCGTCCCACTAGAGGGACAACTTCCGGGTGATACTGGAGGGTGCACAATTCAAATAAATAATCATACAAATTATGGATATTAAAAATGTAGGTACATAAAAGTGTCTTATATCGGTTGAAAGCTTAAATTCTTGTTAATCTAACTGCACTGTCTGATTTACAGTCGCTATTACAGTGAAAACATGCCATGCGATTGTTTGACGACGTTGCCCCACATCAAAATATTTTTCCACCTGCACAGGTTTCATACATTCACAAATAATGATTAAATATTCACTTACTTTGTCACGACACCCACCTGGTCCCGCGTGACATACATTTTGAAAATCATCCTCTGATTTGTCATCCAAAGGGTCCCAGCTATAACATGTAGTGTATTTTGTTAGATAAAATCCTTCTTTATATCCCAAAAAGTCTGTTTAGTTGGCGCCATCGATTTAAGAAATCCACTCGTTCAACTTGCAGAGAAAGGAATCCAAAAATCTACCCCTAAAATTTGTTTCAACAAGTCAAAATATGTTTCTATTTACTCCTCAGATACCCTAAAATGCAATCAAACTATAATATCTCTTACTGAAAGAAGTGTGGTCAATAGGAAACTGATTTTAGCAGGTGTGTCTTGTCTTCATGGCGCATCAAAACACGAATTTCCAGGACTGTGTCAAATTAATGGGGCCATGTATCGTGAGATTTTGAGTGAAAACCTCCTTCCATCAGCAAGGGCATTGAAGATGAAACGTAGTTGGGTCTTTCAGCATGACAATGATCCCAAACACACCGCCCGGGCAACGAAGGAGTGGCTTTGTAAGAAGCATTTCAAGGTCCTGGAGTGGCCTAGCCAGTCTCCAGATAGAAAATATTTGGCAGGAGTTGAAAATCTGTGTTGCCCAGCAACAGTCCCAAAATATCACTGCTCTCGAGGAGATCTGCATGGAGGAATGGGCCAAAATACCAGCAACAGTGTGTGAAAACCTTGTGAAGACTTACAGAAAACGTTTGACCTCTGTCATTGCCAACACAGGGTATATAACAAAGTATTGAGATAAACTTGTGTTATTGACCAAATACTTATTTTCATCATAATTTTCAAAGAAATTCATTAAAAATCCTACAATGTGATTTTCTGGATTTTTCTTCTCATTTTGTCTGTCATGGTTGAAGTGTACCTATGATGAAAATTGCAGGCCTCTCTCATCTTTTTAAGTCAGAGAACTTGCACAATTGGTGGCTGACGAAATACTGTTTTTGCCCCACTGTATCCTGGCTTCAGGGCCTGAGCAAAAGGAGTTAACTTTAAGAATGTAATTCAGGCGGAAATTGAGAAAAAAAGGATAATTTAGCTATATGATTTAGATTTTTAGGACCTCTGCGCTGCAAAGAAATACAATTATAGCAAGTGAAAAATGTTCCAAAATGTTCCCAATAAGTTAAATAATCTTACCAAGCACTGTATGTGTAAGATTATTCAGCTTGTTTTAAGAAAATTGGTCTTGAGTTGTTTAACTTAGATATTAGATCTAATTCTAGGTATTTTGTGATATGAAACCAGCAAAACTAGACAGTCAACAAGTTATCATGTACTGCCATCAATGTTGATGATATTAAATCAGGATTGTTTCTCTTGTTTTAATAACCAGTCATCTTACATGGTCTTATTTCAAGAATTTTGGGAGGAGACAAAAAAACAACAAACATTCTGCAGTTCTTTAATTACATTTGCTTGAACCATACAGTACACCAGGGCTCTCTAACTGGTGTTCCATGGGACAAAGATTTGATATTTTATGTATATATTCTTTGTTGTAATTGCTGGACTCCACTTCAAGTGATTTTAATTTTGGAAAAGAGTTCCAAAATATTCCTATGCATAATAGAGAGAGATCTGCGATTGTATTCAAATGTAAGTAAGGTTTGAAATGATTTTGTTTCAGTCAAATATTATATCTGTTTGGACTTCTTGCGGTCAATATGTAGTCTACAAATTACCTGAAATAATGTTCCGGCCCCATGACCATCCGCTCAAGAAAAAAATAGTCCCCCAGCTGAATCTAGTTGATGATCCCTGCAGTACACACACATATAACTAGGAGTCATTAGATACTTTGTGTAGCCCAATCCTATCACCAAGCTATTACTTCATAGGAACATAAAGTACTGTATGTGCCGTTTCTGTTACAGAAGTTGTAGTACGGGGGGAAATCAAAACAATTTTCCACAATCAGCAGCTCAGTGGCCTGAACAAGATTAAGGACCTCAACTATATAGGACAAACAATATTAATCAAATCACAGTATTATATGTCTGAATCTCAAAGCAATACAGTGTTGAGATTATGACAAATATGTCTCTTATCAGTCCAAATTCAGGCATATCACCACCTTTTACAAGGGTAACAATCAAGGACTTCTGATCATACATACAGTACTTGTTAACATTTACAACAAGCCATTTGACAGATACTGTACTCCATCTATACCAAGGAAATTCCTCACGCTTGCAGATATTGCATATTCTTCACCTCTGACACTGGTCCCAACTCCCACTCATCGGAAAAATAGGGTGGGTTGAACCATTAGCATTCTGACAACATTCAAACGTTTGATTATGTTTGATCAAAGACTTACAGATGTTTCTGAAATCCAGTTTTAAGGGACCAATGTTAAAAAAAATATGCTTGGACTCAAACCTCAAACACATGATCATTGAACCCAACAATTTAATCTGAGATGGAACACGCACCAAATTATGTTGCTTTTGTGTAATAACATTTTCATGCTTCAAATGCTGCTCAATAAGACATGTCAAGTTTGATACAGTTTGAAGAGTTATAATTGGTGCAAAGATAATCTGAACCATCCCTATCAGTGTCTAATGAAAAAATAAGATTTTAAGGAGAACAAGCATTTGTCCTGAAGACAGCTTGATTTTATTATAATTTGAAGGTTATAGGGCGTGGTTTATCTCTTACAACTAGTTGAGAGTAAGGGAAACCAAGGATAGCAGTATGTCCAAGTCCAATTGTCCTGAAAGAACTTGGTGCTTCAACACACACCAGTGGCGTGTATTCATGGATGCCAAGGGAAGCCAGGCTTCCCCCAAAAAATGATAAAGAAAAAAATATAAAATATTGTATCTTTCATCTCTGTGTTTCATAATTTTCCTTCAATTCGCAGGGGAGCTGAATCTATCTCAACGGAGGAAGCATCCGAGCGAGTGAAACAGTGCCACTCTGTCTGTGTATGTGTTGGCTAACTATCTGATGTTGTCTGGTCCAAAAGAGTACGATATTGTTGCCACCTGAAGCATTGAATGCAAGGGAAGCCAGCGAGCATTTGGCCTCCCTTAAATGAAAAATATATAAAAATAGAGTTTTAAACTGAGTGAGCTCAGCTGTGAATGGTCCTGGGGCACCAAAAAAAGTGTCAAGGGAAGCCAGTTTGGATTTGGCATCACGCCTATCAAATCGCATCGAGAGCAGAAACAGAAACAACATGAATTGTTGCATCTCGTTGTGTTGTTCTCCAGCAGTTAGCTATCTATCTAAAATTGTCCTTTTCCTAAATTAGTCATGGATGGAGATAGGGATTTGGACTTGTGGTTTTACTTAATTCTCTGTATCTGCCAATGATTATAACAGCGATTCTGATCCAACCATTTTTTCAAACATTGTGAGAGGATGGATGTCCAATATGTACAGTGCCTTCGGAAAGTAATCAGACCACTTGACTTCTTCCACATTTTGTTACGTTACAGCCTTATTCTAAAATGGGCTAAATCATGATTTAACCTCATAATGACAAAGCAAAAACATTTTTTTGAAAAAACAGAAATATCATATTTACGTAAGTATTCAGACCCTTTACTCAGTACCTTTGGCAGCGATTACAGCATAGAGTCTTGGCACACCTGTATTTGGGGAGTTTCTCCTATTCTTCTCAGCAGATTCTCTTAAGCTCTGTCAGGTTGGAAGTGTGGAGCATTGCTGCACAGCTATTTTCACGTCTCTCCAGAGATGTTAGATCGAATTCAAGTCCGGGCTCTGACTTGTCCACTCAAGGTTATTGAGATTTGTACCAAAGCCACTCCTGCGTTGTCTTGGCTGTGTGCTTACGGTCGTTGTGTTGTTGGAAGGTGAACCTTCACACCAGTCTGAGGTCCTGAGCGCTCTGGAGCAGGTTTTCATCAAGGATCTCTCTTTACTTTGCTCCATTCATCTTTGCTTTGATCCTGACTAGTCTCCCAGTCCCTGCCTCTGAAAAACATCCCCACAGCATGATGCTGCCACCACTATGCTTCACCGTAGGGATAGTAAAAGGTTTCCTACAGACGTGACTCTTGGCATTCAGGCCAAATAGTTCCCTCTTGGTTTCATCAGACCAGAGAATCTTGTTTCTCATGGTCTGAGAGTCTTTAGGTGTCTTTAGGCAAACTCCAAGTGGGCTGTCATGTGCCTTTTACTGAGGAGTGGCTACTGTTTGGCCACTCTACCATAAAGGCCTGATTGGTGGAGTGCTGCAGAGATGGTTGTCCATCTGGAAGGTTCTCCCATCTCCACAAAGGAACTCTGGAGCTCTGTCAGAGTGACCATCGGGTTCTTGGTTACCTCCCTGACCAAGGCCCTTCTCCAATTGCTCAGTTTGGCGGCCAGCTCTAGGAAGAGTCTTGGTGGTTCCAATCTTCTTCCATTTAACCTCTTAGTGATCCCTTCCTGCGATTTGACAACACCCAGTGAAATAGTAGTGAGCCAAATTCAAACACAGAAATACTCATAATTATAATTCATAAATCATACAAGTGTTATACATGGGTTTAAAGATTAACTTCTTGTTAATCCAGCCACAGTGTCAGATTTCAAAAATGCTTTACGGCGAAAGCAAACTATGCTATTATCTGAGGATAGCACCCCATCAGACATACACATGAAAATCATAATTCAACCCGCCAGGCACAACTCAAAAGTCAGAAATAAAATATAATTTTACCTTTGAAGATCTTCTTCTGTTGGCACTCCTATATGTCCATTAAACATCACATATAGTCCTTTTGTTTGATCAATTCTGTCATTATATATCCAAAATGTTCATTTATTTGGCGCGTATGATTCAGAAAATACACCGATTCCAACTCCCGCAACATGACTACATTATCTAATTAGTTACCTGTAAACTTGATCCAAACATTTCAAACATTTCCTAATCGAACTTTAGGTGTTTTTAAACGTAAATAATCCATACAATTTAAGACGGAATAAACTGTGTTCAATACCGGAGGAAAACAAAGTGGAGGGTGTTTTCAGGTCACGCGCGTCAACCACAACAGTACACTTCACTTGGCCCCGTTCTGAACAGGGCTACTTCATTTCTCAAAGGAAAAACATCAACCAATTTCTAAAGACTGTTGACATCTAGTGGAAGCGATAGGAACTGCAAGCAACTGCCTTAGAATTCTAGATTTCCATTGAAATGTATTGAAAAGGGATGGTTTGTCCTCTGGGTTTTGCCTGCCAAATAAGTTCTGTTATACTCACAGACATCATTCAAACAGTTTTAGAAGCTTCAGAGTGTGTCCTGTCCAAATCTAGTAATATCATGCATATACTAGCTTCCGGGCCTGAGTAGCATGCAGTTTACTTGGCCACACTTTTCATCCGGATGTGAAAATAGGGCCCCCTAGCCTTAAGAAGTTTTAAGAAGGATTGAGGCCACTGTGTTCTTGGGGACCTTGAATGCTGCAGACATTTTTTGGTACGCTTCCTCAGATCTGTGCATGGACACAATCCTGTCTCGGAGCTCTACGGACAATTCCTTCGACCTCATGGCTTGGTTTTTGCTCTGACATGCACTGTCAACTGTGGGACCTTATATAGACAAGTGTGTGCCTTTCCAAATCATGTCCAATCAATTGAATGTTCCTCAGGTGGACACCAATCAAGTTGTAGAAACATCTCAAGGATGATCAATGGAAACAGGATGCACCTGGGCTCAATTTCGAGTCTCATAGCAAATGGTCTGAACACTTACGTAAATAAGGTGTTTCTGTTTGTTAGATTTTGTAACTTCGCAAAAATTCTATACACCTGTTTTCGCTTTGTCATTATGGGTACTGTAGATTACTGAGGTTTCTTTTTTCTTATCCATTTTAGAATAAGGCTGTAACGTAACAAAATGTGGAAAAAGTCAAGGGGTCTGAATGCTTTCCGAATGCACTGTATAATTATGATGTTCATAATGCTTCTTGACAGTGTCAGTGTATTTTCATAGTCCAAGTAAAGTGACACAGTATGGTCATAATGCTTCATGACAGTGTCATACATTGTATTTTCTTCAAGTAATTTTAAACATGATGAAAAAAACATGACTTTAAAGAATTCATTACAACATAAATACAAAGGATTTAAAAGACTGACTTTCAAACGAAAGGAAACTTCTTGTCAGCCAAAAAAACACATTTTAATAAATGTGGAATTTGACACTTATGTAGGTGTCTTAACCAGCCATAAAATAACTTAATATATGTCACAACAGGTCTAAATATATGAGTCATGACAGTGTTATAACCATATTATGACACGTTATGTCAGCAGTTATGGCATTTTATGACATGGTTATAACATTGATACCAAAATAATAATCAAAAGGAAGTATGTTCTTAAGTGTCTGTCCTATATCTGAGTGATATAAGAAAGCTAAAAAAAATGTATTTATTTATTTTGAACCTTATTTAACCCCTTTACATTTTTGAGGCACTTAAGTACTTCCATATGTTTTTTTTAAACTGGTACTGGAATCTTAGAATAAATGTGGTCACAGTTGCTTCTTGTTAAAGGGGCACCAGATAGCGTTAGTTTGCTAAAGTTAGATCTCCTTTTCCTCCGTTTCTGAGTGGCTATTTCTTTCTTGCTGTCAAAATAAGTGAGCTATATTTTGCTTGTGCACTACCATATGTTGATAATATAGCTACGTGTGTCACTGGTATGGGCTAGTGAATATATTGAACCTAGCCAGTAAGACAGTGATAGCCACAAGCTAAAACCAGGAAGAAATGGAGGAGAGAATTAACTTTCTGTTTCATCTGCTGCTGGCTTGCTATTGTCACTCAGATACATCTTTCCACATGTAAATTATGAATATAGATTTTTATTGTTTAAGATTGTAATTGTGTTTATATGTTGTGAATAATGTAGAAAAATTCTCATAGCCATTTTCTATACTAAAAAGGGAAGTGCCACTTGGTGTGCACCAGTCTACTACGTACAGTAGACTACAGGCAATATGTCCTAACATCATGTGAATCATAGAAATTACGATCTTGCAGCTTGGTCTTTTCGGCAGTCTTCATGGTTTTTATATGCGGGGAGCATAAATTGTACAATCTTAAACTAACAAAGAATTTTTAAAGTTAGAACCCATGTATATGAGCTACCACAACTTTGTAGGTATGCTTGGGGTCATTGTCCATTTGGAAGACCCATTTGCGACCAAGCTTTAACTTCCAGACTGATGTCTTGAGATGTTGCTTCAATATATCCACCTAATTTACCTTCCCCATGAAGTCATCTATTTTGTGAAGTACACCAGTCCCTCCTGCAGCAAAGCACCCCCACAAAATGATGCTGCCACCCCCGTGCTTCACGGTTGGGATGGTGTTCTTCGGCGTGCAAGCCTCCTCCTTTTTCCTCCAAACATTACAATGGTCATTATGATCAAACAGTTCTATTTTTATGTCATCAGACCAAAGGACATTTCTCCAAAAAGTACGATCTTTGTCCCCATGTGCAGTTGCAAACCGTAGTCTGGCTTTTAACCGGCAGTTTTGGAGCAGTGGCTTCTTCCTTGCTAAGCGGCCTTTCAGGTTATGTCGAAATAGGACTCGTTTTACTGTGGATATAGATACTTTTGTACCTGTTTCCTCCAGCATCTTCACAAGGTCCTTTGCTGTTCTTCTGGGATTGATTTGCACTTTTTGCACCAAAGTACGTTCATCTCTAGGAGACACAACGCATCTCCTTCCTGAGCGGTATGACAGTTGCGTGGCCCCATGGTGTTTATACTTGGGTACTATTGTTTGTACAGATGAATGTGGTACCTTCAGGCTTTGGAAATTGCTCCCAAGGATGAACCAGACTTGTGGAGGTCTACCATTTTTTCTGAGGTCTTGCCTGATTTCTTTTAATTTTCCCATGATGTCAAGCAAAGAGGCACTGAGTTTGAAGGTAGGCCTTGAAATGCATCCACAGGCACACCTCCAACTGACTCAAATTATGTCAATTAGCCTATCAGAAGCTTCTAAAGCCATGACATAATTTTCTGGAATTTTCTAAGCTGTTTAGAGGCACAGTCAACTTAGTGTATGTAAACTTCTGACCCCTTTAATTGTGATACAGTGACTTGTCAGTGAAATAATCTGTCTGTAAACAATTGTTGGAAAAATTACCTGTGTCATGCACAAAGTAGATGTCCTAACCGACTTGCCAGGTTGAAAAACGAGTTTTAATGACTCCAACCTAACTGTTTGTAAAATTCTGACTTCAACTGTGTATATATATATATATATATATATATATATATATATTTTTGTTGTCTAGAATTATCCTTTTTTGTAGCCTGGATGACGCACGTCAAGTGACTCACATTGCAGGGAGAGTTGTGACACACTGGTCTGAACAGGAAGCCGTTATAATTGCAGTATTCGCTCAAAAATTCACCAATGCATTGATTGCAACTCTCGAATGGGGGTGAAAGCCTCTTGTTATTTGGATTTGAAAATCCACCAGTTGTAATGGAAGGGGGCAGTGCTCCAGGCTGTGTGTGTGTGTGTGTGTGTGTGTGTGTGTGTGTGTGTGTGTGTGTGTGTGTGTGTGTGTGTGTGTGTGTGTGTGTGTGTGTGTGTGTGTGTGTGTGTGTGTGTGTGTGTGTGTGTGTGTGTGTGTGTGTGTGTGTTTGGGGCATTTGAGTGAGAAACACACAGAGGAAAACCAACCAGTAAAAGCACAGCCCTCTCTCTACATTATCAACACATTGTTGCAGACAACCTAAAAACAGCCTTTCCAGACCGAAGTCAGGAGGACTTTGAGTTACGTGTTGGCCAGACAACCCTTTTTGTTCACTCGTGCATACTGTCAGGAACCATAGTAACACATCTGGTAGTTAAAAAGGCCTTACCTTAAAGTTATATGATCATATCTGCGTGTTGTATTATATTACTTTATGCATATTGAAATGATTATTGTATCACAACACATCTCTTCTGTAGAAATACCATATGAGAAGTAGTTCTCACCCACAACATAGAAAAAATGTATAACAAATCCTCGTAGGTATTCTGAGCTGCAACCCGGGGATGTACCTCTATTTCCATGTTTAGCCTATTCCGTGTAACATTTTGACAGAGGCAGCTTTTATATATTGACATTGAAGGCTTCTCCTTAGTACTTTTAATTGCAATACACTCATGTGTGTGATATGTATTCGTTGTACATTTTTCCAATATACAATGTGCAAATAGAGTATTGACTTCTCTTATTTATGGTACCTGATGCATGACCGTGGCTAGTCACGATGAGTGTGTATATATGTGTGCATGTATGTGAGCTTGTGTGAGGAAAAGTGTAACGTGCACAAAAATCACACTTTATCAGCTGCATCATTTTAGGATTATGCATTTTATATAAAGGCTGATACTGCTCCATCATTTTGAAATCCTCTTAATATTCCGACCAGAGTGACTCATTCTCTGTGATTCAAGGTCAGCTACAGTTCAGGAGGATTCATCACTTGGCAGCCAGAGAACCAGATGCTTGCTAATATAATTGTAATACACTTGAGAGGATGAGCCCACAGGTCATATAAAGAAACACTTACACACACAAGATGAAAATGTGCCTCAAAAGGTAATTACTCCGGCTGAGGCATGGGAAATCATATCAGCAAAATAAGTCCAATAACAAAAGGCATTCATGTGGTCTGAAATGCAACTGTCGCCTGGACAGTTAGACTGGAACAAGAACATATAGGCCCAAGATTAAACAGGGTGTATTGTGGGTCAAACAAAAGTGAACTTTTCCAAAAGAGAGTTCCTGTCTTGCTGAATCTGGATGCTATGTCTGCACGCTGAGCATTTTGTCCATTTTTGCGGTCGCACTTTTCTTGGTTGCCCTTTTTGATTCTCATGGCTGTGTGTGGGGGTCAGTGTGAGGAGAGTGAGGTTTGGGTACTGCTCTCACACACTACCGGTAAAAGGTTTGCACACACCTTCTCATTCAAGGGGTTTCCTTTATTTTGACTATTTTCTACATTGTGGAATAATAGTGAAGACATCAAAACTATGAAATAACACACATGGAATCATGTAGTAACCAAAAAAGTGTTAGACAAATCAAAATATATTTTATATTTCAGATTGTTCAAAAATCCACCCTTTGCCTTGATGACAGCTTTGCACACCCTTGGCATTCTCTAAACCAGCTTCACCTGGAATGCTTTTCCAACGGTCTTGAAGGAGTTCCCACATATTCTGAGCACTTGTTGGCTGCATTTCCTTCACTCTGCGGTCCAACTCATCCCCAAAAAATCTAAATTTGGTTGAGGACGGGGGATTGTGGAGGCCAGACCATCTGATGCAGCACTCCATCACTCTCCTTCTTGGTCAAATAGCCCTTACATAGCCGGGAGGTGTGTTGGGTCCTGTTGAAAAACAAAAGATAGTCCCACTAAGCCCAAACCAGATGGGATGGCACATCGCTGCAGAATGCTACGGTATCCATGCTGGTTAAGTGTGCCTTGAATTCTAAATAAATCACAGACAATGTCACCAGCAAAGCAACTCCACACCATAACACCTCCTCCTCCGTGCTTTACGGTGGGAAATGCACATGCGGACATCATCTATTCACCCACATCGCGTCTCACAAAGACATGGCGGTTGGAACCAAATATCTCCAATTTGGACTCCAGACCGAAGGAAAAATTTCCCCAATGTCTATTTCTCGTGTTTCTTGACCCAAGCAAGTCTCTTCTTATTATTGGTGTCCTTTAGAAGTGGTTTCTTTGCAAAACTTCGACCATGAAGGTCTCCTATGAAAGGTCTCCTCTGAACAGTTGATGCTGATATGTGTCTATTACTTCAGCTCTGTGAATCATTTATGAAAATGTATACAGGCTTCCCTTTTCCACTCTGCCAATTAGGTTAGTATTATGGAGTAACTACAATGTTGTTGATCCATCCTCAGTTTTCTTCGGTCACAGCCATTAAACTCTGTAATTGTGTGAAAGTCACCTTTGGCCTCATGGTGAAATCCCTGAGCGGTTTTCTTCCTCTCCGACAACAGTTAGGAAGGACGCCGGTATCTTTGTAGTGACTGGGTGTATTGATACACCATCCAGTGTAATTAATAACTTCACCATGCTTAGAGGGATATTACATGTCTGCTTTTTATTTGTACCCATCTACCAATAGGAGCCCTTCTTTGTGAGGCATTGGAAAACCTCTGTGGTTGAATCTGTGATTGAAATCCAATGCTAGCCTGAGAGACCTTACAGATAATTGTATGTGTGGGTTACAGAGATGAGGTACAGTGGTTCTTCCTTTAAAAGTTTTGAGTTTATGCCGCAACTGTTTGTGATAGATGGTGGCAGTTGTGGTAAATTGCATCATTCTGTCATCTGTAGTCTAAACTGTGGCACAAATTGACTTTTCGTAAATATGGAGGTGTGAATGTTTCAGTCCGAGAGTCTCTCTACTCAACACAAGAGCACAAGAGTCCTGCATATCCCTCTAAAAACAGAAATAAATTATTCTAAATAACAACTGACATTATTTATCACAGTGTGAAAGAGTGATAGCCCCTTTCTTTAAAGTGATTTTCTGCAATATGGAGAGCTTCTTTCCTGATGTGAAGAAGAAACTGAAGGAAAGAGAGTCCAGCGAGAATAGGGAGGGGAAAAAGGTTGCCCATATTTTCAAGACCTGAGTTACTTCATTTATCTATGAAATGTACCGTTGAAGTTGGAAGTTTACATAAGTTGACTGTGCCTTTAAACAGCTTGGAAAATTCCAGAAAATGATGCCATGGCTTTAGAAGCTTCTGATAGGCTAATTGACTAGCTTTGAGTCAATTGGAGGTGTACATGTGGATGTATTTCAAGGCCTACCTTCAAACCCAGTGCCTCTTTGCTTGACATCATGGGAAAATCAAAAGAAATCAGGCAAGACTTCAGAAAAAAATGGTAGACCTCCACAAGTCTGGTTCATCCTTGGGACCAATTTCCAAATGGCTGAAGGTATCACGTACATCTGTACAAACAATAGTATGCAAATGTAAACACCATGGGACCACACAGCCGTCATACCGCTCAGGAAGGAGATGCGTTGTGTCTCCTAGAGATGAACGTACTTTGGTGCGAAAAGTGCAAATCAAGGGGATAGGAGGGATGCCATGTGCGACTGACGTGTTTTCCGTTTGCTCCCGTGGTATTCTTAAAGTTTGTGAATTTTGCAACAGAACCATATTTATTTTCAAATATTAATTTGGTGATCCCTTTCCTTAAAAACCAAGACTACTTTGCTTCCGAATGTCAGCATGTCGACCAAACATAAAGCCGAAAGCATGACTTTGAGAAAATCCGGCCTACAAGACCCACTCTCATCACCGCCCTCTACTGAGTCTGAGGGCCCGGGGACACACACTTTACCCGGGGGTGCGTCTTGGCCTGGCGGCGCTGAAATGAACATTCTCGAGGCCATCAAACTACTACGCTCTGAGGTGGTTGCTACGATTAAGGCCAGAATACAGGAGGTTTCTGATACTTTAAAAGCAGATTTAACCATCCTGTGGAACGAGACTGTGCCAGCAATAACAATACTCAAAACAACAGCTGCGTCACACACTACAACGATTGCAGCACTGGAGACCTCCTCTTCTAATGTCTCCGACTTAACTACATCTCTGAGCTTTCAAGAACAGAGCTTCTCCATCTACCAGGACTACTCCCCCACTATTTCCAGGCAGCGCGCAGCTTTCAGACAGGCCAAACGAGTACTTCGGGACCATCCAAGTGTGAAGTATGGACTGCGATTCCCGGCCCTCTCATGAGGGTAAAGACTACACATTTGAATCTCCGGATGAGGCTATGGCTCATATTCAACGTCACATCAAGAAGTCTTGAACATGTTCACAGTTCAGCAACTGTTGCTTGCGAACTGTGGATAGTAAGTAACCCACCTGTGGTACAATTATGTTTAGATATAACAGGCTAGTCTTGTATAGTTGGTGAAACCATTCAGGCTTATTTGATGTGATCTAATGTTTTGATCATCTAGTGTGCGTGCCTTACAAGCATTCAGTCATTTTAATTTAATTGTATTAAGGTTTTACTTAACTCCTGTGTTTCTAGGCTGTCTCGCTCACCTACTCAGTTTGTTTACACAGTGTCTCAGTGACTCAATATTTTTGGTTATTTGTTTACTGTATCCGTTTGCATTGACCCAGTAAACAGTAAATGTCTCCCGAGGCTACACGGTTTTTGGGGTCTCACTTCAATTTTAAAAGTTTTGAGCGTCATTTATGCCCAGCAATTGTTCAAAGTTCCGCACACGTAGTTTTTTGGTATTAGTTGTAAGCTGTCTCAGCGTCAACTAGACTACTATTATAATTACTATTATTTTTAACTGTCTTACTATGATTTCCTTACTTCAAATTAGATTTTTGGCTGAGAGCCTTTATACATTTAATTTATTTTCTCTCTCAATGCCTGTTATAAGACTGGGAATATAATTATATACATCTACAGGTGGTGCTTTTGTCATTCCGTTTGCACAAGGGATTCGCCTTTTTTTGTTGAAAAAAATACATAAAAATCTTTTTTTGCTGCTTGATCCACTAACAAAACACGACTTTAAAGAGCGGGACTGTGGGTTTAGGTTTAAGACCGCACTCTCACGGACATACTGTGCGAAGAGAACATGTTCTATTTAGGCTTGCACCTCATTTGGGGAGGTATTGTCTGAGGAGGGGGGGTTGAATTGATCAGTTCTAATGTTGTCATTCTGTCTTTTTAGTTTTTTTTCTATACTTTTTCCAAAACATCTACCACCGTACATTATTACTCTGAGACAAGTTATTCTGGGGGTTTTGGGCGCTCATTGCTTTTCCATTCTATGCTCTAATGACAGGGTTGAATAACGGGAATGCCCAGAGGGGCCGAAATAATGCGATCAAGTACTCTAATGACAGGGTTGAATAACGGGAATGCCCAGAGGGGCCGAAATAATGCGATCAAGTACATTTCATGGAACACCAAGGGGTTAATAACCCGGTGAAGCATAAGAGGGTGTTGACACACTTAAAGGGTTTGAATGCAAATATTGCAACAAGTGTCACGACTTCTGCCGAAGTCGTTGCCTCTCCTTGTTCGGGCGGTGCTAGGCGTTTGACGTCACCGGTCTTCTAGCCATCATTGATCCATTTTTCATTTTCCATCGGTTTTGTCTTCCCACACACCTGTTTTCAATCCCATTCATTACCTGTTGTGTATTTAACCCTCTATTTCCCCTCATGTCTTTGTCAGAGATTGTTTTATTGTCAGTGTAGTGTTTTTGTTGTATAGGTGCGCGACGGGTCTTCGTACCCATATTTGTTTTTGTTCCTTTTTCTCTTTAGTGTTATGGAGCATGTTAATAGGACATTATTAAAAGACTCCTTTTTACACTCCGTTTGACTCTCCTGCACCTGACTTCCCTGCCACCTATACACATATGCCTGACAGAATCTCTGACCAATACCATGAAGTCAGCAGGAGAGGACACTATGCTCATGGAGCTGGAGGAACACGTTCGGGAACAAGAGGAGGAGATTGACTGTATAAGCTCCATCATGGATCGCATTGTCCAGAATATGGATCGCTGGGAGAGACAGGGAGTTTCTCCAGCGCCACCACCACCACAACCGGAATCTCCCTTGAACGTTTTTTTCCTCTCCGGAACCGAAGTTCCATTTATCCCTACCTACGGTATACAACGGAGATACTGCCGGCTGCCAGGGATTCCTCCTTAAACTGAACTTGTATCGAGCCACGGCCTCCCCAGTACCATCTGACCGTGAGAAGAGTTACGCCCTCGTCTCATGCCTCACCGGGAAAGCCCTGGAATGGGCCAGCGCTGTGTGTAGAAGGGAGGATGCGGCGTTGGACCATTTTGAGGAGTTCACCCGCCAATTCCGGATAGTATTCGATCATCCACCTGAAGGCAAAGCAGCGGGTGAGCTCCTCTATCATCTGAGGCAGGAGACGAGGAGGGCACAGGAGTTTGCTTTGGAGTTTAGGACCTTGGCTGCCGGCGCTGGATGGAGCGACAGGGCCCTTATCGACCATTACCATTGTAGTCTACGCGAGGACGTCCGTCGGGAGCTGGCCTGTAGAGACACCACCCTCACCTTCGACCAGCTGGTGGACATGTCCATCAAGCTGGACAACATGCTGGCTACTCGTGGACGTCTAGATCGGGGTCCGGTTGTTCGATCCTCCAGCACCCTCTCTCCCGAACCTATGGAATTGGGAGGGATGGTGCGCAGGGAGACCAAAGGGGGTTCCCGCTCGAGCACCATTCATGGTCGCAGAGGGCACACTGCTGGTCGGTGCCGGGTTGGTTCCTCTGGGAATAGAGAAGGCAGGCAGGGCATTCTGGCATCACCCCAGGTGAGTGGGCACCATTCTCATCCAGAGCCCTCTGTTGCACTAATGTTTGTCTCTGTCTCTTTTCCTGATTTTTCCCTGCATTCCCAGTATAAGGCGCTAGTAGATTCAGGTGCGGCTGGGAATTTCATTAATAAAAGTTTAACTCATAGTTTAGGAATCCCTATTGTTCCTGTGGATATGCCTTTCCCTATTCATGCCTTAGATAGTCAACCATTAGGGTCAGGGTTTATCAGGGAGGTAACCGCACCTTTGTGTATGATAACGCAGGAGGGTCACAAGGAGAGGATTGGTCTTTTCCTTATTGATTTTCCTGCATATTCTGTGGTGCTAGGCCTACCCTGGTAGCTTGCCATAACCCCACTGTTTCTTGGCCACAGAGGGCTCTCACGGTGGGTCGCGAGAATGCTCAGGTAGGTGTTTAGGGGTTTCCGTTGTTGCTACTACGGTGGAAAGTCCAGACCAGGTCTCCACCGTGCGCATTCCCCCCGAATATGCAGATTTGGCTCTCGCCTTCTGTAAAAAGGAGACTCAATTACCACCCCATCGACAGGGGGATTGTCACCCGTCTCTTGGAGTTTCTTTTTTGTGAAAAAAAAGGATGGCCCTGGTGCCCAGGTTGCTTGGTCGCCTGTTGGAGCATGATCTATATGTCAAGGCTGAGAAATGCTTGTTCTTCCAACAATCCATCTCCTTCCTAGGGCATCGGATTTCCACTTCAGGAGTGGAGATGGAGAGCGACCGCATTACAGCCGTGCATAATTGGCCGAATCCAACCACTGTAAAGGAGTTGTAGAGTTTTTTGGGGTTTGCCAGTTACTACCGGAGGTTAATCCGGGGTTTTGGTCAGGTGGCAGCTCTCATTACCTCACTGCTAAAGGGGGGCCCGGTGCGCTTGCAGTGGTCGGCTGAGGCGAACAGGGCTTTTGAGCACCTGAAGACTCTGTTTACCTCGGTGCCTGAGCTGGCTCATCCGGATCCCTCTTTGCTATTCATAGTGGAAGTGGACACATCCGAAGCTGGGATAGGAGCAGTGCTCTCACCGCATTCGGGTACGCCACTGAAGCTTCGCCCCTGTGCTTTCTTTTCGAAGAAGCTCAGCCCGGCGGAGCGAAACTATGATGTGGGGAACCGAGAGCTGTTAGCTGTCGTAGAAGCCTTGGCTTGAGGGGGCTAAACACCCTTTTCTCATCTGGACTGACCACCGCAATCTGGAGTACATCCGGCAGACGAAGAGATTGAATCCTCGCCAGGCAAGGTGGGCCAAGTTTTTCACTCGTTTTGTGTTTACTCTTTCTTACAGACCAGGCTCCATGAACGTTAAGGCAGACGCATTGTCTCGGCTGTATGACACAGAGGAGCGATCCATGGATCCCACTCCCATACTCCCAGCTTCGTGTCTGGTGGCGCCTTTAGTGTGGGAGCTAGACGCGGATATTGAACGGGCGTCACGTGCAGAGCCCTCTCCCCCTGAGTGTCCAGCTGGTCGTCTGTACGTTCCGTCTGCTGTCCGCGACCGATTGATCTATTGGGCTCACACGGTCGGGACGATGCGCTGTGTTGAAGGGAGGTACTGGTGGCCCACTTTAGCTAAGGACGTGAGGATTTATGTTTCTTCCTGCTCGGTGTGCGCCCAGTGCAAGGCTCCTAGACACCTGCCCAGAGGAAAGCTACAACCTCTACCCGTTCCTCAATGGCCGTGGTCGCACCTGTCTGTGGATTTTTTTGACTGATCTTCCACCTTCACAGGGTTACACCACGATCCTGGTCGTTGTGGATTGGTTTTCAAAGTCCTGTCGTCTCCTCCCTTTGCCCGGTCTCCCTACGGCCTTACAAACTGCAGAGGCCCTATTTACACACACGTTTTCCGGGCACTATGGGGTGCCTGAGGATATAGTGTCTGATCGGGGTCCCCAGTTCACATCAAGGGTCTGGAAGGCGTTCATGGAGCGTCTGGGGATCTCGGTTAGTCTTACGTCAGGTTTTCACCCCGAGAGTAATGGGCAGGTGGAGAGAGTTAACCAGGATGTGGGTAGGTTTCTGCGGTCTTATTGCCAGGACCGGCCGGGGGAGTGGGCGAAGTTCGTGCCCTGGGCAGAGATGGCTCAGAACTCGCTACGTCACTCCTCCACTAACCTTACTCCTTTTCAATGTGTATTAGGGTATCAGCCGGTTCTGGCTCCTTGGGCATCAGAGCCAGGCCGAGGCCCCTGCGGTGGACAATTGGTTTCAGCACGCTGAGGAAACCTGGGAGGCAGCCCACATCCACCTTCAGCGTGCCATAAGGCGCCAGAAAATTGGTGCAGCCCGTCGCCGTAGTGAGGCCCCAGTGTTCGCACCAGGGGACAGGGTCTGGCTCTCGACCCGAAACCTGCCCCTCTGCCTGCTCTGCCGGAAGCTGGGTCCGCGGTTTGTGGGGCCGTTTAAAGCCCTGAGGAGAGTGAACGAGGTATGTTACAACTGCCCACTAATTACCGTATTAACCCCTTGTTCCGTGTGTCTCTCCTCAGGCCGGTGGTGGCTGGCCCGCTCCAGGAGTGCGTGATGAAGTGCGTGACACTATTGCCTCCTCTAGACATCGAGGGGGTTCCGGCGTACTCTGTTCGATCCATTTTTCCATTTTGGATTCGAGACGTCGGGCGAGGGGCATTCAGTACCTCGTGGACTGGGAGGGTTACGGGCCGGAGGAGAAATGCTGGGTTCCGGTGGAGGACGTGTTAGATCCTTCCATGTTATCAGAATTCCACCGGATCGCCCTGCACCTCGCCCTCCAGGTCGTCCCCGAGGCCAGTGTCGACGTGCTGCTGGAGCCGCGCGTCAGGTGGGGGTACTGTCACGAGTTCTGCCGAAGTCGTTGCCTCTCCTTGTTCGGGCGGTGCTAGGCGTTCGACGTCACCGGTCTTCTAGCCATCATTGATCCATTTTTCATTTTCCATTGGTTTTGTCTTGTCTTCCCACCCCATTCATTACCTGTTGTGTATATAACCCTCTGTTTCCCCTTATGTCTTTGTCAGAGATTGTTTATTGTCAGTGTAGTGTTTTTGTTGTATAGGTGCGCGACGGGTGTTCGTACCCATATTTGTTTTTGTTCCTTTTTCTGTTTAGTGTTATGGAGCATGTTACTAGGACATTATTAAAAGACTCCATTTTACACGCCGTTTGACTCTCCTGTATAAAAGCAGAGCCAGTGTTAAGAAGCGGCGGCTATTCCGCGGATCAGCACGTCTTTTAATAACTTGTATTAAAGTCTACATTGAATTCAAAAAGTTCCTCTGAGAGTATTATATTTCTATAGACAGTATTATATTTCTGTAACAATTATCTACGACAGATTTTGGCGAGCTTTGCCAGGAGATCAAAGGGGCTGAGGACATTCCGGGCTGGTGACAGTTTCTTTGGACAATATTGCAAACGGGTGGCCACTCAACTTTAAAAAGGTAAGCTTGTTCTTACATAGTTGAACGTTTGTATAAATTGCTTCAGAGATACTATCCCAGCAAGAGGGGCGTCAAGTAGGTCTCTATTTAAATTTCCTAAAAAACCCAGTAAATGCTAAGAGTTTGTTGAATTCAATGAACTGCATGCATGTGTGATTTTGGGGGTTGTAAAAAGTGAATTTATGTGTGCATGTGTAGGGACTAAGTGAGTAAAGGCTGTGAACCTTGCCGGTGTCGGGTGTTTAGCGGAGGGGGGCTTGTACCTGCTCTGGTCAGATGACTGGTGCGGCTGTTCGCGGTCTCTGACTGAACTGCCTGGCCTGGTGAAGGGCTGCTACTGTCTACCCATATGGTCAAAATAGATAAATAAGTAGGTAGAAAAGTCCACGAATACCGCCCTTTAAGGTGGAAAAGGGGTCTGCTTAGGTGGCATTCATGGTTACCGCCCCAATAGAATAGAAAGGGGGTCTGCTCGGATGAATAAATAGAGTGCAGAAAAACATTGGCCCGATTTGGCAAGGTTAAACTGCAAAACAAATCCTGCGGATAGAACGCTCCGTCTGTCTGAACGGAGGTCTCTAATGAGCAGGTCACGCCATAATACAGCTCTGAGAAAAAATATATATAAAATAAAATAAAAACAACAGAGGTCTGCGTTGGATGGGTGAAAAGGGTATGAAGACAAGCTGACCCGATTTGGCAGTATTAGTTATAACCTGGAAAAACCTATAGGATATAAACCGGTTTAAGAGGCCATAGGTCGTTTTAGGTAAAATGAAGTGTGTGAATGAACAAATGTGAATTAAACGTCTGAATGGATGGTTCTCTGTGTTGAGAAAGTGTATCACAGCAAGCTAGAATTGTGAAGTAAGAAAGTGTGTGTGTGTGTGTGTGTGTATGTGTGTGTGCCAACTGATCAGGGAAAGGAATGCGCAAGCCCCTCTGTGACAGTTGACTGAGTGTAATTTGAGAAGGAGAGTGCATTTAACTCTTACTGAGAGGAGGGGGATAGAATCAATGGATATTGGAAAAATAAGGATAAGATATAAACTACGTAAAGATATATATATACACTGACATAATAAATGTATTAATAACTATTCTGGAATGCGTAGGACTTGTTAAAAAGTATTAAACAAGGCACATATAGTATAACGGTTTGTGAAGTAGAGAGAAAAAACACAGGTAAGCACAAATTATACTATGTGGTAAAAATTCACCTAGACTGTCTCGAAGAAATAGTAAAAACAAACACATAAAGTAACGGGGTATAGCCTAGGTATATACTGGAAACATATACAGCACCGTAAAGGACGGTAGGAGGAATCAGCGCTCTGCAGCAGGAGAGCCTGCAGGATATTAATAGCCTGAAGGAAAGGCAGAGGTGTCAGGTTACAGGAACGAGAAGAGAGTGGGACTGGAGAAAATTATCAAGATAGGATAAATTAGGAATAAAAACAATAAGAAACAGTAGAATAGAATATAATAAGTAAGAACCAATAAGTAAAAAGTGTATATATTATAGATAATTAATTTAAAAGGAAAAGTATCAGATAGAATTAAAACACTTAGTAAAGTTAAAAGAAACAGAGTAGACAACTGGAAAAAATGAATAGAACACCAGTAGAGATCTTAGGTGTGAAGGCACCTCCTGAGCAAAAAATAAATAAATAGTGGCATGAAAACAAACGGACTGTTTCTCCCTGGAATATTGAGAGCCAAATTTAATAAAGCCATGGAGTCCCTGAAAGAAGCGCACGTTAATTCTAACAATTCGGCTTTAATATGAAAGAGCAAACTGGATAATGTAGGGCAACATTACCCGGTAAACAGGATAAATAAAATAAACAATTAAGGGAGGCAATTATGAATTGGAACGATCACATAAAACCATAATAACAAGCTCAATTTACCAGCGTTTTGATGTTAACATTCTACCATCAGAAAATACATTACGATGAGGGACAGTGCGAGTGGTCAGCAGAGCTATAGAGAATATCTCAGCGTAAGAAATAGCTCCCTGTTTTAGATAAGGAGTTAATGGGTATGGGAAGAATGAGTGTGAGGTGACCCTGGAACTTAGTGCGGTAGCAGAGAATGCTTTTTCTTTGAGTTTGCATCGTTTTCAAAAAAAGAAACAACTAATCGTTTTAAGGTTAGTAAGAATTACATTTTCATCAAGCGGTGTATAGTCTCTGATCGATCAATAAGTGGTTCATGGAAATTACAGTTGATATGTGATGAAATACGTACTAGATCACGTTTTACCTAACTTTAAGTGATATACCGATGGGATTTACTAATGGTCTCACTTGGAATCATTTTGCATTAATTTATCAGTGGTGATAAAATACGTGGATGATTTGTTATTAGCGTCAAAAGACGGGAAAATAAACGTATATGAAAAATCACCACCTTAGTAAAATCAGTTGGAGGAAAAGAAAACTGTAACATATTTGGTGTTTTTCAATTTCTAAGGGAAAAAAACCTGGGATCAGGAAGAAACTATGCGTTCTGTGCATGGCTAAACTAATCTCGCATGTTCAGAAAAACGTAAGGGGTTTTCAGTTTTGATAGACATTCTATACCGTCATTCTCTGAAACTGCTAATACGCTTATAGAATTAAATCATTGTATAAGTAATACTATTGGCTTGCTGATTAAAAGGAAACATTGTGAATGCTAATGAAATGTACACTTTCTTTTCCAGAAAAAGGGGTTTCATTTTCTCTGGTCAAAATGTCCTTGGAGACTGCGATACTGAGGAAAGCAGTTAGTAATAGTCAGCCGCTTTAAAGTATCTGGATACGGCTATAAATGGAGTTCCGGATAAGTGAGGCTAGTTCGTGTGTGTTCCTAACCTATGGTTCACTCTAGTAGGTGCACACCTTATACCGCGAAGAATATGTGTTAGTGGATTTAATTTGAAAGGGGTCATTTTCAATTCAGTTTCAAATTGGGTGAGCAGAAGGATTGAAATATTTATTTTTCTGAAAATGTTTTAAAACGTTTCTTAAGAAAAAGGGGAGTGGAAACATTTTAATGGTGTCAAATGCCCTGAAACCTAAGAATTTCCCGTAAGGACTGATCAACTTCACTGGAAATTGTTGGAACAGATTGGATGTCATTATAAAATGACTAAGAAACACCAGTCTCTACTCAAAGTGTACAATTACTTTGAAATTCTATTATTTCCATAGGAAAATTATGAAGGGATGTAATCTTAAATTGACTAGTTACTCAAATAGGTTTATTTTTATTTAACATGTGGTCATAGAAAAAATTATCAGTTCCCTGGGGTTATGGTCTTTGGGTAAATACACACATGTGCTTTGTTCATTCTGCATATAGAAGGGAAGTATATGTTAACAGGCGATGACAGTTACTCCAAATGGTTTATGACATAAGTACTGGGATAATTTCATTTTGGGTTTCAACACAAAATTTGCAACATTGTAATATTGGAGTGTGGGTGTCTGCGAGGGTTATGTTGATAATTACATAATCTGAAACTCGTCTGAGAGATTGCCAGTAGAATAAGGGAGTTATCATGGAAGGTGACGTCAGAATGCTTTAATGCATGGGAGAGATATTTTTATCACAACAAGTGTGTGAGAAGCTCAAACGTACCCTACTGGCTGAAGAGTGAGGGATAACTGTGTCTGATGGCCTGTGAACTATATCTGAAATAGACATGCTGGAATGATGTGTGTTGAATTAAGAAGGTGGAATTTGAGTTAAAGTAAGCACTAGGGACTGTTATTCTGAGTTTGGGTTGGACAATTTATACAACTTCTTAGTTATGATTTGGATATAGAACTGTTTAAATTTACTAGGCATAGGAAAGCTCCGGAAACTAATCCTGAGACAGGGAGGTTGACAGAATTGACAGAATATTAGATTAAGGGTTTTGTTTATTTTGTTTATTATGTCATTAGAATTTTAATGTTAAATTGTATTGATATAATTAATTGAATAAAAGGTTTATAGTCTGTTTTGCGATAACACCCAAGGATGGAGAAGAGACCAGGTTTAATTACATTAGGAGTAGTGGTAATTTTTTGCAAATATGCAGTTATCATTTATTTATTTTTTATTTATTTATTTTTTTTAAAAGAAGAAAAAAAAAGAAATCTCTTGGTTGGTCAATTTATTTTTGTTTTGAGGAACATAAGTGTATATTGTTCCTGAGGAGGGATAGATATAAATTGACTAAAATTGAGTTGAGAATGGTTTAGGAAATTAGGAGTAGTGACTTATATGATATGGGAACTGCATTGGGGATCTGAGGGGGATCATAAATGAAGGTTATGATAGTGGAGGGGTGTTATTTCTAGAAACTATGTATATTATTAGAGAAGATACCTCACAGAAAAGGAAGGACAGCTGGCTGTGAAAAATGTAGAAATATAAAATATAGAGACAATTCTAAAAATAAAATTTAACATTATACAGATTATGGTAAAAGTGATAAGTGGTGGAATTCTGAACATTATAGCAAAAGTTTAAGAAACTTATGACTGAGTTTTGTTAGGATTGGATATTCTTCCAACTGGAAGACACTTGACTGATTATATGTTATTCTTACAGCAGTTGCTGTAGGGACCATAATTCGGCTATCATTATGTATAACTATATCAATGGCAGGAGGCAAGGTATTTGAGACTGAATCTTTACATAGGGCTGTTATTTAAATATTACAAATCCGTGATCTTGCTATAAGAAGAGAGTCTGTTGTCAGGAAATAACCCATGTGTTAGTGTGTATGTCCTCAGGAAAAAAACAGCACATAAGAGGCTAGATGGAAGGGCATGGGCTGAATTCTGGAGACTGAGTGTACACAAAGATACACCAGGCTGGAGGTATACCATACAGCACCTGCAATGGTAAAGATTGCTATGGCTCTCTTCGGTGGGTGAATAATTCTCACAAAAAGTTCCAGCTGAATAATGGGTGAGCTTGAAAACACCATGACAGAGGAACCAAGTTAGAGAGAAAGACTAGATTCCACTGTAGACATACTGGGTTTGGTTTGGGAGCTACTTGTTTTATTTGTTAATGCATCATGATGTGAAAAAGGATAGATGTTAGGGTATTTGTACTCTAGACAACATGTTGAAGGCATTGATGTGAAAGCATATACAGTGTTAAATTACTTCAAAAAGAGAAATTGTTGATTAAGGATATGCATATGCTTATCAGTTGAAATGGAGCAGATGGAAACAAAATTTTAAAAATAAGATAAAATGACATGATTTGGGAACACCTCTCAGAACCTGGGGCCGAAAGAGGAAGACTGGGTAAAAGCAAGAGGAAGCTTATTAGAGCTTTTATTTTTGTGGAGTCCAGCAGAAAAGCATCCTGGAGGCATAGTCAGGTGAAGAGAGAGTGAGAATGGTCATGGTCTCAGATTTCGGTATTCGTGAATATATTTATGCATAACACATAACATTGTCAATACTGTTATGTTTTGTACTTTGCTTTCCAAGTCGTATGTTTAGGAACCTGAACCAGGACGAGAGGTTCCACGTCTGATGATCCAATGATACATTCATGTTCCTCTTTGGGAGGTAAGAAACTAGAGTGGTGGTGAGGTGAAGGCAAACTTTAATGAGAAGGCTCAGGCTTGTTCTTTCTAACTATGCCAATAATAGTGATCTTCCTCTTCAGGAGCTGCTGGCTGAGTTCAATCAGTGGCACACAATCTCAATTTCTTATTGTGTTTGCCTTTGTGGTGTATAAATTATTTTAGAACTGCCTTGTCAAAAATTACTTTGTACCATGGTGGTGTACAGCTTTCATGGAAATATGAACAACACAAGGGTTAAATACACATTCTGACACTGATTGTAACTCCTTGCTAAGAGTTTCAGTGAACTCACTGATGTGTATGTGCTGATGTGTAGAATGTGCATCAGCATTCACAGTAATTTTAGCTTCTCAAACTCTGAGTTCTATTGGATAAGTAAGTCTCCAACCATATGATGGCAGGTGAAGTAAAGCCATAACAAGTTAGTTTTTTCAATAACAAATGACAATCAATAACATCAAAAGGCTGCACTTAAATCTAACAATACAGCTCCAACCATCATATTGTTGTCGATTTTTGCCAATCGTCAGTAATCTGAGTCAGTGCACTACATGCTGAGTGTCCTTCCCTATATGCATGCTGAAAGTCAGTGGTTAACTTGTTCTTTCAAAAATAGATTTGTATTTTGTTGAAACACAGTTGTCTCTATTAGTTTACTCTGGTGGGCCGTCAGGGCCAGCAAGGCCTTCTCTGCTGGCCTAAACATCATCAGAATATAATTTTTTTTTTAAATATATTTTCCCACAAATATGTATTAAATTATTCCCCAGAGTAAGAGTTATACTCTTCATTTCATAGCTTTCCTCTTGGTTGCACTGCTTCCAGCCCCAGGTTGAGATTTGGAGGGCTGGTCTTTATGTTAGATCTTTTATCCAATCATATTCAGCCATCATGTGTTGCCAGGGGTCTAAAATCTGCCCTCAGGCCTTCAGAATCAACAGTGCGGGCGCTTGTAGCTTAAAGTGAATGGAAATTAAAATTTAGTGTCAACCAATCAGCTTTAGAGTTGGCTATTGTACGCCTGCTGGCTGGCTCCAGTGTTACACAGGAGCCAGCTAGCAGGCGTAGTGTGTGCACATCTTTTGATTGGATTACCAATATTGAGAGGCAGGTCCTATATGGGCAGGTCTTAGAACTAGCAAACTGAAATTGATCAACAAATTAATTTGCGTACTACTAAGCTGTTTTTTCAACCCACAATGGCGGAAGGAGAAGATATCGATTTGGTCAGGGATATAATTATAACGCCATTCTCAAGACAAACTTTTCAAGAAAAGTTAGACATTGTCAGGCGAGGTAGACGCCGACGCTACAAAGCCTGTCACAGGCGGGAAAGGGGTTCGTTCGCCACTTTTAATTATGGGCATTATTAATGACTCACAGGCTCCGAGAAGCACTGCAAACTGTACTGCTGGGAATGCCTATTATTTGCAAGTGATCGATTTGGTGTTTGGAGCCACACTGGCTTTGCAAACCTGAGTTGTCTAACCAAGGCAGCAACGAGACACCAAAGTACGGCTGGGCACTTACGAGCAATGGTGCTTTTGAAAACTTTTGGTGGACACCCGAGTGGATCTACAGCTCAACGAACAAGCGCGCAGAGCAACGAAGCTGCACAATGAAAAGGTATTGTACTCTTTCCCCTGCAATTCTCTGAATAAAAATGTCAATTTCAAGGTGACGCAACACCTGGTTATACTGCATTTCTGTCTGAATGTATAGTGTCTAGAGCCATGGCATCATAATGATGGTAATAAGAGGTGGACTAATTTGGGTGGGACTGTGTAGGACTTCACTGAAGGCCCAGGCCCCAGAACCACGGCACGCTACTGAGTTTACTAAGAACAGGCAGCAAACTGATTATGTGGCTGTTATAGCCAGCAAAGAAAGTGTGCTTTAGTATGTTTAGGTAGTGGAATTCCATGCCTGTGAACACACACTCCTTTAGGCTTTAGTTAAAGACATTGCAAAATAGGGGTAGCAATACAATCTGCTACCATTCTCAATAGTTTCCCATCTAGGTTGTCTATACCTGGTGGCTTAAAATGTTTTATGGATAATATTAGTTTTTCTACCTCTTCCACACAAACTTGACCAAATTCAAAACGGTATCCTTCCCTTTCATTATCAGATCGTCAATACACTAATATGATTGTTCACTGTTCAAAGTTGTCATTTCACTTCTCAGTTTGTCCACTTCACCGGTGAAATAGTCATTTAAATTATTGGCTAAATCATAAAGGTTTGGTATAAATGACCCAACAGCTTCAATGACCAATGAACAATGGAGATGAATTTCAACTCAATATATTATTTAGGGTGCTCCAAGGTCTTTTCCCATTGTATTTTTATGTCATTTATCTTGTTTTGGTGATATCATTTCTTATTTATTTCGTTAAGATTAGTCACAAAATGTCTAAATTGACAATATGTCAACCAAACAGCTGAGCAGCCTGATTTTTTTTGCATCCATTGTTTAAACCATCCAAGTGTTCAATTCACCATCAATCCAGGGGGCTTTAAAACCTGTTTGGGATAGGGGGCAGTATATTCACATTCGGATGAAAAGCATGCCCAGAGTAAACTGACTACTACTCAGGCCAGGAAGCTAATATAGGCATATTATTAGTAGTATTGGATAGAGTCCGCCCGGTGTCCTCCGTCGAAATTGGTGCGTCATTTTCAGCTGCTGGTATTTTTCCATGGGATTCTGAGACGAAAGCAGGCTTCCACGAACGGCATATCAATGAAGAGATATGTGAAAAAACACCTTGAGGATTGATTCTCAACAACGTTTGCCATGTTTCGGGCGATATTATGGAGTTAATTTGGAAAAAGTTTGACGTTTTGGTGACTGAATTTTCGGTTTGTTTCGGTAGCCAAATGTGATGTACAAAACGGAGCGATTTCTCCTACACAAAGATTCTTTCAGGAAAAACTGAACATTTGCTATGTAACTGAGAGTCTCATCATTGAAAACATCCGAAGTTCTTCAAAGGTAAATGATTTTATTTATTTGGTTATCTGGTTTTTGTGAAAATGTTGCGTGCTAAATGCTACGCAAAATGCTAAGCTAGCTTGCAATACTCTTACACAAATGCTTGATTTGCTATGGTTCAAAAGCATATTTTGAAAATCTGAGATGACAGTGTTGTTAAGAAAAGGCTAAGCTTGAGAGCAGGCATATTATTTTCATTTCATTTGCGATTTTCAGAAATCGTTAATGTTGCGTTATGCTAATGAGCCTGAGGCTGTATTCACGATCCCGGATACGGGATGGGTAGTATCAAGAAGATAACAGAACTCATATGGCAGGCGAAAACCTGAGAAAAATCCAACAAGGAAGTGGGAAATATGAGGTTTGTAGTTTTTCAACTCTTGTCTTTCCAAGATACAGTGTAAATGGGGTCATATTGCACTTCCTAAGGCTTCCACTAGATGTCAACAGCCTTTATAATCTTGTTTCAGGCTTCACATGTGAAGGGGGAGAGAATAAGAGCTGTTTGACTAAAAGGTCTGGCAGAAGGCCATGAGCTGAGTCATGCGTGCGGCTTTGATAGCTAGCTGCATTCCTTTTCATTTCTAAAGACAAAGGAATTGTCCGGGAATAACACTATCGAAGATTTATGATAAAAACATCCTAAAGATTGATTCTATGCATCGTTTGCATGTTTTTACAAACTGTAATAAAACTTTTTGGACTTATCATCTGAACTTTCCCCGGAATTGCCCGCGCCTTGTGAATTTCGATTGGTGAACTAAACGCGCAAAAAGGAGGTATTTGGGCATAAATGATGGACTTTATCGAACAAAACAAACATTTATTGTGGAACTGGGATTCCTGGGAGTGCATTCTGATGAAGATCATCAAAGGTAATGGAATATTTATAACGCTACTTCTGACTCCACAACATGGTGGGTATCTGTATGGCTTGTTTTTGTGTCTGAGCGCTGTACTCAGATTATTGCATGGTCTGTTTTTTCCGTAAAGCTTTTTTGAAATGTGACACAGCGGTTGCATTAAGGAGAAGTATATCTTTAAGTCTGTGCATAACACTTGTATCTTTTATCAATGTTTTTGATGAGTATTTCTGTAAATTGATGTGGCTCTCTGCAAATTCGCCGGATGTTTTTGAGGCACAACATTACTGAACATAACACCCCAATTTAAACTGAGATTTTTGGATATAAATATGAACTTTATCAAACAAAACATACATGTATTTGTGACTCCTCTCTTTGGCTGGAAAATGGCTGTATGTTTTTTGTGACTAGGCTCTGACCTAACATAATCATATTGTGTGCTTTCGCTGTAAAGCCTTTTTGAAATCGGACACGATGGATAGATTAACAGGATGTAAAGCTTTAGTTTTGAATTTCGTGCTCTGCCTTTTCGACAGATGTAGCCTTAAGATTAACAGTTCACAGTTTCTTAACAGGTGCATGTTTGTCAACAATTGCCAATAATAATTTGGCAATACTTTACTTTACACCCAGATTCATAACACGTTACGACACGGTCATAACCAGATCATAATAGGTCATAACAGCTGACATGAGTTGTCGTAACCTGTCATAATATGGCCATAACACTGTTATGACCCATATATTTACGCCTGTTGTGACATATTACATTATTTTATGGCTGGTTATAACACCTACATAAGCGTGTCAAAATCCACATTTGTTCAAATGTTTTTTTCCTGCCAAGAAGTTTGCTTTCATTTCAAAGTTTGTTTTTTAAGACTATTGTTGTTGTTGTAATGTTTTTTTCTCCATCATATTTTAAATAACTAGTAGAAAATACACTTTGACACTGTCATTTGCCACTGTCCTTCCTCACCATCTTAAATAATCATGCCCAATTCAAGACATTTAGAACCAGGAACAGATATAGCCCTTGGTTCTCTCCAGACATGACTGCCCTTAACCAACACAAAAACCTATGGTGTTCTGCATTAGCATCGAACAGCCCCCGTGATATGTAACTTTTCAGGGAAGCTGGAAACCAATATACCCAGGCAGTTAGAAAAGCAAAGGGTAGCTTTTTCAAGCAGAAATTTGCTTCCTGCAACACAAACTCAAAAAAGTTATGGGGCACTGTAAAGTCCATGGAGAATAAGAACACCTCCTCCTAGCCGCCCACTGCACTGAGGATAGGAAACATTGTCACCACCGATAAATCCACTATAATTGAGAATTTCATTAAACATTTTTCTACGGCTGGACATGCTTTCCACCTAGCTACCCCTACCCCGGTCAACAGCATTGCACCCCCCACAGCAACTCGCCCAAGCCTTCCCCATTTCTCCTTCTCCCAAATCCAGTGAGCTGATGTACTGAAAGAGCTGCAAAATCTGGAACCCTACAAATCAGCCGGACTAGACAATCTGGACCCTTTCTTTCTAAAATGATTTGCCAAAATTGTTGCAACCCCTATTACTAGCCTGTTCAACCTCTCTTTTGTGTCGTCTAAGATTATCAAAGATTGGAAAGCAGCTGCGGTCATCCCCCTCTTTAACCTCTTGAAACTCCCCATCCCGGATCCGGGATTGTGACTAAGCCTCAGGCTCATTAGCATAACGCAACGTTAACGATTTCTGAAAATCGCAAATAAAATTAAAATAATGCGTTTGCTCTCAAGCTTAGCCTTTTCTTAACAACACTGTCATCTCAGATTTTCAAAATATGCTTTTGAACCATAGAAATTGACTAATTTGTGTAAGAGTATGCAAAGCTAGCATAGCATTTTGTGTAGCATGTAGCACGCAACATTTTCACAAAAGCCAGATAACCAAATAAATAAAATCATTTACCTTTGAAGAGCTTCTGATGTTTTCAATGAGGAGACTCCCAGCCACATACCAAATGCGCAGTGTTTCCTGAAAGCGTCTGTGTGTAGGAAAATCGTTCCGTTTTCTACATTGCGCCTGGCTACCGAAACGAACCGAAAATGCAGTCACCTACAACGTGAAACTTTTTCCGGATTAACTACATAATATCGACCGAAACATGGCAAATGTTGTTTGGAATCAATCCTCAAGGTGTTTTTTCACATATCTCTTCATTGACATGCAGTTCTTGGAAGCTTGCTTCTCTCTCTGTGCCCCATGGAAAAATACTGGCAGGTGACTTTTGCGCACCAATTTCGGCGCAGGACACCGGGCGGACACGTGGTAAATGTGGTCTCTTATGGTCAATCTTCCAACGATCTGCCTACAAATACGTCACAATGCTGCAGACACCTTGGGGAAACGACAGAAAGGGCAGACTCATTCCTCTTGCGTTCACAGCCATATAAGGAGATCATGAAAGACAGAGCCTCAAAAATCCTTGTCATTTCCTGGATGCCAAGTCATCTTGGTTTTGCCTGAAGCTCACGTTAAAGGGCACGCACAGAGAAGATATTTGTATTTCTGGACACGTCAGAGTGTTTTCTTTCGAACAGTAGCAATTATATGCATAGTCGAGCATCTTTTTGTGACAAAATATCTTGTTTAAAACGGGAACGTTTTTCTTCCAAAAATGAAATAGCGCCACCATAAGTGTAAGAGGTTAAAGGGGGGGACACTCTAGACCCAAACTGCTACAGAACTATATCTATCCTACCCTGTCTTTCTAAGGTCTTTGAAAGCCAAGTCAACAAACAGATTACCGACCATTTCGAATCCCACCATACCTTCTCCGCTATGCAATCTGGTTTCAGAGCTGGTCATGGGTGCACCCCAGCCACGCTCAAGGTCCTAAACGATATCTTAACCGTCATCGATAAGAAACAATACTGTGTAGCTGTATTCATTGACCTGGCCAAGGCTTTTGACTTTGTCAATCACCACATCCTCATTGGCAGACTTGATAGCCTTGGTTTCTCAAATGATTGCCTCGCCTGGTTCACGAACTACTTCTCTAATAGAGTTCAGTGTGTCAAATCGAAGGGCCTGTTGTCCGGGACTCTGCCAGTCTCTATGGGGGTGCCACAGGGTACAATTCTTGGACCGACTCTCTGTATACATCAATGATCCACTTCTACGCAGACGACACCATTCTGTATACCTCTGGCCCTTCTTTGGACACTGTTTTAACAACCCTCCAGACAATCTTCAATGCCATACAACTCTCCTTCCGTGGCCTCCAACTGCTCTTAAATACAAGTAAAACTAAATGCATGCTCTTCAACCGATCACTGCCTGCACCTGCCTGCCCGTCTAACATCACTACTCTGGAAGGTTCTGACTTAGAATATGTGGACAACTACAACTACCTAGGTGTCTGGTTAGACTGTAACCTCTCCTTCCAGACTCACATGAAACATCTCCAATCCAAAGTTAAATCTAGAATTGGGTTCCTATTTCGCAACAAAGCATCCTTCACTCATGCTGCCAAACATACCCTTGTGAAACTGACCATTCTACCGGTCCACGACTTCGGCAATGTCATTTACAAAATAGCCTCCAATACCCTACTCAATAAATTGGATGCAGTCTATCACAGTGCCATTTCGTCACCAAAGCCCCATATACTACCCACAACTACGACCTGAAAAACTGTCAAACTCTCTGGCTGTATATAATCCATTTGGATGTTAGAGGAAAGCCAAGTCTCAAAGGAACAGAGTATGTTGCATAATTTGATGTCCCTCTGTAAGGAGATCCTCGCTCTGAGTTCGCCAAGTTTAATCATTAATGATTAAACATTGGCGAATTGTATGCTCGGTAATGGAAGATGGGTTGCCTGGCGTCTTAATCTCACTAATATCCCGCCACGGCTGGCTCTCCATCGGCGTCTCCTTTTCATTCACTCCGGTAGGACTGTCAGGTAACTGAGATATCACCGAAGAGGCCAGCGCAGAAATTCAGGAAAGTCGGGTGGACGATGAGTACGCAGCAATTCATATTACAATAGTTCTGAGGAAGAAAATGAGAGAAAACCTGTCACGCCCTGGTCTATATTTATTATGTTATCTTCATTTATTGGGTCAGGCCAGGGTGTGACATGGGTTTATTTGTAGTATGTTTCGTCTTGGGGTTGTGGGGGGTGTATAGATTAGTCTATGGCTGCCTGAGGCGGTTCTCAATCAGAGTCAGGTGATTTCGTTGTCTCTGATTGGGAACCATATTTAGGTAGCCTGGGTTTCACTGTGTGTTTGTGGGTGATTGTTCCTGTCTCTGTGTTTGTTGGACCAGTCAGGGCTGTTTCGGTTTTCGACGTTTGTTGTTTTGTATTGTTCGTGTTTTTTCATCATTAAAGATGTATCGAACGAACCACGCTGCATTTTGGTCCGATCCTTATTCCACCTCTTCGTCAGAGAAGGAGGTAGAAGAAACCCGTTACAGAATCACCCACCACAAACGGACCAAGCAACGTGTCAACAGGCAGGAGCCACAGGAGAAGCAACAAAGGCAGCAACAGCGATCACAGGACTTCTGGACTTGGGAGGAGATATTGGACAGAAAAGGACCCTGGGCACAGCCTGGAGAATATCGCCGTCCCAAGGAAGAACTGGATGCGGGGAAAGCGGAGAGGCGCTGGTATGAAGAGGCAGCGCGGCGACGCGGTTGGAGGCCCGAGAGTCAGCCCCAAAAATTTATTGGGGGGGGCTAACAGGGAGTATGGCTACGCCTGGTAGGAGACCTGCGCAGACTCCCTGTGCTTACCGGGGGGCTAGAGAGACCGGGCAGGCACCGTGTTATGCTGTGGTGCGCACGGTGTCTCCAGTGTGGGTGCATAGCCCGGTGCGTTCTATTCCAGCTCCGCGTATCGGCCTGGCTAGATTGAGCATCGAGCCAAATGCAATGAAGCCGGCTCTACGCATCTGGTCCCCAGTGCGTCTCCTGGGGCCAGCTTACATGGCACCAGCCTTACGCTCGGTATCCCCGTTTCACCTGCATAACCCAGTGCGGGCTATTCCACCATGACGCACTGGCAGAGTGACCGGGAGTATTCAACCAGGTAAGGTTGGGCAGGCTCGGTGCTCAAGAGCTCCAGTGCACCTGCACGGTCCGGTCTATCCAGTACCACCTCCACACCCCAGCCCTCCGGTGGCGGCTCCCCGCACCAGGCTTCCTGTGCATGTCCTCGGCCCAGTACCACCAGTGCCAGCACCACGCATCAGACCTACTGTGCGCCTCGCCTCTCCAGCGCTGCCGGAGCCTTCCTCCTCTCCTGTGCTGCTGGAGCCTCCCGCCTGTTTAGCGCTGCCAGAGCCTTCCGCCTCTACAGCGTTGCCGGAGTCTCCTGCCCGTTTAGCGCAGCCAGAGCTGCCAGTCTGCATGGAGCAGCCAGAGCTGTCAGTCTGCATAGAGCAGCCAGAGCTGTCAGTCTGCATGGAGCAGCCAGAGCTGTCAGTCTGCTTGGAGCAGCCAGAGCTGTCAGTCTGCAAGGAGCTGCCAGTCTGCATGCAGCTGCCAGGCTTCATGGAGCTGCCAGTCTGCAAGGAGCTGCCAGTCTGCAAGGAGCTGCCAATCTGCAAGGAGCTGTCAGTCTGCAAGGAGCTGCCAGTCTGCAAGGAGCTGCCAGAGCTGCTAGTCTGCATGGAGCAGCCAGAGCTGTCAGTCTGCAAGAAGCCACCAGAGCTGTCAATCTGCAAGGAGCAGCCAGAGCCGCCAGTCAGCATGGAGCAGCCAGAGCCGCCAGTCAGCGTGAAGCAGCCAGAGCTGCCAGTCAGCGTGGAGCAGCCAGAGCCGTCAGTCTGCCAGGATCCGCCTGTCAGCCAGACTCTTCCAGATCTGCCAGTCAGCCAGACTCTTCCAGATCTGCCAGTCAGCCAGACTCTTCCAGATCTGCCAGTCAACCAGACTCTTCCAGATCTGCTAGTCAACCAGACTCTTCCAGATCTGCTAGTCAACCAGACTCTTCCAGATCCGCCAGTCAGCCAGGATCTGCCAGAACTGCCAGCCAGCCAGGATCTGCCGGATTCAACTACCTGGCTGGGCTTCCTCTCAGTGCTGGGCTTCCTCTGTCCCGAGCTGCCTCTCTGTCCCGAGCTGCCTCTCTGTCCCGAGCTGCCCCTCTGTCCCGAGCTGCCCCTCTGTCCCGAGCTGCCCCTCTCTCCCGAGCTGCCCCTCAGTCCAGTGGAGTTCTGGGTGAGGTCTACTAGGCCATGGTCGGCGGCGAGGGTGGACAATCCTAGGACGCGAGGAGGGGGGGCTAAGACATTCATAGAGTGGGTTCCACGTCCCGAGCCGGAGCCGCCACCATGGACAGACGCCCACCCGGACCCTCCCTATTGTTTTGATGTGCGTCCGGGAGTCCGCACCTTAGGGGGGGGAGGGGTTCTGTCACGCCCTGGTCTATATTTATTATGTTATCTTCATTTATTGGGTCAGGCCAGGGTGTGACATGGGCTTATTTGTAGTGTGTTTCATCTTGGGGTTGTGTGGAGTGTATAGATTAGTCTATGGCTGCCTGAGGCGGTTCTCAATCAGAGTCAGGTGATTTCGTTGTCTCTGATTGGGAACCATATTTAGGTAGCCTGGGTTTCACTGTGTGTTTGTGGGTGATTCAAATCAAATCAAATGTTATTTGTCACATACACATGGTTAGCAGATGTTAATGCGAGTGTAGCGAAATGCTTGTGCTTCTAGTTCCGACAATGCAGTAATAACCAACAAGTAATCTAACTAACAATTCCTAAACTACTGTCTTATACACAGTGTAAGGGGATAAAGAATATGTACATAAGGATATATGAATGAGTGATGGTACAGAGCAGCATAGGCAAGATACAGTAGATGGTATCGAGTACAGTATATACATATGAGATGAGTATGTAAACAAAGTGGCAGAGTTAAAGTGGCTAGTGATACATGTATTACATAAGGATGCAGTCGATGATATAGAGTACAGTATATATGTATGCATATGAGATGAATAATGTAGGGTAAGTAACATTATATAAGGTAGCATTGTTTAAAGTGGCTAGTGATATATTTACATCATTTCCCATCAATTCCCATTATTAAAGTGGCTGGAGTTGAGTCAGTGTCAGTGTGTTGGCAGCAGCCACTCAATGTTAGTGGTGGCTGTTTAACAGTCTGATGGCCTTGAGATAGAAGCTGTTTTTCAGTCTCTCGGTCCCAGCTTTGATGCACCTGTACTGACCTCGCCTTCTGGATGATAGCGGGGTGAACAGGCAGTGGCTCGGGTGGTTGATGTCCTTGATGATCTTTATGGCCTTCCTGTAACATCGGGTGGTGTAGGTGTCCTGGAGGGCAGGTAGTTTGCCCCCGGTGATGCGTTGTGCAGACCTCACTACCCTCTGGAGAGCCTTACGGTTGAGGGCGGAGCAGTTGCCGTACCAGGCGGTGATACAGCCCGCCAGGATGCTCTCGATTGTGCATCTGTAGAAGTTTGTGAGTGCTTTTGGTGACAAGCCGAATTTCTTCAGCCTCCTGAGGTTGAAGAGGCGCTGCTGCGCCTTCTTCACGATGCTGTCTGTGTGAGTGGACCAATTCAATTTGTCTGTGATGTGTATGCGGAGGAACTTAAAACTTGCTACTCTCTCCACTACTGTTCCATCGATGTGGATAGGGGGGTGTTCCCTCTGCTGTTTCCTGAAGTCCACAATCATCTCCTTAGTTTTGTTGACGTTGAGTGTGAGGTTATTTTCCTGACACCACACTCCGAGGGCCCTCACCTCCTCCCTGTAGGCCGTCTCGTCGTTGTTGGTAATCAAGCCTACCACTGTTGTGTCGTCCGCAAACTTGATGATTGAGTTGGAGGCGTGCGTTCCTGTCTCTGGGTTTGTTGCACCAGTCAGGGCTGTTTCAGTTTTCGACGTTTGTTGTTTTGTATTGTTCGTGTTTTTTCATCATTAAAGATGTATCGAACGAACCACACTGCATTTTGGTCCTATCCTTATTCCACCTCTTCGTCAGAGAAGGAGGTAGAAGAAACCCGTTACAAAACCACTAGAAACCTGCAATGTTTTGTAGGATCTAGAGGCGAGATGCTCTCCATCGACATCATATGACAAATAAACAAACTAGAACTTGAACTTAGAAGGGAAGGGGGAGGGCAGCCAGAAACAGAGTGGAAAAGACCAGAGTGGTTAGATTGTATGTGAACATAACATTGAAAATGCGTAGGCCCTTAAATGTTATGTAATCTAAAAAATATCACAGCTGGTAGAACTGAACCAGTTAAATGAATCATAGAGGCCTTATAATTCCACTTGACAGGTATTTTTTTGGGGGGGCTCATATCTCTTTATATTCATATAGCCTAGGGGCTATGTAGCTTCTTCTCTGTCATGTTTGGAGTTGTGTTGCTCTGTTATGCGGACACAAGCATTTTTCTCCACAATTGAGTTTCCCTGTCCGTGTCAGTGTACATCGCCTTTAAAACTAACTATTGGCATGTTGCACCTCTACCTTGCAGATGAGCCAAGGAGGAGGACAGATGAGAACAGCATGCCAGTGGAGCACTTAGAGCAGCAGCAGTCAGGGGCAAATGGTAGGGAAGAGGATGAATTAGAGACAAACCAGACAGAGACAGAAACAGAAGAGTAGATGATGGAGAGAGACACCAGACAAGAGACAGAGACAGAAACAGAAGAGTAGGATATGATGGGAGAGAGACACAACAGACAAGACACAGAAATAGCAAAAGAATAATAGGTTATGGAGAAAGACACACCAGACAAGACACAGACCACAACAGAAGAATAGAATATGATGGAGAGAAACAACAGAAGAACAGAAAAGGCCATAACAGAAGAGGATAGACAAAGTCAGTAACAAACAAGAACCTGAGACGGCAACAGACAAGACAAAGACAGCAACAGACGAGACAGAAGAGCGCAGATAGAGAGAACAGAGGTGGGTTGAACACACAGTAGAATGTATCACTTCATGCTGCTTTATACAGAGCTGTGGGAAGTATGGGTGCTCAACCCACCACAGCATCCCCTGATAAATCGAAATTAAAAAGTAAATAATATGAATTATTTTTCTTTCTCAAAATGTTCATCTAGGCCTTTATTACTCCTGTATTAGCAGAGAAAAAACTCCCCAGCACCCCAGCACCCCCCTATTCCTATTCTGTACAGGCTACCTTCTTTTCACGCTGTCAATTAGGTTAGTATTGTGTAACTACAATGTTGTTGATCCGTCCTCAGTTTTCTCCTATCATAGCCATTAAACTCTGTAACTGTTTTAAAGTCACCAATGGCCTCATGGTGAAATCCCTGAGCATATCCTTCCTCTCCGGCAACTGAGTTAGGTAAAACGTCTATCTTTGGATGGTGTAATAATACATCCAGTCACTACAAAGTGTATTTTTTAAATATTTTTTATTTAACCTTTATTTAACTAGGCAAGTCAGTTAAAGCCTGTTAAGAACAAATTCTTACTTACAAAGACGTTCTACCAAAAGGCCTCCTGTCGGGGACAGGGGCCTGGAATTAAAAATTAAAAATACAATATAAATATAGGACAAAACACACATCACAACAAGAGACACAACACTACATAAAGAGAGACCTAAAGACAACAACGTAACAAGGCAGCAACACATGAATAACATTAACAAAAAGTCGGCGAGTTAGAATAGGATGGGAGGCCAAAAGTCAAAACTCTCAAAAGAGAGTCAGATTCCCGAGTGTGGGAACAAACAGTTTGTCCCACAGTTGGGTAAAGAAAGTTTGTAGTCAACAAAGTATGCAGGAGTCATGACGCAAAGAGCAAAATGCACAAGAAGGAAAGAAAATATTTAACCAGAGAGATTACTGCTTTCAAGGTTTTCTTTTTCCAAGCTATACGGAGGGTGCTCTAGCAAACAAACAGCCGAGACCTGAGGACACCATCCAACCTGAAACTGAGCTCCCAGGCTTGAAAGGACAGACCAGATACAAATTCAATTAGCACTGAGGTGTGAACTAAAAGGGCTTTCGATCAACAAGTGTCAGGAGTCTTTGAAGCGTCCTCTGAATCCCCCTCCTGCTGTTCAAAGACCATTCACTGGCATTTTCTACAAGAAATCTGCCTCCAGAAATAAAAGATTCTTCCAAGTGGGTGTGACACCTACTCCCATTGCCTGCTGCACTGCTGCTTGGATTCCACCTGGCAATCTGTTCACCGTCTGCCCTGGCCTGTCTCCCCCTGTCTGGTGCAGGTACCTCCACCACACTCACCCCTCTCTCCCGAGCATTCGCTGCCTCCAGCACACACACACACTGTTGGGGCGTGTCACGCCCTGATCTTAGAGGGTCGTTTTATTTCTCTATTTGGTTAGTTCAGGGTGTGATTTGGGGTGGGCATTCTATGTTGTCTATTTCTTTGTTTTGGCCGAGTGTGGTTCCCAATCAGAGGCAGCTGTCTATCGTTGTCTCTGATTGGGAATCATACTTAGGCAGCCTTTTTCCCACCTATGTTTGTGGGTAGTTATTTTCTGTTTAGTCTCTTTTACCTGACAGAACTGTTCGCGTTCGTTTTGTTACTTTGTTCGAGTCTTTTTTTATAAATAAATAATCATGAACACTCTAACGTCCCACCTGGCCAACATCTGGTGAAATTGCAGAGCGCCAAATTCAAAATTCGTAATATTAAACATTCACAAAAATACAAGTGTCTGACATTGTTTAAAAGCTTAACTTCTTGTTAATCCAGACACTTTGTCCGATTTCAAAAAGACTTTACGGCGAAGCACACCATGCGATTATCTGAGGACAGTGCCCCGCATACAAAAGCATTACATACATTTTCCAACCGAGCAGAGGCGTCACGAAAATCAGAAATAGCTAGCCAGCTAGCTCGGCCAGCTTTTAACAAGGTGTCATCAAAATATTTAACACTTTCCTGGAATATTGCATGATTAACATTAGACGACAAGTGAGAGATACAGTATATAAAGTATTATTTCTAACAGAGCTAACATAAACCAAGTTTTGAGTTTATCTTACCAGCTGAGTGCATACGGTCCATCAGTTCCCGAATAAGCTGCTACCCATTCCATCTGATCACCCTGGTCTTCCCACCACCATCCTTGTCTTTCCAGAACCTTCATCTGACTTTTTTAGCAGATAGTTTCCTGTCAGGCTGCTGTTGAAAGCAGGTAGGATAGCAAATAATTTCACTGTAGCACCCCCATGTTTTCTTGGTTTGACTGGGGGTCCTCAGAGACCAGTTTTTACGCCTCTTTCTAGGGATGTAATAATTCACCAATACACATCGGTCCCCGATTTCAAATGTTTATAACACCAGTGCATTGTCTGCTGACCCCAAAACCAATCCAAATGTAGCATGCATCGGTCAGAAAATAAATTCATACATTAAAAATTGCGGGTTCCAATTTTTTTGTTGCTGCTCATATTACATTCTTTCTACCTTGCAAAAATACCTCATCTTTTATGACAACTGTTGCATCCGCTCCTTCAGTGTTGAACTGAATGAACAGTGGGGCAAAAAATTATTTAGTCAGCCACCAATTGTGCAAGTTCTCCCACTTAGAAAGATGAGAGAGGCCTGTAATTTTCATCATAGGTACACTTCAACCATGACAGACAAAATTATATTTTTTTCTCTCCAGAAAATCACATTGTAGGATTTTTAATGAATTTATTTGCAAATTATGGTGGAAAATAAGTATTTGGTCAATAACAAAAGTTTATCTCAATACTTTGTTCTATAACCTTTGTTGGCAATGACAGAGGTCATTCAAAGTCTTCACAAGGTTTCACACACTGTTGCTGGTATTTTGGCCCATTCCTCCATGCAGATCTCCTCTAGAGCAGTGATGTTTTGGGGCAGTTGCTGGGCAACACGGACTTTCAACTCCCTCCAAAGATTTTCTATGGGGTTGAGATCTGGAGACTGGCTAGGCCACTCCAGGACCTTGAAATGCTTCTTACGAAGCCACTCCTTCATTGCCCAGGTGGTGTGTTTGGGATCATTGTCATGCTTAAAGACCCAGCCACGTTTCATCTTCAATGCCCTTGCTGATGGAAGGAGGTTTTCACTCAATATCTCACGATACATGGCCCCATTCATTCTTTCCTTTACACGGATCAGTCGTCCTGGTCCCTTTGCAGAAAAACAGCCCCAAAACATGATGTTTCCACCCCCATGCTTCACAGTAGGTA
Organism: Oncorhynchus masou masou; assembly: GCF_036934945.1. NCBI lineage: Eukaryota > Metazoa > Chordata > Actinopteri > Salmoniformes > Salmonidae > Oncorhynchus > Oncorhynchus masou. Next base: position 50,245,971 of record NC_088233.1, read on the forward strand.
TTTGGATGCAACTCATCATTCTTTGTCCTCCAAACACGACGAGTTGAGTTTTTACCAAAAAGATCTATTTTGGTTTAATCTGACCATATGACATTCTCCCAATCTTCTTCTGGATCATCAAAATGCTCTCTAGCAAACTTCAGACGGGCATGGACATGTACTGGCTAAAGCAGGGGGAGACGTCTGGCACTGCAGGATTTGAGTCCCTGGCGGCGTAGAGTGTTACTGATGGTAGGCTTTGTTACTTTGGTCCCAGCTCTCTGCAGGTCATTCACTAGGTCCCCCCGTGTGGTTCTGGGATATTTGCTCACCGCTCTTGTGATCATTTTGACCCCACGGGTTGAGATCTTGCGTGGAGCCCCAGATAGAGGGAGATTATCAGTGGTCTTGTATGTCTTCCATTTCCTAACAATTGCTCCCACAGTTGATTTCTTCAAACCAAACTGCTTACCTATTGCAGATTCAGTCTTCCCAGCCTGGTGCAGGTCTACAATTTTGTTTCTGGTGTCCTTTGACAGCTCTTTGGTCTTGGCCATAGTGGAGTTTGGAGTGTGACTGTTTGAGGTTGTGGACAGGTGTCTTTTATACTGATAACAAGTTCAAACAGGTGCCATTAATACAGGTAACGAGTGGAGGACAGAGGAGCCTCTTAAAGAAGAAGTTACAAGTCTGTGAGAGCCAGAAATCTTGCTTGTTTGTAGGTGACCAAATACTTATTTTCCACCATAATTTGCAAATAAATTCATTAAAAAACCTACAATGTGATTTTCTGGATATTTTTTTCTAATTTTGTCTATCATAGTTGAAGTGTACCTATGATGAAAATTGCAGGCCTCTCTCATCTTTTTAAGTGGGAGAACTTGCACAATTGGTGGCTGACTAAATACTTTTTTGCCCAACTGTAACTGTGTTGACAGTCATTGATATACAAGTCATTTGACATGCCAAACAACCCCAGGCAATATCAGTAGCCTAGTCAAACTGCATACTGTGCCCAGCTTCGCACGCTGATCTTGCAGCACCTTCAGCATTCAAATGTCAAAATGGCTTGCGTGATATTAGGCTCCCTTATGTCTCAGCTCAGGTGCCTACATACAATACCACATACACCATAGACTTACATCATACACACACACACACACACACACACACACACACACACACACACACACACACACACACACACACACACACACACACACACACACACACACACACACACACACACACACACACACGTCAGACAGATCCAGCTCAGAGACGCCCAGCTCATGAGCTCCATCAGCAGCAGGTTTTAATTTAGAATGGAAAATGAATGTGTTTATGCAACAAATGTTAGTGCATTGAATTGTACTGCATCCACAGATTCGTCCTCCAATCAAACCGAACAAAGCGTTTCAAAGTCAAATGTATTGTTTCTGTATTTCATCTTATCGCCTTGAAAGGGAAAGATGAACATGCCTACCTCTTACATATTGCGTCCCTTTTCAGAGCATGCAGGCCAAATTTGCCAGGAAATTGTACCCAACCAGTGATTTTTCTGCTGTTGCCACAGAGGCCAAACTGGGGTCTGGAATTATCTAATCTTCAAAGCATTACATTCTCTTGACACTTTATTATGTCCATTGAGTGCTTTCATGTAAACAATTCTTAATTTAAAGGTACACGATGGACCAATATGTAATCGGGACAAATTGCTAGTATTACGCCTTATATACAGTACCAAGATGTTTACCTGCCAACTTTTGCCACTTTTTCTTTATATCTGAAATGTATTGCCCGTAACAAAACCTGCACTTACTTTTACGCCAACCGACCTAGTCATGAATGCGGTAAAGCAGAAATACAGTCTCTTTTTGTCTTAGTTCCGGTAAATATGCAGTGTAAAAATTATGATTATGTTCGGGTCCTCTCACCATCTGTTCAGATTCAGCCTGTGTCTGAATCTAGTTGCCTACCCCTGACCTACAGCTTAGTATTTTGCTTGCGTGTTATGTAGCGTAAGTTAATTATTTTTGCTCTTTACTCGTTCAGTAGGCTGACCTACTGCCGGCCAAAAGCCTGCATGAACTGTGTAACGTGAGGGATTTACACATAAATATACAATTCCTCCTCCTACTATACCACTACTATACCACTACTATACCACCACCTACTATACCACCTTTTTTTATACTCGAGGTGAGGCCCTTTGGACTAATCGAAAATACATTGGTTCTTTACATCAAGGAGTGAAGCATGGGAATAAGAGACTAAAATAGGATGCAACAGTATTCCATGAAAGGCACAATAATCTCCATAGGCCTGCATCATTTCCATACGTCATCTTCAGCTCCAGGAGCTCCGTGCAACTGTCCTACAAGTTTTATTCACATATCCAAAAGGACAATAACAATGTGTTGCAACACTGAGGAAGGCATGCCAAGGGAGGAGGAGAGCAGGTCTAGGTGAGCCTAAAACACTATGTTTAAAATGGCTACAGTACCATACTTACTTTTGCTAAAATCCCACAATCACCAGTCCAGTACGGCCAAGGCACATCAACCGTAACATGGTAAATGGTATCCCTGACTGAACAAACAGATCTGACTTAGGGTGTGTTCGTAAATTCACTCTGGAGTGTCTGAGTGCGCTCTGGAAATACGTACATTCAGACCGTTGTCAGTTAGTAAATTCAGAGCATTGCACTCTCGGAGCGTTCAGAGAGCAAACTAGATGCTCTGGCCGAGGAGTAGGGTGGATCCGAGCGTTCTGACCTCACAACGGCAGTCGAGCACCCAAGCTAACTTGCTATTGTTGGCTAGCTTGCTATCTACTTCCAGACACAAATGAGAGAACACCTCACTCTGATCATTTTACTCGTTTCTCATGGTCTGAGAGTCTTTAGCTGCCTTTTGGCAAACTCAAAGGGGGCTGTGATGTGCCTTTTACTGAGGAGTGGCTTCCATTTGGCCTGATTGGTGGAGTGCTGCAGAGATGGTTGAACTTCTGGAAGACTCTCCCATCTCCACAGAGAAACTCTGGAGCTCTGTCAGAGTGAACATCGGGTTCTTGGTCACCTTCCTGACCAAGGCTCTTCTCCCCCGATTGCTCAGTTTGGCCGGGACGGCCAGCTGTAGGAAGAGTCTTGGTGGTTCCAAACGTCTTTCATGTATGAATGATGGAGGCCACTGTGTTCTTGGGGACCTTCAATGCTGCAGAAATGTTTTGGTACGCTTCCCCAGATCTGTGCCTCGACACAGGTGTGTTCCTTTCTAAATCATGTCCAATTATTTGAATTTACCACAGGTGGACTCCAATCAAGTTTTATAAAAATTTCAAGGATGATTGATGGAAACAGGACGCACCTGAGCTCAATTTCGAGTCTCAAAGCAAAGGGTCTGAACACTTATGTAAATAACAAAACAAAACAAAAACTTTTCTCGCTTTGTCATTATAGGGGTATTGTGTGTACTGTAGAATGATATGGAATTTTTTTAATTTAATCAATTTTACATTATGGCTATAATGTAACAAAATGTGGAAAAAGTCAAGGGGTCAAAATACTTTCCAAATTCACTGTATATTGTTAGTATTCTCTATCTGTAGACTATCATGATGAAGATACTCCAAATATAAACACCCAACGCCTGGTCCCTAACAAAGCTGAGTGAGGGTATTCTATGCATTTCCTAAAACCCACAACTGGAAAGCCCTACTTCCATTCTCTCGTCACCAGTGCCAGCATATTCATGGGAGAATAAAATAACGTGGAAGAAATGGGCCTGTTTGAAAGGCGGTCATAGAAACATTGCCCAATTTACAGGCAACATACCGTTGTCACACCTGTCTTCGTGATTGTCTCCACCCACCTCCAGGTGTCACCCATTTCCCCCATTAGTCCCTGTGTATTTATTCCGGTGTTCCCTGTCTGTTGCCAGTTCGTCTTGTCAAGTGAACCAGTGTGTTTTTCCGTGCTCCTACTTTTTCTTATCTCTCTTTGCTAGTCCTCCCGGTTTTGACCCTTGCCTGCCTTGACTCTGAACCCACCTGCCTGACATACTGCCTGCCCTAAACTCGAACCTGCCTGCCAAACTGTACCTCCTGGACATGTTTATGATATTTTGCCTGTCCACAACCATTCTCTTGCCTGCCCTTCAGATTAAGATAAATATCAGAGACTCGAACCATCTGCCTCTCGTGTCTGCATCTGGGTCGCTCCCTGTGCCCTTTTAACCGTAAATCCTATGTGAAAATTTTATGGTCAGATCCATAATTATTGTCACCCTCGATAAAGATGAGCAAAAAAGACAACATAAAAATATTCCTGCGAACAGCAATGTCCACAGGATAACAAAGGACACAAGATCAGTTGGATAAAAAAGCAAGCACTCTATCATGTAGGAACTGTCTTCATTGATGTGCAGTGAAAGCATTACCATGTTCATCTCTCAATACCACAAGGATGATGCAAGTGAAGTTTAGTCTAGTTTGTGAAAATGATTTAAATCTCAATTGGCACACTCATTAGGGTTCCAAAATACTTCAATACACTCTCACAGTTGTAATACGCTGACAGCGCGAGTGGCAGGACTTCCGGTTTCAATTTTTTCTGAAAAACAATTCCACATTTCATCACATTCATACCACATAATAGGGTAATAGAACAACAATTAAGTGAAACTTTGCATCGTTTTCAAAATATATAACCTTCAAAATACAGAAATGCAGCATCATACCGGCTGTATTTAAAATAACATTAAATAGAATTGTATTTGTCACATACACATGTTTAGCAGATGTTAATGCGGGTGTAGTGAAATTCTTGTTTCTAGCTCCAACAGTGCAGTAAAATCTAAAAATGCACAACAATACAAACAACCTAAAGGTAAAATAATGGAATTAAGGAATATTTAAATATTTGAATGTTGGCATGTGTAACGTCCGTCATTAAATGAAGACCAAGGTGTAGCATTGTAGGCGTACATTTTCTTTCAATTATAAATGTTCCACCAAAAACAATAACCAACTCAAAGAACGTAAAGCTAGGAGTGCTAACACATGCAACAACCAAAGACAAGATCCCACAACAGAAGTTGTGGAAAAAGGCCTGCCTAAGTATGATCCCCAATCAGGGACAACGATAGACAGCTGCCTCTGATTGGGAACCATACTCGGTCAACAAAGAAATATAAACATAGATTTCCCACCCTAGTCACACCCTGACCTACCAAATAGAGAATTTAAAGGATATCTAAGGTCAGGGCGTGACAGCATGGTTGGCATGGCAAAGTTCGCATAGCATAGACTAAAATACAATAGAATAGAATACAGTTTATACATATGAGATGAGTAAAGTAAAAATATGCAAACATTATTAAAGTGACTGGTGTTTCATTATTAAAGTGGCCAGTGATTTCAAGTCTATGTACAGTGCCTTGCGAAAGTATTCGGCCCCCTTGAACTTTGAGACCTTTTGCCACATTTCAGGCTTCAAACATAAAGATATAAAACTGTATTTTTTTGTGAAGAATCAACAACAAGTGGGACACAATCATGAAGTGGAACGACATTTATTGGATATTTCAAACTTTTTTAACAAATCAAAAACTGAAAAATTGGGTGTGCAAAATTATTCAGCCCCCTTAAGTTAATACTTTGTAGCGCCACCTTTTGCTGCGATTACAGCTGTAAGTCGCTTGGGGTATGTCTCTATCAGTTTTGCACATCGAGAGACTGAATGTAGGTGGACCATTTCAGATTGTCAGTGATGTGTACGCCGAGGAACTTGAAGCTTTCCACCTGCTCCACTGCGGTCTCGTTGATATGAATAAGGGTGTGCTCCCTCTGCTATTTCCTGAAGTCCACGATCAGCTCCTTTGTTTAGTTGACATTGAGTGAAAACATAAGTTTTCCTCTTGTCCAGATGGGTTAGGGCAGTGTGTAGTGTGATTGCAATTGCGTCGTTCGTGGACCTATTGGGGCGGTAAGCAAATTGAACTGGGTCTAGGGTGTCAGGCAGGGTGGAGGTGATATGATCCTTGACTAGTTTCTCAAAGCACTTCATGATGACGGAAGTGAGTGCTATGGGGCGATAGTCGATTAGCTCAGATACCTTAGCTTTCTTGGGAACAGGAACAATGGTGGCCCTCTTGAAGCATGTGGGAACAACACACTGGGATAGGAATTGATTGAATATGTCCTTAAACACACCAGCCAGCTGTACTTGTCCTCTTGCTCAGTTGTGCACCGGGTAGAAACAGACTTTAGTTTCTTGTCAATTTCTCGCATGGAATAGCCTTCATTTCTGAGAACAAGTAATGAAGAAAGGTCTTTGTTTCTGGCCAAAATTCCGCAAAGTTGCTTGGGAGCTAGGAGCAGACTTGCCCTATCTGTCGGCACCATCTTGCTAACATGTTAAACATTTTGGGACTATATCAAAAATTGACTGAAACAAATACCAAAACTTCTTTGGTGGAATATTCCATTAAGAAATAAGGCAGGGGTATTCAACTCTTACCCTATGAGGTCCGGAGCCTGCTTGTTTTCGGTTCTACCTGATAAAAAACAGTGGAACTTGGCTTCAAGGTGTAGAGTAGAGTTTTAGGGCAATAAGGCATGAAAAGCCAAGGATTATCGTGTGATAAAACCGCCCTGAGGAGGAAGTTATCACACAAGAATTCCCAGGTTTGAGGGCCTTACTGCTTTTGTAAAACGGTTGCTGTTTAAAAAATAATTAACATGTTTTCATTAAAAAAATGTATTTGAATGAGTAAATGAGTTTTATTTCATCCTTCCACCAGAAAGTCAGTTTTTAGTTCAGAGGTTCTGAAGTTTCTAACCGAACAGGCTGGTCGTTAATTCTGTTATCCTGTTTTGACCCAGTTATTCATTCTATTAATGCCATGTTGCTATGCTAAACAAATTATTGGCATGTAGCTAGCTAGCAGAGGTGCAATGATGATGGTAGACAAACTCTTAAAATATTTATTATTTATTTAATAATTTATTAATAGGCAACAAGAACATCAGCAAACAATGATTTAATACATAATTCATAAATAGGCAACAACTAGATGATTGTTGAGTCTATAGGATAGTTATAGAGGATAGCTAGGCTAACGTTAATTCTCCTTTGCTAGCTTGTTAGCCAACTTAAGCTAACACACAATCACATCAAGCAGCTGAAATGACAGAAAACAATGTGCATTTTGTTTGTTTTACCATCGCTTCTATTGCCAATTCTTTGCATATATCCATTATAATGATCCTGATAAATTTAATTTTCCTGGATCAGAAAATCTGTCAGTCTCATTATATGCATGGCATGGTGTAGATCTGGGAAAAAACAAACAGCGAATCTTATATTAACCCGCTAAAGTTGCGGTGACTTTATATTCACACAGCTTCTAAGGACATAAACAGTTACAGTCATAGAAAATGACATCATTAGTCATGCTATCCCGTGTTTTACTGTTTTAAGTAGTCTCGTTATATGCAAGTGTTTTTTCTAACCTGATACAAACCTGTCTTTGTGGGACTTAGTCAGAAGACTGGGCGTATAGCTAAGGTCCGCTTGGGTTCGACCGCAGCATGCGGCGTCCCATGGGATTCCTATCTACAGAAAGTCACATGTATGGAAACTTGCAGAACGGAGCACACTATAGTGTTTTGCTGTTGTGAATGCAGTTAGACGGTTGAGCCCTCAGGCTATCAACCTTGCGCTATCTTAAATCTGCAGAGACAACTAATTGCCTTTTACACACTATCTGCTGGCTGCCACATATACAAAGGATGTGTTTCTCTATAAAAGCTTTGAACCAGCACTGTTCGTTGAGCTTTTCAACTATGCACTGTTGAGCGGATTGTTGATTCTCCATTTTTGCAAAGCGTATAATAAAGTGTTGTTTGAAAGAATCTGCAGTCTCTCTTCCAATAGAATTGCTACCACAATTTGACTGTTAACTCCGCTTGCTGATTGCTCCCGAGGAGACCAATGGTATGACTGTGCATGCAGGAGCTGCGTTAGATGTTGAGGGTGAGACTGATTTTCTTAAACATCATAGAAAATGCTGTTCTGAGAACAGGTTGTGCACATTATATCTTTGTCGTAGCAAAGACACCTCTAGTTATACATTTTGTTGTAGCAGTTATTTCGGAATATGGAAAGTCCTTGAAGTAATTCTAGGGCAAACATTCTGTTGAAGCAGGGTGACCCTGGAGGAGCATGGGACATCTCCGATTGGGATCTTTTTGTTGAAGCAGAAGTATCCTGCTTCGAGACAGGGGTTGTGTTTCTCTGTTGAAGTAGAGAAGGAGCCTTGGGATGATATGACACAGTTACGAGTTGTATGATTCCAGGGCACAATCCTGAGATAGAAATAATACAATATTCCTGCAGGTAAAAAAATAATAAAATAAACATTGTAGAAGAAAATGAATTAGTCAGTGTACTGGTAAAACAGTTGGTTATGATTGGGAAACCAAGTAAAATCAAATCCATTTGTCACATACACATGGTTAGCAGATGTTAATGCAAGTGTAGCGAAATGCTTGTGCTTCTAGTTCTGACCATGCAGTAATATCTAACAAGTAATATAACCTAACAATTTCACAACAACTACCTTATACACACAAGTGTAAAGGAATGAATATGAATATGTACATAAAAATATATAAATGAGTGATGGCCGAACGGCATAGGCAAGATGCAGTAGATGGTATAGCGTAGAGTATATACATATGAGATGAGTAATGTAGGGTATGTAAACATTATATAATATAAAGTGGCTAGTGATAAATTGATTATTTAAAGTGGCTGGAGTTGAGTCAGTATGTTGGCAGCAGCCAATCAATGTTAGTGATGGTTAACAGTCTGATGGCCTTGAGATAGAAGCTGTTTTTCAGTCTCGGTCCCCACTTTGATGCACCTACACTGACCCCACCTGCTGGATGATAGCAGGGTGAACAGGCAGTGGCTCGGGTGGTTGTTTTCCTTGATGATCTTTTTGGCCTTCCTGTGGCATGGGGTGGTGTAGGTGTCCTGGAGGGCAGGTAGTTTGCACCCGGTGATGCGTTGTGCAGACCTCACTACCCTCTGGAGAGCCTTCTGGTTATGGGTGGAGCAGCTGCCGTACCAGTGTTAGGGATTTTATGTATAATGACTAAACAATATCTACATTTAAATAGAACTATAATTAATTAACTCTACCCTGTTTTACAATATTTGATTAATAATGTTAATTCATGAGGAATGGATTGTGGGTTTTAAGTAAGCAGAAAGGATCGTTAACCTATGGTTGAACCGACTCAACTTAGCTCTGGGATGTTTAGATAATGGAAAACCTAGGAAAACTCGCTGCCTTATCTGGAGCTGTCTTCTGAATAGTGATAGATGAAGGTGAGATTTTAGAAGTTAATCTTGATAGGTGTGTGTCTGGAGAGAGCGAGCTAGGAGGTTGGAATAAACTTTTGAACCTGTTTCTGTCCTGGTCGATAGGAGGAAGGACATTTTATAACCTATGGCGTCATATTTTGTATATAAATTGTTGTTCTTGGTTTCATGGCAGTGAGCTCCGAGAATAAATACTATTATCTAATTTTGATAAGACTGGTCCCTGTCTATTTCATCCAAATAAGAATCTTATAAATTCTTAAAAACAGACACTCAATCAATGAGTATTTTTTTTTTTTTTTTTTTTTTAATTAATGAACACATATAGGAATTATGAAATTCCTGTGACAACCAGGCGGTGATAGAGCCCGACAGGATGCTCTCGATTGTGTGTATGTAAAAGTTTGAGTGTTTTTGGTGACAAGCCGAATTTCTTCAGCATCTTGAGGTTGAAGAGGCGCTGCTGCGCCTTCTTCACCATACTGCCTGTGTGGGTGGACCATTTCAGTTTGTCTGTGATGTGTACGCCGAGGAACTTAACTCTCCACCCTCTACTCATCCTTCTTCTTCCTTCAAACACGGCGAGAGGAGGTTAGACTAAAAAGCTCTATTTTTGTCTCATCAGACCACATGACCTTCTCCCATTCCTCCTCTGGATCATCCAGATGGTCATTGGCAAACTTCAGACGGGCCTGGACATGCGCTGGCTTGAGCAGGGTACCTTGCGTGCGCTGCAGGATTTTAATCTATGGCGGTGTAGTGTGTTACTAATGGTTTTCTTTGAGACTGTGGTCCCAGCTCTTTTCAAGTCATTGACCAGATCCTGCCGTGTAGTTCTGGGCTAATCCCTCACCTTCCTCATGATCATTGATGCCCCATGAGGTGAGATCTTGCATAGAGCCCCAGACCGGGGGTGAATGACCGTCATCTTGAACTTCTTCCATTTTCTAATAATTGCACCAACAGATGTTGCATTCTCAGCAAGCTGCTTGCCTATTGTCCTGTAGCCCATCCCAGCCTTGTGCAGGTCTACAATTTTATCCCTGATGTCCTTACACCCTCTCTGGTCTTGGCCATTGTGGAGAGATTGGAGTCTGTTTGATTGAATGTGTGGACAGCTGTCTTTTATACAGGTAACGAGTTAAAACCGGTGCAGTTAATACAGGTAATGAGTGGAGAACAGGAGGGCTTCTTAAAGAAAAAAGAACAGGTCTGTGAGAGCTGGAATTCTTACTGGTTGGTAGGTGATCAAATACAAATGTCATGCAATAAAATGCAAATTAATTACTTAAAAATCATACAATGTGATTTTCTGGATTTTTGTTTTAGATTCCGTCTCTCACAGTTGAAGTGTACCTATGATAAAAATTAAAGACCTACATGCTCTGTAAGTAGGAAAAACTGCAAAATCAGCAGTGTATCAAATACTAGTTCTCCCCAATGTATATCAATGGAATTAATCAAACAAAAGGACCATTTGTGATGTTTATGGTCCATATTGGAATGCCAACAAAAGAAGCTTGTCAAAGTTAAGGCATGAATTATATTTTTATTTCTGCATTATGTGTCGCGCCTGCAGGGTTGAAATATGCTTCTCTCTCTTTGTTTACTATGGTGCAATCCTAGCATCGTTTGCTTTCGCCGAAAAGCCTTTTTGAAATCTGACATGTTGACTGGATTCACAACAAGTGTAGCTTTAATTTGCTATCTTGCATGTGTGATTTCATTAAAAGTTTGATTGTTATTGTAATCTATTTTGAATTTGGCGCTCTGCATTTTCATTGGCTTTTCACATATCCTAGAGAGGTTAACTGATGCTGTATGTATTATTTCATCGTTGTGATGTCTTCACTATTATTCTACAATGTAGAAAATTGTAAAAAATATAGAAAAACCCTGGAATTAGTAGGTGTGTCCAAACTTTTGACTGGTATTTGCTTAATTAATTAGATTAATATTATGGTGTTTCTATTCTATGAAAAATGAAAAACGGATGGAACGGAAATTATGACGCTGTACAACGTGACACTCATAAATTCAGAGCATTGTCATATTGTCAGTTTGTAAATTCAGACCATTTTGCTCTCACGTTGTGGGGTTTATTTTCGTGTTCTGGTCTTACAACGTAAAATCAAGCGCCCAAGCTAACATTGGCTAGCTTTCTAGCTACATACAGACACAAATGAGACCACTCTGACCATTTTTCGTGTTAACCAGAGCGTTGGTGACTGTAACTGCGCTGTTGAAAACTATTTAATTATGCTTTCTTGACAACGTTTGCTGACAACGGCCATATTCAATGGATGTTGAGCGCTCGTAAATTCATTATTTAGCTAAGCTAAGAGTGACGGGAATAATCAAGTCTTTTACGTTGGGTTGATAGCCTAATATACTGTCAAGTTTGATGTATAGCTTCCAACGTTTGGTAGATAGCTAACATACCATTACGTATTGTATAATATGTTATGCGGTTCGTAAGGACAGCGTATCTAACAAATTGTTAACAAATTGTGAGGTAACTTATTTGAAAAGTCGTTATTTTATTACATTGAGTAGCAATGTACCGCAAGGACACGCTCTATCGACTCTGCGGCTTGAGCATGCTTTTGGTGCACAGTCGATAGCGCACTGGACTTCGGGCAAGAATATTGAGGGTTCGAAACCTGCTCCTTGCATGTTTCATTTGAAGTCATGCACAGTTTATATTGCCCATTCATTGTCAGTTAGAGACACAGTAGTGCATTGGGACCCAAAAGCATAATCAGTACTCTAACTCTCCCTTGGACGTTAGGGCAAATCTGGTCTGTGATCGGACAGGGGGTTTTCACACCTAGCTCGGGTATTAGACTATTCTTTAGTAAAGGTTGAATAGTTTATTGTTCAGCTTTTAGCCCCCCTCCAACAACTTGCATCAAATGGATGTCTTTTTGTCGAGAGCAAAACTTTTTTTATTTTCAATCAAAAATAATTGTTCTGAAAGCAAAAACGAGGCTTCAAAGTTTAAAAAAAATGTTGCAATCAAACATTTTGTAAGAGCACAAACTTTACAAAAATATTTAGAGAACAAAATTTTTACTTGATAACAAAGTTCCAATTAAATTTTGCTATCAACCACCCTCCATTTTGGCCATTTTTTGAGTGTCAGTTTGGCTACAACAAATACTGATCAAATACATCATCACACAGTCCTTCTTTCCGACATAAATGAAGTCATTGCGGACACCTATGAAGAAGGACTGTGTGATGATGGCATCTCAGGTAAGCAACACTGGCCGTTCTTCCATTCAACTTTTAGATAGCTTCTACGATTCAGTGTCAGTTCATAACATTCTACTATATTACATACATACAGTCGTGGCCAAAGGTTTTGAGGATGACTCAAATATTAATTTTTACAAAGTTTGCTGCTTCAGTGTCTTTAGATATTTTTGTCAGATGTTACTATGGAATACTGAAGTACAATTACAAGCATTTCATAAGTGTCAAATGCTTTGACAAGGTTGATGCAAAGTGTCAATATTTGCACTGTTGACCCTTCTTTTTTAAGACCTCTGCAATCTGCCCTGGCATGCTGTCAATTCAATTATGGGTAAGATCCTGACTGATGGCAGCCCATACCTGTATAATCAATGCTTGGATTTTGTCAGAATTTGTGGGGTTTTGTTTGTTCACCCGCCTCTTGAGGATTGACCACAAGTTCTCAATGGGATTAAGGTCTGGGGAGTTTCCTGGCCATGGACCCAAAATATCGATATTTTGAGCACAAGGTGCTCTATCATGCTGGAAAGGGCATTTGTCATCACCAAACTGTTCCTGGATGGTTGGGAGGAGTTGTTCTCAGAGGATGTGTTGGTACCATTCTTTATTCATGGCTGTGTTCTTAGGCAAAATGTGAGTGAGCCCACTCCCTTGGTTGAGATGCAACCCCACACATGAATGGTCATCAGGATGCTTTACTGTTGGCATGACACAGGACTTATGGTAGCACTCACCTTGTCTACTCCGGACAAGCTTTTTTCCGGATGCCTCAAACAATTGGAAACGGGATTCATCAGAGAAAATGACTTTACCCCAGTCCTCAGCAGTCCAATCCCTGTACCTTTTGCAGAATATCAGTCTGTCCCTGATGTTTTTTCCTTGGAGAGAAGTTGTTTTTTTACGGCCCTTCTTGACACCAGGCAATCCTCCAAAAGTCTTCACCTCACTGTGTATGCAGATGTACTCACACCTGCCTGCTGCCGTTCCTGAGCAAGCTCTGTACTGGTGGTGCCCCAATCCCGCAGCTGAATCAACTTTGGAGATGGTCCTGGCGCTTGCTGGACTTTCTTGGGCGCCCTGAAGCATTCTTCACAACAATTGAACCACTCCCCTTTAAGTTCTTGATGATCCGATAAATGGTTGATTTAGGTGCAATCTTACTGGCAGCAATATCCTTGCCTGTGAAGCCCTTTTTGTGCAAAGCAATGATGACGGCACGTGTTTCCTTACAGGTAACCATGTTTGGTAGAGGAAGAACAATGATTCCAAGCACCACCCTCCAGTCTGTTATTCAAACTCAATCAGCATGACAGAGTGATCTCCAGCCTTGTCCTTGTCAACACTCACACCCGTGTTAACGAGAGAATCACTGACATGTCAGCTGGTCTTTTTGTGGCAGGGCTGAAATGCAGTGGAAATGTTTTTGGGAGATTCAGTTCATTTGCATGGCAAAGAGGGACTGCAATTAATTGCAATTGCAGTCACTCTTCATAACATTCTGGAGTATATGCAAATTGCCATCAAACAAACTGAGGCAGCAGACTGAAAATGTATATTTGTGTCATTCTCAAAACTTTTGGCCACTACTGTACATACTGTAGAAGGATAAATCATGCAATTATTATTCTCAAGCTAACCAAAAGCATTTAGCTACAAACGCCTGTACTTGCCAATTTCAGTTGAATTATTCTAACTTTCTTTCATAAGCAGGCCATGTCCTATTTGTTTCATAGTCAATATATAATCATATTTCATGACAGTGTAACAGTTAGCTTTTTTACAGAAGGTTGAAAGAAAACAATATGTCTGTCATTGTCACGACTTCCGCCGAAGTTGGCTCCCCTGCCTGTTCGGGCGGTGCTCGGCGGTCGTCGTCACCGTCCTACTAGCCGCTACCGATCCCTTTTTCGTTTGTCTGTTGGTTTTGTCTTATTAGTTTCACCTGTGTGTATTTTAGTTTAATGAGCTTCCCTATATGTAGTAGTTTGTCCCGCCCTTGTTTTGTGTGGGATTGTTTTTTGTTACTCTGTTGGATGTGGTTTTCATGTGTGTATTCTCCGGACTGTTTGGTCCTGTGTTTGGGCTGGTCTGTTATATGAGACCTGTCTGTTGGCGTGACCGTTTTTTGTCCGGAGAATAAATCACGATATACTGAACCCTGCTCTCTGCGCCTGATTCCAACCCACCACTCCTAGTATCCCGTGACAGTCATATGTCTGTCGGTGAATGCTATTCTGATATGTCAGATGAAGAGTTAGACCAGAAAGTCAGCGCCATTAAGGGAACACCCCCCTGAAATGGACAAAAATGAATGGGAAGTCATTGGCACTGGACAAACCATATGTCCAATACCACTCAATTCGGCGTTGTTTCATTCAAAGTTGATTGCAAATGCCATATGGCAAATGCCAGGTATAACACTTTGAAAATCCAACAGGTGGCAATCGCGCTCCACCGTGGTTTTTCATATTGCAAATGCAACACAAGTCAACATCCAAAAGCAAAGTTTTGAAAAAGTGAGAAAAAATATCAAAAACCTAGCAACCCCTTAGTGTTTCTGAACCGTTTTTCAAAATTCTTTCACATTTTGTGTCAATTACACACGTATAAGTACTGTATCAACATACTAGTCATATTTTATTAATCATCATTTTTGTATTTTTTTTTTACTTGTGCATAAGGCACATGTTTTGTCCATTTGCAATATGATTTCATAGGAAGTCAAAAGTCAAAGTCAAAAGTAACTTTTTTGGGGGCCAAATGCCATAAGAAATTTGACATGCTCAAAAATCCTGCAGAATCCTGCAGAATTATAGAGCACAGGATGTGGCCAATTAGAAAGTGGTCAAAGCACTGCTTGAGACGATAAGCCTCATGCCTCTCATAATGGATTGATTGAACAAATGTATTTCTGGACAAACTTAATTGGTGGGCTAGTAAATGGATAGAGAATAAGAGATATGTAATGTCTATCTGTCCATTCTGTGGTGTATATGCTAAGCTATGTAAATAACATTTACATACTCATTTTCATGCTTCCCTACCTCTCAACTACTCTCCCCACTCCCTCTACCCTCTCTCTTCATCTCTGTCCATCAACCTTCTGTCTCTCACCGTTCATGTCAACAGATTGTGCTCCATTAGCTATTAGCAGCAAGATCTAAAGCTGTGTGGGCTGTGTCACTGTCCATTATAAAGATGCATGGGTAGGAGAGGGCTTTTCACTGTAGCTTAGTCTGAGCAGCCCTCAGCGACCTGGTGGTTTAATACAGACCCAACATGGCTGCCCTCAGCACCACATGGGCTGAGACGGCGACTGTGAATTGTCATTATGAAGTTCTCATGAAATCATTGCCTTTCAGTCCTTCACAGATGGGGAGCACTTATAATAACTACTTCAGTTGTGTTCTTCACTTACAAAATCTTTATATAAAATTGGAAACAATTGAACTGTTATCTTTCTTTTTGTGTCATCAATGTATGAGGATGCATTATCTACCACGTCAATGGAGTTGTGTAAAGATCTGTGCAACCTATTACGTAACTTGTTAAGCAAATTGTTTCCTGAACTTATTTAGGCTTGCCATAAGGACGTGGTTGAATACTTATTGACAAAAAAGATTTCACACAGAGAGAGAGACAAAGAGGGAGAGCGAGACACACACAATGTTAAACATACCACATTTCTCCAGTGTGCCCCCTGTATTGCATTCATTTAAATGTAGTTGTGTTGTGGCAGAGTTGAGTAAAGTAAAGGTTGCAGGAGGGCAGTCAGTGATTATAGAGAAGCAGCTCCTCCAAGGGACCTTCATCCAACCTATTCCATAATTTGTGACATTTGTATCGTGACCTGCTGTGTGTACGCGCGTGCACATTTAAATTCTCACAGCATTTTCTGTATTTAGCATTCATTAGGATCCCCATCTTCCTGGGGTCCAAACGGGAATAAAACAATTACATCAACACAAAACAATAGCCTACATCATAAATAAAACACATCATACAAGGCATTACATTATTACAAATGAACAAAATACAATTTACAATATTACAATACAATATTACGTGTTGTGCAGTGGTCTGTTGTTTTATCTGTTTTTTAAATTAGATTTTGCTGCTCGCTTGAGTTATATTTGGTGGAAGGGAGCTCCATGTAGTCATGGCTCTATGTAGTACTGTGCGTTTCCCAAAGTCTGTTCTGGACTTGGGGACTGTGAGACTCTGAGACCCCTAGTGGCATGTCTTGTGGGGTATGCATGGGTGTCTGAGCTGTTTGTTAGCTGTTTGAAGAGACAGTTCGGTTCTTTCAATACGTCTCACAAAGACTAGTAGTGATGCAGTCAATCTCTCCTCTACTTTGAGCTGGGAGAGATTGACATGCATGTTATTGATATTTGCCCTCCTTGTACATTTAAGGACCAGCAGTGCTGCTCTGTTCTGGGACAACTGTAATTTGCCTACATTCTTCTTTGTGGCACTTCACCATATAAATGGGCAGTAGTAAAGGTATGATAAAACTAGGGCCTGTAGAACTTGTGATGTCAAGAAAGCAGAGCAGTGCTTTATCACGGACAGACCTCTCCCCATCTTAGCTACCGAGCATCTTAGCTATATATGGACTCATCTTGACTCATCTGTATGGACACATTTTGGTACTGTACATGTTTCTACTCACGGCCCAGTCTTTCCATTAAGAGCCACAAAGCAGTAGTGAGTCCCCAAACACAATCACACTATTTTATGAAAATTTATGAAACACAACACTGTGCTATCTATAGCCTACTGCAGGACCAATCAGTCACACCTTTGTGTAGAATAGTCATTGCATGATAGACCTATCTCAAACTCAGCCAACTCCGGTTGACCAGAGTTGACAGTCAACCGAACAAGTGCAATACTGAAGTCTAAAAATATGAAGTGAGATGTCGTGGTCGATATAGCACCAAAAAGGGATCTGCTATCATTACGAGCCAAATAACCCTTATTTGTGCCTTCAGAAACTACTAACTGACTTGTTCCACATTTTGTTGTGTTACAACCTGAATTTAAATTGGATTAAATTGAGATTTGTTGTCACTGGCCTACAATATCATATGTCAAAGTGGAATTATGTTTAAATTTTTTTTTTACAAATTAATACAAAATTTAAATCTGAAATGTTTTTTGTCAGTAAGTATTCAACCCCTTCCTTATGGCATGCCTAGATACGTTCAGGTAACAATTTACTTAACAAGTCACAAAATACGTTGCACACACTCACTCTGTGTGCAATAATAGTGTTTAACATGAATTTTGAATGACGGCCTCACCCCACACATAAAATCATCTGTAAGGTCCCCCCTGAGCATTGAATTTCAAACACAGATGATTCAACCACAATGACCAGGGAGGTTTTCCAATGCCTCAAAGAAGTGCACCTATTGGAAGATGGTTAATAAAAAAACAGACATTGAATATCCCATTGATCATGTTGAAGTTGATAATTACACTTTGGATGATGTATCAACACACCCAGTTACTACAAAGATACAGGAGTCATTCCTAACTCAGTTGCAGGAAAGGAAGGAAACCATTCAGGGATTTTGTCATGAGGCCAAAGGTGATTTTAAAACATTTACAGAGTTGAATGGCTGTGATAGGATAAAACGGAGGATGGATCAACAACATTGTAATTACTCCACAATATTAACCTAAGTAAAAAGAAAAATGCCTGTACAGTAATACTCCTCAACATGTGGAAAAAGACACATGTGGCAAAGTAATTAACTTAAAGCTATATATAAAAAAAAAACATGTTTTCCTGATTACAAAGTGTTATGTTTGGGGCAAATCAAATACAACACATTACTGAGTACCACTGAGTGTTTTAGTCCTGTGCATTATGGTCATCGATAGTTGGTAGTGTGAGCAGTCTGGCCACTGGATGGACATACTCTTGACCCTGTATTGAGATCTTTGAAGTCCGCACCCGGCCATACCACTCCAGGATATGTTTCAATTATTTTTTGTAGTATAAATCTCAAATTAACAGCACCTGAACGTGCCTTACTATCAGCAAATTCCCCCGTATAGAATGCTAGCACAAATGAGAGTTTAGTCAGGAATAGCCATGGACCAAAAGAGAAAAGCAGACTTTTTGGAAGACGAGATCGCGGCGATGGGAGAGGAGATTGAAGACAGGCAACACGTATTATTCGTTGACAAACAAAGCCAAAACAGGTAGCTTGAGAGTGTCACCGCTGCAGTGAACAAGGTGGGGCAGCAAGACAGAACTGTGGCTGATGTGAAAAATAAATGGTCTGACCTTAAACTGCAAGGGAAAAAAAATAATAGCTGTACATCACCGCAGCAATAAGGCAACGGGAGGGGTGCCTGGCACACCGGAGCTCTCCCAAATGGACCAGTGCATCAGGGCAGGCTCCGACGGGAACAGTGAATGTTTCAAAAAAGGTGAGATTCTTCTATTTAGCTTTATTTTCTTTTTTTCATATGGTTTAATCCCAATTTTGTACATTGTTTAGCAGTATGATCGGAAATGGTGAAAGCATGAAATAGATTCCGGGTGAAGCTGGTTGAAAAAATTCCAAGAGTGTGTGCCAAGCTGTCATCAAGGCAAAGGGTGGCTACTTTGAAGAATCTCACGTAAAATGTATTTTGATTTGTTGAACACTTTTTTGGTTACTACATGATTCCATGTGTGTTATTTCATAGCTTTTATGTCTTCACTATTATTCTACAATGTAGAAACTAGTACAAATAAAGAAAGACCCTTGAATGAGTCGGTGCGTCCAATCTTTTGATGGTACTGTACATATAAATACAAATACATACATATATACACTTTAAAATATATATATTTTCCTTAATTACTTTCTAACCCTACCACCCATCCTCTTATTGGAGTAAATAACAATGCTTAGGCTTAAAATTCCAGTTTATACATACTATATACATTTTATGGGCACAGTCTATTTTACAATAATTATATTTAGTTTGTTTTTACTCATGTTTTACTCATTTTACCCTTCCTCAACCTCTCCATATATTTATTTGACTAAAGTTCTGAACATTTCTGTTCTCATAATTTCTACAGATTGTAAATGTAAAATATATACAGTATTTTTTTCTGATTCAGATTATTTGTCACAAAGTGTTTTTTTGTTGTTGTCGTGGAATAGACTCAAAGCGTTCCTGTCACGTTCTGACCTTTATTTCCTTTGTTTTGTCATTATTTAGTATGGTCAGGGCGTGAGTTGGGGTGGGCAGTCTGTTTGTTTTTCTATGTTTCGGCCTAGTATGGTTCTCAATCAGAGGCAGGTGTCATTAGTTGTCTCTGATTGAGAATCATACTTAGGTAGCCTGGGTTTCACTGTGTGTTTGTGGGTGATTGTTCCTGTCTCTGTAGCAGATGGGGCTGTTTTGAGTTTTCACGTTTCTTGTTTTGTTATTTTATTCATGTATAGTGTCTTTTTAAATTAAACATGAATAACCACCACGCTGCGTTTTGGTCCGCCTCTCCTTCAAGTAAAGAAAACCGTTACAGTTCCACAGGGATGCTGGCCCATGTTGACTCCAATGCTTCCCACATTTGTGTCAAGTTGCATGGATGGGTGGTCCAACACCCAAAGAAAAACCCAGCAAAATTGTGTGAAAAACCAGGTGAAATTGCAGTTCTTGACACAAACTGGTGCACCTGTCACCTACTACAATACCCCGTTCAAAGGCACTACAATCTTTTGTCTTGCCTTATTCACCCTCTGAATGGCACGCATTCACAATCCGTGTCTCAACTGAATCAAGGCTTAAAAGGATGATTTAACCGGTCTCCTCCCCTTCATCTACACTGATTGAAGTGGATTCAAAAAGGGATCATAGCTTTCACTGAGATTCACCTGGTCAGTCTATGTCATGGAAAGAGCAGGTGTTCTAAGCCTCAAAGTTTATATTATGCTGTTTATGAGAAAATAAAATAAAACAACAAACAAAAATGATGGAGAATGAAAGTCTCAGTTGGCTTGGGATGAAGCTGTGCACTTTGGGCTGGAAAGGCAGTGTAGGTTCAGTGGAGGGGGGCGGGGCATCGATGGGACAGCCAAGGATGAAACAAAAACAGCCCCGGAGCTCTTCAACAGCGTTCCACACCTGCTTCTCTGAATGGTCAGTCACTCCATTGGATCCACTCCTCTGGTGCTGGTCCTCCATTGCCAGGAATGTAGCACCCACCTGGGTGATGCCACGGCTAGCTATCAAGCCAAAAGACAGATATTTCATCACGATCTTGCGACTCTGGGAGTCAAGACCACAGGATATAGTGATCAAACCCTAGAGCAGTCAAAACCCCCCCAAAATAAATACAAAAATTCACAGACAAAAAAACTCATAACACAATAT
The DNA here is from genome assembly GCF_036934945.1 of Oncorhynchus masou masou. Taxonomy (NCBI): domain Eukaryota; kingdom Metazoa; phylum Chordata; class Actinopteri; order Salmoniformes; family Salmonidae; genus Oncorhynchus; species Oncorhynchus masou. Next base: position 50,266,993 of record NC_088233.1, read on the forward strand.
TTACAGAGCTCTCTGCCTAGGCTACCTCGTAGCACCATGGCAACGATGGCAACCACAATGTCCATGGAGGTATGAACATTCTTAAGTAGTTAAGTAATGCAAGAGGGAGGAAAAACAAAACAATGCTAAAGCACATTTCACGCTTGTCATTTATCAGACTGCAGCAATACTGGGTTTTCTAGTGCTGACTTCAGTGTGTGTTTATCCTCCTGAATAAGAGGTATTATTTCAGAGCCTGCAGGGAGGAGATAAGCTTGGGGAGTCCTTCCGCTGTAGGCAAGCCAGCAGGGCACATCCGGAGGGCTGAGAGGGTTAGAAGGTTGTGCGTGTGTCCAAGGACAGTTTGTGAAGTGCCTGACATGTGCAAAAGAGGCAGCGAACCACTGTGTAAACACAGTTCTGAAAGGAAACAGTCACATATCTTCCTTGATTATGAAAAGTAACTTTTCACCATATTTCTGATTCTTTTAGCTCCTATCTGAATGTAGATAATGGCAATGTAGGACTAAAAGGAAAGAGAAACAGTGTTTACATCAGTGCGTCTAGATTCAGGTGCTGCTTTGACAGGAACAAGCAGAAAAAGAGTAAAAACGGTGCTGTTTTCTCTAATGTGCGGTTTTTACACCTGTTTTTGAATGCTAGATTCAGAGCTATTGTGGCATTGTAGAAATGTTCTGTCAGGAGCTAACAGATTGCACTGGTATCCTTGGTATGTAAATACAAAATCATTTGGTGGGTGCTTATATTTCACACGTGAATTGGAAGTGAGTTTTCTGCCTTTCCCAACTCCCCCTGAAACACCCTCGGAATTTTCCCGCCCCCGGAGCAATTAGGGTTAAGCGCCTTGCTCAAGACTACATGGACAGATTTTTCACTTCGTCGGCGATTCGAGTGATCTGTAGATTACTGGCCCAACGTTATAACCGCTAGGCTACCTGCCATCTAATGTAGTAGCCTACATTGTGCCATTGTGCTTAACCCTTGTGTTGTCTTAAGGTGTCAAAAATGACCCGCAACTATGTTTAACAGCAGAGAAAAACTCAATTGAAATTGGATGACTTTTCCTACAGTGACCCCAACATTAGAAAAAGAGAAACATCGCCTTTGTTCATATTTCCATAAAAGCTGTACACCACCAGGGACTAAGATTGACCACAAAGACACACACACACAAACACAATGAGAAATTGAGATTATGTGTGCTACTGATTGAACTCAGCCAGCAGCTCCTGAAGAGGAAGATCACCATGGTTGGCATAGTTAGAAAGAACAAGCCTGAGCTCCCCCCTGCACTCCTCACAACAAGGGGGAGAGAGGCCTTCTCATCAAAGTTTGCCTTCACCTCACCACCACTCTAGTTTCTTACCTCCCAAAGAGGAACAAGAATGTGGTCCTCCTGAGCACACTGCACAAAATGGCTGAGATTAATGATTGTGAGGACAGGAATCCAGCCATCATCCTGGACAACAACCACAACAAAGGAGGTGTGGACAACCTGGACAAGGTGATTGGAACTTACAGCTTCAGGAGGATGACTGCTCGCTGGTGATCTTCCATAACATCATTGATGTGTCCTCATACAATGGCTTTGTGCTATGGAACAAGATCAACCCTACCTGGATGCCTGATAAGCAGAAGATCACTGGAGATTCCTGGAGCAGCTGAGAAGGGAGTGTCTTCCCCACACAGCAGTCTCTGCAGCACTTGTGAAAGCTGTTCAGGGGGCTGAATCTAGTACTGATCCACCTGAGGCTGCAGCTGGGGCAGGCAAGAGGAGGAGATGCCAATTCTGCCCCCCAAAGAAGAACTGTAAAACAAATACTATGTGCTGCACATGTGAGAAATACATCTGCAAAGTCCATGCACACACACTTGTATACTGTGCTACATGTGCTAATTAGAGTTGATTGATTTATATTCTTCACGTTTTTGTTTTGTATCTATTATCTTATTTTATTCTTATTTATTGTTGTTGTTTATACACCCTGTGGGTGGGGGCAATGGTTTAAAAAAATGGGAGAAGACTAGTATTTTGTAGTTGAATTCCTCATTGTACAGTATATAAGAATATATCACAATGTTATCCTTTCTTTTCAATCACATTTCTGCTACTTTCTTAGGCTGTAGAAGTGCTATCTCTTGCTAAAAAGTTCATGTTTACACCTATGCAGTGCCTTTAGCAATAATAATAATAATAATAATAATAATATACATCAACTTTAGTAAAGAAACCAATTATGACAGGTGGGTTGTAATAAAAACGAGTGGTGCAGTCTTTCTGCATTGTGAAGAGGGTAAGACACAGATATTCACAACGTTTGTGATGAATGACAGGTTGTTTAAAATTCAATTAAGATGCTTTATTTTAGGGGTTTAGTGATATATTGCTCGATATTGCTGTTAGCTGACTACCTCCAATACTCTGTTACCTAGTAATATGCCGCTGTATCCCATTTTTACAGGATGTTGGTAAAGATACGATTGTTTTAGCCAGCCATTTACATGGCAACACCAACGATAATATTGTGGCACTGTGTGGAGCCTAATTATGACTAATGAACAATGAAGCACCCAAAAAAAGATTGTGCAAGTACATCCCTTTAAATGCAGGTTTGCATTTATTGTAATGAATCTTGCCTTGGAGGCAGCACTGCAGTGGTCGCTAGCTGGCATAGCCACAAAGTCATAAAACCTAACCATAACCTTCACACTAACCTTAACCAACTGATAACCCTATTGCCTAACCCTAACCTTAAACAAATACCTTTCTTTTAATACATTCTTTACGATACAGGCAATTTTGTCTTTGCAGCTGGTCCATCTGGCAGAAATTGCTCAGTTCTGCCTCCATGGCAAGATTCATGACAATAAACATCAACCTGCACTTTGAACCCACAAATTATGCAAGATGACTGACCTCTAGCATCGGAATTCTCTGACCTAGAGCAAAGGCAATAGGTCTGGGAATCATGCTGTATTCTCTTTAGACACTTCGAAAGGGGAAACCATGTTGTTCAAAGGAGGGTCCTCTTCAGGCTCCCAATGCATGCAAACTACTCTCAAAATACACTAATTGAATATGTCCTCCATGAGCTCCATCTAGCTAGCTATTGGGAATATTTACGGCAAGACAAGAATGGATAGGGCTCTGGACAGTTTTTTAGGCACGCATCCAATTTCCACCTCCTCTCTGTCCCAACTGATGCAGGTACTTGTACAGACATGGTTTGCCACAGGGGGTTGTTGGCATCTTAATTGGGGAGGATGGGTTTGTGGAATGGCTGGAGCAGAATAGGTGGAATGGTATCATTCTGTTCAAGACATTATTATGAGCAGTCCTCCCCTCAGAAGCCTCCACTGGTGTATGCTGGAACATTGGTACATTGTGGGAGGCAACCTGTACACTAGAGAGATTTAATGGCCTCTGCAGTGACTCATCCCTTTAACAACTACTAACAAAGAAACCCAGCATCATTAGCCTTAGAGCTAAAGGCTAAAGTATGTATGTGGTTCTATGGAGAGCCTTGAATTCCATACTGTCTTCCACAAAGACATGTTCTATATTGGGTTGACTCTATAAACACATACAGGCTTTCATTGCAGAGGTCCGATCTCTCCAAGTAATTTAATGGTTTTTCTACCTCCCATTTTACATGTTCCCATCTCATTCATACCTAATCATAACCCTGACACTTTCCTTCCTTGTTAAACTCCAGGAGTCGAAATACATGAAGGATCAAATTAACTGTCCATTTAGAATGAGCATGTGTGACCATTTTGTACACTGTGGTTAGTCACTCCTTGAAATAGAACTCGTTCCCAATGCAAGAATAGAACAAGATGTTATGATCCCTGCAAAGCAATAGAGGAGAAGAAGGAACACCAAAAAGTACAAACACCTACAGAATATATGTGACGTCACAGCTCTACAGTATGTGAGCTTCAAGAGGAACCGCACCCACTGATTTGGCCTTGTTATTTGGCTTGCTCCTCAAGAAATGTTGGAACCCATCACAGAAGCCAAAAGTGAGTTGGCTTAGGGGTGTGGTTTAACGTGGGTGTTTCTAGGATGTGTCCTTGTCGCCACCAAGACAGAAGCTTGCCATCAGCAAACCTCCTGCAGGTTGAGTTCAGTAACTACAGGCAGATGTACGGCGAGGTGCCAGAGGACGCTTTGATAAGGTCAGTAGCTTACAGTAATAAACTCAGCAAAAAAAAGAAACTTTCCTTTTTCTGGACCCTGTCTTTCAAAGATAATTAGTAAAAATCCAAAGAATTTCACAGATCTTCATTGTAAAGGTTTTAAACACTGTTTCCCATGCTCGTTCAATGAGCCATAAACAATTCATGAACATGCACCTGTGGGAACGGTCGTTAAGACACTAACAGCTTACAGAAGGTAGGCAATTAAGGTGACAGTTATGAAAACTTAGGACACTAAAGAGGCCTTTCTACTGATGGTCGGATTCGTGTTTATCGTCAAAGAAATGAGCGTTACACCGAGGCCTGTACTCTGGAGCGGGATTGATTGATTGATAGGTGGAGTGTCCGACATGGTCTGGGGCGGTGTGTCACAGCATCATCGGATTGAGCTTGTTGTCATTGCAGGCAATCTCAACGCTGTGCTTTACAGGGAAGACATCCTCCTCCCTCAAAGCCTACACGGAGAGGAGCGAAATGGGATAGAAAACACACACATAGTTGCCAAAGTTACAAAAGAGCCAAATTAGATAATCTGAAAATATCTAGGTAAGATTCTAAAGTGAGGAGAGTGGTATGGAGCCTTCCTCTCGTTTCTTAATTGAAAAACTTGTTGGAACCGTCTTTGTTTTGCAACAAGACTGCCGTTTACAGCTGCCGCTGAGAAAACAGGGGAGACTGAAGTACAAATACTAATTGCTAATGGCCTTGCATAGGTGAAGAGCACACCTCCCAGTAATAATTGCTGATTGTCTAGTAGAGGAACAACCACTCTGCCTCCAATACAGCCACTGATTATGAATACAATAACAGTCACAAATTGCCCTGCCCCTTAATCCCGGTTGATGTGTCATCAATCATCTGCAAGTTAACAGCAGTCAGCAGTTCACACACCAAGTAGGCTACTGGGAAGACAGGCGTCACTTAAAGTAGATGACCCTAGCTGGCAAAAAGACAGTACTAGACGACAACAGATAAAGACAAAAATGATACTCATCACTCCTGGAGATATCAAGAGTCCTCTAGCTATAGAAGCCTGTATCATGCTTAACTTGTTATGGCTGCAATCCCGATATCGGGATAAGTGTCATCAGCAACCGCTGAATAGCACAGCGCTACATTCAATAAATATTACTACAAATATTTATATTCATGAAATCACAAGTGCAATACAGTTTAGCTTTTTGTTAATCCACCTGTCGTGTCAGATTTTGAAATGATGCTCTTCAGCGAAAGTAATCCAAGTGTTTGTGTAAATTTATCGATCGCACTACAAAACATTAAGTACACTTAGCATCAGGAAGATTGCTTTTCTGATTTTCGTGACCAATCAAATAAATCGTTTAACTTTGATGATCTTTGGATGTTTTCACTCACGAGACTCCCAGTTACACAACAAATGTTCCGTTTGTTCCATAAAGATGATTTTTATATCCAAAATTTCGGTCACGACAACGCAGACAAATTCCAAATAGTTTCCATAATTTACACAGAAACATGCCAAACGTTTTTTATAATCAATCCTTAGGTTGTTTTTAAAATATACAATCGATAATATATCAACCGCAAATGTCTTTCACAGTAGGAGAGGGGAAAACAATGGCTGTCCAAATTCTGTTGAGCGAGCAAAACTCATGTGACAACTTGACGCGATGTTATCGTTCTGGCTCATTTTTCAAAATAAAAGCCTGAAACTATGTCTGAAGACTGTTGACACCTTGAGGAAGCAATAGGAAAAGGAATCTGATTCATATCCCTTTAAATCCAGCAAAGGGAGGCTATGGAACATGGAGTTTTCAATATAGAAGCCACTTCCTGTTTTGATTTTCCTCAGGGTTTCACCTGCCTTATCAGTTCTGTTATACTCACAGACAATATTTTTACAGTTTTGGAAACTTTAGAGTGTTTTCTATCCAATACTAATAATAATATGCATATATTAGAAACTGAGGCTGAGGAGCTGGCCATTTACAATGGGCACCTTTTCATCCAAGCTACTCAATACTGCCCCTGCAGCCATAAATTAACCTGTCCGATCTGAATGGGCACAGGCAGAGGGCAAGACTGCACAGCATCCACTTGAGAAACCAAATCGAATCTGTCTAACAGGAGCTCAAACAGGTAGCCGACATAAAGGTTGTGTTCCCCTGCTCAGACATTGCATGCGTGCCACCGTCATCGACTGTGTCATCGACTGACAGATTGCTATAAGATATAAGATATAATATATAATGTGATTAGAAACATGGCAAACGTTGTTTGGAATCAATCCTCAAGGTGTTTTTTCACATATCTCTTCATTGATATGCAGTTCGTGGAAGCTTGCTTTCCTCTCTGTATCCCATGGAAAAATACTGGCAGGTGACTTTTGCGCACCAATTTCGGCGCAGGACACCAGGCGGACACATGGTAAATGTGGTCTCTTATGGTCAATCTTCCAATGATCTGCCTACAAATACGTCACAATGCTGCAGACACCTTGGGGAAACGACAGAAAGGGCAGGCTCATTCCTCTCGCATTCACAGCCATATAAGGAGACAATGGAAAACAGAGCCTCAAAAATCCTGCTCATTTCCTGGATGCCGTCTCATCTTGGTTTTGCCTGAAGCTCACGTTCTAGGGCACGCACAGAAAATATCTTGGTAGTTCTGGACACGTCAGAGTGTTTTCTTTCGAATGCTATCAATTATATGCATAGTCGAGCATCTTTTTGTGACAAAATATCTTGTTTAAAACGGGAACGTTTTTCATCCAAAAATGAAATAGCGCCCCCAGAGCATCAACAGGTTAAGATAGCAGGACATGATTTTATCTAAACACTCACAGATTTTAGTTTGTATTGACTGATACTGTATATGAGTATAACAACTTGAACATGTTCTACTTCCGGTGCCGACAGAGATGGCCGCCTCGCTTCGCGTTCCTAGGAAACTATGCAGTTTTTTGTTTTTTTTACGTGTTATTTCTTACATTAGTACCCCAGGTCATCTTAGGTTTCATTACATACAGTCGAGAAGAACTACTGTATATAAGATCAGCATCAACTCACCATCAGTACGACCAAGAATATGTTTTTCGCGACGCGGATCCTGTGTTCTGCCTTACAAACAGGACAACGGAATGGATCGCATGCAGCGACCCAAAAAATGACTCCGAAAAAGAGGGAAACGAGGCGGTCTTCTGGTCAGACTCCGGAGACGGGCACACCGTGCACCACTCCCTAGCATTCTTCTTGCCAATGTCCAGTCTCTTGACAACAAGGTTGATGAAATCCGAGCAAGGGTAGCATTCCAGACGGACATCAGAGACTGTAACGTTCTGTGCTTCACGGAAACATGGCTCACTGGAGAGACGCTATCCGAAGCGGTGCAGCCAACGGGTTTCTCCACGCATCGCGCCGACAGAAACAAACACCTTTCTGGTAAGAAGAGGGGTGTGGGCGTATGCCTTATGGCTAACGAGACATGGTGCGATGAAATAAACATACAGGAACTCAAATCCTTCTGTTCACCTGATTTAGAATTCCTCACAATCAAATGTAGACCGCATTATCTACCAAGAGAATTATCTTCGATTATAATCACAGCCGTACATATCCCCCCCCCAAGCAGACACATCGATGGCTCTGAACGAACTTTATTTAACTCTTTGCAAACTGGAAACCATTTATCCGGAGGCTGCATTCATTGTTGCTGGGGATTTAAACAAGGCTAATCTGAAAACAAGACTCCCTAAATGTTATCAGCATATCGATTGCGCAACCAGGGGTGGAAAAACCTTGGATCACTGTTACTCTAACTTCCGCGACGCATATAAGGCCCTGCCCCGCCCCCCTTTCGGAAAAGCTGACCACGACTCCATTTTGCTGATACCTGCCTACAGACAAAAACTAAAACAAGAAGCTCCCACGCTGAGGTCTGTCCAACGCTGGTCCGACCAAGCTGATTCCACACTCCAAGACTGCTTCCATCACGTGGACTGGGACATGTTTCGTATTGTGTCAGATAACAACATTGACGAATACGCTGATTCGGTGTGCGAGTTCATTAGAACGTGCGTTGAAGATGTCGTTCCCATAGCAACGATTAAAACATTCCCTAACCAGAAACCGTGGATTGATGGCAGCATTCGCGTGAAACTGAAAGCGCGAACCACTGCTTTTAATCAGGGCAAGGTGTCTGGTAACATGACCGAGTACAAACAGTGCAGCTATTCCCTCCGCAAGGCTATCAAACAAGCTAAGCGTCAGTACAGAGACAAAGCAGAATCTCAATTCAACGGCTCGGACACAAGAGGCATGTGGCAGGGTCTACAGTCAATCACGGACTACAGGAAGAAATCAAGCCCAGTCACGGACCAGGATGTCTTGCTCCCAGGCAGACTAAATAACTTTTTTGCCCGCTTTGAGGACAATACAGTGCCACTGACACGGCCTGCAAAGGAAACATGCGGTCTCTCCTTCACTGCAGCCGAGGTGAGTAAAACATTTAAACGTGTTAACCCTCGCAAGGCTGCAGGCCCAGACGGCATCCCCAGCCACGCCCTCAGAGCATGCGCAGACCAGCTGGCTGGTGTGTTTACGGACATATTCAATCAATCCCTATACCAGTCTGCTGTTCCCACATGCTTCAAGAGGGCCACCATTGTTCCTGTTCCCAAGAAAGCTAAGGTAACTGAGCTAAACGACTACCGCCCTGTAGCACTCACTTCCGTCATCATGAAGTGCTTTGAGAGACTAGTCAAGGACCATATCACCTCCACCCTACCTGACACCCTAGACCCACTCCAATTTGCTTACCGCCCAAATAGGTCCACAGACGATGCAATCTCAACCACACTGCACACTGCCCTAACCCATCTGGACAAGAGGAATACCTATGTGAGAATGCTGTTCATCGACTACAGCTCGGCATTCAACACCATAGTACCCTCCAGGCTCGTCATCAAGCTCGAGACCCTGGGTCTCGACCCCGCCCTGTGCAACTGGGTACTGGACTTCCTGACGGGCCGCCCCCAGGTGGTGAGGGTAGGTAACAACATCTCCTCCCCGCTGATCCTCAACACTGGGGCCCTCTCCTGTACTCCCTGTTCACCCACGACTGCGCGGCCACGCACGCCTCCAACTCAATCATCAAGTTTGCGGACGACACAACAGTGGTAGGCTTGATTACCAACAACGACGAGACGGCCTACAGGGAGGAGGTGAGGGCCCTCGGAGTGTGGTGTCAGGAAAATAACCTCACACTCAATGTCAGCAAAACTAAGGAGATGATTGTGGACTTCAGGAAACAGCAGAGGGAACACCCCCCTATCCACATCGATGGAACAGTAGTGGAGAGAGTAGCAAGTTTTAAGTTCCTCGGCATACACATCACAGACAAATTGAATTGGTCCACTCACACAGACAGCATCGTGAAGAAGGCGCAGCAGCGCCTCTTCAACCTCAGGAGGCTGAAGAAATTCGGCTTGTCACCAAAAGCACTCACAAACTTCTACAGATGCACAATCGAGAGCATCCTGGCGGGCTGTATCACCACCTGGTACGGCAACTGCTCCGCCCTCAACCGTAAGGCTCTCCAGAGGGTAGTGAGGTCTGCACAACGCTTCACCGGGGGCAAACTACCTGCCCTCCAGGACACCTACACCACCCGATGTTACAGGAAGGACATAAAGATCATCAAGGACAACAACCACCCGAGCCACTGCCTGTTCACCCCGTTATCATCCAGAAGGCGAGGTCAGTACAGGTGCATCAAAGCTGGGACCGAGAGACTGAAAAACAGCTTCTATCTCAAGGCCATCAGACTGTTAAACAGCCACCACTAACATTGAGTGGCTGCTGCCAACACACTGACACTGACTCAACTCCAGCCACTTTAACCTCTTGAAACTCCCCATCCCGGATCCGGGATTGTGACTAAGCCTCAGGCTCATTAGCATAACGCAACGTTAACGATTTCTGAAAATCGCAAATAAAATTAAAATAATGCGTTTGCTCTCAAGCTTAGCCTTTTCTTAACAACACGGTCTTCTCAGATTTTCAAAATATGCTTTTGAACCATAGAAATTGACTAATTTGTGTAAGAGTATGCAAAGCTAGCATAGCATTTTGTGTAGCATGTAGCACGCAACATTTTCACAAAAGCCAGATAACCAAATAAATAAAATCATTTACCTTTGAAGAGCTTCTGATGTTTTCAATGAGGAGACTCCCAGCCACATACCAAATGCGCAGTGTTTCCTGAAAGCGTCTGTGTGTAGGAGAAATCGTTCCGTTTTCTACATTGCGCCTGGCTACCGAAACGAACCCGAAAATGCAGTCACCTACAACGTGAAACTTTTTCCGGATTAACTACATAATATCGACCGAAACATGGCAAATGTTGTTTGGAATCAATCCTCAAGGTGTTTTTTCACATATCTCTTCATTGACATGCAGTTCTTGGAAGCTTGCTTCTCTCTCTGTGCCCCATGGAAAAATACTGGCAGGTGACTTTTGCGCACCAATTTCGGCGCAGGACACCGGGCGGACACGTGGTAAATGTGGTCTCTTATGGTCAATCTTCCAACGATCTGCCTACAAATACGTCACAATGCTGCAGACACCTTGGGGAAACGACAGAAAGGGCAGACTCATTCCTCTTGCGTTCACAGCCATATAAGGAGATCATGAAAGACAGAGCCTCAAAAATCCTTGTCATTTCCTGGATGCCAAGTCATCTTGGTTTTGCCTGAAGCTCACGTTAAAGGGCACGCACAGAGAAGATATTTGTATTTCTGGACACGTCAGAGTGTTTTCTTTCGAACAGTAGCAATTATATGCATAGTCGAGCATCTTTTTGTGACAAAATATCTTGTTTAAAACGGGAACGTTTTTCTTCCAAAAATGAAATAGCGCCACCATAAGTGTAAGAGGTTAATAATGGGAATTGATGGGAAATGATGTAAATATATCACTAGCCACTTTAAACAATGCTACCTTATATAATGTTACTTACCCTACATTATTCATCTCATATGCATACATATATACTGTACTCTATATCATCGACTGCATCCTTATGTAATACATGTATCACTAGCCACTTTAACTATGCCACTTTGTTTACATACTCATCTCATATGTATATACTGTACTCGATACCATCTACTGTATCTTGCCTATGCTGCTCTGTACCATCACTCATTCATATATCCTTATGTACATATTCTTTATCCCCTTACACTGTGTATAAGACAGTAGTTTAGGAATTGTTTAGTTAGATTACTTGTTGGTTATTACTGCATTGTCGGAACTAGAAGCACAAGCATTTCGCTACACTCGCATTAACATCTGCTAACCATGTGTATGTGACAAATAAAATTTGATTTGATTTTGATTTGACATATCCTTTCACACATCCTGATAATGTGTTGAAATACCTAACACTGTTCACGTTACAATGAACTAAGATGCTTAATTCTGTCTGGCACAGAACGCAACCTGACTTTACCCTGTGTTTGAAAAGCTAGCCAAGCCTTCGGCCAAGTTACTGTACACCAGCTCCAGTGGAGCTGCAATATGAAAACCACAGTCATCTGTCTCTTTCACTCAACAAAACATGCCAGCAGGAACTCTGAGAAGTATCTGCATGGGGTTTACAATTGAATGAAATGACCACCTACAGTTTATCTCCAATACCAGACCTCTCTTTTCTAGCCCCCCCTCTCAGTCCAACATAATGTTTCACTTTTTCTCTTGCAGACATTGTCCATCATTCATTTTTCCTCTCTACCTGTCTCTCACTCTCCCCCACACTTTACACAATGGGCCGTGTCTTTTCACAATTCCTGGCTGCTTGTGTGTGTATCTTCTGGGGGTATTGTCTTTGTCTCAGGCTTCACTGCGTGAAAACAAAAATACCTGTGAAGAAATGTCTGTGAGGATTGGATACCCTGTGGTTCATTCCCCAAGTTTACCAATTAATTTCATCATACGTGTATGTGTGTGGGGCTTCTCCCTTGGCAAACACCACAGGATTGTATGTAATGTGTGTAAACCAAATGTGTTCAAGAAAACCCAACCAATGAATAATTCACAGGGAAATACCACTGGATCAATTCGATCATGACAATAAAACATGTTTTCTCCTGTCCCAAGATGTGTCACGTTCTGACCTTTATCTCCTTTGTTTTGTCTTTATTTAGTATGGTCAGGGCGTGAGTTGGGGTGGGCAGTCTATGATTGTGTTTCTATGTTTGGTTTCTGTTTCGGCCTAGTATGGTTCTGAGGCAGGTGTCGTTAGTTGTCACTGATTGAGAATCATACTTAGGTAGCCTGGGTTTCACTGTTGGTTTGTGGGTGTTTGTTTCCTGTGTCAGTGTTTGTGCCACACGGGACTGTTTCGGTTCCTTTATATTCACTTTGTTTTTGTATTTCAGTGTCAGTCTTTTCTATTAAACCATTGACACTTATCACGCTGCATATTGGTCTGATCCTTGCTACACATCTTCAGAAGAGGAAGAAATCTGCCGTTACCAGATATCTAAAAATGTTTCTCATAAGATATTCCATTCCAGCATTTGCTTGCTTTGTGTGCGATGTGTGCCACTGAATGATAAAATATTATTTCCCTACTTTAAAAAGGCAGTTGCAGAAATAATAGGGCCATAAATAGCCCAACCAGGAGCATGTTAAAACATACACTGTGACCAACATTCTATCCCCAATAAGGATGTGGTCCTATATTGTAGAGATTTATTTTTTTAGCACTAATATACTGGTAGTCTTCAAAAACATGCCAGGAACACGTTTTTATTTTGAGGTTGGGTTTGTTATTTACTCTGTATTTACATGGATACTTGCAAAATGATCCATCTGATTGACGGGACCACAACTCGTGTTTTCCTGTTTACAAAGTGTAGACCACTGGAATTATCATTTAATTGCTATACAATAGAGATTTAAAAAATGCAAAGTACTGCCAATCAGGATTTCTTTAAGCTCAAAGAAGCTAAGGACAGTTATGCCTATTAAATAAACTCAGGCAGTGGTGGTTCTAGCTTGTATGGCTCGCTGGGCTCTCCCTTCAGTGCCCTCCCCCCGCCAAAAAAAAAAGTTATTTTCATTCAGACATTTGGAACAACACAAATTATCATATTTTAAACTATAGAAATATAATATATACAAAAAAACAAGACTCATAAATATCAAAGAGAAGTAACAAAGACAAAAAGAAACAGATGTGTTGATTTGGCACTCGAGCATCAATATATTACTCATTCACCAACACTGTCAACTAAGAGTCAAAACTAAACCAATTCACCTTGGTGGTGCGCGGACTGGTTTAATATTATTCTTAACGATTTCGCACAAACCAGAAGAAAATGTGACGTCTGTGAAACTATATATTCACAGTATTATGAATGAATTGTGGTTTATTTGGTACCATTTTGTAGTGTGACTGATTTTACTAATTGTATTAGTACTGTACAAAGTTAGAGGTGCGGTATTTGATCGATTCACCCGCTCCCCCTACCTCAGGTTTCCAGTGGGGAGACCGGAGGTCAACCTACCCCCGCTCCCCTCCCCATCTCATACTTCTGAGTGGGAGACCTTCCCAGGCAGTGGCCTGCCGAGTTCACAAACTAGAATCAGGGCGCCACTCCGACAAGGTTAATTGACCCACAGTCCCATGCGGTGACATGTTATCATTGAAATTACGTGTAAATGAGCGATAGAAAACCGGGCGCCTCATGCCATTCCTGGCAAGATGCCGTCCTGGGCGGCTGCCCATGTCGCCTATACCTAAATCCGCCACTGGGCGTTCGTCATGTAAGCTCGTCCCATTTCCCACGCAAGCTGTTGGCTTTGTTGTTGAAGTTAAATGTATGATTAGTGGGTGTTCTCTTCAGGGGGAGTTTTGCTTCCATACATGTGTTCTAACAACGTTTGCCTGTTCTACAAAAAAATTCTACATGGTTTGGTCTCAACAATGGGCATTGAGATGTAATACCCATGCAAACACTCTCCTACTTCAGTTCCATTGTTCGAGTGAAACCTATGTCCTACAGTGAGGGGGAAAAGTATTTGATCCCCAGCTGATTTTGTACGTTTGCCCACTGACAAAGAAATGATCAGTCTATAATTTTAATGGTAGGTTTATTTGAACAGTGAGAGACAGAATAACAACAAAAAAATCCAGAAAAACGCATGTCAAAAATGTTATGAATTGATTTGCATTTTAATGAGGGAAAGAAGTATTTGACCCCTCTGCAAAACATGACTTACTACTTGGTGGCAAAACCCTTGTTGGCAATCAGAGGTCAGACGTTTCTTGTAGTTGGCCAAAAGGTTTGCACACATCTCAGGAGGGATTTTGTCCCACTTCTCTTTGCAGATCTTCTCCAAGTCATTAAGGTTTCGAGGCTGACGTTTGGCAGGGATCAAACACTTTTGATCACTGTATGTCCAGGCTCAATCAAACCTATTTCACATATCCAAACTCAATTAAACCTATGTCATATGTCCAATCTGGATCAAACTTATGTCATACGTCCAATAACATATGCAATATGTATAAATTGTATACAGTTGAAGTCGGGAGTTTACATACACTTAGGTTGGAGTCATTAAAATTTGTTGTTCAACCAGTCCACAAATTTCGTGTTAACAAACGACAGTTTTAGCAAGTTGGTTAGGACATCTACTTTGTGCATGACACAAGTCATTTTTCCAACAATTGTTTACATACAGATTATTTCACTTATAATTCACTGTATCACAATTCCAGTGGGTCAGAAGTTTACATTGACTAAATTGACTGTGCCTTTAAACAGCTTGAAAAATTCCAGAAAATTATGTCATGGCTTTAGAAGCTTCTGATAGGCTAATTGACATGAGTCAATTGGAGGTGTACCTGTGGATGTATTTCAAGGCCTACCATTAAACTCAGTGCCTCTTTGCTTGACATCATGGGAAAATCAAAAGAAATCAGTCAATCAATCCCAGAACAACAGCAAAGGACCTTGTGAAGATGCTGAAGGTAACGGGTACAAAAGTATCTATATTCACTTTAAAACGTGTCCTATATCAACCTAACCTGAAAGGCTGCTCAGCAAGGAAGAGGCCACTGCTCCAAAACCACCATAAAAAGCCTGACTATGGTTTTCAACTGCACATGGGGACAAAGATCGTACTTTTTGGAGAAATGTCCTCTGGTCTGATGACACAAAAATAGAACTGTTTGGTCATAATGACCATCGTTATGTTTAGAGGAAAAAGGAGGCTTGCAGTTACACCAGCTCTGTTCGGAAGAATGGGCCAAAATTCACTCAACTTATTGTGGGAAGCCTGTGGAATGCTACCCGAAACGTTTGTTAAACAATTTTAAAGGCATTGCTAACAGATGCTAATTGAGTGTATGTAAACTTCTAACCCACTGGGAATGTGATGAAAGAGATAAAAGCTGAAATAAATCACTCTCTACTATTATTCTGACATTTTACATTCTTAAAATAACGTGGTGATTCTAATTGAGCTAAAACAGGGAATTTTTACAAAGATTAAATGTCAGGAATTGTGAAAAATGGAGTTTAAATGTATTTGGCTAAGGTGTATGTAAACTTCTGACTTCAACTATATATCTGATCATTTGTTCTGTTTTTGGTGATTTTGTTAGATCCTTTTGCAATTAGTTATGCATCACTGGGCAAAAAGTGTCCAAATCAGGGGATATCTTTACATGACACATGTTTTATATTCCAGAGAATATAGGCCATTTCCAATGCATGTTTTGTGAATATGCACCATATCTTGACAAATTCTGAATCCAGGTGTGTCGTTTAGACATATATGATATTGGGATGACTTTGAATAACATTTCCTTTGTCTGGATATGGACTCATTCAATATTCTGAGATACTTTTCGTGACATCCTATTTTCTCTCCATGTTGACAAATACCGACTATACATCACATGTGTTTTCTCAGCACATTCAAGATATGAAGCTACAGTATATCGGTTCGAGATATGCTTCTCGGCTGGGGTCCATATCCGGATCTTGATATGCTGAAAATAAGGACAATTTCTTATACATTTCTGAGTTTTCAGCATATACTCAATAATTTCACAAATATGAAATCCATATTTTTCTTTCATGCACATATAATTTTGTGTTTCCCTCCGGATATCATACATGGTATGGCCGGATATTGACTCATTAGTTATGTGGACATCTTATTTTCTCTATATGATGACAAATACTGGCAGTAGGGCTACATAGTATATTTTCTCAGCAGATACAATGCATGTGCTCTTGACTGAGGTCCATATCAGGATGTTGATGTGTATTTTGTTATGCAAATTAAGGACAATTTCTTAGGCTTATTTGAGTTTTGAGGACATAAATCCATATCACTCTTTCAGACATTAGCTATAATTGTTGTACTCCCTCTACATAAAGGCACACAAACTCAAGTTAAAAGCTCTGTAACTGGTAGCCTAGCAACAAGAATCACATATTTTCTGCTGTGGAGTTCCACCTGTCATTTTTGAATTTGGGAATCAGAAATTAGTGTGTAAACGGTGTGTGATTGAACTGACAACTGGATAAACAAAAAAGTTAGAAGCTTTTCAGAAAATACCTAAAATATTTGAATGCTAGTAGTGAGTAGCTAATTTGACAATATTATTTATCTTAGTAACTATACTGAATGGTCCCGTGTTTCATGAGCTGAAATAAAATATCCAAGAAATGTTCCACATGCACAGAAAGCTTATTTATCTTTGTGCTCAAACTTGTTTACATACCTGTTAGTGAGCATTTCTCCTTTGCCAAGATAGTCCATCCACCTGACAGGTGTGGCATATCAAGAAGCTTATTAAACAGCATGATCATTACACAGGTGCACCTTGTGCGGGGGACAATAAAAGGCCACTAAAATGTGCAGTTGTCACACAGCACAATGCCACAGATGCCGCAAGTTTTGAGGGAGTGTGCAATTGGCATGCTGACTGCAGGAATGTCCACCAGAGCTGTTGCTAGAGAATTTAATGTTCTCCATTTAATGTCCTCCATTTCATAGAATTTGTCAATTTGTCCAACCAGCCTCATAATCGCACACCACATGTATTGTGTCGTGTGGGCGAGCAGTTTGCAAATGTCAACATTGTAAACAGAGTGTCCCATGGTGGGGTTGTAGTATGGACTCAGTAAAATCTTTGGAACTGTTGCATGTTGCATTTATATATTTGCTTAGTATAGAATCCAGAACGTACCCTACCCTGTGCTCTGACCTCTTTCTCCCCTCTCTCTCCAGATGAAATCTCGCTTCTTGTGACGGCCGGCCGCCCAACAACCTGCCCGCTTGACCCTATCCCCTCCTCTCTTCTCCAGACCATTTCCGGAGACCTTCTCCCTTACCTCACCTCGCTCATCAACTCATCCCTGACCGCTGGCTACGTCCCTTCCGTCTTCAAGAGAGCGAGAGTTGCACCCCTTCTGAAAAAACCTACACTCGATCCCTCCGATGTCAACAACTACAGACCAGTATCCCTTCTTTCTTTTCTCTCCAAAACTCTTGAACGTGCCGTCCTTGGCCAGCTCTCCCGCTATCTCTCTCAGAATGACCTTCTTGATCCAAATCAGTCAGGTTTCAAGACTAGTCATTCAACTGAGACTGCTCTTCTCTGTATCACGGAGGCGCTCCGCACTGCTAAAGCTAACTCTCTCTCCTCTGCTCTCATCCTTCTAGACCTATCGGCTGCCTTCGATACTGTGTACCATCAGATCCTCCTCTCCACCCTCTCCGAGTTGGGCATCTCCGGTGCGGCCCACGCTTGGATTGCGTCCTACCTGACAGGTCGCTCCTACCAGGTGGCGTGGCGAGAATCTGTCTCCTCGCCACGCGCTCTCACCACTGGTGTCCCCCAGGGCTCTGTTCTAGGCCCTCTCCTATTCTCGCTATACACCAAGTCACTTGGCTCTGTCATAACCTCACATGGTCTCTCCTATCATTGCTATGCAGACGACACACAATTAATCTTCTCCTTTCCCCCTTCTGATGACCAGGTGGCAAATCGCATCTCCGCATGTCTGGCAGACATATCAGTGTGGATGATGGATCACCACCTCAAGCTGAACCTCGGCAAGACGGAGCTGCTCTTCCTCCCGGGAAGGACTGCCCGTTCCATGATCTCGCCATCACGGTTGACAACTCCATTGTGTCCTCCTCCCAGAGCGCTAAGAACCTTGGCGTGATCCTGGACAACACCCTGTCGTTCTCAACCAACATCATGGCGGTGGCCCGTTCCTGTAGGTTCATGCTCTACAACATCTGCAGAGTACGACCCTGCCTCACACAGGAAGCGGCGCAGGTCCTAATCCAGGCACTTGTCATCTCCCGTCTGGATTACTGCAACTCGCTGTTGGCTGGGCTCCCTGCCTGTGCCATTAAACCCCTACAACTCATCCAGAACGCCGCAGCCCGTCTGGTGTTCAACCTTCCCAAGTTCTCTCACGTCACCCCGCTCCTCCGCTCTCTCCACTGGCTTCCAGTTGAAGCTCGCATCCGCTACAAGACCATGGTGCTTGCCTACGGAGCTGTGAGGGGAACGGCACCGCAGTACCTCCAGGCTCTGATCAGGCCCTACACCCAAACAAGGGCACTGCGTTCATCCACCTCTGGCCTGCTCGCCTCCCTACCACTGAGGAAGTACAGTTCCCGCTCAGCCCAGTCAAAACTGTTCGCTGCTCTGGCCCCCCAATGGTGGAACAAACTCCCTCACGACGCCAGGACAGCGGAGTCAATCACCACCTTCCGGAGACACCTGAAACCCCACCTCTTCAAGGAATACCTAGGATAGGATAAGTAATCCTTCTCACCCCCCCCTTAAATGATTTAGATGCACTATTGTAAAGTGGCTGTTCCACTGGATGTCAGAAGGTGAATTCACCAATTTGTAAGTCGCTCTGGATAAGAGCGTCTGCTAAATGACTTAAATGTAAAATGTAATGTAAATGTAAGTTAATTTGGGCTGTAAGGCTAGCTAGATCACCAGCTACACTTGATAGGGGGGGGGGGGTAAAAGCTAACTGGTAGCATAGCTAGCTAGCTAACATATAACTAAATTGCCTTCCCTTCTGAGAAATTTTGACCCACTATCAAGCCTCATGGTGACAGCTAATGTTTTAAAATGTTGAGGCGTATTTTGTATTACTGCTTAATATAAGCTAGCTAGCTAACTTAGCGAACTAGCTAACGAACAACTTGGCTAGCTAGATTGTTCCAGTTAGTTGTTTTCTCGTCATGAATGAAGCAGAGTAGCAACCTTGTGGTATGGTTAAGTGAAATTACAATATTTTCTTGCAATAAGAACACAAATTTGATGAATGATTTATGCATCGACAGTTTGGTATGAATCACAGACCTACGCTACCACCATGTTGGGTCTGGAATGCGGGGACTGCTGCTGATGGCCCAATCTGCACCCATAGCATCCATCGTCCATAAAAAAACAGGGCAGGCAGAGGTATCGTGGGTGTGCAACTTTTATTTTCTGTTACATAATTACAATTAATTTTTAGCAAAGATTGGCCTACATTTGCATCTTTACATAAAACGTGTTGGAGCTCTGGATTATTATTGTTAATAATTTCGTTTAATTATTGTTGATCAAATATAATTTTACTCCCCTACATTATTTACTGCCCTTTTAGGAATCATGGCTGAAAATTTCTTGAAAATAAAACCATGGTTCCTCTAAAACTCCTGTGTGTGTGTGTGTGTGTGTGTGATTACGTAGCTGTACTTGAACCGCAAATCTACTTCAACTGGTCCTTCGGGCGGTATAGAGAGAATAATCACACAGTGACCTATGGAGATCATGAGTTCGGACCCCAATGATGTGCTCCAAAGTACAATGGACATGGATGGACTTTCCTTTGTGGGGTGGAAGGGTAGCCTAGTGGTTAGAGTGTTGGACTAGTAACCGGAAGGTTGCAAGGTTCAAATCCCCGAGCTGACAAGGTACAATCTGTCGTTCTGCCCCTGAACATGCAGTTAACCCACTGTTCCTAGGCCCTCATTGAAAATAAGAAGTTGTTATTAACTGACTTTGTTAAATAAAGGTAAAATAACATTTAAAAAACAAAACACCAGTACACGAAGATGACCCCCTTCCTCATGCAATAGGGGATTCCAACAGCAGTTGGTGAGTCTTAAGAGGGTTAGGCACCCCCCTGACTTCTATGGAATAGGATGTCTAACAACATCCAATAGCATGCAGTGCAAAAAGTAAAAGCACTTCAACTGCAACTTCACAAAGCTGACCTCTTTCAGTTGACATTCCTTCACAGGCCCTCCCTGAGTGACCTACAAACCAGTATTCTAGGGGAGAAACAAGAGGGATACTGAAAAGACAAATGGTGGAAGAGGAAACATTGGATGCCTTCAGATTGATGATCAAGCCAAAGCCGCTAGGAGGCAGCAACTAGGGAAAAGGTTGCTAGGAGACTAAACTTTGAATCCGCCAAGCTGAACTCAAACTTTTCAGCACAGCATGTTTTCAGCTTTATACAACATAACATCTTGGATGATAAAGCAGCCACTGCTCCTTGACTATCAGCATATCAATCTAGCTCTCCAGCTAGGCCCTCACTAACTCCCTCATTAGCTCCTGCTCAAGATGCTACGCTAACTCATCCTCAATATCTGCTTGCCCCTGGCCATGCTATGCTAACCCCTCTCCAACCTCCGCTTGCCCAAGGTCAATCTCCGCTAGCCCCAGGTCAATCTGTGCTGGCCCCACCTCAACCTCCCCACCCACCTCAACCCAGCTGGCAAGTGTCTTCACTGACATTTTCAACATGTCCCTGATTGAGTCTGTAATACCAACATGTTTCCACCATAGTCCCTGTGCCCAAGAACACTAAGGGAACCTGCCTAAATGACGTCCGTAGCCATGAAGTGCTTTGAAAGGTTGGTCATGGCTCACATCAACACCATTATCCCAGAAACCCTAGACCCACTCCAATTTGCACACCGCCCAAACAGATCCACAGATGATGCAAACATTGTGTGCAAAAGGCACGAGGTAGGAGAATAATTACAATTTTGCAGATTAACACTGGAATGATAAATGATCAGATGGTCATGTACAGGTAGAGATACTGGTGTGCCAAAGAGCAGAAAAGTAAATAAACATAAACAGTATGGGGATGAGGTTGGTAAAATTGGGTGGGCTATTTACCGATAAACTATGTACAGCTGCAGCGATCCGTTAGCTGCCCAGATAGCAGATGTTTGAAGTTGGTGAGGGAGATAAGTCTCCAACTTCAGCGATTTTTGCAATTCGTTCCAGTCACAGGCAGCAGAGAACTGGAACAAAAGGCGGTCAAATGAGGTGTTGGCTTTAGGGATGATCAGTGATTTACACCTGCTGGGGCGCGTGCTACTGGTGGGTGTTGCCATCGTGACCAGTGAACTGAGATAAGGCGGAGCTTTACCTAGAATGGACTTGAAGATGACCTGGAGCCAGTGGGTCTGGCGACGAATATGTAGCGGGGGCCAGCCGACGAGAGCATACAA
Source organism: Oncorhynchus masou masou (assembly GCF_036934945.1). NCBI lineage: Eukaryota > Metazoa > Chordata > Actinopteri > Salmoniformes > Salmonidae > Oncorhynchus > Oncorhynchus masou. The sequence goes on from NC_088233.1 coordinate 50,288,763, forward strand.
GTCGCAATGGTGGGTGGTATAAGGTGCTTTAGTAACAAAACGGATGGCACTGATAAACTGCATCCAGTTTGCTGAGTAGAGTATTGGAAGCTATTTTGTAGATGACGTCGCCGAAGTCGAGGATCGGTAGGATAGTTAGTTTTACTGGGGTAAGTTTGGCGGCGTGAGTGAAGGAGGCTTTGTTGTGGAATAGAAAGCCGACTCTAGATTTGATTTTAGATTGGAGATGTTTGATATGAGTCTGGAAGGAGAGTTTACAGTCTAGCCAGACACCTAGGTACTTATAGATGTCCACATATTCTAGGTCGGAACCATCCAGGGTGGTGATGCTAGTCGGGCGTGCGGGTGCAGGCAGCGAACAGTTGAAAGCATGCATTTGGTTTTACTAGCGTTTAAGAGTAGTTGGAGGCCACGGAAGGAGTGTTGTATGGCATTGAAGCTCATTTGGAGGTTAGATAGCACAGTGTCCAAGGAAGATTACTTGTTGCATATTGCTGCACTGTCGGAACTAGAAGCACAAGCATTTCGCTACACTCACTATAACATCTGCTAACCATGTGTATGTGACCAATAACATTTGATTTGATTTTGATTTTATTCAAACACTTATCAAGAGAACATTCCAGGTCATCTCTACTGTCTTTGATCTGGTGGACTCCCTAAATACAAATGCTTTGTTTGTAAATTGTCTGAGTGTTGGAGTGTGCCTCTGGCTATCCGTCAATACAAAAATTACAAAATTGGGCTGGCTGGTTTTCTTAAAGCTCCTTTTGCTGTATTAGAAGTAGCTGAATTACAGACTTCACTGAGCAGTCACCCCCTTTGCCTAGAGAACCCCCACCATGCCGACTTCTACCTCCACAGGCAATGTGCAGTCTACCGTGGGGTGGGTGTGCGCTTTCAGAAAAGTCCAACGGTTTCAATTCCATATCCACTCTTTCGTCTTTCATTGGCTAAATGGATTGCTTGTTCCAACCAAACACTTTTCCTTTCTCCAGAGAGATGTTGTAGTATTCTGACCCCAAAAATCTGTCCTGATTAGATTCTAATGGGAAGAACACACGCAGCCCGACAAATGCTGCTGAATTAATGATTTCCTTAGGACTAGTGAAGTACTGTGGCATATTTATCTCTAATCTGGTAACCACATCTGAATCGACGAGGAGACTCACAAAAGCATCATGCAAATGGACATGGGGAGATGAACAGGAATCATAATTGAATGCGCTGAAGAATGCACTGGCCAGTTCACACAACATGGCCTACTTCAATCAAGATGCAGTGGGCTAGCGGCTATATTGAGTCAGAAGCAGAAAGATGTTTCACACAGGCCAGTGTACTACGCTTGCCGTGCTCTCAGATGTAGAGTGACGCTATTCTCCGACTGAACGAGGAGGATCTCGCCATAGTCTGGGCATGCGAGAAGTTTCATATGTTTCTCCAAGGCAAAGACTTTGTAATGCTAACCGACCACAAGCCTTGAGACTTCTCCACAAGCCTTCTCCAAAATCCAAACCACCAGCGAGGATCGACAGATGGGCACCTAGAATGCAGCTTTACAGATTCAAGGTTGCATACAAGCCTGGGCCTCAGAATGCAGCCTACTCACTGTCACGGTTGACTCTGAACCCTCCAGCACTTCTGCACTCTGGGGATGACCACATCTACTACGTAGCCAAACACACAGTGACATGTGCATTCACCCCATGAGAGCTGGAACAAATGTCAGCAAAGGGCCCAGTTCTAGCTACTCTATGAACAAGCATCAGACAGGGTGATTGGAGCACATGAGCCACTGCATACCGACGTGTTCAAAAAGAACTCTATTGTTGGACAGATAGTTCTAAGAAGCAACCACATTATTATGTCACGAGCAGCTCAGAAATGGACTTTGATGTTAGCACATGAAGGGAATTAAGGGATAGCAAAAACAAAATAGAGAATGTGCACAAAAGTGTGGTGGCCAAACATTGATAAAGAGTTTGAACTGCTTGTGAAGTCCTGTCCAGCATGTCAAGTCAATGGCCCACCACCAAAGCAGGTCCACACAGTCAGAACAGAGCTACCAGCTAAACCATGGTAGATCCTTGGCAGCCATTGACATGTGTGGGCCGTTTTCAACAGGAGAACTGCTCCTCGTAACAGACTACTACTCAAGATGGGTTGATATGAGTATCCTAAACCGCATCACCACCACCAATATAATCAAATGCCTAAGGGTGACGTTGACAGTCAATGGGTATCCTAAGTCTATTGTGACGGATAATGGCGCTCCTCTCACCGTGAGTGACTTCCGAGCATACGTGGAGGAAAACGGGATCCGACACCTCTGCATCACTCCATACTGGCCTCAGGCCAACGGCGAAGTTGAAATACAGAACAGGAGCTTGTCAAAGCCATTTGCGCTGCTCAATCAGAAGGGAAGGATTGGTGCACAGAGCTACAGATGTTTCTCATGCCACACAGTCACAGGCCACAGTCCAGCTGAACTGTTGTTCAAACGCCAATTTAGAACCAAACTGCCAGAGCTGTCAGCCGACTTGCTGCCAGCAGCTGAACCACACAACAACGCAGTGGTGGGCCATCAGGGCCAGCAACGCCTTCTCTGCTGGCCTAAATATCAGAATATATATATTTTTAAAATATATTTTCCCACAAATATGTATTAAATTATTCCCCAGAGTAAGAGTTATACTCTTCATTTCATAGCTTTCCTCTTGGTTGCACTGCTTCCAGCCCCAGGTTGAGATTTGGAGGGCTGGTCTTTATGTTAGATCTTTTATCCAATCATATTCAGCCATCATGTGTTGCCAGGGGTCTAAAATCTGCCCTCAGGCCTTCAGAATCAACAGTGCGGGCGCTTGTAGCTTAAAGTGAATGGAAATGAAACTTTAGTGTCAGCCAATCAGCTTTAGAGTTGGCTATTGTACGTCTGCTGGCTGGCTCCAGTGTTACACAGGAGCCAGCTAGCAGGCGCAGTGCGTGCTCGTCTTTTGATTGGATTACCAATATTGAGACAGGTCCTATGGGCAGGTATATGCAGAACCTTAGAACTAGGAAACTGAATTTGATAAACAAATTAATTTGCGTACTACTAAGCTGTTTTTTCAACCCACAATGGCGGGAGGAGGAGAAGATATCGATTTGGTCGAGGATATAATTATAACGCCATTCTCAAGACAAACTTTTCAAGAAAAGTTAGACATTGTAACTAGAGGTCGCCCGACGCCGATGCTACAAAGCCTGTCACAGGTGGGAAAGGGATTCGTTCGCCACTTTCAAAGTTCCAACTACGAGCGCTATCAATGGCTCACAGGCTCCGAGAAGCACTGCAAACTGTACTGCTGGGAATGCCTATTATTTGCAAGATTTGGTGTTTGGAGCCACACTGGCTTTGCAAACTTGAGTTGTATAAGCAAGGCAACAACGAGACACCAAAGTACGGCTGGGCACTTACAAGCAATGGTGCTTTTGAAAACTTTTGGGGACACCCAAGTGGATCTACAGCTCAACGAACAAGCGCGCAGGGCAACGGAGCTGCACAATGAAAAGGTGAAGAAAAATAGGGAAATATTGAAAAGACTGATTGTGTCATGTTTTTGGGTAAACAGGAACTTTCATTTAGGGGACACGATGAAAGTGCTGACTCCACAAACAAAGGGAGTGGAGCTTCTTTTCTTTCTGAAAGCAACACAGATTTACAATACCACCTGTCCACTAACAAAGTGTTCATTGGGACGTCAGGCAAAATACAAAATGACCTAATTTATGCTATTGCTGAAGTGATGGGAGAAGAGATCTAAATGGAGATTAGAAAAGCTCCCTTTGCTGCTGTTATGGTGGACGAGACAACAGATGTGGGAAATGCAGCACAGCTCTCACTCGTCCTGCGTTATGTGACGGACACAGGAGTCAAGGAGCGATTTATCCGATTTGAAGATGTGACAAGCGGCAAGCGAGCTGATGACATTGCCGCTCTTATTTTCCATTTCTTGGAGGAAAATGAATGTAGTCTGGATAAAGTTGTGGCACAGTGTTTTGATGGCGCGGCAGTCATGGCATCTGGACTCAATGGGGTGCAGGCTAAAGTTAAGGAGAGGGCACCGATGGCCTTATTCATTCACTGTTATGCACATCGACTACATTTAGTACTGACTCAAGGAGCCTCAAAGCTTAAAGAATGCAAGGTCTTCTTTGCCAACCTCAATGGCCTTGCAGCATTTTTCTCACGATCCCCTAAGCGCACGCAACTGCTGGATGACATCTGCAAGCGTCGTCTTCCTAAGGTTGCACCAACGAGGTGGCAATATACATCTAGATTGGTCAATGCAGTCTTTGAAAAGAGTTGCCCTAAAGGAGCTGTTTAACCACTTACTGGAACATCATGATGACCATGACGGGGATACTGTGCTTATGGCTGATGGATTTAATGCACGTTTCGATGATTTGGAGTTTTGTTTTTTGCTTGAAACATTCAATGGCATTTTTAATTATTCGGATGTGCTTTTTGGAATTCTACAGAAACAAACTTTGGATGTACAATTCTGCCTGACAAGGGTGAACGAGTTTTGTGACAATTGAGCGAGAGAGGCGCAGGTTCAGTCGAATCTACGATGACACAGCGCGCATCTCAAGTTCACCCAGCGGCCCAGCACAAGGAGACCCTCGCACATACTACCAACAACTCCACAGCAATATTCTGGACAACATTCTTTGCCAGATACGAAACAGGTTTCAAGACCACGAAAAATTAATGTTTCTCTCCCTCCTGGACCCCCAGCACTTTTAGACCTACCGGAAAAAATTCCCGCAAACAACCTTCTCCAGCTTAACAGAGAGTCACGGAACACTGTTCGACCTATCCAAGCTAAAAACAGAACCGACTAATGTATGCTATGACTGATTTTGAAGGGAAAAGTCCCTCTGATCTCCTTGATTTCCTTAAGCAGAAAAATCTGAATGAGGACATGGGGTAACTTTACACATTGGCATGTGTGACAGTGACCATCCCTGTGTCCACGGCTTCTGTCGAGCGGTCATTCTCGGCCTTAAAGCAAATCAAAACGCATTCCAGAAATGCTACTGGACAGACTCGGCTTTCAGCATTAGCCTCCATGTCGATAGAAAAGGACTTATCGGTGGAACTGAAACGCACAGATAGACTGTACAACAGAGTCATTGACGTCTTCTTGAGGAAAGAAAGGAGGAAGGATTTTGTGTTCAAATAATCAGTCTTTGGTGAGTAGACATAAATGCATTTTATTTTTTATTAAATGTATGTATGTTTAGCATTTTATTTCGTTAATATTAAATAGCCTATATAATTAAAAAAATGGCAAATAGCCTATGTTGCAAATTATTTGTTTTCTTTCTTTAATTTTCAGTGAATAATTATGTCTTTATCTTTGCTTTGGGTGCGACAATGCGCTGTTTAGTGAACACATTGTATTTTTTTTGGGGGGGGGGGGGACTTAAAGCTCAAAGTTTGTGGACCAGAAATGGATAGAAGAAGAATATTAATATAACTCAGTTTCACTCAACTATGTTCTTGCCTATTAGTTGAACTGTACTGTACTCTTCCCCTGCAATTCTTGGAATAAAAATTTCAATTTCAAGGTGACGCAACGGCTGGTTATACTGCGTTTCTGTCTAAATATATAGTGTCTAGAGCCATGGCATCATAATGATGGTAATAAGAGGTGGTTTAATTCGGGTGGAACTGTGTAGGACCTCACTGAAGCCCCAGGCCCACGGCACGATACTGCGACAACGCCATTTGGCTTGCTGATTCTGAAAAGGAGAAGGGCCGGCAGAACGCTGACAAATCTAGGAGAGCAACTGAAAACACAATCCATCAAGGTGACATGGTTCTGCTACGGCAACCAAAGCAGAACAAGTTGTCTACTACCTTCAAACCAGAGCCATACACAGTTGTGGACAGGAAGGAGAACTATATTATCCTGGAAAGGATTAGCAAGAGGGCCATGCGACATGTTTCTTTTGTGAAACTGTGGGTACAACCACAGCCAGGACTACAACTTTGCTGTAAATGAGAACGTGTTACCTTACCTGGTAAAATGAATAAATAAAATAAATAAAAAATACACATGTGACAGACACTGACCAGGCAGAGCCTGACACACTGCCTAGGCAAATGCCTGCACCGAACGAGGCCTTTCAATTACAGCCTCGACCCGAAGACTCAGACAACAAGTTGTGCATCTGAAGAACTATGTTACATAGACATGTTGCCATAATGGAGAATAATAATCTCTGGCACAGTCTCAATGGCAGGGTAGTCTACCACCAGCGATCACAGAAAAGTTCCGGCCAAGAATTATTTCAAATAAATATTGCTAAAGAAAGTAGAAGTAAACATTACAGTATGTTGCTGGAAAATACGTTAATACTGTAGACAAGAGATACTTTATTTTGAGTACTAGATAAAGTTTTGTTACATTACAATGCATAGAGCTGGTGTTTGGAGATGTGTTATCATAATTGTTAGTCAAATGTCTAAGAGGAGGGATGTAGTGTATTAGCGACACCTAGTGAAGCAATACCAAGGGGGCACTAGGAGTCACGTGAGGAACGGAGGGAGGCTATGCTTGGGGGACCAGGTATAAAGTACACGTCAATGATTCCCGTCAGGCTGAGTGTTACGAATCCCTTTTGGCACGACAGTCTAGGGGGATGGTAATGAGACCCGTAACATAACTCATGCAATTTATAATAGTGAAAAAGTGAAAGAGAGCAAAATAGCCACAGACCACTAAATTACCGTCAAACACATGGCTTATTGGAAAACACACGGTAATGGGGGGAGCAGGAAAAGGGGCTGAGCTGGACACAAGGAAAGAAACAATAAGCATCCAAAAACACCCCTAAAATAGACTAGCCTATTTCAACAACAGCTAACTAACTAACCAAAAATACAGTGGATGGTCTGCCCAGTTCTAACTAGTGTATTTAACAAAGTTTACCTTCGGGTAGTGTATGCCCATGAGTGACTTGTCTTGGTTCCCCCTTTTCCCACCAGCAAACAAGCACAAACACCATAACCAAAAATAATACTCACAGGTTAGGACAAAGTGATATGGAGGTGCTCAAACAAAAGAGAGGTCAATACATAAAGAGAGAGTGAACCAGGGAGCCCTACAGACATGGCATTTACAGAGAGATTGAGCTCCAGAGCAAACAACTGTTTTTTAAACCAGTGGAAAGGAACTGTGATTGGGTAGGAAACAGGAGGAGGTGTGTCTTCTGATTGATGATTGATTGATGACTGATTAGGGAGTGATGATTTTCACCTGTGAGGGGAGAAGGAGAGAAAATAACACAGGATACACACACCGACACACACACACAGGATACCTGTATCTGTAACACTGAGTCAAGTCGATACATTACAGGTCCTGTCTCGAATTCAAAAAGCTTTCAATAAAGGACGTCGTCTGATGGATACAGGCGAAAGAGCGTAGCTGGAGGTGTGGGAGAATACATAAGACTGGTGTGTGCACGCTGAAGAAGCCATGCAACAACTATCAAGAACTCCACCTAACCATTCTCCATGACTCAGCTGAACAAAAACACACCAGTGTGCTGATAACAGCCTCCCATTCACAGCTACTCTACATGCAAAGGTCAAGCTGAAAGTTGTCAACATCCTTCTCCACAATGGTAAGAAAACACTCCAGACACATGCCATCCTGGATGAAGGGTCAGAAAAAACTATCCTTTCCCATGCTCCCTCCAACTTGCCTACGGCTCTTTGACTTCTGGTCAACGGGCATGGAAAGTCAAGATAGGCCGACGTACAGAAAAAATGATGGGGTATACTGTTCAATCGCCTCACTACATGGTCCATCCATCTTGAGCTGCTGGACGGTATGGATGCTGACACATTCTTGCTGACGAGGCAAGGCCTTTGAGGTCCTGTCCGACCAAGGGACACATTTCCGTGTTGGAGAGACTGAATTACAGACGGCCTTTTAGGCCATGGGCGCAGAATTGCAGCAGCAGCTAGCCAACAAACAGGTCAACATCCATCTGCTCCTCACTTTGGTGGAAGCTGGGAGTGAGATATCAAATCAGTAAAAACAGCCCTTCATGTGGTGCTAGTCAACCAGTCAACAACAGGAGCAGCCTTGCACACTGTGTTGTTGGAGGTAGAGGGAATCCTGAAATCTTAACCACATGTATCCTCTTGCCTGCCTGACCCAGATCTAGTTACATCAAATATAGGGTAGTGTGATTCCTCTCTCCCACAAGCCATCTGTTGCTCTAGTGATCTCGTTGGTCATGGATGATGGCATCATAGCCAGTTTCTGCCCGACAACTTCTGGGCTGCATTCATACGCAACTACCTACCTTCTCTTCATACCCGACAAAAATGTGAAACTGATAGGTCAAGCTTTGATGTATGCCAGACTGCAATTATGGTGGATCCTTAGCAGCCTCGGGCTTCATGACATATAAAGTAGATCACAGGTGCATAAGTCACAAATGGGCTTCTTAGAGCCTGCGTAAAGCAAGGTTTTTTATGCTCAGTATCTTTTATGAATCGAACGTAAGTACACCGTCGGAAACGATCTCACGACTAAGTCGAAGTATAAATCTAAGAACATTTTTATGAATAAGGCCCCAGGATTGTGCAATATTTGCCCATTATTCTTTTCAAATTTCTCCGTCAAGATGGTTGTTTAGACAGCCATTTTTATGTCTTGCCTTGGGTTTTCAAGCAGATTTAAGTCGAAACTGTAACTAGGCCACTCAGGAACATTCACTGTCTTCTTGGTAAGTAACTCGAGTGTAGATTAGGCCTCGCGTTTTTGGTTACATTCCTGCTTAAAGATACATTTGTCTCCCAGTGTCTAGTGGAAAGCAAACAACAGGTTTTCCTCTGGGATTTTGCCTGTGGTTAGTTCCATTCAATTTATTTTTATCATGAAAAACTCCCCAGTTGTTGCCGATGACAAATATGAAGAGTGGTACTCAGTGACGTGTTGTGTTGGACTTTGTATTCAGATAAAACACATGAGCTGGCACACACCCAGAGAACATTATTGTATGTAGAGGTGCTGACTAGTGGCAAATAAACCATAAGCTATAATAATAATAAAAAGAGTTGCACACTCTAAACTCCCAGTAATGTATTGGGTAAATCACCAACGTTTCGGCATCACTATGCCTTCTTCAGGGTCAGGACTTCGCATTCAGGACATAAAGTTAATTTCTTTGCCACATTGTTTGCTGTTTTACTTTAGTGCCTAATTCCAAACAGGATGCATGTTTTGGATGCATGTTTTGTTATTCTGTACAGGCTTCCTTTCACTCTGTTATTAAGGTTAATATTGTGGAGTAACTACAATGTTGTTGATCCATCCTCTGTTTTCTCCCATCACTGCAATTCAACTCTGTAACTGTTTTGAAGTCACCATTATCCTCATGGTGAAATACCTGAGCGGTTTCCTTCCTCAACTGAGTTAGGAACGACGCCTGTATCTTTGTAGTGTCTGGGTGTATTGATACACCACCCAAAGCCTAATTAATAACTTCACCAGGCTCAAAGGGGTATTCAGTGTCAGCCTTTCTTTTTTCACATCTACCAATAGCTGCACTTCTTTGCAATGCATTGGAAAACCTCCCTGGTCTTTGTGGTTGAATCTGTGCTTGGAATTCTGGATTGCGGGACCTTGCAGATAATTGTACGTGTGGGGTACAGAAATGGGGTAGTCATAACAAAATCGTGTTAACCACTAATACTGAACAAAGAATGAGCCCATGCAACTTATTATGCGATTTGTTAAGCACATAAGGGTTTGAATACTTGACTCAAGAGATTTCAGCTTTCCATTTATTTATTTGTTAAAAATTCTAAAAAAAAATTCAACTTTGACATTATGGGGTATTGTGTGTAGATCAGTGACACAAAATCTCAATTGAATCTATTTTCAATTCAGGCTGTAACACAATACATTGTGGAAAAAGTAAAAGGGGTGTGGATACTTTCTGAAGGCCGTCTCTCTGTCCAAAATGCCATAGCTGTGATGAATTGGAGACACCTGCACTTTGTTCGCTGTCCTTTGTTGACCGGTGTCAGCAGCCACCAGTGTCTCGTTTTCAAGGTGAGCACAGAAAAGGAAAATGTCACTTAGAACAGCAGAAAAATATCCTCTTGAGTTGTTTTTAGAATAACAGATTAAAGAGTATGTCAAATGATACCTGTGTATGGTAATGATTCTACTATATACCTTTTATCTACGTTTTGGACTTCCGTTAATTGTACTCTCATGGCCTGTCAGTCCCAGTTCCAAGGCCTGTCCCCTAGCCTTGTCGTGGAATATTCTAATCAAGTGAGAGACACTGTCATTTCTTCAAACAATCATCTTTATTTAATATTAATTACTGCAATAATGAAGCTGGTCGATCCCATATCAGGGTGTGATGCCGAGAGCTCCCTGAGCAGAACTGAGACAATATTTTACAGTGTAAGAATATTTCGAAGATAAATACACAATACAGAGACAAAGGACGATAAGTCAATAGAGTACTAGTGATCAATGGAATTGTGTTTTTTCTGTGATGGGGACTTAATGAGCAATGGGTCAGAGACATGGCAGGAATTTGTCTATGCAGTGAGCTTGAAATAGGATACTTGTTGTTTGGCCATTAGCCCAGTTTTATTGCAAGGAATTCTAATTGGTCAACCAAAAGCTAGGGCTGGGTTATAAACTACATCCTGTCCATTTGTTCTGTGGAGAGAATCACTAGGAGAGAATCACTGAGGACAGGGAAGGAACAACCATCTTCCATCTACCTCCCAGCATAACATCTATGATTTATCCTCTTTGAAAAAAACTATTTTCCTCCCCCTGATTGGCTTTGGGGTCTGTGTTATTCTTTAATAACATCAGCTGCTAACATTTGGTGCCGTGACCTGGATGAATTGGTCTGAACAACAAGAAACAACTCAACTGTGTGTTGATCCTGAAGAGAGAAGGCTGAGCGCAACCCACCAAGGGAGTCACCTCTTAATCTCCCGATTGATGGCATAATTGCTCGGTGAGTCTAGACCAATATCATTTTAAAAGAACCAAATCAGGTTAAAATGAGTGCATGCAATGAGTGATATGTATCTGTGATGTATAAGGGTTCAAGTCCTTTGTTCTATTACAGACTTCCTTTGTTTGCTCGGTTAGGGGTTTGAGTCCTCTGTTACAGATTTGTTCTCTGTTATAGGGGTTCAAGTCCTCTATTAAAAGGTTAGAGTCATTTATTTTTGTGAAACCTTCTTGTTGCATACAAGTGAGGTGCTAGTTGAGTAGGATTTTTTTTCACGTGTGGTTAATGTAAGCCTTCAAGAAGCTTTTTGAAGGGAGCATAAGTTTTACGGGTAGCCAGGCCCTACAGAAACAATGTGTTCTAGAAGAGGTTTGAGTCCTCAAAAGGGGATATATTTTGTGGTTAAATAGAAGTTTTAAAGTTATTGTAATGCCATTGTTAAGTGAGAAAACCACTCTGGAAAAGGGGTGGAACATCTCCTCCGGATGTGAGCATAAAAGAGATTTTAAATTCACTGTCTTATGATATGAAGAACCATTTCAAAGTAGAGAAGTGTGGGCAAGAGATAATAAAGAAATATTCCTTCATTGTTGGCAGAGATGGATTCTGTCTGATATACAAAAAGCTTGTGGGAAAATACAGAGGATGTCTAATTCCTTGACACGATGGTCTTTAACTGTATTAGCCGAAGTAAGAAAACAGGATGAGAAATTCTTTCTGTAGAATCATGACAGGACATTGAAGAGAGATAAAGGATAGTTTGAAAGCTCTTGGTGAACAGATCAAAACCTTGAAAGAAGAAATTCAACAATTACAGGCAAGGGTCGTAAAATCAGACTTGACCCCTACCTGTGGACCGTTTGTTCCCTCAATCTACCCTCACACTGAGTTGTGCATGGTGTGATCGGGTTTCCAGCATCTGGTCAGCATGGCCTGGCTTTGAGTCAACAGATACTGACAGCGGTGACAAACAATGTCTTGGGCCAACACAGGCTGTAAAAGGTCATAAAGACAAACCTCCGGTGACAGTAATCCCACATAAATCAGCTTCTCCAAAACAGTTGGATGAATGGTCAAAAATGTTGAAACATCCGCGAGAAGTTGGTATGAAAACATGGGACCATTTGAAGCGTTATAAGAAACTCTACAATCTACATCCTTATGATGAGTTACAGTTTTTAGCCTTTGTTTTGACTGTGAACATAGTGTTCTTGAAGAAAAGGTTAATAGAGTTGTGGGTGGTGAAGCGCAAGATGTGGCCAATGGATGGAGAACCATACTAGTTTTCCTTAAAGGTCTGATCAATGCAACCACCAATTGGGGAGGGATTACCAAATGTGTTCAAAAACCAAAAGAACCATTTGTGGAATTTGAAAAAAGGTTTAGAGCAGAAGTGGCTTTAGACACAGTGGGTTACCTGACATAGAAGATGAAAATGCCCCATTTTTGGAGGAATTGAGTATAATCATTCATCAGCTGATGCATGATTCAGCTGATCCATACATGATAATTTGCGAAAAACCTTTGTTTCTGCAACTTATGACTGGGAGAGACAAAACTACGGCGACATCATCGACAGGTTGTCATCGACAGGACAGAGACATCATCGACAGGTTGTCATGACAGGACAGAGACATCATCGACAGGTTGTCACGACAGGACAGAGACATCATCGACACGTTGTCACGACAGGACAGAGACATCATCGACATGTTGTCACGACAGGACAGAGACATCATCGACACGTTGTCACGACAGGATAGAGACATCATCGACACGTTGTCACGACAGGACAGAGACCATCGACACGTTGTCACGACAGGACAGAGACATCATCGACAGGTTGTCACGACAGGACAGAGACATCATCGACACGTTGTCACGACAGGACAGAGACATCATCGACACGTTGTCACGACAGGACAGAGACATCATCGACACGTTGTCACGACAGGACAGAGACATCATCAGGTTGACGACGACATCATGTTTTCACGACAGGACAGAGACATCATCGACACGTTGTCACGACAGGATAGAGACATCATCGACACGTTTTCACGACAGGACAGAGACATCATCGACACGTTGTCACGACAGGACAGAGACATCATCGACACGTTGTCACGACAGGACAGAGACATCATCGACACGTTGTCACGACAGGACAGAGACATCATCGACACGTTGTCACGACAGGACAGAGACATCCATCAGCATAATAAACCGGCTGTTATCAGAGATGTCCAGGTTCCGAGTGAAACCAATAACATTATTAGTTCAGTAAAAGAGAAACCTGCTGTATGTCATTATTGCAGGATTTCTGGTCACTGGCAACGAGAATGTTGGAAAAGAAAACGTGTTCTTATGGTTTCCAATTGTATAGAAAACAGAGTTTGGCCCCTAAGACAAGGTTCCTCCCATCAGCTGTCCACACCAGAGACATCTCCTCCCTGGTACCTCACAGTTTACAAACACCAACTCATTTTATGGAATGCAGGCAGTAGGTTTTATCACAAAGCTGTCATAAATAAATTGCTAGCGCAAAGCCCCAGAGGCCCAGCTCAGTCCCACAGCCACAGATGAGAGAGTACTCATCAAAGCTATTCAATACATAAACAGTATTAAAACATAATCTAGTCATTTTTCTACCATAACTGATATTTTCTTTGCTTATTTGAGCTGTTCTTGACATAATATGGACTTGGTCTTTTACCAAATAGGGCTGTCTTCTGTATACCACCCCTACCTTGCCACAACACAACTGATTGCCTCAAACACATTAAGAAGGAAAGAAATTCCACAGATGAACTTTTAACAAGGCACACCTGTCAATTGAAATGCATTCCAGGTGTCTACTTCACAAGCCGGTTGAGAGAATTCCAAGAGTTTGCAAAACTGTCATCAAGGCAAAGGGTGGCTGCTTTGAAGTATCTCAAATCTAAAATATATGTTGATTTGTTTAACACTTCTTTGGTTACTACATGATTCCATCTATTTATGTGAATTCATAGGATTAATATCTGAAATTGGAATGTTGTGAAGAAGAAAGTCAAGGTGACATCCAATGGTGACGTCTCAAATTTGAATCTTGTACAGCAAATCAATATTGACGCAAATTGACAAATGAGAGATTTCTATTTCACCTTGCTTCAGACATATAAGATTGCAATCAAGCAATGTCAAAGGACAAATCTGCTCAAAATGGAAGTGATGATTCCATTGAAGAGCAAAAGCCACTTCACGTTACAGTATGTATCACTATATTAGATCCCTCCAATATGGTATCCATCTGCTCGGAAGGATACACTTCGTGTAATAATTTCAGATTAGTCCCGTGTACTGGGTTGTGCTCTGGATAAGAGCGTCTGCCAAATGACTTAAATGTAATGTAATGTAAATGTGCTGTGGCTGACCCCCTTAAATAGCTGCTGCTGCACTACTCCCAAATGTTCCTTTTCTCAGCTCATTCCAGAGAGGATTCACTTGGTAGGAGCTCTGTGTTAGTGTGTAAAGGTTTGTCCTATTTGTCTGTGTCTTGTCTGTCAAACGGAACCCTCAAGGTTAGCCTTCAGGCTCGGGATCACCCTTACAAGCCATGGCACGCGACTAAGAGGATGGGCCCTGTCAGTCCTCCTGAGGTGCTGGCGGACGCATGAGCCACCCATGGAGTGGCAAGCACATTAATGTGCTGGAGCTCAGGGCAGTTCGCCGGCTTGGAGGGGAAGCATGTCCTGGTCAGATCAGACAACACTACGTGGTGTATATCAATCACCAGGGTTGACAGAGATCACGGCACCTCCACAAGATGGAAAGTGCTTTGCAGCCATTCATCTCTTACTCTTTCATGTCCTGGTTTGAGGTGAGGCACCTTGCCCATGTCATCCATCACCGGATAGTGGTCTAGCCCCAAGGACTCTGCATCCATTAGGAGAGTCAACAGCATGGTATGGTTGTTGCAATGGATGCGCCCATCTTGCTCCAGTATTCACAGATAGCTAAGGCGAACTTGGGGCTGATTGGTATAAGGAGCTGCTCAGATGGTGCTTCTTCCAGCTTGATATCGAGAGCGGTAGCCCCCGGGGTCCTCCGTAGTGGTGCTCCCACCTACAGATGGTGCTGTGGACTGGGTTGATCCCTGATATGCTCGGAACACTGAAGCATTGTCATACAACTACAACTCGTCTCCAGCATGGCGAGAGAGGGCATTGTCGCCGTCATCATCCCCCCGTAAAGCGTCAACTTGCTACGGGTTGGCTTTCCACCTGACGTTCGAGGTGGATCAACTCCTCAGCCAAAATGAGTTTGGAGGGGGTGGCCCCACAGCGGCCGAAGGGGCGCTGCCACGACGATGCATCACCCCAGAGGGGGAATACAGTCATCAGATGGGGAGGACTGTACTGTGGCCCTCATCTCCTCCAGGCATGCTTAGCGCAAGTTTTTTCAAAAGGCGGTACAGGCCAAACAACTAATGGGATCTAACCCAAGACAGGCCATGTAGGCAGAGTGTGCATCCCTCATAGGTAGGGGTACCCCGCATCTCTCACAATGAAACACCATAATAGTTATGTAGTTTCTCTGTGAAATTGAAGCTAAAAGTGTGACATTACCACATGTCTATAGTATACACTGCTAACCAGTATCCCTTCTTTTCTTTCTCTCCAAAACTCTTGAACGTGCCGTCCCTCCCTTGATCCAAATCAGTGCAATACTGTAAAAGTTAGATACTACAGACCTACAGTACCAGCCTTAGCCTCATCTGAAGGAGAGGAGATGTGAACAGGGTGTAAACTGCCTGATCGTGGGGTGAGGAGCACACAAACTCACATGTTAGCTCAATCTTTGCTTATACATGTGGGTCGGCTGTAAATCACACCACGTTATAGTTTATTCTACTATACGCGGGTGTGTTGGCAGGATGTAAGGAGTGTGCTTAGTCCTGCAGTGGTCTGCTCTTATTAAGCTAGCTACTGCATAGCTCATTCACCGTGGAACACACAAGAGTCTGGGCAAGATGGTTACACCCTGTGAGCAATGAAACGTGGTGCACCTAGAAACACATGACTCATTCTCCGGGGAGAACTGCAAGCCCACCGAAGTGAAACATACAGACTCCCTATCTTACGGGGTTAGGAGCGGTCCCGAGCCCGAAGGTTAACTGGGAGGGTTCCGGTTGACAGACAAGACACAGACAACTAGGACAAACCCTCAGCACCACAATACTGGTCGACCAAACTGAGTATTGCCCAGGTTGATATACTGTCACAAGAAATTAAATACAAGGACAAAACCCACACGAGATGGTACAATCCAAACTGAGTTGGGGGACAGCAGAGCACCCAGATGGAGATGCTAGCTAGCCAGCTAGCTAGCTAGCGGCTCCAAGCTATTGAATAGCTGCGGGGATACTTCTGCGCTTACACACTCTAACATAGAGCTCTTACTAAGTGATGTTTATCAATCACCAGGGTTGACTGAGATCCCGGCACCTCCACAAGATGGCTCGGGAGCTCTTGCTGTGGGCTCAGATCCGCTTAGCATCACTGTGGGCCGTGCACATTCTTGGGGTCTTGAACTGGGCAGCGGACATGCTTTTGAGAATTGGCCCATATTGAGCAAGTAACTGGTACTTCCTTCCCCCGAGTTGTGTGATGTACAAACGGTTTTACACTTTTTACAATCACTGCTCGATGCCGTCCGAATGGCATCTACTTTGAGAGTGTATTTGGCATCAATTTCGGTGTGCCATGACGATGGCCCGGAAGGCCACCCATTGCTCTCCAAGTTTATGAAGGCAGTTAGACATCTGCGTCAGCAAAAGCCTGTACGGTGCCAAACTGGGTCCTTGAAGTGGTGCTGTTAGCCCTTCTAGGCCATCCTTCGAGCCCCTGGGTTTAGCATCTTTGAAGCAACTATCCATGAAGTTGGTATTGCTCTTGGCTATTACCTCTACTAAGAGGGTTACTGGACTTCATGCTCTTTCAGTGAGGGCTGAATGTTTCCCGAATGGGTGCAGACAAGGGGATTGTTATCCTCTGGCCTAACCCCTGTTTCTTCCCGAAGGTCCTGTTTGACAGACATATGAGAACCAACCCTTACATTTGTCCGGATAAGCACCTCCAATGGCTGTGAGTGGGCTGGGTTTTCCCCAAGTGTGATGTGCCCGATGAGGGCACTAGACATTTACGTTACACAGACTAAGATAATACGACAGTCGGATCAGCTGTTTGTGTGTTATGGTCAGAGAGTTATGGTCAGAGATTGTGAAAACTATTACTACAGCATATCAGCTGGCCGGACGGCCTTTGCTGTCTGCTGTGGTGGCGCATTCTACTAGAGGAGTAGCTACATCGCTACTTGGAAGAGTTCCCCTTGATGAAATTTGTGCCTCGGTTGGGCATTGTCTAGCACTTATGCTAGGTACTATCGAGTCAATGTTGCTGCCGTCAACCAGGTCGGGACTGCCGTGTTTGGTGTTGCCTCCAATTTCCTGGAAGGGATGGAGGGACATAGCAACCATGACTGCCCTGAGCTCAGTCCTATGATATTTTGCTCTTGTCTCGCCATGCCTAGTTCACCGATTAATCTGGTATTGTGCTACCATGTTGAAATGATTCAAAACAGTGCTGCCTAACGAAGGTTACATATGTAACCACGGTTATATGAGATATTGGATAACTCCAATCCTCTTTGTCAGTGATCTACGGCGCATCGAAAAGGACACAAGGTGGGAGTAGTGTTGCGGCTGCTATTTAAGGGGGTTAGCCGCAGCTCTACCAGGTACACAGGACGACTAAATTCTTGCTCGAAACGTATCCTGCCGAGTGGAAGGATACCATATTGGAGTGATCCAATAGCTCACATAACCGTGGTTACATACGTAACCTTCGTTTGAAATGAAGGGTAATTTTTTAACACTACAATGTTTTCCTTGTCATAACCTAAATATTTCCTCATCACAAAGAGGAGAGCACAATGCAGGTGCAAAAAGGGAACTAATGCATTTCACCTTGGGATGGGATGTTCAGTCATTTGGGAAAGTGTTTATATTTATGTAAGAAGTAAATAACATTGCATCTGAAAATCTCTAAAGATAATGAAATTCACAAGGACACTGTCACGCCTATGACGTCACTGGTCTACTAACCACCAGTCCTGGCAACCCACATTACGCACACCTGGCAACCATCATTAAGCACACCTGCTCCCCATCGTTACACACACCTGGACTTTCTCATCACCTTTATTACGTTCCCTTTATTTAGCCCTCAGTAGCCTCAGTCATGAGGCAGTATTGGTTTTGTTTTCATGTCCAGTACGCTTCTCTTGTTTTGTATATCTTCATGTTCCTTGTTATTAAACTCCCCAACTGCACTTGCTTCCTGACTCCGTTGCATCTGCATTACAGACACAAGGTAACAAACGGGATTATGAAAGGGGAGCACCATGACCTCAATTTGAATTGTGTTATCTTTTTTTTCTTCTGAATTGTGTTATCTTTTTCACACAAATGCCATTTAACTTGTTGTGCTTTCATAACGGTGGCACACAAGTAAGCATTCACTACATAATTCTCACGTGGCAGGCTAGGTACTAAGACCGAGTGGTTACAGCTTGTTCCTTTTGTAGCCTTGACAAAGCCATGGAGGATGTCATGTGAGGCATGAGCAGTTAACAAATTCACGTTTTCCAAAGGCTTGTTTATCAGCTGCATTGGGTATCAGGATTGGAACATGCTGCACTTGATTGATATTATTTTCTCATTGAAATACTTATAGTATTCCGACTGTTTTATGGAAAGGAAAATAAAAAAGTTGAATGACAAGATTATCGGTAGCTTAAAATGTTTAAAAGGCAGAGAAACCCAGAGTTTGGATTTCAGTGCACCTGGCGTGGAAATTTTATAGTCTTTCTCGCAAGCCCCATATCCAACAGTTGGGTTGCAGAATTATTGTAGTTATTGAGGATGACACAGGCCTTGAACCAGTGACCCTATGGATAATGGGTACGTGTAATACTGTACTACTGTAAGTGTATTACTGTACCATAAAAACACAGGTCTCATGGCTAAGGCAATAGTAGGCTGAACACATGTACAAGAAAGCTACACTTTTATCCCTCTCCCTAGAAGAGTTCCATGCACAACAACCAATGCAAACAAGGTAACACAGCCTGAGAGAGGACTATCCCACTACTCCCACCAATGTAGCGATTAAGAGAGAACTGCCAGGGCGAGACCCTGTGGTTAAGGGGAAAGTGCACTACTACCTGGGCCATTAAATCCTGGGCCCTTTCCTGTACCCTAAATGTATATTCACTGACTACAATGCCACTGTCTAGGAAAATAACTAACAGAAATAACAGGTTTTAAACAGGTTGAAAGAATCCATCAAATAATTGGCAGCTATACTACAGCAGCTATACATCAGGGGATAATGGGATATGTTTGCCTACCCCCGACTGTATCTGTCATCGGTGAAAGATCCTGGTTAGAATGGGGGATAATGTTTGCATAATGCCAACATGTGACAGCTGGTATATTTGCATGTCTAGTCTTTCACGTAGGCAGTGAAATATTACTGTGAAATTGAAACTGGAGATCGCATACCCATTGGAAAGACTATAATAAGCTCCACAATCCACCCTCTACGGCTGCACTAACAAAGTATGGAGTTTCATAAATCAGAAAATAGATTATGCTTCTGCACAAAAAAAGTGTTGGTGTTTTTTTATTCAAATACATTATTTTCCCACAATCCCTTGTTTACTTTTTTACTCAATTATATGTGCATAGGAGTACAGATCTGACTTCTCAATAACTTAAATACACAATTAACAAACTTATGATTGGTTATTAGGCTAATCCGATTATTACAACACTTAAAATGCACTCTGCGATAAAGGCTACCATCCTTTGTGAAAAGATTTAGCCTGTTCAATAAGTGTAACAGTATAACTTTAGACCATCCCCTCACCCATACCCAGGCGCGAACCAGGGACCCTCTGCACACATCATCAACAGCTAGCATTTCACATCTGTTACACTCACCCCCCTTTTCCGCAGCAACCAGTGATCCGGGTCAACAGCATCAATGTAACAGTATAACTTTAGACCGTCCCCTCGCCCATACCCGGGCGCGAACCAGGGACCCTCTGCACACATCAACAACAGTCACCCAAGAAGCATCGTTACCCATCGCTCCACAAAAGCCGCGGCCCTTGCAGAGCAAGGGGAACCACTACTTCAAGGTCTCAGAGCAAGTGACGTCACTGATTGAAACGCTATTTTAGCGCGAACCACCGCTAACTAAGCTAGCGTTTCACATCCGTTACATAAGCCTTTAACATCCTCACTGTCTGGTGCTCGAAATCAAAAACATTTTTAATCTGCTTTGTGGTGGAATGTCGATGTGTGCGTGCGCTGTCCTTTCAGCACCTGAGCGTGACGACAAGAGGAAAATCATGCCATCAAGGAGCTGGTTTATTCACTGTGCAAGCTAATTTCTTTATCGTTTGTAACCCAGTTGATCCATACAACATTTTCAACTCCACGTCATGCATCTTCCTATGTTAGTTGATATGGTTTGGACCCTGATTAAATGCTAAAGTATGCAGTGCCTTAGACCGCTGCGCCACTCGGGAGGCCTGGCCTGGCCAATTAAATATAATGGCGATTCTGATCCAACCATTAATTCATGCAATGTTGTGCCCCTGTCCTGAGAGGACGGAAGTTCATTATGTATTTAGGATGTAGAATGCTAATGTTAACTAGCTAACGTTGCCTGTGAATGGAAGTTAGGCTAATGAGAGAGCAAGCATTTTAGCCAGGTAGCCTAGGACAACAAAAAATTAAAGTGTGTACTGTTTCGTCAACATGAAAGAGATGAGGATGACATTGGTGTTCTCTACAAGTAGGGTGAGTCAAAACGTTTTTCTACTTGCACAAACTCGCATGCACACACACACACACACACACACACAGGGGCACAATCCCCCCACATTCTGAAATTGCAATTTTTACACCCCCAGTTTTATCATTGGAATGTGATACAAAATACGGCAACGGTGTGCTTTAGGATGCCGCCGAGCAGTCGGGTGGGTTGTTTGGAATGTTTACCTGACTGGATTTAGGACAAATGGACACCACAGAGTGGGCTGATAGGCTGTGTGAAGGCAAAGCTTCTGGAAGGCTGGCTGAAGCAGCATGGGAGAGTTAAACATAGTGTGTACGTGTTGCGCTCTTTCACCGAGTTGTTAAAGGAGCCAGAACTAAAACTGGCTACTCTTTAGTTGACTGATGTAGCTGGCATTATGCAACGGGTGGGTCTAATCCTGAATGCTGATTGGTTAAATGCGCAATCCACTGTCTCATCAGCCCAGCCAGGCAAATTGTAAACTTGATCTCCACTATAAAAAGCATCTCGACATTATCTCACATTTAGTTTAGACGAACATTCAGTTTTCAACACTGGATCTGATCTGACGGATTCACTAAACACACATGCTTCATTTGTAAATAATGTCTAAGTGTTGGATTGTACCCTTGACTATCCACAAATAAAATAAAAAACAAGAATATTGTACTGCTTGGACTTTTGACACTTAAGTATATTTAAAATGGAATACTTTTTGCCTTTTACCCAAGTAGTATTTTACTGGGTGACTTACTTTTACTTTTTTTTTTACTTTTTAAACTTTAAAATAATAATAATAATAATAATAATATGTTTATTATTATCCAATAAAAAAATCAAATGAAAAAGACAGCAATACTAACAACGACATTCATTGTACTGTTGAATGGGATGGACAAAACAGGACAAAACAAAACTTAACTC
The DNA here is from genome assembly GCF_036934945.1 of Oncorhynchus masou masou. Taxonomy (NCBI): domain Eukaryota; kingdom Metazoa; phylum Chordata; class Actinopteri; order Salmoniformes; family Salmonidae; genus Oncorhynchus; species Oncorhynchus masou. The sequence goes on from NC_088233.1 coordinate 50,310,665, forward strand.
ACACATATACAAAATAAAACAAAATCCTATTAGGTGGTACATGTATAAGAAGACAGCATATAGTCATGACAAGCAGTGTAGTTAAGCCCAAAATAAATATTGAGTGAAGTACAGCACAGAGTAGCAGCAGATCGTCAACCCAGTTATGAAGCGGGAATAGACCATTTATCCAGAATCGGCTGCCATATTTTGTAAAACATTGGACTTCTATTGGAGGTATTGTATCGAATATTTTCCATATGTATTACATTCCCTAAATCCTGTAACCACATTTCAAAGGTAGGTACAGCCTCCAGTTTCCAAAATTGCAATATAAGCCTTTTGGCTAATAGAGTACAAAGAGAGACAGCTTTCCCTTCGTGGTTATTCCCATCTACTGCACCAAACAGAGCGATCAATGGGTCTGGGGCTAGAACTCTATCAAAGGCTCTAGATAAGTAATCAAAAATGAGAGCCCAGTAAACATGTAACTTAGGACATGTCCAGAATAAGTGGGTCAACGTCCCCTCATCCTGCTTGCACCTCTCACACAGTGGTGAGGTGTCCGGGAATATATTATGCAGTTTCACTTTTGAGTAATGTAACCTGTGTATCACCTTAAACTGTACAAGGTTGTGTCTGGCATTCACTGAACTGTGGTTTATATTCCTGAGAGCTTCTACCCAGTCCTCATCTGAGATTTCTGACCCAAGTTCTTGTTCCCAAGCCCTTTTAATGGTGTCTGTGGATACCTCTATGTGGGCCTGTAGCACATCATACAGTCTAGAGACCGACCCTTTTGATTGGGGTTTGACAAGGATCAAACGATCTAATGTAGGAATATTTGGCTTCATGCCATACTGTGGGATATGTGTCCTTACGAAATTCCTGATTTGGAGGTATCTAAAAAAATGTGTTGTTGGCATGTTGAACTTTCCCTATAATTGTTGAAATGAAGCTAACTGACCATCTATGTATAGATTACCAATTGTTGTCCCTCCACTGTGAAAACACCACATCATCCAATGCGGGGTGGAAAGCATGATTCAGGCAAATCGGGCTGTCAATATATACAGTGGGTATGTTAAGAAAATACCTCATCTGTTTCCAGATCCTAAGCGTATGACAAATGACTGTCTTGCATAAATGCTTCTTTGAAATTCTGGCTGCCTTGTTATCCCATAAAAATTTAGTTACTATTGAATCCAGTTTCTTAAAATAGCTTTGTGGTATGAAATTGGGTAGACATTGGAAGAGGTAAAGAAACCTGGGTAGGACAACCATTTTAATAGCGTTTATACGACCAACCAAGGAGATAGGCAGAGTTTTCCAAAACTCTATATTATGTTTAAGCTGATATATTTTCATGTCCAAATTCGCTTTCAATAGCTGATCAAGGTCTCTTGTCACTACATTGCCAAGGCTTGTGAACTTGTCCGTCACTGTTCTAAACGGGGTAGATTGCAGAAATTGCATATCCACAGGCCGTGATATTGGCATCAACTCTTTTTTGCCAGTTTATCTTGTAGCCAGTGAAGGAGCCAAATGTGTTTATAAGGTTAAGTAAGGGTGGAATAGAAGTTTTTGGCATGGAAAAAAACAAAAGAACATTGTCTGAATATAGGGAAATGTTGTGCTGTGTGTCCTTTATCTTCACAGAAGCTATATCGGCACATGCCCGAATATGAGTAGCAAGGGGTTCCATGGCTATAGCGAAGAGAGCAGGCAAAATAGGGCATCCCTGTCGGCACCCCTTGAACAAGCGGAATGACTGCGACATTTCTTGATTGGTTACCAAGGACGCCATTGGGTGTGCATAAATAATTCTTATCCAATTAATGAATTCCTTTCCAAACACGAAGTGCTCCAGAACCGACATCATATACTTCCACTCAATCTGATGAAACTCCTTCTCTGCATCAAAAGCTATTACCACTGCCTCAACCTTATGATCGTGATACACTACGTTGAAAAGGCGTCTCAAATTGTAGTATATATGTCGGCCCGGGATAAAACCTGTCTGGTCAGAGTGTATGATGTCGGAAATATATGTTTTCAATCGGTTTGCCAATATCTTTGTCAACCCCTTGTTTTCTATGGGGAGTAACGACACGGGGCGATAAGACGACATCTCCATGGAATCTCTATCTTTTTACAAGATCATTGCTATTGTAGCCTCATACAGTGTTTGCGGGAGTTTGGCATTTTCTTTGGATTGTTTAAACATTTACAACATAAGTGGAGATAGACTGGGGCAGTACTTCTTATAGAATTCTATTACATATCCATCGGGCCCAGGGACCTTGCTGTTTGGAAATTGTACTTTCGCTGTGTTAATTTCCTCTAAAGTTATCCCTGCATCGAGTGCAGCAGCTGCCCCCTATCTAGTTTAGGAAGTTCACATTCAGCGAGAAAGCGTTCCATAGTTTGTGGATCAGTAGCATCGCATTTTGATTGGTATAGCTCTGAGTAAAACTGCGCAAAGCATTTATTAATATACTGCGGATCTGTTACTATTTTACCCTTCTTGTCTTTTATTTTGTGAATAGCTCTAGATGCCTGTACATGCCTTAGCTGTCTTGCTAATAATTTATGTGGTTTGTCACCCAGTTCAAAATAACTTTGTTGCGTTCTAGCAAGTAAAGATCCCACCTGTTTTGAAAGGATGGTATTGTATTCATATTTTAACTTTGTGATCTTCTCAAGGACTGTATACGAGGAATTCGTCCTAAAAACGTTCTGTTCCCCTAACTCTCTTTCAATTTCTCTCAGCCTAGTATTGGCGCGTTTCTTCCTCTCTGATGTATAAGAAATAATGTAACCTCTAATCACAGCCTTTAGAGATTCCCAAAGGGTGGAGTCGTCAACATCCCCCGTGTCGTTGGTTCTGAGGAAAAAGACAATCTGCTCCTTCAAATACTGACAAAAAGCCTCATCTTTCAGCAGGTATGTGTCGAAGCGTCACGCTCGCCGACCTGTCGACATATTGTCGAGTTGCAGCGCCATGGACACAGGAGAGTGGTCCGAAATTAGAATAGGGTGATAGGTAACCGACTCAGCTGCTGAAATTAATTTGGAGTCCAACAAAAAATAGTCAATTCTGGAATATGAATTATGAACTGATGAAAAGAAAGAATAATCCCTGTCTGTTGGGTGCGTCAGTCTCCAAATATCGACAATGTTAAGGTTTGTCATCAATGTATTTAGACAGACACTGGCATGTGATTGTTGAAGTGACCTTGATAGCTGTTTATCTAAAAGAGGATCTAATGTACATTTAAAGTCCCCTCCAACAATAACACTTGTAACTGAGATATTTGGTATGTCCTTAAATACCCTTTGAAAAAATAATGGATCATCGAAGTTGGGTCCATATAAATTGACCAAGGTTACTGGTTTCAAATTCAGTGTACCAGCCACAATAATATACCGACCATTAGGATCTGAAATCGAGGATGAGTAAACAAAAGGAATGTTTTTCCTTATCAGGATTGCTACCCCTCTCGCTTTTGCATCAAAGTTAGACTGGTATATCTGACCGATCCAGCCGACTCGTAGCTTGGCCTGAGCGGAGCGTTTAATATGAGTTCCTTGAAGAAACACTATGTCATCACCCAGTGATTTAAGATGAGAAAAAACCTTAGCTCATTTCACCACATGCACTAAACCATTACAGTTCCAGCTGACTATCTTTATTCCACCTGGTCTACTCTGTGCTCTGTCACTATGTGGCATTTCTTATTTTAGAGCAAATTGTTGCTGTCATACAAAACTCAGAAGAAAAACGTCCCGCCATGCGGGAGCTTGTCGTGCCACCTGTACTAATAATAAACGTGAACATAAAACACAGACCCCATCCCCCCTCCCGTCCCCTTACTGAGTGACTTCCCCAAACAAAGCACTCCTTGGCTAACACACAAAACGTAGGGTGTCTAGACATACAGCTTGAACTAACTCGTCGTCTATAGATGCTCCACATATAAACTAATATTAAATAACACTTAACACTTAACTCTCACGTTAGGGGGTGAGTGGCGCTAAGACATGATGTGCTAAACAACGCTATTTTAGCCACAACATCTCACCTATCATATAAGTCAGAATTTTGATCTTCTAATCGAAAAGACATAGGCCGGAAATCCAAACACATTCCTGGCCTGTATTTGGTCATTTAGCCGACTGACACAGCCGTTCTGTATCCTCAGCCAGGGAGCTTGCTTGTCAAGAACAGATCGGCCTCCTTTGGGTTGTCAAACGTATGTGTTGATCCTTCAACTGTCACCTTAAACCAGGCTGGGAAGAGGAATCCATATCGGATGTTGGCCGCCCTGCATTTGTTGCGTACCTCATCACACTCTTTCCGTTGGTTCCTCACCTCCAATGTAAGATCTGGGTAGAAAGCCATCCTGACTCCATTGAAGTTAAGGGGGAACTTTTGACTAGCCAGCTTGAGGATGAGATCCCTGGTCTGGGGATAGTGCAGCCGTACAATGAATGGCCTTGGTGGCCCGCCCTTGGCCGGCTTCGTTGCCTGAGATCTGTGTGCGCGGTTGATCAGGATGGCCGTTTTGAAGTGTTCACTCCCCAGCAATGCCTGTATCAGCTCCGAGACAAATTCAGTGGATTTCCCTTTCTCAGTGTCCTCCTGGATCCCACATATTCAGATGTTCTGGTGTCTTGAATGCTACTCGAGCATTCCCAGTCGGGCTTTCAGGGTTTTGTTGTCATTTTTGAACGTTGTGCACTGTTTCTCTATGTCCTGTACCCTGGCCTCGTGATCGACTGTCGTCTGCTCAACCTCATGCACCCTTCCCTGAGTTGCCTTCACAGTTTCGGCCAAAGTCCCAATACTCTTTGAGATATCAGCCAACCTTGTGTCCACCTTCTTGCTTAGTGAGTTTATGGCAGCCAGTATGTCACTTTGAGTAGGCTCTGTGGGGAACTCTTGGAAGCTAGCCTCTTCAGCTAACTCCTCGTGGGTTGGCGACGTTGAAATTGGTTCGCTGTCTATCTCATTCAAATGATCTTGTTTAGCGCTCCCTTTTCTGGTGCCTTTTCCCTTTGTCATATTTGTTTGAAGTTATAGGTCGTGAGAGGTTAAGATAAATACTAATTTGTTTCAAAATAGAGTGTAGCTCTAGCAAAGCACATCTACTCCATAGCACGCTCTCTAGCGCCCCGCCCCCCCCGACTCACTTTTACTTAAGTAATTTTCTATTAATGTATTAATGTCTACAAGTATGACAATTGGGTACTTTTTCCACCACTGTAGCTAATGTAAGCCAACTTTTGGCCAGCTCTCACTATAACGGTTCATCAACTGGCGAAAGCTTGCCAGTTTCATTTACTTCTGAAATGGGACAAAACAAAGGTTACAAACATGTCCATACAAACAACTTCTGTTAGATAGCGATATCAGGTGGCAATTATCACTCTCTGGTTCTGACGATGGTTCATGTGATCTGCATAAATACCAATACCAGCTGCCCCATCCTTCTCCGCCCATGTGTACATATAGCCTAATCTATTTAATTGACACCACACGAGCACCTGATCTTGCAGGTATGGCTACTGAACTGGAAGCAGCAAGAATGATGACAGCGACACTTGCTATGTTTTGCATAGTTCTATAGATTATAGCCTACCTTTTAGGAGGACGATTTGCAGGCAGAGACAAATAAATGGGTAGTCCATACTTATTGAAGTTGAAAAGGCGCAACACGCACTCACCATGGTAGCCTAAACGACAGTGCATTTGGAAAGTATTTCAATGTTTTTTTTTAACTAGGCTGTTAAGAACAAATTCTTATTCACAATGACCGCCTACCCAGGACGACGTTAGGCCACTTGTGTGCCACCCTATGGTACTCCCAATCACGGCCGGTTGTGATGCAGCCTGGAAACAAACCAGGGTCTGTAGTGACGCCTCTAGCACTGAGATGCAATGCCTTATACCCCTATGCCACTCGGGAGCCCCTTGATTTTTTTTCACATTTTCTTACATTACAGCCTTATTCTAAAATGGATTAAATTCTATTTTCCACTCATTAATCTACACACAATACCCCATAATGACAAAGCAAAAACACATTTTACCTTACTCTTTACTCAGTACTTTGTTGAAGCACTTTTGGCAGCGATTACAGGTATGACACTACAGGCTTGGCACACATGTATTTGGGTAGTTTCTCCCATTCTTCTCTGCAGATCCTCCCAAGCTGTCAGGTTGGATGGGGAGCTGCACATCGATCTGCACATCGATTTTCTCTCCAGGGATGTTCGTTCGGGTTCAATTCCGGGCTCTGGAGGGGCCACTCAAGGACATTCAGAGACATGTCCCGAAGTCACTCCTGCGTTGTCTTGGCTGTGTGCTTAGGGCCGTAGTCCTGTTGGAAGGTGAACCTTCGCCCGTGTCTGAGGTCCTGAGTGCTCTAGAGTAGGTTTTCATCAAGGATCTCTCTGTACTTTGCTCCCTTCATCTTTCCCTCGATCCTGACTAGTCTCCCAGTCCCTGCCGCTGACAAAATTCCCACATCATGATTCTGCCACCACCATGCTTCACCGTAGGGATGGTGCCAGGTATCCTCCAGACGTGACGCTTGGCATTCAGGCCAAAAAGTTCAACTTTAATGCTGCAGACATTTCTTGGTACCCTTCCCCAGATCTATGACTCGATAAAATCCTGTCTCGGAGCTCTATGGACAATTCCTTCGACATCATGGCTTGGTTTTTGCTCTGACATGCACTGTCAACTTTGGGACCTTATATAGACAGGTGCGTGCCTCATGTCCAATCATTTGATTTTACCACAGGTGGTCTCCAATCAAGTTGTCAAAACGTCTCAAGAATGATTAATCGAAACATGATGCACCTGTGCTCAACTTCGAGTCTCATAGCAAAGGGTCTGAATACTTCTCGGCATTTCTGTTTTTTATTTGAAATAAATGTGTCAACATTTCCACAAACCTGTTTTTGCTTTGTCATTATGGAGTATTGTGTGTAGATTGATGAGGGAAAAAATGAATGTAATCAATTTTAGAATAAGGCTGTAACGTGACAAAATATGGAAAATTACTTTCCGAATTCACTGTATGTGCACGTTGTGCATTTTCCTTTTCAATAGTGATCTTAAAAAAATGGATTCCACTTTGACTCACGTTGGTTGAGCCCCCTCCACTTCCTTTCATGATCTATATTTATTTACAGACACTGTGGTAAACTACAGTTTAATCATATTTAAGTCAATTTAATATTCAAGTTAATTAACTGCCATGTGATTATCTGTATCGTGTAGGCAGGCCACTCTATTTCAATGAGACCACACATCCAGTACTAGGCACACTCTCATGCCCAACTTGGAGAGATAGGCTACTGAAGTTGAAGCAGTGATTCTGAGTGTGTGAATAATGCAAAATATATGTATTTTTAATACAATAGGTTGGCTAACGCATACAAAGCAGAAAGAGGACCGTTTCAAAATAATCTGTGGGAGAACAAAAATATTTTCATTGTCCGTCTGACCGCCCGTTCCCACCTGTAGCGTGAAGAATGAAGACAGAATGATCTCTGTCGAGACCCGCAGGTCTCACAGGCATCCCATGGGAAAGCAGCCCTCTAATGCAGTCAGTACACAACACTATGCTCATCGTGTTTTAGAAGGATCAGATGGTGACAGGGGTCCCAGCAGGGTCAGACAGCCAGGGAAGACTAGTCTACGTAGCTCAGGTGAATTTTGCAGTATGTTCAGTGAATGACGCAAAGTTCAATCTTGACTTGATGGGTAGACGTACAGTAGCTACATGATAGCAGCTTAAGCTTAAAGCTTCAGTCTGGGATCTGAGAAAAATTGTAATTTCAATTATTTAACCATTGATTCTATTATTGGATACTATAATGTAAAATAGGACACCAAGGTAATTCTTTGTCATGCCTCATTTTAGAAGGATCGTTTCAAAATTCACTCACACATGGGATGAACTTTTTATTTATTTTTTATTTTTTACAATGATGCCTAATTGTGTATTGAATTACATTGCTCTGTTTTTTGGCAGAGATTGGCAGAGATTAGGGATGAATAAAGTACAACTATAACCATAATCATATAAACAGAAATCTACACATTGTTATATGAAGACAAGTCCAGATATTTTGGCCAAGGTTTAGCAAATTGTTGTTTTTATTTACATATTTACAAGTAAATTTGGGTGGGCAGCAGGGATGTTTGCTCTGCTCTGCTCTCCTCTTATCCTACCTCATCTCTTCTCTTTTCCTCTGCTCTCTTATCCTCTCATCTCCTCTCCAGGCAATGACATGTTTTGACTTGCCATTCTTCAAGCTAAGGATCCAAAGGCCTTTTTGCGCTTATCGTTGACACCGATAAAAGACTGGCATATTCCTTCAAGGTCCAGTCTGTCCAGTTTATCCTGGTCCCTGTTACACATGGCCACATTGTTCAGCCTTGTTTGACTCGTCGAAGATCTAAGCCATGTCTTAAGCCTCCTCAGGGCACTACAACTCCTCTCAGTCTGTACAGAGGAGGCAGGGATGACCAGCAGAAGCCTTACTAAGGCTTCCACCTGACTGAAGAGACCTTTCACCTCTGGCACCATTTCCCAAATAATGCTAGCAACATCTGAGCTCGTTTGATATGTGTAATTAGCCCCAAACATGGCCAACTGCACCTGTAGTAGTTTTGAATTCAATTCAGGATACTCGTCTACCACCTTGTCCATGTCTCTGCGTAGCAGCACATTTTCAAGCTGCTGCAGCTTGTGGAATCCAGCTTAATCAAACCTCTCTATGAATTGAGTATTAACTGTGTCCAAGGCATTGTAAAATTGGGCTCTGTACAACGACTGGGCATCCGGGTGGATATCGGCTGCTGCCTGACCGGTGTAACGCCTTGTAGGTTTGAGGATATGAGGCATCTGAATAGGTTGTAGGTCCAACGTTGTTGACCTACAGTTGCTTTTGTGAACAAGACATCAAAGTGCTCCTCTGTGCTCCTCTAGTCCTGCATGCTTGTTTTGACATGGTCCACAGCCTCCAACATGCCTGAAACGGTCTGTTTCCTAAGCTGCGGGGAGGTGTTCAGGCACTACAAAACCCCCATCAGGTATTCAGCCATTACAAGGCTGAGCACAGTGTTCCCTTTTAGAAATGTTCCATGAAGACCATTAGCCTTAGTTATTCAAGGACTGTCAGCACTGATTCATACTGGCTGAGAACTGAGCGGATGGCAAAGGTGCGAACAGTCCACCTGGTGTGACAGAGAGGTTTCAACGAGTTGAAATAATGCTTTGATTTTGCGATTTCTTGGAAAAACAACTTGAACTTGCCAGATTGATTAAAGAAGCCCCCCAATTCATGAACCAGACCCATTGAATCTCTTACTATTGGAGAGGCTGCACAGTAACTAAGTTTGCACAGTCTGGACCACAGTGACAATACATAGCCAGCGGTCATTCTTTCCTTAAAATGGCTTGCACCCCCTGCAATCGTCCTGCCATGTTTGCGGCACATTCATAGGTTTGTCCTCTAACTTGGGACAGAGGAAGCCCTAGACGCATCATCACATCACATGCCATCTTGGCTATATTTTGCCCTGTCGTTGAAGACACTTCGTAGAGTCCCATGAATTCTTCCATTGTTTGTAGATCTGCATCTACAAAGCACAAACATATTGACTCCTGCTCAACTCCTGATATATCCTGGTTGCTATCAAACATTTTGACTCCTGCTCAACTCCTGATATATCTTGGGTGCCATCAATAATAAGTGCAAACCGGACCACTGGCATTGATGGTATTTCTGATACAATTTCTTTGACGATTGTATTTCCCACCAGCTTCAAAATGTAGTTTTGCATTTGGGGACTGGTGAAATCAAAGTGTCCTTTCAGCCAGTTGGTCAGCTCTACATTGCCCTCTGCCTTGTACTTTAGAAGCTGGCTGAAGTTCCCGCTCTCCTTATCAATGCTTCGAAAAGCCTTGCCAACTACTTCACACCCCCAACAATCTTCTTAAGATTTCTCCTCGCTTGTTGCTGCTGTCTTTCAAGCTCAAGTGAACGTTGCACATTAACAGGCTTTGGCTCCTGAATCTGAGTCATCACAGCTAATTTGTGACACTTGTTGTCTTTATGCGCTCTACATTTCTCCAGTGCCGCCTTCCAATTTTGAAAGCCAGTCTTGACTGAAAGCTGAATCTGCTTTTGACACAAGCTTAGACTTTTGTGTTGCAAAGTATTTAGCACAATAGAAACAGAGAACCCCCTTTAACTTCTTATGGGAAGGTGGGATGGTAGCGTCCCACCTGGCCAACATTTGGTGAAATTGCAGAGCGCAAAATTCAAACTACAGAATAATAAATATTTAACTTGCATAAAATCACAAGTGTAATACATCAAAATAAAGCTTAACTTATTGTTAATCCAGCCGCTGTGTCAGATTTCAAAAGGCTTTACAGCGAAATCACACCATGCGATTATTTGAGGACAGCGCCCCGCATACAAAAGCATGAAAAACATATTTCAACCAGGCAGGTGAGCCACGAAAGTCAGCAATAGTGATATAATAAATGCCTTACCTTTCATGATCTTCTTCTGTTGGCACTCGAAAATGTCCAAGTTACATAACAAATGGTCCTTTTGTTTGATAATGTCCTTCTTTATATCCATAAAAACTCAGTTTAGCTGGCGCGCTTCAGTCAATAATCCACCCAGTTTCCCTCCATCAAAATGCATACAAAATGAATCCCAAACGTTGCTAATAAACTTTTCCAAACAAATCAAACAATGTTTATAATCAAACCTTAGGTACCCTAATACGTAAATAAACTATACATTTAAGACGGACAATTGTTATTGTCTTTACCGGAGAAAAATACCAAAGAACATGTTCTCTTCCACGCGCTATGTAACACTACAGCCAAAATGGGAGCCACCTAGAAAAACTACCATGGCTCATTTTTCCAAAAACCAGCATGAAACTCTTTCTAAAGACTGTTGACATCTAGTGGAAGCCCTAGGAACTGCAAGCTGGGAGGATTTCGCCTTATAATAAAAGTGACAGCCATTGAAAACAGTGGTAGGCTGAAAGATTTTTTGGGGGTATGGTTTGTCCTCGGGTTTTTGCCTCCCATATCAGTTCTGCTATACTCACAGACAATTTGAACAGTTTTAGAAACTGTAGAGTGTTCTATTGTATGCATATCCTAGCTTCTGGGCCTGAGTAACAGGCAGTTTACTTTGGGCACGCTTTTCATCCGGATGTGAAAATACTGCCCCCTACCCAAGAGAGGTTAAGGGGAGGCTGAAAGTAGAGTGTCTTATTTGATAGGGAATCCCACCACACCTTCTCTGCTGTGCAATCCGGTTTCCAAGCTGGTCACGGGTGCACCTCAGCCACGCTCAAGGTACTAAATGATATCATAACCGCCATCGATAAAAGATTGTACTGTGCAGCCGTCTTCATCGACCTGGCCAAGGCTTTCGACTCTGTCAAGAATCATATTCTTATCGGCACACTCAACAGCCTTGGTTTCTCAAATGACTGCCTCGCCTGGTTCACCAACAACTTCTCAGACAGAGTTCAGTGTGTCAAATCGGAGGGCCTGTTGTCCGAACCTCTGGCTGTCTCTATGGGGGTGCCACAGGGTTCAATTCTCGGGCTGATCAATTCTCGGGCTGACTATGATGTCGCTCTTGCTGTGGGTGATTCCCTGATCCACCTCTACGCAGATGACTCCATTCTGTATACATCTGGCCCTTCTTTGGACACTGTGTTAACAAACCTCCAAACAAGCTTCAATGCCATACAACACTCCTTCCATGGCCTCCAACTGCTCTTAAACGCAAGTAAAACTAAATGCATGCTTTTCGACCGTTCGCTGCCCGCACTGGCCCACCCGACTAGCATCACTACTCTGGACAACTACAAATACCTAGGTGTCTGGCTAGCCTGTAAACTCTCCTTCCAGACTCATATTAAACATCTCCAATCCAAAATTAAATCTAGAATCGGCTTTCTATCCCACAACAAAGCCTCTTTTACTCACACCGCCAAACGTAAATCCTGTTTGGGATAGAGTAAACTGCCTCCTTCTCAGTCCCAAATGCTAAAATATGCATATTATTAGTATTGATATTGGGTAGAAAACACTCTGAAGTTTCTAAAACTGTTTGAATGATGTCTGTGAGTATAACAGAACTCATATGGCAGGCAAAAACCTGAGAAAAATCCAACCAGGAAGTGGGAAATCTGAGGTTTGTAGTTTTTCAAAGCTTGGCCTACTGAATACTCCGTGCCTATGGGGTCAAGTTGCACTTCCTAAAGCTTCCACTAGATGTCAACTGTCTTTAGAAACTTGTTTCAGGCATCTGCTATAAAGGAGGGGGGAATGGGAGCGGAATGAGTCAGTGGTCTGGCAGAGTGTCTCATGCTCGTGACGTTCGGTCCCGACAGAGTTAGCTCTTGTTCCAGTGTTTTTACGAAGGACAATGGAATTCTCCGGTTGGAACATTATTGAAGTTTTATGTTAAAAACATCCTAAAGATTGATTCCATACATCATTTGACATGTTTCTACGACCTGTAACGGAGCTTTTCAAGTTTTTGTCTGGACGTAGTGTTCGCACCTCATGAAGATGGATTACTGGACTGAACAAGCTAACAACAAGTGGCTATTTGGACATAAATTATGGACTTTATGGAACAAATCAGTAATTTATTGTCGAGCTGGGATTCCTGGGAGTGCATTCTGATGAAGATCATCAAAGGTAAGTGAATATTTATAATGTTATTTCTAACTTCTGTTGACTCCAACATGGCGGATATTTCTTTGGCTGGTGTAAGGGATTTCTTCCATTGACGGAGAGGCGGACCAAAGCGCAGCGTGGTTATTCTGATTCATGTTTAATTCAAAGATAAACACGAACACAACAAAACAAGAAATGTGAAAACCCAAAACAGCCCCATCTGGTGCAAACACAGAGACAGGAACAATCACCCACAAACACACAGTGAAACCCAGGCTACCTAAGTATGATTCTCAATCAGAGACAACTAATGACACCTGCCTCTGATTGAGAACCATACTAGGCCGAAACATAGAAATACCCAAATCATAGAAAAACAAACATAGACTGCCCACCCCAACTCACGCCCTGACCATACTAAATAATGACAAAACAAAGGAAATAAAGGTCAGAACGTGACAGCTGGATTGGGCTCTGAGCGCCATACTCAGATTATGCTTTTTCCGTAAAGTTTTTTTGAAATCTGACACAGCGGTTGCATTAAGTAGAATCTATCTTTAATTTTGTGAATAACACTTGTATCGTTTATCAATGTTAATTATGAGTATTTCTGGAATTTGATGGCTATCTGCAAAATCACTGGATGTTTTGGAATCAAAACATTACTGCACGTAACACGCCAATGTTAACTGAGATTTTGGGATATAAATATGCACATGTATTGTGTGTATTGTGTAACATGATGTCCTACGAGTGTCATCTGATGAAGATCATCAAAGGTTAGTGATTCATTTGATCTATATTTCTGCTTTTTGTAACTCCTATCTTTTGCTGGAAAAATGGCTATGTGTTTTTACAAGTTGGCTCCGACCTAACATAATCATATGTTGTGCTTTCGCTGTGAAGCCTTTTTGAAATCGGACACGGTGGGTAGATTAACAAGAAGTTTATCTTTCATTTGCTGTACTGGACTTAATTAATGTGTGAAAGTTACATATTTCAAAACAATATTTTTGAATTTCGCACCCTGCCTTTTCAGTGGAATGTTGTCGAGGGGTTCCGCTAGCGCTAGAAAGGATGACCTAGTAAAACTGACTATCCTACCGATCCTCGACTTTGGCGATGTCATTTGCAAAATAGCCTCCAAAACTTTACTCAGCAAACTGGATGCAGTCTATCACAGTGCCATCCGTTTTGTCACCAAAGCCCCATATACCACCCACCACTGCGACCTCTATGCTCTAATCGCTTGGCCCTCGCTACATATTTGTTGCTAGACTGGCTTCGGGGCATCTACAGTGGGGAGAACAAGTATTTGATACACTGCCGATTTTGCAGGTTTTCCTACTTACAAAGCATGTAGAGGTCTGTAATTTTTATCATAGGTACACTTCAACTGTGAGAGACGGAATCTAAAACAAAAATCCAGAAAATCATATTTTATTAATTAATTTGCATTTTATTGCATGCCATAAGTATTTGTTACATCAGAAAAGCAGAACTTAATACTTGGTACAGAAACCTTTGTTTGCAATTACAGAGATCATACGTTTCCTGTAGTTCTTGACCAGGTTTGCACACACTGCAGCAGGGATTTTGGCCCACTCCTCCATACAGACCTTCTCCAGATCCTTCAGGTTTCAGGGCTGTCGCTGGGCAATACGGACTTTCAGCTCCCTCCAAAGATTTTCTATTGGGTTCAGGTCTGGAGACTGGATAGGCCACTCCAAGACCTTGAGATCCTTCTTACGGAGCCACTCGTTAGTTGCCTTGGCTGTGTTTTTCGGGTCATTGTCATGCAGGAAGACCCAGCCACGAACCATGTTCAATGCTCTTACTGAGGGAAGGAGGTTGTTGGCAAAGATCTCAAGATACATGGCCCCATCCATCCTACCCTCAATACGGTGCAGTCGTCCTTTCCCCTTTTTAGAAAAACATCCCCAAAGAATGATGTTTCCACCTCCATGCTTCATGGTTGGGATGGTGTTCTTGGGGTTGTACTCATCCTTCTTCTTCCTCCAAACACGGCGAGTGGAGTTTAGACCAAAAAGCTCTATTTTCATCAGACTACATGACCTTCTCCCATTCTTCCTCTGGATCATCCAGATGGTCATTGGCATACGTCAGACGGGCCTGGACATGCGCTGACTTGAGCAGGGGTACCTTGCGTGCGCTGCAGGATTTTAATCCATGACGGCGTAGTGTGTTACTAATGATTTTCTTTGAGACTGTGGTCCCAGTTCTCTTCAGGTCATTGACCAGGTACTGCCGTGTAGTTCTGGGCTGATCCCTCACCTTCCTCATGATAATTGATGCCCCACGAGGTGAAATCTTGCATGGAGCCCCAGACTGAGGGTAAATGACCGTCATCTTGAACTTCTTCAATTTCTAATAATTGCGCCAAGAGTTGTTGTTTATACAGGTAACGAGTTCAAACAGGTGCAGTTAATACAGGTAATGAGTGGAGAACAAATCAAATCAAATCAAATCCAATTTTATTTGTCACATACACATGGCTAGCAGATGTTAATGCGAGTGTAGCGAAATGCTTGTGCTTCCAGTTCCGACAATGCAGTAATAACCAACAAGTAATCTAACTAACAATTCCAAAACTAATATCTTATACACAGTGTAAGGGGATAAAGAATATGTACATAAAGATATGAATGAGTGATGGTGCAGAGCAGCATAGGCAAGATACAGTAGATGGTATCGAGTACATTATATACATATGAGATGAGTATGTAAACAAAGTGGCATAGTTAAAGTGGCTAGTGATACATGTATTACATAAGGATGCAGTAGATGATAGGGTACAGTATATACGTATACATATGAGATGAATAATGTAGGGTATGTAAACATTATATTAGGTAGCATTGTTTAAAGTGGCTAGTGATATATTTTACATCCTTTCCCATCAATTCCCATTATTGAAGTGGCTGGAGTTGAGTCAGTGTGTTGGCAGCAGCCACTCAATGTTAGTGGTTGCTGTTTAACAGTCTGATGGCCTTGAGATAG
Source organism: Oncorhynchus masou masou (assembly GCF_036934945.1). Lineage (NCBI taxonomy): Eukaryota > Metazoa > Chordata > Actinopteri > Salmoniformes > Salmonidae > Oncorhynchus > Oncorhynchus masou. Next base: position 50,326,420 of record NC_088233.1, read on the forward strand.
AAGCTGTTTTTCAGTCTCTCGGTCCCAGCTTTGATGCACCTGTACTGACCTCGCCTTCTGGATGATAGCGGGGTGAACAGGCAGTGGCTCGGGTGGGTGTTGTCCTTGATGATCTTTATGGCCTTCCTGTAACATCGGGTGGAGTAGGTGTCCTAGTTTGCCCCCTGTGATACGTTGTGCAGACCTCACTACCCACTGGAGAGCCTTACGGTTGTGGGCAGAGCAGTTGCCGTACCAGGCGGTGATACAGCCCGCCAGGATGCTCTCGATTGTGCATCTGTAGAAGTTTGTGAGTGTTTTTGGTGACAAGCCGAATTTCTTCAGCCTCCTGAGGTTGAAGAGGTGCTGCTGTGCCTTCTTCACGATGCTGTCTGTGTGGGTGGACCAATTTAGTTTGTCTGTGATGTGTATGCCGAGGAACTTAAAACTTACTACCCTCTCCACTACTGTTCCATCGATGTGGATAGGGGGGTGTTCCCTCTGCTGTTTCCTGAAGTCCACAATCATCTCCTTAGTTTTGTTGACGTTGAGTGTGAGGTTATTGTCCTGACACCACACTCCTTATTCACCTCACCTCCTCCCTGTAGGCCGTCTCGTCGTTGTTGGTAATCAAGCCTACCACTGTTGTGTCGTCGGCAAACTTGATGATTGAGTTGGAGGCGTGCGTTGCCGCGCAGTCGTGGGTGAACAGGGAGTACAGGAGAGGGCTCAGAACGCACCCTTGTGGGGCCCCAGTGTTGAGGATCAGCGGGGTGGAGATGTTGTTGCCTACCCTCACCACCTGGGGGCGGCCCGTCAGGAAGTCCAGTACCCAGTTGCACAGGGCGGGGTCGAGACCCAGGGTCTCGAGCTTGATGACGAGCTTGGGGGTGTACTATGGTGTTAAATGCCGAGCTGTAGTCGATGAACAGCATTCTCACATAGGTATTCCTCTTGTCCAGATGGGTTCGGGCAGTGTGCAGTGTGGTTGAGATTGCGTCGTCTGTGGACCTATTTGGGCGGTAAGCAAATTGGAGTGGGTCTAGGGTGTCGGGTAGGGTGGAGGTGATATGGTCCTTGACTAGTCTCTCAAAGCACTTCATGATGACGGAAGTGAGTGCTACTGGGCGGTAGTCGTTTAGCTCAGTTACCTTAGCTTTCTTGTGAACAGGAACAATGGTGGCCCTCTTGAAGCATGTGGGAATAGCAGACTGGTATAGGGATTGATTGAATATGTCCGTAAACACACCAGCCAGCTGGTCTGCGCATGCTCTGAGGGCGTGGCTGGGGATGCCGTCTGGGCCTGCAGCCTTGCGAGGGTTAACACGTTTAAATGTTTTACTCACCTCGGCTGCAGTGAAGGAAAGACCGCATGTTTCCGTTGCAGGCCGTGTCAGTGGCACTGTATTGTCCTCAAAGCGGGCAAAAAAGTTATTTAGTCTGCCTGGGAGCAAGACATCCTGGTCCGTGACTGAGCTGGATTTCATCTTGTAATCCGTGATTGACTGTAGACCCTGCCACATACCTCTTGTGTCTGAGCCGTTGAATTGAGATTCTACTTTGTCTCTATACTGACGCTTAGCTTGTTTGATAGCCTTATGGAGGGAATAGCTGCACTGTTTGTATTCGGTCATGTTACCAGTCACCTTGCTCTGATTAAATGCAGTGGTTCGCGCTTTCAGTTTCACGCGAATGCTGCCATCAATCCACGGTTTCTGGTTAGGGAATGTTTTAATCGTTGCTATGGGAACGACATCTTCAACGCACGTTCTAATGAACTCGCACACCGAATCAGCGTATTCGTCAATGTTGTTGCCTGACGCAATACGAAACATGTCCCAGTCCACGTGATGGAGGCAGTCTTGGAGTGTGGAATCAGCTTGGTCGGACCAGCGTTGGACAGACCTCAGCGTGGGAGCTTCTTGTTTTAGTTTCTGTCTGTAGGCAGGGATCAGCAAAATGGAGTCGTGGTCAGCTTTTCCGAAAGGGGGGCGGGGCAGGGCCTTATATGCGTCGCGGAAGTTAGAATAACAGTGATCCAAGGTTTTGCCAGCCCTGGTGGCGCAATCGATATGCTGATACATTTTAGGGAGTCTTGTTTTCAGATTAGCCTTGTTAAAATCCCCAGCAACAATGAATGCCGCCTCAGGATGTATCGATTCCAGTTTGCAAAGAGTCAAACAAAGTTCGTTCAGAGCCATCGATGTGTCTGCTTGGGGGGGAATATATAAGGCTGTGATTATAGTCGAAGAGAATTCTCTTGGTAGATAATGCGGTCTACATTTGATTGTGAGGAATTCTAAATCAGGTGAACAGAAGGATTTGAGTTCCTGTATGTTTCTGTGATCACACCACGTCTCGTTAGCCATAAGGCATACGCCCCCACCACTCTTCTTACCAGAAAGGTGTTTGTTTCTGTCGGCGCGATGTGTGGGCTTCTTAAAGAAAAACTAACAGGTCTGTGAGAGCCGGAATTCTTACTGGTTTGTAGGTGATCAAATACTTATGTCATGCAATAAAATTCAAATGAATTACTTAAAAATCATACAATGTGATTTTCTGGATTTTTGTTTTAGATTCCGTCTATCACAGTTGAAGTGTACCTATGATAAAAATTACAGACCTCTACATGCTTTGTAAGTAGGAAAACCTGAAAAATTGGCAGTGTATCAAATACTTGTTCTCCCCACTGTATAAGTCTTTTCTAGGTAAAGCTTTGCCTTATCTCTGCTCACTGGTCAACGATAACAACACACACACGTAGCAAGTGCTCCAGCAGGTATATCTCACTGGTCATTCCCAAAGCCACTATTTTTTATATCAATATATTGGGGAGTTGCATTTTGAGCATATTTGATGGTGATGTCCCCCCCTAATATATATTATAATTACTGTCCTGCTTGAGACAAAAATAAAAAGATGGAAGGAAGTTGGAAAATAACCTCACACTCAACGTCAACAAAACTAAGGAGATGATTGTGGACTTCAGGAAACAGCATTGGGAACACCCCCCTATCCACATCGATGGAACAGTAGTGGAGAGGGTAGTAAGTTTTAAGTTCCTCGGCATACACATCACAGACAAACTGAATTGGTCCACCCACACAGACAGCATCGTGAAGAAGGCGCAGCAGCGCCTCTTCAACCTCAGGAGGCTGAAGAAATTCGGCTTGTCTCCAAAAGCACACACAAACTTCTACAGATGCACAATCGAGAGCATCCTGGCGGGCTGTATCACCGCCTGGTACGGCAACTGCTCCCCCCACAACCGTAAGGCTCTCCAGAGGGTAGTGAGGTCTGCACAACGCATCACCGGGGGCAAACTACCTGCCCTCCAGGACACCTACACCACCCGATGTTACAGGAAGGCCATAAAGATCATCAAGGACACCAACCACCCGAGCCACTGCCTGTTCACCCCGCTATCATCCAGAAGGCAAGGTCAGTACAGGTGCATCAAAGCTGGGACCGAGAGACTGAAAAACAGCTTCTATCTCAAGGCCATCAGACTGTTAAACAGCCACCACTAACATTGAGTGGCTGCTGCCAACACACTGACTCAACTCCAGCCACATTAATAATGGAAAATTATGTAAAATATATCACTAGCCACTTTAAACAATGCTACTTAATATAATGTTTACATACCCTACATTATTCATCTCATATGTATACGTATATACTGTACTCTATATCATCTACCGCATCTTTATGTAATACATGTATCACTAGCCACTTTAACTATGCCACTCTGTTTACATACTCATCTCATATGTATATACTGTACTCGAGACCATCTACTGTATCTTGCCTATGCTGCTCTGTACCATCACTCATTCATATATCCTTATGTACATATTCTTTATCCCCTTACACTTGTGTGTATAAGACAGTAGTTTTGGAATTGTTAGTTAGATTACTTGTTGGTTATTACTGCATTCTCGGAACTAGAAGCACAAGCATTTCGCTACACTCGCATTAACATCTGCTAACCATGTGTATGTGACAAATAAAATTTGATTTGATTTGAAGTTGTGTTGGGGAGAGAGTTTAGTTATAGACTAGACTGTTACGGGTCGGGCATGCAGGTTGGCTCGGATTTGCTGAAATTTGATATAGAGGATGTCTTAAAGACAATCAAAAGTTGTCTTTGTACTTTGTTCAAAGTTGTAGAGTTGTGTAGAGTTGTTCATTTGTTAGGCTATTGGTTATAGGTGTATAGTCAATTGATCGATAATATAATAACACTCTTAACTAAAAAGTTTATTTTTAAATTTACACTATGTAAAATCTATGAGAATAGAAAGGTTCAGAACTTTTGTGAAACTTAACAGCACAGTTGAGAAATATATGGCAAATCGAAATCGAAACTGGATGGTGTTCAGAGATAGATGGGAGGGGTTGAAGGAGCTGAAGGATGGGACTTAAAAAAAAAAGATAACAATTGTAAAATATACTGCGTCCCCCCACTTCTAAAACAAGACTGGGGGCTTTCCCAGCCATTTTACCCACGGACCGGGGTTTACATTTGAGTAAGGTGGGGGTTAAGTGCCTTGCTCAAAGGCACATTGACATATTTTTCACAAAGTAATCTCGGGGGGCTCGAACAAACGACCTTCCGGTTACTTCCGGTTCGCTCTAAATAGAGTTTCAATCGGTGACGTCACTTGCTCTGAGACCTTGAAGTCATAGTTCTCCTTGCTCTGCAGGGGTTAGGCTTTTGTGGAGCGATGGGTAACGTTAACGATGCTTCGTGGGTGACTGTTGTTGATGTGTGCAGAGGGTCCCTGGTTCGCGCCCGGGTATGGGCGAGGGGACGGTCTAAAGTTGTACTCTTATACTAAGCTACCTGGTTGAATTTCCCCCAGTCCCTTGTGATACGTTGTGTTCCTTGCTGTTCCTTTTACCTTAGCAGGCTTGAAACACCCATGTCAATCAGCAATCAGAGGAACGTTAACCAATTGTTGCCTATGGGGTGACGCTTCCACTGGCACAGTAGGCTATTTAAAAGCCAGTTTGCGGTCAGAGCGCACGGACCATCATTACATGAGAAGATGGAGAGTTTCAGGTATCTGTTTTGAACGTATGAAAAGTTTACCATACCATGTTTGCAACTATGTATCTTTAATTTTTTTGGAACATATTTTACGTCTGGAACGAAATAGTGGATATGCAAACGGCACTGGGGGACACTTGGAACCATAACATCAGCACTTATAACCGGTCCTCTACGGACCCAGACCGCTTCAGCAGCCTGGAGGACATAGATATGACCGCGGACGGCAGTCCAGCGCTTCGAATCATGATATCAATCGTGTATTCTGTGGTTTGCGCAGCGGGTTTGGTGGGGAATTTGTTAGTCGTTTTCTTAATGAAAGTGAGACAAGGAAGAAAAAGGTCCACCATACACTTTTTTGTTCTTAATCTGGCCATGACGGACTTCCAGTTTGTCCTGACCCTGCCTTTCTGGGCTGTGGACACTGCTCTGGACTTCAGCTGGCCGTTTGGGAACGCGATGTGCAAGATCATTCTCTCCGTTACTGTTATGAACATGTACGCTAGTGTGTTCTTCCTCACTGCTATGAGTGTTACGCGCTACTGGTCCGTTGCCTCGGCTCTTAAGGACCGCACTAGACACAGATATTGTTCGGTGAGATGGGTAAGCGCAGTGCTATGGGTCTTTGCCACTGTGGCCACCGCTCCAACGGCTATTTTCTCCAATATGACAAACATCGCTGGGGAGAAGCTCTGCCTTTTGCGGTTCCCGGAGGGCCAGCACTGGCTGGCATTATATCACTTACAAAAAATCATAATTGCCTTTGTTTTCCCCATGCTCATAGTAACAATTTGCTATTTGATGCTCCTACGATTCGTTCGCCTGAGGAGTATGAACAACAACCATCCTAAACGGAGTAACAGAGTCACTAAATCAGTTACCATTGTGGTTCTTTCATTCTTTTTGTGTTGGATGCCAAATCACGCCATCACTTTCTGGGGCGTCCTGGTCAAATTTAATGTGGTGAACTGGGACAAGTCTTATTATATGGTTCACACCTATGTTTTCCCTGTGACCGTGTGCCTGGCACATGCCAATAGTTGCTTGAACCCAGTTTTATATTGTCTCATGCGAAGAGAGTTCAGGAAAATGCTGAAGGATTTATTCTGGCGGGTTTCCTCACCTGCGAACAGCTGCCAAATACGTCCCTTTTCCGCAACTCGAAAAGCCTCTGTCCACGGTGACACACAAATACCTTTGAATGTCATAGACACCGACCTCTGTCAACTATCCATTGTAAATGGGCAATGTGACGCATTAGCGGAGGACAGCCAACCATAAAGGTAACTTAATGCGTAAAACCAGAGCTCTAAACCGCTTCGTAAAATAATTAGTTTTTTTACTGTCAAAAGAGTCAAATATTACGAAATGTATTATCATCGTCTCAATGCATAGGACTAAGATGAGAACATTAACTTTTCTAAATTAACACTATTTAAGTTTATAAATGATGATATTCTATCGTGTAGCCTACCAAATTGCGCATAAGATGCCAGCTGCGCCAAGCAAATATTTGTCTCGGTGACTGGCCTCAGCCCCTATGTGACTTCAAAATGATTTCTACCTATGTACATAATTTAAGTTGAGGCCTACTTGGGGATCTATTGAATCTGTATCGCGGAAGTTCAGCGTAACAGCTTGATTGAAATGTATTAAGGCAATATTCCCGCATTGGCAGACTGCATTCATAGTAAACGCAGTATATGTCGGCTCAATCGGGAATTACCTTTACATTTCTGTCGCAGAATGTGTAAAGCTTCAACAATACAGATGATTGAAAAGCCCTTGACCTTGCTAAATCAATGGTATATTGTCGTTACATTGCGCTTTTGGGCTGTTTCTAAATCGAACAAAAACGTTGGCTACTGCCTGAACGCCTGGTGTGATTTCCATGGCTATTGGTTGTCGTAAGTGTGTAAGTGTGGTATAGTAAGTGTGGTATAGGCCTAGGTGTATTTTGAGAAAAATATTGTTATTTCCATTTTGCAAAGTAAAATGCAAGTGTCAGTCATTTTCAGTAATTCACAGTATTTCATTAACAGATACTTTGCAACTTTGTGACTAGGGATTCAAATTTTCCCGGAAACTTTCCAACTTTCAGTACCGGGGTTACTTCATATGTATCCCTTGAGTCTCGGAAAGTACGGCGAAAATCCGAAGTGCCCAATTCAAAGCGTTTAAAACCAAAATATTGCCACTATGCCAGGGTTCTGCCCAAATAATAAGGGCGCTGTGCCACCTTGTCGACTGGGCTGCACCACTGTGTAAAGATTTCAGAGCAAATTAAACGGATATTTAGTAATGAACTATCTTTGATCGCCAATGACACTGTTGTGAATTAAATTCCATAAATGTCGAGCATTATCATGTTCCTCAATTAATGTAGTGCATATCTCGATACAGAGCGCGCTCAGGACGCACAGAGCGCACCCCGAGTATAGCGTTGTCTGATCATGCAAACTTGCTAAGCTTGCTAGATAACCTCCTTCAACTAATGACATAATATATTCTATATTTGGCAAAATCGAGTTGATGATTATACAGATAGTATATCAGGAAATTAGCAACAGAGAGATTTAAGAGTATAAATTGTTAAAAATGTCAAGGTATCTTAACAGGAACCAACTCTAAAAATATCCATATCTTCTTTCATACGGTCTGTTGATCACGCATACCGAAGCTCTCATCTGGGCAGCAACTATACAGTAAATTGTTAACAGACTGTGACAGAGATGCTTATATAGGGAATTGTGCACAGGCCTATCAAATGTGTGACTGTCTGTAGAGCCACAATGACAGCTCAAATAGGCACACGTTATTTTACAGGCTCTATTGTAGGGGTTTCCTGTCGGGCAGAGCTCTCCTTCCTGGAGAGCCACCATCCTGTATGTTTTCACTTCTAGCGCACCTGATTCTAATAATTATCTAGTTGATAAGAATCAGATTAGTTACAACTGGAGTTGGAGTGAAAACCTAAAGGAGGGTAGCGGTGTCAATTCTGTGTGTGCTTTGAATTTATGGCAACTTTGTATGAAGTAAATACCTAGGCTAATGGCTTCCATGTGATAACCTGTTTGGATAATGTGTTTTTATTTTTTTCGCTAATCTGCATGTTGTGTATTTTGTGGAATTTCATTAGTGCAACATTGGCTATTTTCCCGGGTCTTGGCATTTATTTTTTCTGGGAATATAAAGAGGGTACCTGGGACAGTTTAAACATGTTACTTCTTAGTTGTGACTGTAGCCTATGCCCATTCCAATAATTGATATAGTCTATACACTAGAATACTTATTTGGTGGCACTGTGTTGATGCCACTGTGCCTCATTCTTGAAAGTCCCCCACCGTTGTAATAAAAAATATTTCAGAAGCTATAGCAATGCATTTATTAATGTCTACATTTGTTTTTTCCACATTTATTCTATTACAGACAACTTGATGCATACAAAATGAAAAAATATTTACTTTTCCCCCTTAAAGTATAAATTTTTTGAGATTCCTAATGTTGCTGTCCCCACTACAACAGCAAAAAAATACGATCCGAAGACACCGATCTTTGAGCTAACGTAGGCTAATGCAATTAGCATGAGGTTGTAAGTAACAAGAACATTTCCCAGGACATAGACATATCTGATATTGGCAGAAAGCTTAAATTCATGTTAATCTAACTGCACTGTCCAATTTACAGTAATTATTACAGTGAAATAATACCATGCTATTGTTTGAGAAGAGGGCACCATTTTGAACATGAAAAGTTATTAATAAACAAATTAGGCACATTTGGGCAGTCTTAATAACGTTTTTGAACAGAAATACAATGGTTCATTGGATCAGTCTAAAGCGTTGCACATACACTGCTCCATCTAGTGGCCAAAATCTAAATTGCACCTGGGCTGGAATAATACATTATGGCCATTCTCTTGCATTTCAAAGATAATGGTACAAACATTTTTTTCAAAATAATGTTTTTTTCCTTCTTTATATTATCTTTTATCAGATCTATTGTGATATATTCTCTTACATTCCTTTCACATTTCCACAAACTTAAAAGTGTTTCCTATCAAATGGTACCAAGACTATGCAAATCCTTGCTTCAGGGCCTGTAATTGTGTCCTGGAAACATTTAATTGAAATACTGTATACAGTGCCTTGCGAAAGTATTCGGCCCCCTTGAACTTTGCGACCTTTTGACACATTTCAGGCTTCAAACATAAAGATATAAAACTGTATTTTTTGTGAAGAATCAACAACAAGTGGAACACAATCATGAAGTGGAACGACATTTATTTGATATTTCAAACTTTTTTAACAAATCAAAAACTGAAAAATTGGGCGTGCAAAATTATTCAGCCCCCTTAAGTTAATACTTTGTAGCGCCACCTTTTGCTGCGATTACAGCTGTAAGTCGCTTGGGGTATGTCTCTATCAGTTTTGCACATCGAGAGACTGAATTTTTTTCCCATTCCTCCTTGCAAAACAGCTCAAGCTCAGTGAGGCTGGATGGAGAGCATTTATGAACAGCAGTTTTCAGTTCTTTCCACAGATTCTCGATTGGATTCAGGTCTGGACTTTGACTTGGCCATTCTAACACCTGGATATGTTTATTTTTTAACCATTCCATTGTAGATTTTGCTTTATGTTTTGGATCATTGTCTTGTTGGAAGACAAATCTCCGTCCCAGTCTCAGGTCTTTTGCAGACATTCTTCCAGAATGGTCCTGTATTTGGCTCCATCCATCTTCCCATCAATTTTAACCATCTTCCCTGTCCCTGCTGAAGAAAAGCATGATGCTGCCACCACCATGTTTGACAGCGGGTATGGTGTGTTCAGGGTGATGAGGGTGATGAGCTGTGTTGCTTTTACACCAAACATAACGTTTTGCATTGTTGCCAAAAAGTTCAATTTTGGTTTCATCTGACCAGAGCACCTTCTTCCACATGTTTGGTGTGTCTCCCAGGTGGCTTGTGGCAAACTTTAAACAACACTTTTTATGGATATCTTTAAGAAATGGCTTTCTTCTCACCACTCTTCCATAAAGGCCAGATTTGTGCAATATACGACTGATTGTTGTCCTATGGACAGAGTCTCCCACCTCAGCTGTAGATCTCTGCAGTTCATCCAGAGTGATCATGGGCCTCTTGGCTGGATCTCTGATCAGTCTTCTCCTTGTATGAGCTGAAAGTTTAGAGGGACGGCCAGGTCTTGGTAGATTTGCAGTGTTCTGATACTCCTTCCATTTCAATATTATCGTTTGCACTGTGCTCCTTGGGATGTTTAAAGCTTGGGAAATCTTTTTGTATCCAAATCCGGCTTTAAACTTCTTCACAACAGTATCTTGGACCTGCCTGGTGTATTCCTTGTTCTTCATGATGCTCTCTGCACTTTTAACGGACCTCTGAGACTATCACAGTGCAGGTGCATTTATACGGAGACTTGATTACACACAGGTGGATTGTATTTATCATCATTAGTCATTTAGGTCAACATTGGATCATTCAGAGATCCTCACTGAACTTCTGGAGAGAGTTTGCTGCACTGAAAGTAAAGGGGCTGAATAATTTTGCACGGCCAATTTTTGATTTGTTAAAAAAGTTTGAAATATCCAATAAATGTCGTTCCACTTCATGATTGTGTCCCACTTGTTGTTGATTCTTCACAAAAAAAATACAGTTTTATATCTTTATGTGTGAAGCTTGAAATGTGGCAAAAGGTCGCAAAGTTCAAGGGGGCCGAATACTTTCGCAAGGCACTGTAATTCCATTAATTCCTGTGAAGGACTGCTCCTACTAGGGAGTGCCAATATGGCCAATCGGTGGCTTCAAAGCCTCCCAATGGCCAGGGTTTATTTACATCATTGACTTGTTTTATTATGAACTACAAGTAGAGCTTTGGAAACGAGTGCTGTAAATATTATAACATTTTCTGTGACTGATGCCTGTGAAATACATGTACTCTTCGCTAAACAAATGTAATGACTGATATGTCAACCAATACATTTGCATAATACAATTATTTCTCATGGCCATTTTTTGTCTTATTTAGCAGTGATGTTAACAAGTTTGGCTCAAATAAGTGGAAAATCATCAACACAATAAAAACTACACATTTTGGAAAACCGTCAGTGCCAAGGGTAAGACAGAACTGTCAGGAGCTAATATACGATAAGTGAATTTGTCCAAATACTTATGACTTCTTCAAAAGGAGGGACTAGATACACAAGGTGCTTTCATTTCTGAATGGTAAAAGCAGTGGTGTAAAGTACTTAAGTAAAAAATACTTTAAAGTACTACTTAAGTCGTTTTTATCTGGATATGTACTTTACTATTTATATTTTTGACAACTTTTACTTTTACTTCACTACATGGTTCAATTCGCACACTAATGAAAAAAACTTCCCTGGTCATCCCTACTGCCTCTGATCTGGCGGACTCCCTTTACACAAATGCTTTGTTTTTAAATGATGATGCACACTTATTTCCAGTTTCAACCCACGTGGGTGTTGTTTTCCAAGTTAAGGTTATCCTGATCTCTAACAAATGACTTCACATTTTATAACCCTTTTATAACCTGCCAATCTCTACAAAGTCAAACGCCATAACCTTAATAATCTAGCACACACCAGTTGACCTGCCTCTATCGATTCACTTTAGACATAATCACTGAAAGGGTCTACATGGCTGAGGGGCTATAATGTATATGCTATAGAAATCCCCATGGTATTTGTGAAATGGAGTAATGGGGGGATCATGAAACTATTGACAACCTTTTGTGCGATTATTAAGGGCTATAGAGATCCTCAAGGCTACGCATACACACTATTGTACTGCTCAAGGCACATTACTGTAACAGTCAGTGTACCAAGTCCGCTGAAATGTCTCTATAGGTTTCAATTTCATAGCTCATTTACTGCCATCTCCAAGTCTGAATATGCTAGTTTGCATTGCCTAGGAGTAAACAATACTCAGTGGAAAGGCAAATGCAAGATGGTAGCCAATCAGTCTGTCCGTTTGTATGTGTGATCCTTGAGATCAGAGTTTAAGAGTTTTTATGTTTTAATGACCCTGATCCTGTTTACAGAAGCAAATACTTTTTTATGTGAAGGTGGATGCTGTATATAACAACTATTATTTTTAGATCTCAGTCTCTATTTTACATTTCGGATTGAGAAGGCATTTATTTTTTTATACACCCTTCTGGAGTTGGTTGCTCACGGAGTCAGGAGCGTCTGTCTGCGCGCAAGGCCTGCTACTCGAAGCCAGGTGCGCACTGAAGGCTAGGAGCGGAGAAGCGCCTAATTAGATTGGAAAACCTGATGCACCGTGGGCGGTGGGAAAATATAGGTTGTTCTACACAACGTCTACTGATCGTTGGACACCTGTGCTGAAATACCTATAAAACCGGCATTATGTATCTGTCACTGTGCCTGCTCTTTACTCAATGCCGTCCTGGATTAAATAGGCTGAATGATCAAATGGTTGAGTGAGTTACCTTCGCTTTCTGCCCTACAATTTGCAAACACTCCGACGAGACCATCATGTCAATACCACCAGGAACTTGGTCTCTCTGCAATTACATTTCTACTATTCTCAAACGCAACTGGACCCACACTTGATGGCATACTTCCAAAATCTCAAACTATTGAATTACTTTTTTTTCTGTGTCGAAAGACCTCACGCATTTGGCAACAGATATATTGTTGTGCTTTTATTGTTGGTCTCTGGTAAAGTGCAACCAAACCTTGGTCCGGTAGATACTATCCAATCTCCACCGAATCCCTATGATTTTAAAAACAGAGCAGGTTTTGGCCTCTTGTATGTTAATGTCAGGAGACTATTTCCAAAAAATAGACATGATTAGAATATGGGCCAAAACGACAAATGCAGACATAATGGTTTTATCAGAAACTTGGCTGAATAAATCTATGTCAAATAACTCGATTTCTATTGATGGGTACACGGTTTTTTAGAACGGGTTGGATGAGTAAAGGAGGAGGGGTTGCAATTTATGTGAAATCCGAGTTTAACACCTCTGAAATTCTCTCGATTACCAAAGCCAAACATTTTGAATTGCTTGCGGTTAAAGTGAACATATATAAGGACTCCCACATCACTGTAGTCGACTGCTACAGACCGCCCTTGGTTTCGGGAGACGCACATCTTTCTGATGTCTTGCACAAGTTAAATGACTCTGAATTCATTATTTTAGAAGATTTGAACTGGGACATGCTTACATCTGTATCGGATTCTTTTGAAGAACTGTGTGACTCTCTGAATCTCGCTCAATTAATTCATGCGCATACAAGACCGAATCCCCGACCACCTAACAAATCAGCGCTATTGGACATTATTTTAACGAATACCCCTTACAAATACACATCGACTGGGATATTCTGTAATGATGTCAGTGATCACTGTGCAATTTATTGTGTTAGACATTTTAAAAAGACCAAATCCAAACCCCGTTATATTTTTAAGAGACATTTTAGACAGTTTGACGAGCAAGCGTTCTTACATGATCTGTACCATACTATTGATAGAGTAAGTCTGATTATTGATGTTGACACTGCCTGGGGCTATTATTATATGAAATTTGTGTCGATTTGTGATAAGCGTGCCTCTGTGAAGAAATGTAGAATCAGTGGAAGGGACAATCCCTGTTTTCTTTTTTGGAAGGTAATCAAATCGGTGTCAGGTTCTAATGTATCCTCTGACCTTCCTGACCATTTAATGATGGATTCTAATGAAGTGGAGGATAGCGCCAATATTGTAGGGTTTTTTAACAAGCACTTCATATCTGCTTGTTCAGTTTTTGATAATGGTGGGGCCCAGGCCTCTAATGTAAGCTCGGTTATACTCAACTATGATATAGGCCGTCGTGTGAACCATTCTAACCTTGAGCCTGTTTCTTATACTGAGGTCTATAAAGCACTAACCACTATAGACACTAAACAATCTGCAGATTGAAAGATAGCAGATGATATTAGTACTGAACCTGTGACTCACATTTTCAACTTGAGTTTCTTGACCAATTCCATACCCAGCATTTGGAAATCAGCTTATGTCCTCCCACTGCTAAAGGGTGGTGATCCCTCAGATGCTATTAACTATTGTCCTATCTCTAAACCCCATATCCTGGCCAAAGTCTATGAATCCCTAGTGAACTCACAGTTAAAACACTTCTTAATTGAAAAGAACATACTGAGCGAGGTTCAGTCTGGCTTTAGATCAGGGCACAGCACCATAACTGCAGCTATGGCAGTGGCAAAAGACATCATTAATGCACTAGATAAAAAGCAATGTTGTGCTGCTCTGTTTGTGGAAGTTGACCATGAATTGTTGCTAGCTAGACTCAGAAACATTGGTCTCAGTGAAGGGGAAGTAAATTGGTTTAGGAACTATCTTTCTGACAGAACAAAATGTGTATATACTGACAATCACAAGTCTAGCTTTTTTAAGATTAATAAAGGTGTGCCTCGGGTTCCATTTTAGCTCCTGTGTTCTCAATTTTTATGAATGATTTGGGAAATGGGATGCAACCGGCAAAATTACATCTATATGCAGATGATACAGGTATATATACATGTGCTCCTTCTCTGGTTCAGGCTGTTGAAGAGCTCCAGATTGCTCTTCAGTCACTGCAGGCCTCCCTTTATGGTCTCAAACTGGTCTTGAATGTACAAAAAACTAAATTCATGACCTTTACCAGAGCTAGAACTTTTAGCATCGTCACATCTGGTGGCTTATCCCTTGAAAAAAGTGTCATCCTACAAATACCTAGGTATTTGGTTGGATGACAAGTTGTCCTTTACTGTTCATGTGGATAATCTTGTGACAAAGCTTAAATTGAAATTGGGTTTTTATTTTCGTAATAAGACTTGCTTCCCGCTTATGGCTAGAAAGAAACTTGTTCAGGCCACTTTTCTCTCTGTAATTGATTATGATGACTTGTTATATATGCATGCTACCTCCTCCGTCTTACAAAGACTGGACTCTGTTTATCATGCAACCTTGCGCATTATTACAAATGCCAAATCACTCAACCACCATTGCACATTGTACCAAACGATAGGTTGGACCTCACTTTATATGAGCAGAAAGATACATTTGTATGCGTTCATCTACAAAGCCATTTTGGGTAAACTCCCTCTTTACCTCTGTAGTCTGGTCTCCTTCACCACCTGCAGTTACCATACTCAGTCTGCTAGGTGGTTGCTACTTAAAGTCCCCAGGACATTCACAGTATTAGGCAACACTGCCTTCTCTTCTTGTGCACCAGATGCATGGAATAGTCTAGAATCCCTGCTTCATCTAGATATGTTAGTGCCTCTGAATGAATTTAAAATATTGATGGGAGACTCTGTTACAGAGAAGTGTAAATGCTTTTTTTAGGCTGGATCATGTTGCTGTATTGTTGTGTCACACCCTGATCTGTTTCACCTGTCCTCCTTATTGTCTCCACCCCCTCCAGGTGTCGCTTGTCTTCCCCAGTGTATTAATCCCTGTGTTTCCTGTCTCTCTGTGCCAGTTTGTCTTGTATGTTCCAAGTCAACCAGCGGTTTTCCTGTACTCCTGACCCTTGCCTGTTCTGGACTCTGTACCCGTCTGCCTGCCTTGACCACGAGAATTTCTGCTACTCTGTACCTCCTGAACTCTGATCTGGTCTTGACCTTTTTCCTGTTCACAACAATTCTCTTGCCTACATTGTAAGACTCCAACCACCTGCTTCCTGTGTCTGGATCTCGCCTTGTGTCATGATAGTATGTTTTAATTATGTAATGTATTGATTGTTGCTGCCTTCTTGGCCAGGTCTCCCTTGAAAAATAGATTCTGGGTCTCAATGGGCTTTTCCTGGTTAAATAAAGGTGAAATAAAAAATATATATGTTGTAAGGCAAATAAATTATATTGGCAATAAAAAATGTTTACCATTTACTCAGCTGTATTCACAATTGCAAAAGGAAGATCTAAGTAAGGAATGGCTGTAGTTGTACAATAATAGTAACTGAAGCCATTTCTTATCTGCCTTTATTTTCATCAATTTGTGAAAGTTAACTTAACAGACATAATAAGATTAGGTAAACAGTTGCACTACTGACCTCTATTTGCCTCAAGTTAATGTATCTGTTTGGGTGGTTATGAAATCCAAATACACCGAAATTCAGCAAAACAAACGCCCCTTTTTCAGGACCCGACCTTTCAAAGATGATTTGTAAAAATCCAAATAACTTCACAGATCTTCATTGTAAAGGATTTAAACACTGTTTCCCATGCTTGTTCAATGAACCATAAACAATTCATGAACATGCACCTGTGGAACGGTCGTGAAGACACGGTAGGCAATTAAGGTCACAGTTATGAAAACTTAGGACACTAAAGAAGCCTTTCTACTGACTCTGAAAAACACCAAAAGAAAGTTGCCCAGGGTCCCTGCTCATCTGCGTGAACGTACCTTAGGCATGCTGCAAGGAGGCATGAGGACTGCAGATGTGGCTAGGGCAATAAATTACAATGTCCGTACTGTCAGACGCCTAAGACAGTGCTACAAGGTGACAGGGTGGACAGCTGATCGTCCTCGCAGTGGCAGACCACGTGTAACAACACCTGCACAGGATCGGTATATTCGAACATCACACCTGCGGGACAGGTACAGGATGGCAACAAATACTGCCAGTTACACCAGGATGCACAATCCCTCAATCAGTGCTAAGACTCTCCGCAATAGGCTGAGAGAAGCTGGACAAAGGGCTTGTAGACCTGTTGTAAGGCAGGTCCTCACCAGACATAACCGGCAACAATATCGCCTACGGGCACAAACCCCCCATCGCTGGACCAGACATGACTGGCAAAAAGTGCTCTTCTCTGACAAGTCACGGTTTTGTCTCACCAGGGGTGGTGGTCGGAGTCGCGTTTATCGTCAAAGGAATGAGCGTTACACCGAGGCCTGTAATCTGGAGCGGGATCGATTTGGAGGTGGAGGGTCCATCATGGTCTGGGGCAGTGTGTCACAGCATCATCGAACTGAGCTTGTTGTCATTGCAGGCAATCTCAACGCTGTGTGTTACAGGGAAGACATTCCTCCTCCCTCATGTGGTACCCTTCCTGCAGGCTCATCCTGACATGACTCTCCAGCATGACAATACCACCAGCCGTACCGCTCATTCTGTGCATGATTTCCTGCAAGACAGGAATGTCAGTGTTCTGTCAAGCGAAGAGCCCGGATCGCAATCCCATTGAGCACGTCTGTGACCTGTGGGATCGGAGGGTGAGGGCTAGGGCCATTCCCCACAGAATTGTCTGGGAACTTGCAGGTGCCTTGGTGGAAGAGTGGGGTAACATCTCACAGCAAGAACTGTCACATCTGGTGCAGTCAATGAGGAGATGCACTGCAGTACTTAATGCAGATGGTGGCCACACCAGATACTGACTGCTACTTTTGATTTTGATCCCCCCCCTCTGTTCAGTGACACATTATTCAATTTCTGTTAGTCACATGTCTGTGGAACTGGAACTTATGTCTCAGTTGTTGAATATTATGTTCATAGAAATATTTACACAGTGAGAGGACATTTCTGTTGTGCTGAGTTTAAAATATAGTTACCCACAAGATTTCGTCACAATACAAATCTATGTTTTCTTAATCACGGTTAACCCAGAAATAAAGTATTTTTGATTTGTCCAAAGCACTTGAACTAATGCTGCTCGTAATCTCACACATCACGTTGTGTCAAATGAAATCTATGATACCATTTATTTTTACGTCAGAGCCGCCGGAAAACGTGTGGCGAAACAACATTTTGCCTGAGTACTTTTCAAAGTCTGGTAAAAGCATTTTCCAGAAATATTCTTAGTTCAAGTCATAGAAATCATAGAAAACTTCCCCAATTTCAGCCTATTTGTTTTATATAGTGAATACAACCGTGGCCACAGGATTTCACACATTAATCCCCATGCTCGATGTGACAGGTGGATTCACTTGTCAGTCACAGGGGTCTCTTAGCTACAGCGCCTTATCAACCACAGCTGTCAACAAACAACTACATTTGCACCAGCTCCTCTCCTGCCTGCCTGGTTGCCTGCCTCATGATAGAGCGAAAACAAATTTTCATGGAAAACAAGGTATGTGTTGAATGTATACTTTGGGGTTTTGGCAAGGAGGCCCTTTATCTACTTCCCCAGAGTCAGATGAACTCGTGGATACCATTTTTATGTTTCTTCGTCCAGTATGAAGAAAGTTAGAGGTACTTTCACAAGCCAATGCTAACTGGCGTTGACGCAGTGCCTGGAAGTCTATGGGTATCTGCTAGCATAAAATGGTATCCACAAGTTCACCTGACTCTGGGGAAGTCGATAAAAGGCCACATTGCAAAATCCTGAAGTATCCCTTTATTAAAGCAGTTTAGTCGTCCTCTAAAATTAGCTAGAATGATCCAATCTGTAGCTAGCTAACAAAACTACACATGTAATTTAAGTAGCTTAGCTAGATAGCTAAGGTTGATGCAATCATGCCACCAGGAGTTTATGTTTATAATTTAGACTCTCTAACCAGGTATACATCCAACCTTTTTATGTGGGTAAAGTACATGTCGGTTTAAAAAATGCTATGAAAGGCCTTATGGAAACATCATTTTTCAGTAAACTTGACATTTCTCGAGAAAACAAAATACTTTAAACAAGGTCTGATCTTTTTGTGTTGCTAAAATTAATAATGTGAGAAATGTCGATGGAAGCGCTTTTATGAGGAAATATTGATTTAATAACCATCATATCGAAGTAAATTTGGAGTCACGCGATTACATGTTGTGTGGTCCCCCCACTACGATGCTCCAGGAAAGCATGCAGTTTATTAGGCTACAGATTAAATAAATTATGATCAACTTCACAGGGTGGTGAAAGTGCAAGGTGATGAGCTTAATGATCGTTCCAATAATTATCAAGGGTTTTATTCGAGTGACATGACCGTCGATGCTTGGTGGCCGTTTGACAAATAAAAATGATCTTGCTCTTTAGTCCATAATAATCTCATCATGTATCTGCCGCTGCTGGCTCGAGCGCGAGTGCCAATACCAGAGTGAGCACACTCACTACATGTATATAACACATTTGTTTTGAGAAAACCATCAGCAGAGTTGAAAATGCAATGGAAACCCATTCTACTCTTATTTGTTATTTGGGAATTTATCTGTAAAAGGTTTTTTATGTGCACTATGTCATCACACAGTCTTTTATCTGCAACAAGTCAATTTGACGGAAACATCTCTGGTGGGAAAAATATGCATATTGTTTTTAATATGCACATGTCGCCAATTGGATGGAAATCTAGATTCTTAATAAATGTTTTTGGCACAGGATAAAGAAGATGAAACAATCTGTTGCTGCTACCAAAGGACAAGGGATTCTGAAGTTATTGAAAATGTTATTCAGCCAGTTTGTTGATCCAGTAATTTTGGCATATTTTTTTCCCACTGCTGGTGATTATTCACAAATGTTTGTGGTGAAAATGTCACTGTCTTAAAAGTAAAACATCTACAAATTCCACCACAGAGCATTCTAAACAGACAATATGAACACGTTTCTCCAACCATAATAGATAAATGGCTAATGCAGAAAGAAAACATTTATGGATTCTCGCACTACCATCTTTTACAAATACATAGACAGGCAGCCATCATGGCATCAGTCTTTTTCAACTAGCTAGTGCATAGTGACACCTACTGATATGAAGTGGTAATGCGGGTTTGGTTAGAATATAGTACAACAGAAAAAGTGGCATTCAATAAAATCTACTTCATAAAAAGGGGATATTATTTTCAATTAAAATGTTGAAAGTAGTTTATTTAATGATTGAATATATGGATTTGACATGCAATCAGTTCCTACAGTGAGTGCCAGAGAACCAACCATCTGGTGGGCCAGATGGAGGCCAGGACATCAACACAAGGTTAATGGTTTTATGATTTACACATTTTAAAAAATTGTTGCAAAGTCACTCGGGCTCCCGAGTGGAGCAGCGGTCTAAGCCACTGTGAAGAGGTGTCACTACAGTCCCTGGTTCAAATACAGGCTGTATCACATCTGGCTGTGATTGGGAGTCCCATAGGGAGGTGCACAATAGGCCAGGGTAAGCCGTCATTGTAAATAAGAATTTGTTTTTAACTGACTTGCCTAATTAAATAAAAGGTTAAATAAAAAAAGTGTAACAAAGTCTACTGTGTAAAGCAGGGTTCCCTAATTGGTGGCACTCTAACACATTTTATTTTGACACCCAAGTTTTCTGAGCATTTTTTGTTGTTGTTATTTGCTGGACATAATAGACTAAAAACCAGAAAATCAGCTCCAAGTGGTTTTAATATAAGAAATGTATTCCCAAATATTCCTACGCATAATAAAGAGAAAAATGTGATCGTATACAAATGTAAGTAGTTTGAAATTATTCACATTATATTGATTTCGGCTTCTTGAGGTCAATTTGCTGTCTATAAATGATTTGTAATTATGTTCCGGACCCCCGATCATCTGCTTAAGAAACAATCATCCCGCAGCTGAATCTAGTTCATGAAATCTGGTGTATAGTGTTAAATGAACCCTTGCAATGAACAACCATATTTGCGTGAGAAAAATTCTGATATTGTCAAATATTTATATTTTTTATCTGACATCAAAAGTGTAATTATTGAAAGATAATTTCATCACGCTTCTCTCTTTCAATTATAGTTGCTAGTTTTTGATTTAATACTTACAGCATTTTCCATACTTTTTATGATTCGTAATAATAATAACTTTTTAAATGGTCTGTAGGATTCAAATGTAACATAAAGCTCACAGAATTAATTTCAGAAGAGCACTGCAGTCAGACGAACAAATAATAGGTTGTGACAAAATTAAAATAGTTTTCTACAATGAAACCTGTCTTTTAAATTTTTTTTAAAGTCCACTGCTTAAAACTTGATCGGTGTACCGTCCACAGGACAGTTGAACTAACGCAGGCTAATGTGATTAGCATGAGGCTGTAAGTAACAAGAAAATGTTAGGACATAGACATGTTAATCTAACTGCACTGTCCAATTTACAGTAACTATTACAGTGAAAGAATACCATGCTATTGTTTGAGGAGAGTGCACAATTTTTAACATAAAGTTATTAATAAACAAATTAGGCATATTTGGGGAGTCATGATACAAAATTTTGAACAGAGATGCAATGGTTTATTGGATCAGTCTAAACGTTGCACATATACTGCTGCCATCTAGTGGCCAAAATCTTAATTGCAGCTGGGCTGGAAAAATGCATTATGGCCTTTCTCTTGCATTTCAAAGATGATGGTACAAAAAATGTAAAAATAACGTTTTTTTCTTTCTTTGTATTATCTTTTACCAGATCTTTTGTGTTATATTCTCCTACATTCTTTTCACATTTACACAAACTTCAAAGTGTGTCCTTTCAAATGGTACCAAGAATATGCATATCCTTGCTTCAGGCCCTGAGCTATAGGCAGTTAGATTTGGGTGTAATTTCAGGCAAAAAAGAAATAAAAAGGGAACGGGCATTTATTAAGAGTTAACATTGTGTGTGTATAGATATTATGATATTTAAAGACATTGTAAGCATAATGCTCAGCCCTGCTATAATAGTTCACTAAACTACAGGGTATGTTGTCCATTGAAGTTGTTGTCTCTGGCTCTTTAAATATCAGATTCGGAATGAATGTGGTAGTTTGAAAGGTCCACCTTAGGTCAGCAGTGTTTCCAATTCACATGACCTGACAGGAAAAAACCCAGCCCTATAGTCATAGCACAGACGGAAAAGGGAAGCTATTTATAATAATAATATTTTGTCATAGCCTACGAATAGGACCCAGAGTTTTACCTGACCAGGACATGAGATAAGGAAAAACTCCAGGCCCCAGAAAAGACATTCATTTTGCCACAACACTTTTGAACCACACCACGTAAACTACCTCTGGTTTACAAATTTTCTCCATGAGAGATTGTTTGATCCAAACCTACAAAGCTTATTCACATTTACATAAAACAATTTTACAGCAAGTTTGGACCCAAAATGATTTGTCCATTTATTATCAAGAAATCAAGTTGCTCTTATATCAATAAGAACAATGTCATTACTTTGTGAAAATGTCAGTAGGCTTTTTAGTGATTACTTGGTAATAGTGATAAGCTATAACAATGCCAGTTAGTATTAGCTATATATTTAAAGTGCAGACATTTCAACCAGGCACACCATTGCTTCATTCAACATACAAATCTATATAAGGGTTACATAATAGAAATATAGGGAAAACGTAATAACTATAGAAACACATACCTCAGAAAGCTAATAAAGAAAAAAAAACTTCTCATCTCAACATGTTGTTAGTGGGCAGCCAGCATGCAGATGCTTTGAATCAGTGCACTTTTGTGGTACAGTATGATCGTATGCGGCCGGATGGCTGCTCAGCAGTTTGTAGAAGGAAGGGTCATTGTTTTGGCAAACTCCTCGTAGTGGACACATCCGTCTGGTCCCACGCCAGTCTCTTTCAGCAGCTCGTCAACTGCAGGGAAGAGAGAAGATGACGCCCACACAACTTAATTTTAACTCATCAAATCTAGTAATTTCATCACTGGTCTTTGAATGTTTTAAGACGTTTTATGACTACTGGTCATAAAATCATACAATCATCGGTCATACAATCTCTGCCACACATAAAGTACCAGTCACAAGTTTGGACACACCAACTCATTCAAGGGTTTTTCTTCATTTTTACTATTTTCTACAATGCAAAATAATAGTAAAGACATCAAAACTATGAAATAACACATAAGGAATCATGTAGTAATCAAAAAAGTGTTAAACAAATCTAAATATATTTCAGATTTTAGATTCTTCAAAGTAGCCACCCTTTGCCTTGATGACAGGTTTGCACACTCTGGGCATTCACTCAACCAGCTTCACCTGGAATGCTTTTCAAGCAGTCTTATGTTAAGCACTTGTTGGCTGCTTTTCCTTCACTCTGCAGTCCAACTCATCCCAAACCATCTCAATTGGGTTGAAGTTGGGTGATTGTGGAGGCGAGGTCATCGAATGCATCACTCCATCACTCTCCTTCTTGGTTAAATAGTCCTTACCCAGCCTGGAGGTGTGTTGGGTCATTGTCCTGTTGAAAAACAAATGATAGTCCCACTAAGAGCAAACCAGATGGGATGGCGTATCTCAGCAGAATGCTGTGGTAGTCATGCTGGTTAAGTGTGCCTTGAATTCTAAATAAATCACAGACAGTGTAACCAGAAAAGCACCCTCACACCATCACACCTCCTCCTCCATGTTTTACGGTGGGAACCACACATGCAGCGAGCCTCCGTTCACATACTCTGCGGTTGGAACCAAAAATCTCAAATTTGGACTCATCAGACCAAAGGACAGATTTCCACCGGTCTAATGTCATTGCTTGTGTTTCTTGTCCCAAGCAAGTCTCTTCTTCTTATTAGAGTCATATAGTAGTGGTTTCTTTGCAGCAATTCGACCATGAAGGCCTGAGAGGTGTCTGTTACTTGAACAACGTGAAGCATTTATTTGGGCTGCAATTTCTGAGGCTGGTAAGTCTAATGAACTTATCCGCTGCCGCAGAGGTAACTCTGGGTCTTCCTTTCCTGTGGTGGTCCTCATGAGAACCAGTTTCATCATAGTGCTTGATGGTTTTTGCGACTGCACTTGAAGAAAGTTTAAAAGCTCTTAATTTTCCGGGTCGACTGACCTTCATGTCTTAAAGTAGTGATTGACTGTCGTTTCTCTTTGAGCTGTTCTTGCCATAATATGGACTTGGTCTTTTACCAAATAGGGCTATCTTCTGTATATCACCCCTTCCTCGTCACAAGACAACTGATTGGCTCAAATGCATTAAGAAGGAAATATATTCCACAAATTAACTTTTAAACAAGGCACACTGTCACAAATATCACCGGAGGCTCCCCTTCCCGTTCAGGTGGAGCTCGGCGGTCGTCGTCGCCAGTATACTAGCTGCCACGATCCCTTTTTTTCCCCTTTTCGTTTGGTTTTGGCTAATTGGTTTCACCTGTTCCTTGTTGGGGTATTGGGTTGGGGTTATTTAAGTTTGGTTAGCCCGCTTGTGTTTGTGCGGGCTTGTTGCTGTGATGTCAAGAGGTGTTCATTATTATTGTTGGGTTTTTTCGCTGTCCGGTGAGGTACCAGTTTGTACTTGGGTAGAGTGTATTACGCCTGTGTTCGGCGTCACCCGTTGTACGCTATTCTGTTGGACATTAAAGCGTTTTTCCCTAATCCTCTGCTCTCTGCGCCTGACTCCACTCCCATCACTCTTCGAGCGTTACACACACCTGTTAATTGAAATGCATTCCAGGTGACTACCTGGTACAGTATGTCAAGTGTTTTTTAAGTGTTCAAACAGAATATACAGTATTGGTGTAATAAAGTAACAAAGTCATTCAATTACATTTACTACCATAGAAATGTTGTTAAGTTGGTACAATAATGCACACCCATGATTCTGGATGTGCGTGGTTTGAACAAACAAACACAATACACATACATACACTCTACAACTCTCTCGTATACATGTGGCATGTGTGTTTTATGACCCTTACCTTCTTTATCAGTGAGCTTCTCTCCCAGCCCGGTGAGCTTGGCCCGGAGCTCCGAGGACAGGATGTAGCCCTTCTTCTGCTTGTCCGTCATCCTCATGGCCTCCAGAATCTCTGCTCTGGGGTCCTCCTGCTGGATCTGCTGGTGCATCATAGTCAGGAAGGTGGAGAAGTCCAGCTCTCCACACTTATCTAGTTTTATGGAGGGAGAGTGATTGACTGAATGATCGATCAAATTATTGGTTGATTAGAAAATTGATTTATTGAAAGGGATAGTTTAACATTGAAAGACATACACGCAGGCGGGCAGACAAAGGTGGGAGGATGGGCAGGGGGACACACAGACAGACAGATGCGTACCAATCTTGGAGATTTGCAGGTGTCTGTCCACCTCAATGAAAGTGGGGCTGACCCCCAGGCAGCGCATGACTAGAATCAGGTCCTTGGCCTCAATTTTACCCTTGTGCTTCTTGTCATAGAGTGAAAAGCATTCCTTGAATTCTGTGAGAAAGAAGAGGTTGTCACATTTTCTCAGCTCTTCTAGGTATGTCTATGTATGCTTCTAATGGCTATTCCCCTAAGGTCAAACCATAGAAATAGAATGAATAGAACAGACATCCCCATACAGGTCAATTATGAAATAATAGATGGACTGTCAGACATGTTTTGTGTACCCATGAGTTTACCTGTCAAATTTCCATGGTCAGAGGTTTCAAGAGCATTCTAATCCCTATAATTCAATAGGTTTTGTTTAGTTTATTAAGATCACGATTAGCTACTGCTCATTGCTGACGACAACAGTGGTAGGCCTGATCACCAATAACGATGAGACAGCCTATACAGTGGGGTGCCAGGACAACAACCTCTCTCTCAATGTGAGCAAGACAAAGGAGCTGATCATGGACTATAGGAAAAGCAAGGCCGAACACGCCCCCATTAACATCAACGGGACTGAAGTGGAGCAGTTTGAGAGTTTCAATTTCCTTAGTGTCCACATCACCAACAAACTATCATGGTCCAAACACACCAAGACAGTTGTGAAGAGGGCAAGACAACACATTTTCCACCTCAGGAGTCCCTAGATCCTCAAAAAGTTCTACAGCTGCACAATCGAGAGCATCCTGACCGGTTGCATCACTGCCTGGTATGGCAATTGCTCTGCAACTGACCGCAAGGCGCTACAGAGGGTTGTGCGTACGGCCCAGTACATCACTGGGGCCACGCTTCCTGACATCCAGGACCTATATACTAGGCGTGTCAGAAGAAGGCCCAAATAAATTGTCAAAGACTCCATTCACCCAAGTCATAGACTGTTCTGTTACCACACGGCAAGCGGTACCGGAGTGCCAGGTCTAAGACCAAAATGCTTCTTCTCTACCCCCAAGCCATAAGACTGCTGAACAACTAACCAAATGGCCACCCAGACTATTTACATTGATCCCCCCCCTTGGTTTTACACTGCTGCTACACGCGGTTTATTATCTATGCATAGTGACTTTACAAATTACCTTGACTAACCTGTACCCCCGCACATTGACGCGGTACCGGTACCCCTTGTATATAGCCTCGTTATTGTTATGTACATTTCTTGTGTAACTTTTTGATTAATTCAATTTTTTTTCATTTTAGTTTATTTAGTAAATATTTTATTTACTCTATTTCTTGAACTGTTGGTTTAGGGCTTGTAAGTAAGCATTTCACAGTAAGGTCTACACCTGTTTTATTCTGCATATGTGACAAATACATTTTTATTCGATTTTAATATTCCTTCTCATGGTCTGAGAGTCATTTAGCTGCCTTTTAGCAAACTCCAAGTGGGCTGCAATGTGCCCTTTACTGAGGAGTGGCTTCCGTCTGGCCACTCTACCATAAAGGCCTGATTTGTGGAGGGCTGCAGAGATAGGAGAACCTTTTAGAAGGACAACCATCTCCACAGAGGAACTCTAGAGCTCTGTCAGAGTGACCTTCAGGTTCTTGATCACCTCCCTGACCAAGGCCCTTCTCCCCCGATTGCTCAGTTTGGCCAGGTGGACAGCTCTAGGAAGAGTTGGTGGTTCCAAACTTCTTCCATTTAATGATGGAGGCCACTGTGTTCTTGGGGACCTTCAATGCTGCAGAATTTTGTTGGTAGCCTTCCCCAGATCTGTGCCTCAACACAATCCTGTCTCAGAGCTCTACAAACAATTCCTTCAACCTCTTGGCTTGGTTTTTGCTCTGAAATGCAGTCAACTTTGGGGCCTTATATAGACAGGTGTGTCACTTTCCAAATCATGTTCAATCAATTGAAAATACCACAGGTGGACTCCAATAAAGTTGTAGATACTGTACATTTCAAGGAAGATCAATGGTAACAGAATGCACCTGAGCTCAATTTCAAGTCTTATAGCAAAGGGTCTGAAAACTCATTTTAAGTAAGGTATTTCTGGTTTTATTTTTAATAATTAGCAAAAATGTCAACTTTTTCACTTTGTCATAATGGGGTATTGTGTATATATTAATGAGGAAAACAAATCATTTCATTCATTTTAGAATAAGGATAAATTTGGAAAAAGTCAAGGTGTCGGAATACTTTCCAAATGCACTGTAAGTACAGAACAGTTATAGACAAGAACGAAATAAGATAGTATATTACATTTTAAATAAATATAGAAGTTAGACACACCTTTCTAATATTGAGGAATTAATGGTAAATAATATATTGTGTCATTTTGGTTGTGTTTCAGATAATTTTGTGCCCAATAGAAATTAATGGTAAATAATGTATTGTGTTATTCTGGAGTCACTTTTATTGTAAATAAGAATAGAATATGTTTCTAAATACTTGTACACTAATGTGGATGCTACCATGATTACGGACAATCCTTAATGAATCGTGAATAGTGATGAGTGAGAAAGTTACAGAAGTTGCAAATATCAACCCCCTCACCCCCCCAAAAAATGCTAACCTCCACTGTTATTGTAATGGTGAGAGGTTAGCATGTCTTGGGGATATGATGTTTGTCTGTAACTTTCTCATTCATCATTATTCACGATCCATTCAGTATTATTTGTAATCATGGTAGCATAACATCCACATTAATGTAGAAGTTTTTAATTTATTTAAAAAAATATATATATTTCACCTTTATTTAACCAGGTAGGCCAGTAGAGAATAAGTTCTCATTTACAACTGCGACCTGGCCAAGACAAAGCAAAGCAGTGCAACACAGACAACAACACGGAGTTACACATGGAATAAACAAACGTACAGTCAATAATGCAATAGAAAAGTCTATATACAGTGTGTACAAATGAGGTAAGATTAGGGAGGTAAGGCAATAAATAGGCCATAGTGGCGAAGTAATTACAATTTAGCAATTAAACACTGGAGTGATAGATGTGCAGAAGATGAATGTGCAAGTAGAGATACTGGGGTGCAAAGGTGCAAAAAAATAAATAATATGGGGATGAGGTAGTTGGACAGCCTATTTTCAGATGGGCTATGTATAGGTGCAGTGATCTGTGAGCTGCTCTGACAGCTAGTGCTTAAAGTTAGTTAGGGAGATATGAGACTCCAGCTTCAGTGATTTTTGCAATACGTTCCAGTCATTGGCAGCAGAGAACTGGAAGGAAAGGAGGCCAAAGGAGGAATTGGCTTTGAGGGTGACCAGTGAAATAAATCTAATGGAGTGCACGCTATGGGTGGGTACTGCTATGGTGACCAGTGAGCTGAGATAAGGCGGGTCTTTACCTAGCAAAGACTTATAGATGACCTGGAGCCAGTGCGTTTGGCGATGAATATGAAGCGAAGAGCATACAGGTCGCAGTGGTGGGTAGTATATGGGGCTTTGGTGACAAAACGGGTGGCACTGTGATAGACTGCATCCAATTTGGATTGTGTTGGAGGCTATTTTGTAAATGACATCGCCAAAGTCAAGGGTATGTTTGGCAGCCTTGAGTGAAGGATGCTTTGTTTGCGAAATAGGTAGCTGATTCTAGATTAATTTTGGATTGGAGATGTTTAATGTGAGTCTCGAAGGAGAGTTTACAGTCTAACCAGACAGCTAGGTATTTGTAGTTGTCCACATATTCTAAGTCAGAACCGTCCATAGTAGTGATGGGCTGGCAGGTGCGAGCAGCGATCAGTTGAAGAACATGAATTTAGTTTTACTTGCATTTAAGAGCAGTTGGAGGCCACGGAAGGAGAGTTGTATGGCATTGAAGCTCGTCTGGAGGTTAGTTAACACAGTGTCCAAAGAAGGGCCAGAAGTATACAGAATGGTGTCGTCTGCGTAGAGGTGGATCAGAAAATCACCAGCAGCAAGAGCGACATCATTGATGTATACAGAGAAAAGAGTCGGCCCGAGAATTGAACCCTGTGGCTCCCCCATAGAGACTGCCAGAGGTCCGGACAACAGGCCCTCCGATTTGACACACTGAACTCTGTCTGAGAAGTAGTTGGTGAACCAAGCGAGGCAGTCATTTGAGAAACCAAGGCTATTGTGTCAGACGATAAGAATGTAGTGATTGACAGTGTTGAAAGCCTTGGCCAGGTCGATGAATACGGCTGCACAGTATTGTCTTTTATCGATGGCGGTTATGATATTGTTTATGACCTTGAGCGTGGCTGAGGTGCACCCATGACCAGCTTGGAAACCAGATTGCATTGTCACAAGGAATGACACTGGAGAGACGAAGCAGGTACAGGGAGTAAAACATTGAATTATAACGGACAGAGACGAGACAGGAACAGCGTCAGAAACCAATTCAAAAGACAAAAACAATACAATGCAGCAGCAGGGAACAGAGCAGGGAACAGACAAGTATAGGGGAGGAAAAGAACATGTGATAAGTGAGTCCAGGTGAGTCCAATAATGCTGATACGAGTGACGAGGGATGGCAGGGGTGCGTGATGGATGGCAGGAGTGCGTGATGCAGGGTAATCTGGCGCCCTCAAGCGCCAGGAGAAGGGAAGAGTGGGAGCAGACGTGACATGCATAGCGGAGAAGGTACGGTGACATTCAAAATGGCCAGTGATCTGTTTGTTAACTTGGCTTTTGAAGACAGGGTAGGATAGTTATAGGTCTGTAACAGTTTGGGTCTAGAGTGTCTCCCCCTTTGAATAGGGGGATGACCACGGCAGCTTTTCAATCTTTAGGGATCTCAGACGATAAGAAAGAGAGGTTGCATAGGGGTTGCAACAATTGTGGCGGATAATTTTAGAAAGAGAGGGTCCAGATTGTCGAGCCCAGCTAATTTGTTGGGGTCCAGATTTTGCAGCTCTTTCAGAACATCAGCTGTCTGGATTTGGGTGAAGAAGAAATGGAGAGGCTTGGGCAAGTTAATGTGGGGGGTGCAGGGCTGTTGATCGGGGTAGGGGTAGCCAGGGGGAAAGCATGGCCAGACGTAGACAAATGCTTATTGAAATTCTCAATTATTGTGGATTTATCGGGAGTGACAGTGTTTCCTAGCCTCAGTGCAGTGGGCAGCTGGTAGGAGGTGCTCTTATTCTCCATTGTCTTTACAGTGTCCCAGAATGTTTTGGAGTTTGTGCTACAGGATGCAAATTTCTGTTTGAAAAAGCTATCCTTTGATTTCCTAACTGCCTGTGTATATTGGTTACTAACTTCCATGAAAAGTTGCATATTGTGGGGGCTATTTGATGCTAACGCAGGATGTTTTTTGTGCTGGTAAAGGGCAGTCAGGTCTGGAGTGAACCAAGGGCTATATCTGTTCCTGGTTCTACATTTTTTTAATGGGCATGCTTATTTAAGATGGTGAGGAAGGCACTTTTAAAGAATAACCAGTCATCCTCTACTGATGGAATGAGGTCAATATCCTTCCAAGATACCCGGGCCAGGTCGATAAGAAAGGCCTGCTCGCTGAAGTGTTTTAGGGAGCGTTTGACAGTGATGAGGGGTGGTCGTTTGACCGCAGACCCATTACGGACACAGGCAATGAGGCAGTGATCGCTGAGATCGTGGTTGAAGACAGCAGAGGTGTATTTGGAGGGCAGGTTGGTCAGGATGATATCTATGAGGGTGCCGGTGTTTAAGGATTTGGGGTTGTACCTGGTAGGTTCATTGATCATTTTGTGTGAGATTGAGGGCATCTAGCTTAGATTGTAGGGCGGCCGGGGTGTGAAGCATGTCCCAGTTTAGGTCACCTAACAGTGCGAACTCTGAAGATAGGTGGGAGGCAATCAATTTATATATGGTGTCCAGGGCACAGCTGGGGGCTGAAGGTGGTCTATAGCTTGCGGCAACTGTGAGAGACTTGTTCTGGAAAGTAGAAGCTCGAATTGTTTGGGCACAGACCTGGATAGTATGACAGAACTCTGCAGTAGATTGCAATTCTGCCCCCTTTGGCAGTTCTATCTTGTCAGAAAATGTTATTGTTAGGTATGGAAATTTATGGATTTTTGGTGGCCTTCTTAAAGCCAGGATTCAGACATGGCTAGGACATCCGGGTTGGCAGAGTGTGCTAAAGCAGTGAATAAAACAAACGTAGGGAGGAGGCTTCTAATGTTAACTTAAATGAAACTCCAACCAAGGCTTTTACGGTTACAGAAGTCAACAAATGAGAGAGCCTGGAGAATGGGAGTGGAGCTAGGTGCTGCAGGGCCTGGATAAACCTCTACATCACCAGAGGAACAGAGGAGGAGTAGGATAAGGGTACGGCTAAAGGCTATAAGAACTATTGTTTAGTTCTTTAGAAACATATTATATTCTTATTTACAATAAAAGTGACTCCAAAATGACACAATGTATTATTTACCATTAATTTCTATTGGGCACAAAATCATCTGAAACGCGACCAAAACAAACAGCAAATGCATCAAACAAATGTGTAAAGTCACAGGCTTGATGTAGTTATTGCGGTGCTTGTCACGCCCTGACCATAGAGAGCTTTTATTCTCTATGTTGGTTAGGTCGGGTGTGATTTAAGGGTGGGTCATCTAGGTGAATTATATTTCTATGTTGGCCTAGTATGGTTCCCAATCAGAGGCAGCTGTTTATCGTTGTCTCTGATTGGGGATCATATTTAGATAGCAATTTTCCCATTGTGCTTTGTGGGACCTTGTCTATGTATAGTTGCCTGAGAGCATTAGATTAGCGGCACGTTTCGTTTGTTTGTTTTGTTGTTTTGTTCTTTAAAGTGTTCTATTCCAAAAATTAAGAATGGAAACATACCAAGCTGCTTCTTGGTCCACTCCTTATAACGATCGTGACAGTGCTATGAATAAGGGATCAAATACTTCACTTTTTACTACTTTAACACACATATAAGTGAATTTGTCCCAATACTTTTGGTCCCCTAAAATGTAGGGACACCTCCAAAAAGTGCTGTAATTTCGAAACGGTTCAACCTATACGGATGAAAATACCCTGAAATTGCACTTGACAGTCCAAACCCATAGTCATTGTACATTTCAAATGCTGGGGTAGAGCCAAAACAACAACAAATGTGTCACTGTTCCAATACTTTTGGAGGTCACTGTACTTTTGGAGGTCATATTCTTATCTACAGTTAAATTAAATATTTAGAAAGAGGAGAGGCGCTGTGATAGAATATGTTTATCTGGGTTTTTAAAAAGTTAAATCTGTTTTTGGTTTGGGTACCGTGATGAAACCCATAGTGGCGTGTCTGGTGGGGTATGTATGTCTGTTTGAAGTGTATGCAAATAGACTACACAAGTGGTTTGGCATTTCCAACACACAAATGTTTCTTAAAAAGACTGGAAGGGAAGTTGTCTTTCATGGTTGAGGGTTAAAGAGAAATTGACTATCGTCCATGTTGTTGATGTTAGTTGTGTGTGCAGTTAAGGGCAAGGCATGCTGTTAAACTCACTGTGTTAAGCATAAGGCCCGTTCATCTCAGACTGAACTAGCTGACAGATCCCCAAGCTTCCTGTGTAGATTAAGACACCACGAAGCCAGCGTGAGACAAGGCTCGAAAAACGGACCTCAACCCAGGGATGAGAAATGTGTTGTACTCCGAATTGTCCCATTATCCAAACAGTTACACTGAGAAAATTACCATGCTAGCTAGCAGATAACAGTTGTTCAATCGTCTCTGTGTAACAGTTGTGATAATGGGACAATTCAGAGTACAACGCAGTTCTCATCCCTGGGTTGAGGTCCGTATTCCGAGCCATAGTTTGTCTTAATCTACACAGAAAGCCTTCCAACCACAGCGCAGTTGTAAGCAAGCAAATTGGATCTGCTGGCTTAAACTGAACTAGAGCAGATACTCTTCAATGGGAGATACAGGTCAGTCTTAATCGAGGCAGTATCTGCAGTCACTGCTCATTAATCTTTGATGAGGGATTACAGCCGTCAGGATCTGCTTCAATCAGACAGAGTAGAGCACAGGCTGCCTACTAAAAGGCAAAGAGAAGGGCCATAGAAATATATATGGGTTTCATTATGCACTGTATACTAGCCCTTGATCATGACTCTCAGTTCCATTACATTATACATAAGAGTCATTGGATGAAGGCATCTTCTGTACAGGGGAGTTTTGTTAAGAGCCCCAAGTCTGGGTCTGAACATTAACACGAATCGCTTGCGGTATGGTTTTGGAAGCATAAGGACATTATCTTTCATATCAGCAAAATATATATTTTTTTTTAATAAAGTAAAATTGATACACACCTTTATAAATAAGATTAGGGTTAGTGTTCCCACACGGCCATATATTCATGTTACAGGGCATGTTTTTGGAAGACAGAGGGACCACCTGTGCTAACTAGCTATCTAGCATGCTCGGAACACCTGCGTGTAACGGAAGAAGACAGAGGGACCACCTGTGCTAACTAGCTATCTCTCGGAACATGCGTGTAACGGAAGAAGACAGAGGGACCACCTGTGCTAACTAGCTATCTAGCATGCTCGGAACACGGAAGAAGACAGAGGGACCACCTGTACTAACTAGCTATCTAGCATGCTCGGAACACCTGCGTGTAACGGAAGAAGACAGAGGGACCACCTGTGCTAACTAGCTATCTAGCATGCTCGGAACACCTGCGTGTAACGGAAGAAGACAGAGGGACCACCTGTACTAGCTATCTAGCTAACTAGCTATCTAGCATGCTGCGTGTAACGGAAGAACACCCACCTGTGTAATCTAGCGGAAGAAGACAGAGGGACCACCTGTGCTAACTAGCTATCTAGCATGCTCGGAACACCTGCGTGTAACGGAAGAAGACAGAGGGACCACCTGTGCTAACTAGCTATCTAGCATGCTCGGAACACCTGCGTGTAACGGAAGAAGACAGAGGGACCACCTGTGCTAACTAGCTATCTAGCATGCTCGGAACACCTGCGTGTAACGGAAGAAGACAGAGGGACCACCTGTGCTAACTAGCTATCTAGCATGCTCGGAACACCTGCGTGTAACGGAAGAAGACAGAGGGACCACCTGTACTAACTAGCTATCTAGCATGCTCGGAACACCTGCGTGTAACGGAAGAAGACAGAGGGACCACCTGTACTAACTAGCTATCTAGCATGCTCGGAACACCTGCGTGTAACGGAAGAAGACAGAGGGACCACCTGTGCTAACTAGCTATCTAGCATGAACACCTCGTGTAACGGAAGAAACAGAGGGACCACCTGTACTAACTAGCTATCTAGCATGCTCGGAACACCTGCGTGTAACGGAAGAAGACAGAGGGACCACCTGTACTAACTAGCTATCTAGCATGCTCGGAACACCTGCGTGTAACGGAAGAAGACAGAGGGACCACCTGTACTAACTAGCTATCTAGCATGCTCGTGAACACAGAGGTACCTGGAACGGAAGAAGACGGATCTAGCATGCGTGTAACGGAAGAAGACAGAGGGACCACCTGTACTAACTAGCTATCTAGCATGCTCGGAACACCTGCGTGTAACGGAAGAAGACAGAGGGACCACCTGTACTAACTAGCTATCTAGCATGCTCGGAACACCTGCGTGTAACGGAAGAAGACAGAGGGACCACCTGTGCTAACTAGCTATCTAGCATGCTCGGAACACCTGCGTGTAACGGAAGAAGACAGAGGGACCACCTGTGCTAACTAGCTATCTAGCATGCTCGGAACACCGTGTAACGGAAGAAGACAGAGGGACCACCTGTACTAACTAGCTATCTAGCATGCTCGGAACACCTGCGTGTAACGGAAGAAGACAGAGGGACCACCTGTGCTAACTAGCTATCTAGCATGCTCGGAACACCTGCGTGTAACGGAAGAAGACAGAGGGACCACCTGTACTAACTAGCTATCTAGCATGCTCGGAACACCTGCGTGTAACGGAAGAAGACAGAGGGACCACCTGTGCTAACTAGCTATCTAGCATGCTCGGAACACCTGCGTGTAACGGAAGAAGGCCGCCAGAAACTTGTTGTCACTGAAAAATACTGTTGGCTGCAACTGTGATGAAGCTGGTTAAAACACTAAGTGTATATTTTGCATTTGTGAATTTATTTTAATCTGAGATGTTTCTCGAACCCTATTGCAAACAAGAATCAATTCACGTTTAGATGGAGTATTTGGCTGTTTTGTGTGCCAGAGTCAGTCTACCTCTGAAAATAACATGTCATTGGACCTAAAGGTAACATTAGGAACCTTAAGAGTACATCTTGGGCTAGGTGCATATATGATGCATGATAGCACAAATCTGACATAGTATTGTATATTAGTAAGCTATATATTGGTATACATAAACTAGTCCTCCACAGTCTGTAATATCCTATTCAAAATATTGTTGAAGAGTTTTATGATCTACATTTGACAACAAAAGAAGAAACTATCAAAAGACTGGTGATATAAGTGATGCATTGTGTGTGTCTTCTCAACAGGAACGTTGACACAAATGGGGTGCATTGTGTTGTGGCAGGCACACGGAAAATTTCGTGGAATAAAAGTCTGTTCATATCAACATCCAGCAATAAGAAGTAGTCCTGGAATGTAAGCTTCTGTGAACTTGTAGTAGTTTTCATTTTATTCGCCAATTTCTTGAGTATAGATCAGAGACTATCCAAACTGCAATCATCAAGATAGTGGACATTCTCAGACAGTAACGCAAAACAAAACGATTAATAAACAGGTTGTGCATACCAGGAATTAAATTAAATGAATACCCACGATTATTTTGACGTGATAAACAATCCTGCCTTGTGCCGTACTCGCCTAAAATGATCACCTTTATCCAATTCAACATAGCGTGCGCAATATGTGCACACAGTCTAACGCGTCTTACCATTTATTTGGTCTTGAGTCAGGAACTTTGCCTGTAACAAAACAAGAGAAGCACGTAACTTTTATATTCAACTAAGTATTTATAGTGGATGCTACATCTAACTATGAGCCAACTATTGTCCATAACAACGATTTCACTGGAATAACTTGCTTACCATCGTGGTTATGCTCAGTCAGTGCTCCTAGACACACTCGAAGTGTCAGGTCCGCTTGTTAAACCTGCGCGAGTAACCTTTATTTTGAAGTTTGCATTATTGATACAGTGTTGCCATGAGCACATGGTGAACTAGACCCCACACCAAACTATAGGTTACTATGCTATTTATCTCCGATCACCATGAAACGGTCTGTCACAATAAAGGCACAATCCTTAATTTATGTATTCGCCGAAAGACCCACCACTTGGTTTGCTGTAGGGCTGGATAAATGTAGCCCAGCCTACTAACGTTACTCTCAAATTCGTAACTGGCAGAAGCTATGGATGCAGAATGGCATCACGTTTTTATATAGTTTGAAACTTTTACCGTTATATTGTTTGGTTAAAAAGACAAAGGATTCATAAGTAGTTTATGGACTATAGATTGTTTATACATCAGTAATAATAGTAGCCCAACCAGCAGCAAGATGGCAGTATTAGGCTATTCGTTTTACAACATTCTTCATTTTACGTCCGACTTCTATGTGCACAGCCGGAAATACACTGGTGTCCGCCGTGGACCGGCTCGTAAATATAACATCCTGCATTCAGGCTGAAAATGCGTCAGTTTCATCCATAACTCGACAAGGCCATTTTATTGCCTGCCAAAATTCTCTCCCCCTTCTATCTTGGGATTGTAAGGCCTGGCACACTTCAGAATCGTTTTGGTAGCTCATGTTGACCACAGAAAGTAGTGTGTGTGCCACAGAAAGTATTTGACTCGAAGTACAAAATTAAGGAAATTAGAGAGGGGGGTTCGGCAAGGCCGTTTTCTTGCATATATCCATAATTACAGTAAACTGTTATAATATTTTTTTTTAAGTAAAATATAAATAAATGTATAATATTATAATAAACAAAACTATGACTGAATGTGCCTCCACAAAGAATCTCCTCCCCAATAGGTCCCTTCGCCCTAAATAGGAACCCCCAGCACCTCCACTATCCCCATCAACCTCCCCCACCCCTCATCCACAAAACACAATAATGATAATAATAATTGAAAATAAAATGTACAAAAATATACCAAGATATATATATATATATATAAATGTGTTCCCCCTTGGCTTTTTCCCTATTTTGTTGCATTGCAACCTGTAATCTAAATTGATTTTTATTTGGATTTCATGTAATGAACATATACAAAATAGTCCAAACTGGTGAAGTGAAATGAAAAAAACAACAAACAAAAAAAACAACGGAAAGTGGTGTGTGCATATGTATTCACCCCTTTTGCTATGAAGCCCCTAAATAATATCTGGTGCAGCTAATTACCTTCAGAAGTCACATAATTAGTTAAATAAAGTCCACCCATTTGCAATCTAAGTGTCACATGATCTCAGTGTATATATACACCTGTTCTGAAAGGCCCCAGAGTCTGCAACACCACCAAGCAAGTGGCACCACCAAGCAAGTGGCACCACCAAGCAAGTGGCACCACCAAGCAAGTGGCACCACCAAGCAAGCGGCGGCACTATGATGACCAAGGAGCTCTCCAAACAGGTCAGAGACAAAGTTGTAGAGAGGTACAGATCAGGGTTGGGTTATAAAAAAATATCAGAAACTTTGAACATCCCACGGAGCACCATTATTTCAAAATGGAAAGAATATGGCACCACAACAAATCTGCCAAGAGAGGGCCGCCCACCAAAACTCACATACCGGGCAAGGAGGGCATTAATTAGAGAGGCAGCGAAGAGACCAAAAATAAGCTCCACAGAGAAGATTGGAGTATCTGTCCATAGGACTACTTTTGGTCGTACACTCCACAGAGCTGGGCTTAACGGAAGAGTGTCCAGAAAAAAAATAAGCAAACATGTTTGGTGTTTGCCAAAAGGCATGTGGTAGACTCTCCAAACATATGGAAGAAGGTACTCTGGTCAGATGAGACTAAAATCGAGATTTTGGGTCATCAAGGAAAACACTATGTCTGGTGCAAACCCAACACCTCTCATCCCCACAGTGAAGCATGGTGGTGGCAGCATCATGCTGGGGGGATGTTTTTCATCGGCAGGGACTGGTCAGAATTGAAGGAATGTTGGATGGTGCTTAATACAGGGAAATTCTTGAGGGAATCCTGTTTCAGTCTTCCAGAGATTTGAGACTGGGACAGAGGTTCACCTTCCAGCAGGACAATGACCCTAAGCATACTGCTAAAGCAACACTCGAGTGGTTT
The DNA here is from genome assembly GCF_036934945.1 of Oncorhynchus masou masou. Lineage (NCBI taxonomy): Eukaryota > Metazoa > Chordata > Actinopteri > Salmoniformes > Salmonidae > Oncorhynchus > Oncorhynchus masou. Next base: position 50,364,655 of record NC_088233.1, read on the forward strand.
AAGGGGAAACATTTAAATATCATGGAATGGCCTAGTCAAAGCTCAGATCTCAATCCATTTAAGAATCTGTGGTGTGACTTGAAGATTGCTTAAAGATTGTGGAACCCATCCAACTTGAAGGAGCTGGAGCAGTTTTGCCTTGAATAATGGGCAAAAATCCCAGTGGCTAGATGTGCCAAGCTTATAGAGACATACCCCAAGAGACTTGCAGCTGTAATTGCTGCAAAAGGTGGCTCTACAAAGTATTAACTTTGGGGGGGGTGAATAGTTATGCATGCTCAAGTTTTCCATTTTTTTGTCTTATTTCTTGTTTGTTTCACAACATTTTTTATTTAGCATCTTCAACGTGGTAGGCATGTTGTTTAAATCAAATGATACAAACCCCCAAAAATCTATTTTAATTCCAGGTTGTAAGGCAGCAAAATAGGAAAAATGCCAAGGGGGGTGAATACCCCCCCCCTCCACACACACACGTACATATACATATTCACAGGACACTCGACTTATCTCTTTTCCTACATCAGATATGCAGGTGACATTTCCATCTGGATGACAGCACATAATCAGCCAGACGAAGATGCTCTTCATTCGAGGGAATGCCTGCCCATTCTCAGATGTTAGATAATCCGAGATGATCACGTCATTTACAATCCTGCCCTAACCTGAATGTTCTGCTTCTTCCTCCACACTACACACCATCCCCCAATATGCTAAATCAGAGCTTTGTCAGCTCCAGATTTGACTACTTCAACTCACACCCTGCTGGAATCCCGGTATTCTCAGATTCCCCTCTGTTATTAATCTCTATATTGTAATCAAGAAAGTGTTTCAAAATGTTGTACTTTTATTAACATATATGTGCAGATCATTCCTAAGAGAGAAGTGGTGTAATATCTCCAGATGGGTGTGTGGTACCATTTTATTTTTTTTATTTTTTATTTCACCTTTATTTAACCAGGTAGGCAAATTGAGAACAAGTTCTCATTTACAATTGCGACCTGGCCAAGATAAAGCAAAGCAGTTCGACACATACAACGACACAGAGTTACACATGGAGTAAAACAAACATACAGTCAATAATACAGTATAAACAAGTCTATATACGATGTGAGCAAATGAGGTGAGATAAGGGAGGTAAAGGCAAAAAAAGGCCATGGTGGCAAAGTAAATACAATATAGCAAGTAAAACACTGGAATGGTAGATTTGCAATGGAAGAATGTGCAAAGTAGAAATAAAAATAATGGGGTGCAAAGGAGCAAAATAAATAAATAAAATACAGTAGGGAAAGAGGTAGTTGTTTGGGCTAAATTATAGGTGGGCTATGTACAGGTGCAGTAAGCTGTGACCTTGCCAACAAGATGTTACTTCTTGTGGGGTCTTTGCCTTGAAAGTAAGTATGAGAGTATAAGTAATGTACAATTAACCTACTGAAAGTATACTGACTAAAAGGCAAAACATAACTGTCAAATTATATTTTAGCTGTGTTGTTGTATACTTGCGAATTTGAATCTTAAGTGTAACAATTTTGTTGGGGAAACCTGAAATGCCCATCAATTTTTTTCCCCCACTTTGCTGAATGTGTTCTGAAGGAGGACTTGATTGTCTTTTCAAATACGGACAAAGACGTTAAAATCATGAGAGATGAAATAGCAGTCACTCTCCTCCAAAACACTGCTATGTTCAATTTCTAATTTAAAATAATTTTAGATAAAAAAAAATGTAAAAAACAATTTTATGGAACTTTCAAGGTTATCTTTGATCCAACTTCTGACTAGTAAGCACCTCAGCCACACTCAAGGTACTAAACGATATCATAACCGCCATCGATAAAAGACAGTACTGTGCAGCCGTCTTCATCGACCTTGCCAAGGCTTTCGACTCTGTCAATCACCATATTCTTATCGGCAGACTCAGTAGCCTCGGTTTTTCGGATGACTGCCTTGCCTGGTTCACCAATTACTTTGCAGACAGAGTTCAGTGTGTCAAATCGGAGGGCATGCCGTTGGGTCCTCTGGCAGTCTCAATGGGGGTGCCACAGGGTTCAATTCTCGGGCCGACTCTTTTCTCTGTATATATCAATGATGTTGCTCTTGCTGCGGGCGATTCCCTGATCCACCTCTACGCAGACGACACCATTCTATATACTTCCGGCCCGTCCTTGGACACTGTGCTATCTAACCTCCAAATGAGCTTCAATGCCATACAACACTCCTTCCGTGGCCTCCAACTGCTCTTAAACGCTAGTAAAACCAAATGCATGCTTTTCAACCGATCGCTGCCTGCACCCGCATGCCCGACTAGCATCACCACCCTGGATGGTTCCGACCTTGAATATGTGGACATCTATAAGTACCTAGGTGTCTGGCTAGACTGTAAACTCTCCTTCCAGACTCATATCAAATATCTCCAATCGAAAATCAAATCAAGAGACGGCTTTCTATTCCGCAACAAAGCCTCCTTCACTCACACCGCCAAACTTACCCTTGTAAAACTGACTATCCTACCGATCCTCGACTTCGGCGATGTCATCTACAAAATTGCTTCCAACACTCTACTCAGCAAACTTGGATGCAGTTTATCACAGTGCCATCCGTTTTGTCACTAAAGCACCTTATACCACCCACATCTGCGACTTGTATGCTCTAGTCGGCTGGCCCTCGCTACATATTCGTCGCCAGACCCACTGGCTCCAGGTCATCTACAAGTCCATGCTAGGTAAAGCTCCACCTTATCTCAGTTCACTGGTCACGATGGCAACACCCATCCGTAGCACGCACTCCAGCAGGTGTATCTCACTGATCATCCCTAAAGCCAACACCTCATTTGGCCGCCTTTCGTTCCAGTACTCTGCTGCCTGTGACTTGAACGAATTGCAAAAATCCCTGAAGTTGGAGACTTTTATCTCCCTCACCAACTTCAAACATGTGCTATCTGAGCAGCTAACCGATCGCTGCAGCTGTACATAGTCTATTGGTAAATAGCCCACCCATTTTCACCTACCTCATCCCCATACTGTTTTTATTTATTTACTTTTCTGCTCTTTTGCACACCAATATCTCTACCTGTACATGACCATCTGATCATTTATCTGCAAAATTGTAATTATTCACCTACCTCCTCATGCCTTTTGCACACAATGTATATAGACTCTTTTTTTCTACTGTGTTATTGACTTGTTAATTGTTTACTCCATGTGTAACTCTGTGTTGTCTGTTCACACTGCTATGCTTTATCTTGGCCAGGTCGCAGTTGCAAATGAGAACTTGTTCTCAACTAGCCTACCTGGTTAAATAAAGGTGAAATAAAATAAATAAATAAATAAGCACCACCTTTATTTTTTAAACAGACCAGACCAGGGGTGAAAACAGACTGCTGCAACATCATTGGCTGAATGTGGTAAGCAACATCCCTGTGTAGCATTAGCCACTCTAGCATAGTGGTGGAAAATTGTGTTTCATTAAGACAGTATACATATTTTCTGTTTCTTTCCATAGACAAGCCATTAAATTGATTTAAGGAAGAAACTGATGCCATTGTAGCCTGAATGGTGGATGCTTTATTTACGAGTCGGTCCATGGGGGAAATGAGTGTCTTGCTGGCTGTGCACATTCAATTCGGAGATAAGATGACAAACAACGTAAAAGGAATAATACAGTACCGCCATCTTGTGGCCTTTGGGCTATAATTAAACAATAAGGCCGGAGGGGGTGTAGTATATGGTCAATATACTGCGGCTAAGGGCTGTTCTTAAGCACAACGCAACGCAGAGTGCCTGGATACAGCCCTTAGCCGTGGTATATTGGCCATATACCACAAACCCCAGAGTTGCCTTATTGCTATTATTTACTGGTTACCAATAAATGTTTTGTCATACCCGTGGTATACGTTCTGATATACCACAGCTGTCAGCCAATCAGCATTCATGGCTCAAACCACCCAGGTTATAATAACAGCTATGTCTAACAGTTTGAGTTTGCCGCATTTGGGACATTTCAGACATTACAATCTGTACTTGCGTGAGTGAGCATACAACACAAACTAAACATAATTCATTATTTATGGCTTTATATAGGCTACAACAATAGTTTGGACAAGGACAGTATAGAATATATACATTGGAATATAGGAAAATAATTAGGCAATATTTTCCTCTCTTAAAGGTAGACTCAGCGATATGATGTAGATGCAGAAATTAAATAGCATAGTGGGTCAATTTCTGCAAACAACTAAAAGCGATGAGGCTCAACTTTGGCTGTTTTGGTGCCCAGGCTACCACACTGTGAACAGTGTGAACTGAATCCATGCACATGCGCAGATACTGTGTGTGACTGTGTGAGAGCAAAGTGTTGCATCTCGCTCATCTCTGGTGCTGTCATTTAGCTGAGTGTACCTTTACATTCTACAAGAACACAGTATGAAACAAGGTGGAAAAGATAAAGGTAGACATTGAAAAAATATTTTAAATGAGTCAAGGCATAATAAAACATTGTCAGCTAAAATTTCCTCACAGTGTTGGTGGTGCACATCATAATAAAAGCTAAGATGACTTCATATCATCCAAGGAACTACATCAAATCTGCTTCTGAACATTGATAAAACTATAATGATCTTTTCAATCCTGATAAAGGGTATAGAATGAGTGACAGAGTTTGGGTCAATTCTATTCCATAGCTTTTCAACAAGGAAAATCATTGTACTTCCTGAATTGACCTGAAATGGCATTGACACCAAAATGAAATTGACCCCAACCCTGGTGAGTGTGTGTGATCGAAAAGCATCTCTGCAGGAATCCCAGGAGAATCATACATTCAGTTTCTCCAGTCTCCATTCAGTGTTGCCAGATGGTGCTGGCTCAGCTCCACTGTTCTGAGACATATGACACAATCAACAGGGCTTGATTACACCACATCACTTCTCTGTAAAAATAAGCAATGGAGGAATTTCATATCTGTATCTGCATACGCAATCAAGTTAATTTATCTTAGGTAACTTAAACCTTAGTAAAAAAAAGTTACTTCACTTCGGAGATAATTCAAGTTCTTGACACAGTCCCAAGAGTACAGTACCCCTCAACATCTCTTACTTTTGTATTTTTGTTGCAAAGTAGGCAAACTCGTGCTCTAACCCTCTTTCTTTTCCTCCCAGCACACATGACTAGAGTGAGTAATTTGAGCAGCTAGTGATTGTGCGTGTTGGAGATCGACTGCATTGCAGTCGGAATGGGAAAAATCTGCAAATCACCTCGCATCCCAGATAGCTACTCATTATATTATGGGTGATCAAGATAAGTGATTATGTGCCTCGCTTGCTCAAACTGATTCCATCCAACACGCTGATTGTCTCTGCTGTGCACCTGCATCCAAAGTAGCTACTCATTATGTGAGTATATCATTATATTATATCATTATATCATTATATATTATATATTATATATTATATATTATTATATCATTATATCATTATATCAAGATTACAGATTCTGCAATTCGCCTTGCTCAAGCTGATGCCCCCTTGTCTCTGATGTGCAGAGTGTAGAAGGCCCAAGGCTCCGGTATGTAGATGACCCCGCGGTATTTCTTGCGGAGGACCTGGTCGCTCCAGAGACAAGCCACCCAGATGCTGACCAGACCCAGGGCGATGGAGAAACTGTCAAGTCAAGTTTATTTTAAAATGCATTTTGCTCAGGTCTCAATTCACTTTAAATAAAGGGGTGGTTTCTCAGACACGGATTAATCCTAGTCCAAGTCCATGGTTTTTAGCCTAGGACTCGGCTTCGTCTGTGTCCGGGAAATCGCCCCAGATATTCTTCAAGAAAAACAAGGAACAAACAATATAGGAAACAGTATCATTATTATACCTGTAGAGCAGGAAGAGCCCATTGCTATCAGGGACAAAGCCTTTACGTTTCTGGTGCATCACTGTGGCCGTCATGGCAAAGAAGGTGAAGATGAAGAGGATGAAGATCTGGCCCTCTGTGATCAGGTACCTGTACAGAGTAGAGCTGTGTTCAATTTAGCGCATGTGATGGACGACAGAAATTGGGTTACTTAAGTCCCCTCCCTGCTACAGTTTTCTTCCACTTGGCACCTTGAACATGACGCAGTCAAGGTACCTGGATGGAGGTGGAGGTCTTATGCTGCTGCCTTTTTGGTATCTGTCTCAATTGACACCGATACCCTAAGATCAATGCACTTGTAGAGATCTGAGAATGTTTAATTGATATAAGCATGGGGACATTTCCACCTATCCTATCAGAGTGCAAGGTGGATCTATTTTTATACTGCTTACACCGGTCAAATCCTCTCAGATCTCCACAAGTCTACAGGTCGATTTGGAATTGGGCCATACTCTCTCTTTGCCTCGTTCATTGAAATGGACCCAAAGTATCAAACTACTTCGGAAACAATGGATTAAATCCTTTCCTGTCAACTCCTACATTTCATATTTGCACATAGGGGAGGTTTCCTCAACACATATTAAGCCTAGCACTAAAAAGTACTTTCAATAGAGATTCTCCACCAAGCCTGCTTTTTAGTCGAGGACTAGGCGTAATCTGTGACTGCGGAACCATCCCATACAGTTGACATAAAGGATAAAAAGCCATTCAAAATGTTGCCTAAAAACATTCAGTACCTTTTATTTGACCTGATAACCCTTCCATCATGTTACATTTTAGTAGCATTAAGGAGACCTCTGAAGGGAAATACTGTAACTCTGCACTGAATAATGGACAAGAGCCCATTGGAATCAGAACGTACGGTGCATCCTTCGTTCCATCACTCACTCCCTCCCTCCCACCCTCACAAACACACACGATACACTGACGTGTCCTACCCTTTGCCCAGGGCTAAGTCATTGCGTTCAATCACAGTGGATTCGGAAAGAAACAAAACAAACATTCTAGCATTACAGGCTGTGATAGTATGATGTGTCACTAAAGAGGCTGACCAATAGTAGACGGCGCTGGGAGCGAGAAGAAACCAAGCAGCGAGCGGCATCCTCTTCTCCTCCTTGATGTGTGTGAAGCAACCAGTGAAGTAGAGGAAGTGGATGAGGAAGAAGGGAACATACCTGTGGAAGAGAAGAAAAACGGCACATTTTCAATCATGTTCAATTGTGTTTTTCCCAGGGAAGAATAAATAATTGAAAGTGATTAAAATGCTGGTAAGCTGCAAACACTGCACATCATGTCAATGTATCTTTGACAGTCTTCACGTCGATGTAATCTCTTGAATGGTGTAAATGCATGTATAGCTATGGGCAAGGTGCAATTACCTTTTTCATCTGATTCAGTCAGTCAGTACAGTACAGTAAAGTAAAGATACACTACTGTTCAAAAGTTTGGGGTCACTTAGAAGTGTCCTTGTTTTTAAAAGAAAATCAAATTTTTTGTCCATTAAAATAACATCAAATGGATCAGAAATACAGTGTAGACATTGTTAAGGTTGTAAATGACTATTGTAGCTGGAAACGGCTGATTTCTTAAGGAATAAGGCCAGCATCCCAGAGTCACCTCTTCACTGTTGACGTTGAGACTGGTGTTTTGCGGGTACTATTAATGAAGCTGTGTCATGCCCTGGTCAAAATATATTATGTTTATCTTCATTTATTGGGTCAGGCCAGGGTGTGACATGGGTTTATTGTGGTGTGTTTCGTCTTGGGGTTGTGTGGGATGTCTAGCGTAGTCTATGGCTGCCTAAGGCGGTTCTCAATCAGAGTCAGGTGATTATTGTTGTCTCTGATTGGGAACCATATTTAGGCAGCCATATTCTTTGAGTGTTTTGTGGGTGATTGTTCCTGTCTCTGTGTTTATTTCACCAGATAGGCTGTATAGTTTTTTCACGTTTCCGTCTGTTGTTTTTTTGTACATTTCAGTTATTTCATGTCTAGTCATTTTTCATCAATAAACATGAGTAACCACCACGCTGCATTTTGGTCCGCTCCTCCTTCAACAGAAGAACGTCGTTACAAGCTGCCAGTTGAGGACTTGTGAGGTGTCTGTTTCTTAAACTCGACACTCTAATGTTCTTGTCCTCTTGCTCAGTTGTGCACCGGGGCCTCTCACTCCTTTTTCTATTCTGGTTAGGGCCAGTTTGCGCTGTTCTGTAAAGGGAGTAGTACACAGTGTTGTACAAGATCTTCCATTTCTTGGCAATTTCTCACATGGAATAGAACAAGAATAGACTGATGAGTTTCAGAAGAAAGTTTTGTTCCTGGCCATTTTGAGCCTGTAATCGAACCCACAAAACTGATGTTCCAGATACTCAACTAGTCTAAAGAAGGCCAGTTTTATTGCTTCTTTAAGTAGGACAACAGTGTTCAGCTGTGCTAACATAATTACAAAAGGGTTTTCTAATGCTCAATTAGCCTTCTAAAATTATAAACTTGGATGAGCTAACACAACATGCCATTGGAACACCGGAATGATGGTTGCTGATAATGGGCCTCTGTACGCCTATTAAGATATTCCATAAAAAATCTGCCGTTTCAAGCTACAATAGTTATTAACAACATTAACAATGTCTACACTGTATTTCTGATCAAGTTTATGTTATTTTAATGGACAATGAATGTGCTCTTCTTTCAAAAACAAGGACATATCTAAGTGACCCCAAACTTTTGAACGGTAGTGTAGTTTTGAGCAAACATGCTCCTTACCACATAGAATGGCCAAGCTTTTCATCATAATAGTAAAGTAGCTCAAAGGAATCTATCTGTGGGAAGAAGAGGACAGTAAAGGTATAGCATGTCTGCTATTACCAAAATAGAATCCAATCAAATCATGCTAATGAGTACTACAATTTCATGTTTGGTCTTTATACAAAAAGAAGCCTATCCAATAAGCAAAAACAATGTAAAAAGTTACACAGTATAAGTATAGCAGTTACACACAGTTTTCAGCAGAGTATGGCAGTCCTTGACTTTCACAGCTTTTACATTCAGCTTTCACAGTGTTATTGACTATGCACAATGTAGTAGGCAGATACTGGTTTGTTATTGTGTGGGGTAAGGGTGGGGAGGACACTCATTTTCTCCACCCAGCGGTTTACGGCAAAACTGGATGAAATGACTTTGTTACAACCTTGTAATAAAATCCTGGAAAAACTGATTGAAATGACAAAATTCCACATAAGCCTTAAACTGGTTGTAAAGGTGTAATTAAAACCAGCTTGGCGCTGGTCAAGACAAGTGCTCCTGAATATTAGAGAGGTATAGAGGGTGTCATGGTGGAGTACCAGAGAGGCAGGCTGGAGGTTCTTGATGATGGGGTTCTCTCTGACAGACAAGTGGAGCTGGTAACCACTCAACAGGAGGCGATGGTTAATGGAGTCACCCACCAGGTGAATGCTGGCGCCCATCACAAAGGTGATGATGCACAGGTACACGGCGGCGTGGGGCAGGGTCTTGGGGCTACGCTCGATCAGCTAGAGAGGGATGGGAGAGAATTGGGCAGTGAAATTCCATCTGGGGACAATTTCAACAAGGGGGTTAGTTGGAGATGGCAGGCCAGCAGGGACATAAAGGTTATGTTATAAAGGTTATGTTCTCTGTTCAACTTGACAGCTATGATCTTTCAGCTTCTTCAGTCCAACGTGTGAATGGGTTTTATCTGAGACAGGACAAATCAAATTGTATTTGTCTCATGCGCTGAATACAACAGGTCTAGCTAGGCCTTACAGTGAAATCCTTACTTACAAGCCCTTAACCATCAATACAGAGTAAGAAAATATTTGCTAAATTATCTAAAACTACAAAAAAAAAGTAACACAGTAAAATAACAATAACGAGGCTATATACGGGGTACCGGTACCAAGTCAATGTGCGGGAGTACGGGTTAGTCGAGGTCACTGAGGTCATATATACACATGTAATGTAGGTATGGGGTAAAGTGACTATGCATAGATAATAAACAGCGAGCAGCAGCAGAGTTACAAAAAAGGGGGTCAATAAAAATAGTCAGAGTAGCCATTTGATTAAGTGTTCAGCAGTCTTATGGCTTGAGGCTTGAAGCTATTCAGGTGCTTTTTGGTCCCAGACTTGGCACTCCAGTACAGCTTGCCGTGTGGTAGTAGAGAGAACAGTCTGACTGGGGTGGCTGGAGTCTGACAATTTTTAGGGCCTTCCTCTGACACTGCCAGGTATAGGTCCTGGATGGCAGGAAGCTTGGCCCTTACGCACTACCCTTTGTAGTGCCTTGCGGTCGGATGCCGAGCGGTTACCATACCAGGTGTTGATGCAACCAGTCAGGATGCTATCGATTGTGCAGCTGAAGAACATTTTGAGGATCTGAGGACCCATGCCAAATCTTCTGAAGGGGAATAGTTGTCTTGCCTTCCTGAGGGGGAATAGGCATTGTCTTGCCCTCTTCATGACTGTCTTGGTGTGTTTGGACCATAATAGTTTGTTGGTAATGTGAACACCAGCTCTTGACCCGGTCCACTACAGCCCCGTTGATGTGAATGGGGATCTGCTCGACCCTTCTTTTCCTGTAATCCACGAATCAGCTCCTTTGTCTTGATCACGTTGAGGGAGAGGTTGTTGATCTGGCACTACACTGCCAGGTTTCTGACCTCCTCCCTATAGGCCGTCTCATCGTTGTCTGCGATCAGGCCTACCACTGTTGTGTCGTCGGCTAACTTAATGATGGTGTTGGAGTCGTTCTTGGCCACACAGTCACGGGTAAACAGGGAGTGCAGGACTGTGCATGCATCCCTCTGAGGTGCCCCCTTGTTGAGGATCAGCTTGGCAGATGTGTTGTTGCCTACCCTTACCACCTGGGGGTGGCCCGTCAGGATGTCCAGGATCCAGTTGTAGAGGGAGGTGTTTAGTCCCAGAGTCCTTAGCATAGTGATGAGCTTTGAGGGCACTATGGTGTTGAATGCTGAACTGTAGTCAATGAACAGCATTCTCACATAGGTGTTCCTTTTGTTTAGGTGGGAAAGGGCCATGTGGAGTGCAATAGAGATTGTGTCATGTGTGGATCTGTTGGGGCGGTATGCAACTTTGGGTGGGTCTAGGGTTTCTCAGATGAGGGTGTTGATGTGAGCCATGACCAGGCTTTCAAAGCACTTCATGTCTCAGACATGAGTGCTACGGGTCGGTAGTCATTTAGGCAAATTACCTTGGCGTTCTTGGGTACAGGGAATATGGTGCTTGAAACATGTAGCTATTACAGACTCAGTCAGGGAGAGTTTGAAAATGTCAGTGAAGACACTTACCTTACCAGTTGGTCAGCGCATGCTCTGAGTGCACATCCTGGTAATCCGTCTGGCCCTGCGGCCTTGTGAATGTTGACCTGTTTAAAGGTCTTACTCACATTGGCTACAGAGAGCGTGATGTTCCATTAAACGAGTAAATGACCGTCTGACCTTCCCGTTACTGGCCTGACTGAGTGGAGCTGGCATCTGCTTTAGCAAGTTAATGTCAATGCCTTCAAAGTGTCCCGTATAAACTGCCAGAGTGCCTGCAGAGAAACCAATGTTGGAGGGACAGCAGCGTGCCCTCATCATGTAGCATTCAACTGGGTTGTCGTGCCTTGTGTTAATTAGGCACCAAGAGGAAGAAAACTAACTAGAACAGGAATGTACTACCCTGACTTGTCCAACAAGAAACACTTGTTTTTGTATCAGTTTTGAAACGTATCGCTATGGTGTGTCTAATGAACACCACCCTGTCTCTGTGTGCCATGATTGGTTACCTTGAGAAGCAGGAAGGGTGTGATGATGTTGTAAGCCATGTGGAAGTAGTCCCCAGCACTGGGTCTGTTCAGGGGGAACCACTCTAGAGGGAGGATGATCTGAAGAGATACAGTTTATCAGTTAGAGGAGGGCAAAACAATACACCACAGGGACATGTAATGAGCATTGAATACACTCAGAAATGACATGGTAGTATGGTAATTGTTACAATGACCTAATAATTACTGGGGTTTCTGGGGTGTTGTTGAAAAAAGCACCACTACTTGACGTTGGATACTAGGTACCTGTAGTTGTTTTTTTGTGTGTCAAAGTTGCCATAAACCACTCATTGTGACCAGATACTGTTTTAGAACCAGTCTGGACATTTAAGATGGAATAGGCCATGTTATGAAAGTGCTACTGCACAACCTCCGACAACCAATTGAGTTGTAGTCATATAAATATAATTACTAGACCGGACATTGCCATTCAAGTCAATAACACTTTCTATTTTTATTTCACTCACCATGACAATGGGCCTCCCGAAGTCCAGCAGCCAGTTCTGGATGGTGAAACTGACCCACAGGTCCAGGTGGAACTTGGGCTTCAGCAGAGATGAGTCCATGTCTCTGGACCCATGCCTATTGTGTATAAGGAGAACAAAATAAGATCAATATGGACCCATGCCTGTTGTGTGTTAGGAGGACAAAATAAGATCAATATGGACCCATGCCTGTTGTGTGTTAGGAGGACAAAATAAGATCAATATGGACCCATGCCTGTTGTGTGTTAGGAGGACAAAATAAGATCAATATGGACCCATGCCTGTTGTGTGTTAGGAGGACAAAATAAGATCAATATGCCTGTTGTGTGTTAGGAGGACAAAATAAGATCAATATGGACCCATGCCTGTTGTGTGTTAGGAGGACAAAATAAGATCAATATGGACCCATGCCTGTTGTGTGTTAGGAGGACAAAATAAGATCAATATGGACCCATGCCTGTTGTGTGTTAGGAGGACAAGTAAGCGCATTATTAAAGTTAAAAGGATTATGTGCTCCAACTTTAAATTTGAACTCTTGCATTGACATCAATAATAACCCTGAAGCTAGGTGCACAGCTTTACTCTCTGCAGGGTTTCATTAGGTCCCTAATATGTTTTTGTTGGTTAAACAAAGTATGTATAGTTCAGAGACAGCGTTGAAAGAGTAGGAACCTCAACAGGCAGAGTCAGGTTGTTGGAAAGGAGTGTGTTCAAAGACAGAGAATATACACAGGGTTGGGTGGCATGCCTCCTCTACAGTCTTAAGCAGTAGGTCTGCACAGGCTTTCTCTGCTGTAAGATATTAGGCTTTACACATCAGACCATCTTCTGGTATTTTTGAATCCCAGCTGTTCCTCCTGGCCCCAACATTAACAAGGCCAACAAAAGAACAAAACAACAACGCTGCTGTCATCTCTCTCTCAAGTTTGTCTTTATTTGGTCATTAAACAAGACACATGCAGTTGAGAGAGAGATCCACTGCTGGCTCCACACATTCCCTAGCAGAACCCATTTGGCCTTAGCTTCCATTCAGCTGCCTGTGTTGGAAGTCGGATTATGGGAGCCTCTGTGCACACTATGTGGAGCATCAGCAGTGGTTGGGGTGACAAATGAGTGCCTGTCCTGATCCTGTGGCAGAGAGGACCTCTTCCCTTTCCCAATCCTGGCACGGCCTGGAGAATCAACTCTAATCTCATCCGATTTGTCTCTTTCAAATCCCGACAGAACAAGCTCCTCCTGCACGCTGGTTTCATAAGGTCAGTACTCCTGAGTGGAGCTAAGAGAGGAGAGGCAGCAGCTGCACTTGGCAGGCCATAGTATCACCTTTCTGTGGGCTATATTTCAGACTGATGTGACACATTCACTCATGGGGACTGACCCTGTTAATCCCACAGAAGGAAAGGAAAATGCCTGGTAAATGGGCATTTGAGCACTTACTTGCAGCATGCACAATAGGGGAACTATACCTTGGTTAGATAATGTATGATAATACACATACAAAAAGAAAGGTTCTTAAATGGTTATTCCTCAGCTCTTAAGGTTCCTTGGAGAACTCTTTCCCCAAAAAACTACATTTGTGAAGTGTGGGGTTCTTGACATGGCATCTACGATTCTTCATAATTCTAAAATGTTCTTGAAATGTATGGAAGCCTGCAGATGTGTCCCTTTCATATCATCCAGAAATTTGGCCAGTGTCAACTTGTGTTGATTTTTCAGTGTAACATTTCTAGTGTTGATTCAGGAGTTAAATTAACACTCAGTGTTAAATAACCCCAGGGAAATATGATAATGATGGGTGTGGTTTTGGTTAAACTCTGGTTATTGACACCAGAGTTTAACCAAAACCAGACCCATCATTAACTATATTTCCCAGCATGCTCTATTGCAAGTTGATTCTAAGAATTGTTTGTTTCAATATCTTGTTTCATACATTTTTCTAAACTATTCCAATCTCCTACTTGGTCTTATTGCACCCGTTACTGAAATGGTTGTTCCAGTTAGATGTTTAAGTTAGTCTCATATCTAACTTTTCCAACCTGGCAAACATTCTGGATGCAGGTTGTGGGTGAATAAAAATTCAAAAATGTTGGATATCCCCACTCTGGCTGGATGCCAATACGAATTACAATTACAATCACTTTGCAAGCCAGCATAACGTAACTTGCAGGCCCGATGTGGCCTGTAAACTATGAGTTTTAGGCCATTGTATTAGGTTAAAACTATGTCCTCAAAATAAATATGAAATATACATTTTATTGTCTTAGGACCCGATTCCAGCTTTCTTACACATACCTTTCTTTTGCACGTCACAGTATTTGGTATTCAACCTTACCTTATTCAGTCGTGTAATGCCCTCTGAAGGCGCGGGTACGGTGTACCTTCAAGTTTGAATTTCATCGACAGACTTGAATATATCGAGAGAACGGGTTCAGAATATTAGGCATCAATGAAAGAAAGCCAAGTATACATATTTGTTTCATCACCAATTGGTAGATTTAAAAAACAACAACAAAAAAACACTGATTATTTAGGTTTAGGGAAGCATTTAAGCACGAAAGAATGGAAAGGGTGGTTTTATTCATTCATACATTGGCCACATTCAGTTCTTCAACCCATGGTAATGTTGGAAGATTAGTTTTCATAGAATTATAGTAGGGCGAATAGGTTACAAGAGTAGGCTATACCCTCATCTATTGCCTCCACTAACCATGGAACTGCGTGACGACACGGTCAAATATTGCACCATGAGTCGGGTTCTGTTAAACTGTTAAGGCTTAAGGCTTCAATCTCTGCTCCATAATGATTTAATTAGCATCCCTGTCTTTTTTAAATATTATCAACTGTTCATAATGATCCTCAGCAACAACCACGCGGCCGTGACAGCGTTTACAGAGGAAGCTAATAAACTAAAAAATGTAATTAAATGAAATGATAATGTAGGCTATACCAAATGAAGGAGACAAACAGTACATTGGCAGTTGAATAAATCAAATCAAATTTTATTTGTCACATACACATGGTTAGCAGATGTTAATGCGAGTGTAGCGAAATGCTTGTGCTTCTAGTTCCGACAATGCAGTAATAACCAACAAGTAATCTAACTAACAATTCCAAAACTACTGTCTTATACACACAAGTGTAAGGGGATAAAGAATATGTACATAAAGATATATGAATGAGTGATGGTACAGAGCAGCATAGGCAAGATACAGTAGATGGTCTCGAGTACAGTATATACATATGAGATGAGTATATAAACAAAGTGGCATAGTTAAAGTGGCTAGTGATACATGTATTACATCAAGATGCAGTAGATGATATAGATTACAGTATATACGTATACATATGAGATGAATAATGTAGGGTATGTAAACATTATATTAGGTAGCATTGTTTAAAGTGGCTAGTGATATATTTTACATCATTTCCCATCAATTCCCATTATTAAAGTGGCTGGAGTTGAGTCAGTGTGTTGGCAGCAGCCACTCAATGTTAGTGGTGGCTGTTTAACAGTCTGATGGCCTTGAGATAGAAGCTGTTTTTCAGTCTCTCGGTCCCAGCTTTGATGCACCTGTACTGACCTTGCCTTCTGGATGATAGCGGGGTGAACAGGCAGTGGCTCGGGTGGTTGGTGTCCTTGATGATCTTTATGGCCTTCCTGTAACATCGGGTGGTGTAGGTGTCCTGGAGGGCAGGTAGTTTGCCCCCGGTGATGCGTTGTGCAGACCTCACTACCCTCTGGAGAGCCTTACGGTTGTGGGCGGAGCAGTTGTCGTACCAGGCGGTGATACAGCCCGCCAGGATGCTCTCAATTGTGCATCTGTAGAAGTTTGTGAGTGCTTTTGGTGACAAGCCAAATTTCTTCAGCCTCCTGAGGCTGTCTGTGTGGGTGGACCAATTCAGTTTGTCTGTGATGTGTCTGTGATGTGTATGCCGAGGAACTTAAAACTTACTGCCCTCTCCACTACTGTTCCATTGATGTGGATAGGGGGGTGTTCCCTCTGCTGTTTCCTGAAGTCCACAATCATCTCCTTAGTTTTGTTGACGTTGAGTGTGAGGTTATTTTCCTGACACCACACTCCGAGGGCCCTCACCTCCTCCCTGTCGGCCGTCTCGTCGTTGTTGGTAATCAAGCCTACCACTGTTGTGTCGTCTGCAAACTTGATGATTGAGTTGGAGGCGTGTGTGGCCACGCAGTCGTGGGTGAACAGGGAGTACAGGAGAGGGCTCAGAACGCACCCTTGTGGGGCCCCAGTGTTGAGGATCAGCGGGGTGGAGATGTTGTTGCCGACCCTCACCACCTGGGGGCGGCCCGTCAGGAAGTCCAGTACCCAGTTGCACAGGGCGGGGTCGAGACCCAGGGTCTCGAGCTTGATGACGAGCTTGGAGGGTACTATGGTGTTAAATGCCGAGCTGTAGTCGATGAACAGCATTCTCACATAGGTATTGCTCTTGTCCAGATGGGTTAGGGCAGTGTGCAGTGTGGTTTAGATTGCATCGTCTGTGGACCTATTTGGGCTGTAAGTAAATTGGAGTGGGTCTAGGGTGTCAGGTAGGGTGGAGGTGATATGGTCCTTGACTAGTCTCTCAAAGCACTTCATGATGACGGAAGTGAGTGCTACGGGCGGTAGTCGTTTAGCTCAGTTACCTTAGCTTTCTTTGGAACAGGAACAATGGTGGCCCTCTTGAAGCATGTGGAAACAGCAGACTGGGATAGGGATTGATTGAATATGTCCGTAAACACACCAGCCAGCTGGTCTGCGCATGCTCTGAGGGCACGGCTGGGGATGTCGTCTGGGCCTGCAGCCTTGCGAGGGTTAACACATTTAAATGTTTTACTCACCTCGGCTGCAGTGAAGGAGAGTCCGCATGTTTTCGTTGCAGGCAGTGTCAGTGGCACTGTATTGTCCTCAAAGCAGGCAAAAAAGTTATTTAGTCTGCCTGGGAGCAAGACATCCTGGTCCGTGACGGGGCTGGTTTTCTTTTTGTAATACGTGATTGACTGTCGATCCTGCCACATACCTCTTGTGTCTGAGCCGTTGAATAGAGATTCTACGTTGTCTCTATACTGACGCTTAGCTTGTTTGATTGCCTTGCGGAGGGAATAGCTACACTGTTTGTATTCGGTCATGTTTCCGGTCACCTTGCCCAGATTAAAAGCAGTGGTTCGCGCTTTCAGTTTCACGCGAATGCTGCCATCAGTCCACGGTTTCTGGTTTGGGAATGTTTTAATCGTTGCTATGGGAACGACATCTTCAACGCACGTTCTAATGAACTCGCACACAGAATCAGCGTATTCGTCAATGTTGTTGTCTGACGCAATACGAAACATATCCCAGTCCACGTGATGGAAGCAGTCTTGGAGTGTGGAATCAGATTGGTCGGACCAGCGTTGGACAGACCTCAGCGTGGGAGCTTCTTGTTTTAGTTTCTGTCTGTAGGCAGGGATCAACAAAATGGAGTCGTGGTCAGCTTTTCCGAAAGGAGGTCTGGGCAGGGCCTTATATGCGTCGGGGAAGTTAGAATAGCAATGATCCAAGGTTTTGCCAGCCCTGGTTGCGCAATCGATATGCTGATACAATTTAGGGAGTCTTGTTTTCAGATTAGCCTTGTTAAAATCCCCAGCTACAATGAATGCAGCCTCAGGATGTATGGATTCCAGTTTGCAAAGAGTCAAATAAAGTTTGTTCAGAGCCATCGATGTGTCTGCTTGGGGGGGAATATATACGGCTGTGATTATAATCGAAGAGAATTCCCTTGGTAGATAATGCGGTCGACATTTGATAGTTAGGAATTCTAAATCAGGTGAACAGAAGGATTTGAGTTCCTGTATGTTTTTGTGATCACACCACGTCTCATTAGCCATGAGGCATACGTCCCGCCCCTCTTCTTATGTGTGGTTATTAGGCCTACTGATGGCTGATACTGATAATGGCTAATATCTAACTTGATATAAGTAGGAAACAGAGAATGTCAGGGTAGCCTATCATTAATACATGAAGACAGTCAAGTTCTAAATTCCAGTGCATGGAGAATTGTGTTATTTCTATTGTAAATAATACAGTAGATGCTTTTTCCACTTGGAACCGGTAGATTCGCTAGACCTTATTCATGGTTTCCTTGCGCTTAAAGGTGGTGGAATTATTAGTGAATCCAGGTCAGAATATGGTGTATCTGTAGACAAACCTCCACCCGACATTAATTTATTTGATTTCCACCCCAAACGAATAGCGGGTGAATAGCATGCTATCCTCATGCTTAGGTTCAAGGTCAGAATACCCATAGAGAAAAGTGCATAAAAGGGGAATTGTTTTTAATTTACGTGTGCTTATTGCTGATCAGAATCAGACCCTTAAAAGAATAAAATGAATAACAACATATTCAGTTAGGCTCTCACTTGGTGAAGGCCACAGGACTGAAAATGAATGAATGCAACAACCATATCTCTGTCACTAGCAAACAGTCATGGGTGGTACTGGTAACTAACATTCATTCAAAAGGCACCCTGGGAAATATGCAAATAAGGCTTAAAACCCGACAGCAGGGCTATTCAAATCTGGTCCTGGAGGGCCAAAACATTTCTGGTTTGGGATTTTTGTATGATTCTTTAACGAACCATCACATGTATGGTTCTTCAGAGACCGTAAAATGGTTCCATTATGGCATCGCTCTCAAGAACCTTATTTGGTTCTAACTTTTTAAGAGTGCACTGTAAGGCATTATTTACAGATACATGGTGATGCTTAGGCTTTAATATGTCTACTTATGGAATTGTTAATAATCGTAATGTTGACATTAACATTTAAGGTGTGAGGGGGTCATGCATATGAAAGGTAGGGAAGGCCAGTAAAGGGCAGACAATTCAATTGGATATGAGTTGGTTAGGTATGGCTATTTCAATTACGTTTTTCGAATGCTATATTAAAAAGTTGTTTTTCAAACCTAGAGAGAAAAGTTGACGACTGCATAGCATAGCTCTGCCGTTTCCGCATCGACGCGTGCATCCCCCTTCCAACAGAACCATGAAGATTCTCCTCGATATCACTTCTTTCAGACCCGACTTGGCAGCCACCGGTCCCTTTAAACTTGGTCAAGGAACTAGTTGCTAAAATAAGATTTCACAAAGGAAATAGCCATTTGTAGATCTGTGTTGATTAATTGACTAGTCAACAATCCGAATAACAATGCCGACCTCAAAACCTCTTCTTTCGCTCACCGCTGCTCTCCTTGCAAAGTGAACGCAACAATAGAGATTGACAGGCTCAGTGACAATCTGTAACATAATAGCCTTTGACACGATGGGAGTCCCACACTCTCCAGTAGTTTACACGATATTCCTCTCCTCAGCATTAGTTGACACAGGCTGTTATTGCCCTCAAAGTCTAACCCGTGTCTTGAAGAGAGTTCTGAAATAATTATCACACAGTTCGGCTGAGTGAATATATTTTGAAATTGCGTGTTTCAGTTCTATGAGTCTGTGTGAGTCTAAAGGGATATTGAAATGAAATGGTTCAGTAGCCTGCAGATTAACCGTTAATCTGTTTTCCCCATCCCCTTTTTATCAGGGGCATAATCTCTGATTTTGGCAGAGTAGAGCAGATAGGACGCAATTTAGGCTGGCCCGGTACATATATATAGCCGGCTCCCATCAAACCAAGGTGCCCTCATGTACAAGGATGATCAGTAAAATGCTCTCTATTATACCTCTTATCTCTGCATTATTATAATATCTATATCATCTCTATTATACTGATTATACTATAATGGGGAGTAATGGGATCCAGGCTGTGAATGGGACATGTAGCGAGATATTCACAAAATTGTGCAACCATGATATTAAGGTCAAATTGTGGGTGCTTATAGTTGTTCTGTTTCACACATTTACAACTGGAAATGTTTTTGTTTTTTTGCATATCCCACTCCTGAGACACCCTCAGAGAATGGGGTCATGGATCAGCCATCGACAACAACACTGGAGCAATAAAGGTTAAGTGCCTTGTTCAAGGGCAGATGGATAGACGGTTCCTTGTCAGCTCTGGGATTTGAACTAGCAAACTTTACCGATTACTGGCCCGACATGCTAACCGCTGGGCTACATCACTAAGAAAAACAGTGCCAAACCTCTGCCAATAACAGCTAGCATTCAGTTGTCCCCTCCCCACTCAGACCACTCCCAGACAGTCCGAGTAAATTTATTGCTTGAGAAATTGCTATTTGCTAAGAAGTTTTTTTTAAAGAGCTAGCTTCACTGCCAGGGGTTCCCAGTTACTAATGTCATCATTTCTCTGTAGATGAGAGCTTACGGGAAAGGAATGCACATGGGTGGAGCTTCTGATCATAGGGGGGAACGTGGAGACAGAACAGCACCTACCCCAGTGTTGGAGACATCCACCTCCATGGTGAACTGGGGTTCTGGGTCTGGCTGAGGACTGGAGTGGAAGTGAAGCGGCATTTGAGTTCCAGGAAAGCTGCCTCTGCCTCAGGGGTCCAGTGGAACGGAGTGGAGGTGGCGGTGAGAGGTGCTGCCAGACGGCTGGGGTTGTGGATGAATCATCTATAAAAATGTGCAAACCCCAGGAAATGCTGAAGCTGCATCAGGTTTAAGGGTGCAGGCTACTCTGGCTGCCCTGACCTTGGCGGGATCCATACGTAACCATCCCTGTGCAATAATATAACCCAGGAAAGATAGGAAGCATGGAATTCACATTTTTCAGCTTTAACAAAAATATTATTCTCCAACAGCCATTAGAAAACGTGTTGCTGGTGAGCCTCAGAGTCCTTAGATAGAAAATCAAAATGTCATCCACACAAAAAAACGAAGCATCAAATCACATCCCTCAGTACATCACTGACTAGGTTCTGGAAAACAGCAGGGGCATTAGTGAGGCCAAAAGGCATGACCAAATACTCAGTGGTGTGTTGAACGCCGGTTTCCACTTGCAGACAAGGTGGTAGGCATTCCGGAGGGCGAGTTTGGTGAACAACATGGCACCATGGAGGGGGGCAAAAGCAGAGCTGATGAGTGGCAAGTGATACTTGTTCTTCACAGTGATGTTATTCAGCCCACAGAAGTCTATGCACGACCTCAGCATCCCATCCTTTTTTCTTTACAAAGACAAATCCAGCACCTACTGAAGAGGGAGAAGGCCTGATACTGTATGTCCTGCAGCCAGGGAATCCTGGATGTACACCTCCATAGCCTCCTGCTCGGGGCGAGAGAGGTTATACAACAGGCTACAGGGGAGAGGAACTCCAGGCTGGAGTTCAATTGCGAAGTTGTACGGCCGATGAGGCGACAGGGCGTGGTGCTTGCTGAACACAGAAGCTAGATCGTGATACTAGAGAGGAACTCATGACAGGTCCGGAGGTTGTGGAAAGGACTGTGGCACAGACAAGGCAGGGGCAAGTGCAGAACAAAGGCAATTTGAGTGACAAAATGAACTCCAAGTGGTTACCTTTCTGGTGGTCCAGTCAATTTGTGGATTGTGCAGCCTTATCCAAGAATGGCCAAGATCCAGGGAAGAGAAGATCGTGATACTAGAGAGGAACTCATGACAGGTCCGGAGGTTGTGGAAAGGACTGTGGCACAGACAAGGCAGGGGCAAGTGCAGAACAAAGGCAATTTGAGTGACAAAATGAACTCCAAGTGGTTACCTTTCTGGTGGTCCAGTCAATTTGTGGATTGTGCAGCTTTATCCAAGAATGGCCAAGATCCAGGGAAGAGAGGGCAGTCAATTATGTGGAGACTGATCCTTTCCTGGTGATTCCCAGAGAGACGCAGGATGACAGGGACAGTTCTCTCAGACACGGGCGAGGAGCTGTCCGTTGAGAGCATTGGCATCAAGGGGTGAATCGAATGGAACAGTGTCCAGGCCCAACTGGATAACGGCACCTCGGTCCAGGAAACTCTCGTCGGTGCCCGAGTCGATAAGGGCAGGCAGAGGAAAAGCCTGGCTCTGCCACACAAGGGTGCCGTCTAGCAAGGGAAGATGGACTGGCGATTTGGTTACAGTATATCCCCCACAACTAACGAGCCACCTTTTGCTGGCCGCAGGTAACGAGTGGAGACAAAGTAACCAACCTGGCCACAGTATAGGCAGCTCCTAGTGACTATTCGCCGCTGCCTCTCCTCAGGTGAGAGACTTGGGAAGGGAGGCAGTCAGAGGAGAACCAAGCAAAGAAGCAGATGTCGTGATGGGGCATGCAACCCTACCTGCCCTCTCCCTCCGACGCTCATGGAGACAGCTGTCGATGCAGATGGCGAGAGAGATGAGCTCCTCGAGTCCATCTAGCTCATCCCTGGACACCAACTCATCCTTGATGGTCTCAGTGAGAGCTTACTGAAATGCTCCCTGAAGGGCCTCCTCATTCCAGCCGCTCTCAGTGGCGAGGGTGCGAAACTCGATTGACATCTCAGTGACACAATGGAAACATTGATGGACGGACAGGAGTCGCTTAGCGGCATCCTTACCGCAGATACGGTGGTCAAAGACTCTCCTCATCTCCTTTGTGAAGCTGAAGTAGGAGGAGCAGATGGGGGACTGTCTCTCCCACACCGAGTGGCCCAGGAAAGCGCTGCTCCACAGAGGCTGCCGATCAGGAAGGAAATCTTGGCCCGCTCGCTAGCGTAAGCGAAGGGCTGTTGCTCGTATACTAGTGAACATTGTACCAAAAAGGCTTTGCAAGCTCCGAGGTTGACATCGTCAACCAGACGGGACCAGAGTCAGAGCGGACAGAACTGTAGCAGAGAAGAATACAGCGCCAGGCAAGGGAAAACAGGCACAACACGAAAACAGTATCTATGCAGGAACAAACGTCTAAGACCGCAGACTGACTGAGCAGAGGTTACGATCTGGCAGAGTGGAAGTGGCAGGGCTGAGTATTTGTAGAGGTCTTGATAATGGAACGGGTTGTAACTGGTGGGGATCTGCTCTACCTCCAGCACACCTGTCTCCACCCACACAATCACACAGGAAGAGAGCACTGAGGGAGGGGCGACAGGGTAGGGAGACAGGATGAGCAGTAGAGGGCGTGGCATGTGCAGATCTAACACTTTGGATGTACACAGAGATATAAAAATGAATATGTCAATCTCTCCTGGCTCAAAATGGAGTAGAGATTGACTTTATCACTACTTGTATTTGTAAGAGGTGACATGTTGAATGCACCAAGGTGTCTGTTTGAACTACTGGCACACAGCTCTGACACCCATGCATACCCCATAAAACATGCCACCAGAGGTCGCTTCACAGTCCCCAAGTCCAGAACAGACTATTGGAGGCACACCGTACTACATAGAGCCATGACTACATGGAACTCTATTCCACATCAAGTAACTCATGCAAGCAGTACAATTATATTTAAAAAACAGATATAAATAAACCTTATGGTACAGCGGAAACTATGAAGCAACACAAACACAGGCACAGACACATGCATACACACATGATAACATACACACTATACACATGGATTTTGTGTTGTAGATATGTGGTAGTGGAGTAGGGGCCTGAGGGCACACACGTGGTGTATTGTGAAATCTGTTGTGAATGTGTTGTAATGTTTTTAAAATTGTATAACTGCCTTAATTTTGCTGGACCCCATGAAGAGTAGCTGCTTCCTTGGCAGCAGATAATTGGGATCCATACTTAAATTACTTTTTAAAATGAATGAATTAATTATCAAATTCAGCAGGCTATGGTGTGAAATAGGCTTTTAGAAGTGCCATCTTAATTTGATTACTTATCATTAATGCTGTCTTTGGCGTGCTTATTAATGCACAAGCATACCCACTCTTATGATACAATTATTTAATAAGTCATCCAAAAGTATTACAGTGCGTGAAGTTTCAAATGCAGTCTGTTATCACTACATTTGTAATGTGATAGTATTTTATTTTATTTTAAACACACAAAAAACATTAATAAAATAATGTATGTCACTGCGGATCTGACTTTTCCGGGATCTTTAATTTTCTGTACTAAATATCACCTGCGCATGTGAATACGTTCAGCACGTGTATATTCTATACTATGCGTAGAGACAGGCTACTCGGGCAAATTATGCTTGTGTATTCAAGTTAGATAAAAGCTGAATCAATGTCTCCAAGATCACATAATGATACTATTCTACATAACAGTACCGAATATAATAGCAGTGTATAACGTTACTGTAAACCAAAAAAAACTACCGCATTCAATCGTGAATAATAATTCTTGAAGTTTTACCGGTGAAAAGTCGGTGCAACATCTGCAGGTCAACCATTTGGTCTCAATCAGTTAGAGGGGGTTTCCGCTAGTTTCTATATCCACTAAATCAGATTCCACAGTCACAAAGTCAGATTCCCCAGTCACAAAGTCAGATTCCACAGTCACAAAGTCAGATTCCACAGCCACAAAGTCAGATTCCACAGTCACAAAGTCAGATTCCACAGTCACAAAGTCAGATTCTACAGTCACAAAGTCAGATTCCATAGCCACAAAGTCAGATTCCACAGTCACAAAGTCAGATTCCACAGTCACAAAGTCAGATTCCACAGTCACAAAGTCAGATTCCATAGCCACAAAGTCAGATTCCACAGTCACAAAGTCAGATTCCACAGTCACAAAGTCAGATTCCATAGCCACAAAGTCAGATTCCACAGTCACAAAGTCAGATTCCACAGTCACAAAGTCAGATTCCACAGTCACAAAGTCAGATTCCACAGTCACAAAGTCAGATTCCACAGTCACAAAGTCAGATTCCACAGTCACAAAGTCAGATTCCACAGTCACAAAGTCAGATTCCACTGTCACAAAGTCAAGATTGGAATAAGGAATAAGGTTAGCAGTGTGTTTAAGGTTAGAAAAACGGTTAGGATTAGGTTTTAAATCAAATTTGAAGAAGATACCCTTTAGAAATTGGTGGGGTTTATGACTTTCTGGGTATAGAAGCTGGTGACGACCGTTTCATGGGGATATGCATTTAGATCTTCTTGGGTTATACAGTGTTTCGAAGTAGCCTACAGCGTTGTTTTGAATGATGTACAGTGAACTCTTTTTTTGTGTTAAATTGTGTTAGATTGTGCTAAACTATAGTATAGCCTCTGTGTATTTTACCTGGTGATGTGTGCTGTTGAATTTTGGCCACATGAGAGAAAAATCTGTTGGTGTTTTTGTCTTACAGTAACATTATACCATGCTATTACATTTGGTTCTGTTGAACACTGTGATCATTATGTTGATTAAATATTTTTCCTTTATTTAAATAGGCAAGGCAGTTTAGAATAAATTTTTATTTACAATGACAGCCTTGTTCTGAGGCAGAACACCATATTTGTTATCTTGTCAGCTCAGGGATTTGATAAAGCAACCTTGCGGTTTCTGGTCCAACGCTCCAACCACTAGGCTACCTGCAGTCCCTAAATTTGAAAACATATGAATTGTTGTATCATTATTAGTGTTTGGACAAAACATTTTCATATTAACAATAAATACAGGTTATAGACACTTATTTATTTATATTCTAATAATGTGGGCGACTTTTTAAAATTATTATTATTATTATTTTTATTTTTTATTCCATGACCCAGATCCGACTGAGTAGTCCCTACCCCACATCGGCACAAATAATTGTTTTTCATGTACAGTGCTCTAATTGTACAATATAATGTCCAGGGAACTAATTTATAAATGTTGCATATGCACAAAATATGCCCCAAAACATACGTACACAAGTTGCCATTTATAAATGAGAATGTGCTTATCCTCCTGCAAACGTTAGACAATGCATATGCACAGTTTCTAGTTGTTGAAGTATTGCATTGCAAGAATGCAAAAGTAGTAGCCTTGTGCAAATGGTGAATATACAGTATATCACGATTATTCATAACAAAGAAAACACATAGCCTAGCTAAATAACAACAATATGCAAAGATTTTCCATTAGTGATGACTGACAGTTTTTTTCTTCTTATCTTTGCATTCTAAAATAAAACATTCCTAATCTTTTCAGACTGTGATGGTTTCATAGGCTACTCGTGTTGCGGAATAGCCTATAGGCCTACAACAAGTGTGTATAGGGTACCATTTGTCCCATCTCTCATTTAATGAGAAGTATTTTGTTCTATCCAATCCGATCCAAAGTGCAGATTCACGGTAGAACAGACGGTTCACCTTTTCCATTGACGTTTGTAGGCTACACCTAATACTGTAATGTCACATTTCTCCGGAAGACAATATTTCATTTCTAAACATAATACATATATCACAACCATTACTGCATGATTTTAAAAAGTTTATTTAACTAGGCAAGTCAGTTAAGAACAAATTCTTATTTACAGTGACGGCCTACTCCGGCCAAACCCAGACAACGTTGGGCCAATTGTGCGCCGCATTATGGAACTCCCAATCACGGCCTGATGTGACACAGCCTGGATTCAAACTCGGTACTATACTGACACCTCTTGCACTGAGATGCAGTGCCTTAGACCGCTGTACCACTCGGTAGTCCATTATCCCCTGTGCATTTATACCTGTGTTCTCTGTTTGTCTTTTGCTAATTCGTCTTGTCTCGTCAAGTCTACTAGCATGTTTTTGTTCTCCTGTTTTCTTGAGCCCCTGTTTTCTAGTTATGCCTGTTTTGATCATTCTGCCTGCCCTGATCATGAGCCTGCCTACTTTTTTGTACATTTTGCCACTGCCCTGGATTACTGACCTCTGCCTCCCCTTCGCCTGCCTGCCACTCGGTACCTTACGGACTCTGCCCTGGACTACCGACCTATGCCTGCCCTTGACCTGTCGTTTGCCTGTCCCCTGTTTTATAATAAACATCTGTTATTCGAACTGTCTGCATCTGGGTCTTATCCTGAGTCGTGATAAACAGAATAAATTCTTCACCTTTTCTAGCCATGTTGAGACAGTTTAGTTCATATTCCTGAAGTAGCCATACAAAACAAATTACCATGTGCATCTCTCATTTAATTGGGCCTATTAGATAGACGATTATAATTTAAAGTTCTTGCTCTATGTATCTGACAGGAAGCACAGTTTTCTAACATACAGTAGAATTTAACAGGTGAACAGACTGTTGCGCCTATTGAATTGTGTAGGCTACCACTCTAAGTTGGCCTACTTGTAGTTTTCTTCTTTTTATTAGTAGACAATGTTTCAGATTTCAGCATATTTAGGTTTGGGGAAAAGTGAATGCAAGACTATTGCATTCAAAATATCCACAACTATTAGCAATTGTTTTTCTATTTCAGAAATGGACAGATAAAGCAAATGTCACTGCAAAAGAAAACATTCTGAGAACACCTCCAAAGACATTTGATCAAGTTCACAATGCAGTACTTCCAAAGTATACAGCAAATAAGGGCGTTATAGGTACCATAAAATGTGAATGATGGGCGTTTTTCAGGTGGAGTTATATAATGTTCGAACACACACACATAGTTTTACGGAAGATGTGATTTATAATTTATAAGGGGAAACATGCGCATGTATGCCATGTGCCAAGTTTATAAATCTCAACATTTTGGTGGGTGCGCAGTCTTTTCAGAAATGGTGTACACATCTATTTAGTGTTACATTTACCCAACGGTTATAAATGAGGCCCCAGGCACCCCATTTTAAGTGGTTTTGCAATATTAAAAGGCCAGCAACACACATATTATTCAGAGCCCCATTAAATGACACCATATAGGCTATATATTCTACAGACCCTACTGAGTTCGCCCCACCCCACCTTTACATCGCCCTTAAACTATATGTGTCCTTATAAACCAATATGTTGTGTGATTTGGATTAGGAATGTATTTGACATTGTAACGTTTTAATGTTTTAACGTTTGTAATGTTTTAAAAAACTAATGAAATACAAATGTCACTTAAATATGAACAAATATTAATCACTGTTAATGTTTAGACAATTATTTGTCATTAATCATGAATAAATACTGGTTATTTTCACTTTTTTTCTATTTCGTGAGGACTTTTATTTAGAAGATTTTCGAAATTCCGTGACCCGGAAGTACTTTTTTTTTAGTGTTGCTGACGAGACGTTGATAGCTTTGCTCTGTTCTCAAAACATCTACATTTGATGGCTAATATAGCCGACTGCATTCTTCTTTGACGTGTTTAAAGGGGAGTACTGTAATTCAAGATAAGCGAGATTTAACAGCACGAATTTCTGATACTTGCACGGTTTTGAATGTGAGCTTGCTAGCTAGCTATCTTCGGATGATGCATTAGCTAGCTAGCTCGGTGCCACCGAAATTGGGGACAACAAAGTTGATAATCGAATCCAGAAGTTAGCCCAAACAAACAATACGAATTAGTTTGGATGCAGCTTGTTTTGTGCTTTGAAATAATGGGTTTCGGTCAAACGAATTACTGTATCAACCAAGCTCAATTGAGGTTTTCATGTGAGCACTGAATAACCTTGTTTCGGTATTTTAATGGGAGGCGGGCTGCGTTGGAGTAGTACATCTAGTGGGCGACACTTGCGAAGAAGGCGAAGGTGCCGGCGACGTGCTGGGCTTGGATGGACTCGCTTGCCGGGTACGTATACAAAGCGGCTGCTGAGGGCCGAGTCCTGACGTTGGCCGCCCTGCTGCTCAACCACTCCGAGGCTGAGACACGATATTTACTGAGTTACGTGACCCACCTCGCTGGCCAACGGTCAACTCCTCTCATTATTGCATCTCGAAACGGACACGACAAAGTTGTGAGGCTGCTGCTGGATCACTACAAGGTGGATACTGAACAGACTGGCACAGTCAGATTTGACGGGTTAGTATTCATTAATTGAATCATTGGTCAGTCAATTGTGTGTGATTGCACTTTATTTCTGCTGGCAATGGTGGGAAAATTATGCACCGTAATGGACTTTTATGTCAAATGCATTATTTGCTGGAATTATTTGCTGGGTAATTCATTTGACCCATCTCTTCTCCCTCCTTCAGGTATGTCATTGATGGGGCCACCGCCTTGTGGTGTTCGGCTGGCGCAGGACACTTTGAGGTAGTCCGCCAGTTGGTGTGCCACCAGGCAAATGTCAACCACACCACTGTCACCAACTCCACCCCCCTGAGAGCGGCCTGCTTTGATGGGCGCCTGGACATTGTGAAATACCTGGTGGAACACCAGGCCAACATCGGCATCGCCAACAAGTACGACAACACCTGCCTGATGATCGCCGCCTACAAGGGCCACACGGACGTGGTGGGCTTTCTGCTGGAGCATGGCGCTGACCCCAATGCCAAGGCCCACTGCGGGGCCACCGCCCTGCACTTTGCTGCTGAGGCAGGCCACCTGGACATCGTGAAGGAGCTGGTGCGCTGCCAGGCAGCCATGGTGGTGAACGGCCATGGCATGACGCCGCTCAAAGTGGCGGCGGAGAGTTGCAAGGCGGATGTGGTGGAGTTGCTGCTGTTGCACGCCGAGTGTGACCCACACAGCCGCATTGAGGCTCTGGAGCTCCTGGGTGCCTCGTTCGCCAACGACCGGGAGAACTATGACATCCTCAAGACCTACCACTACCTCTATCTGGCCATGCTGGAGCGCCACCGCGATCTCGGCGCGCTCATCGCCAAGGAGCTGCTGCCACCCATCGAGGCCTACGGCGGTAGGGGCGAGTGTCGCACCCCGCAGGAGTTGGAGGCCATCCGGGCGGACCGCAATGCGCTGCACATGGAGGGCCTGATGGTGCGCGAGCGCATCCTGGGCTCGGACAACATCGACGTGTCACACCCCATCATCTACCGGGGTGCCGTGTATGCCGACAACATGGAGTTCGACCAGTGCATCAAGCTGTGGCTGCACGCGCTGCTCCTGCGCCAAAAGGGCAACCGCAACACTCACAAGGACCTGCTGCGCTTCGCCCAGGTCTTTTCCCAGATGGTGCACCTGAAGGAGCCGGTGGGGGCGGAGCCAGTGAAGCAGGTACTGCACTGCAGCGTGCTGGAGATCCAGAGGAGCATGGCCAGGGTGGAAGCAGTGCCTGAGACCGAGCTTCACACGGCCATGGACAACTACGAGTCCAACGTGTTCACCTTCCTTTACCTGGTGTGCATCAGCACCAAGACAGTGTGTGGTGAGGAGGAGCGCGCCCGCATCAACAAGCAGATCTACAACCTGATCCAGCTGGACCCGCGCTCGCGGGAGGGCTCGTCCCTCTTGCACCTGGCCATCAGCTCCAGCACTCCAGTGGACGACTTCCACACCAACGATGTGTGCACCTTTCCCAACGCGCAGGTAACCAAGCTGCTGCTGGACTGCGGCGCGCAGGTGAACGCGGTGGACCACGAGGGCAACAGTCCGCTGCACATCATTGTGCAGTACAACCGGCCCATCAGCGACTTCCTGACGCTGCACGCCATCATCATCAGCCTGGTGGAAGCGGGCGCCCACACTGACATGACCAACAAGCAAAAGAAGACGCCACTGGACAAGAGCACCACGGGAGTGTCGGAGATCCTGCTCAAGACCCAGATGAAGATGAGCCTCAAGTGCCTGGCGTCGCGGGCCGTTCGCCAGCACCAAATCACATACCGCAACCAGATCCCTAAGACTCTGGAGGAGTTTGTGGAGTTCCACTGATCCACCTGGCCATGGAGACCTTTTAAACAATTAGAATCTCTTGTTCTTTTTTTGTTTTGTTATAATTTTCTAACAGATCAGAACGGTGCTGGCTGGGGATGATTATGAACAGTTTGACACATTGTGGTTTTTAACAATGGTTCCCTTTTTTTCTATTATAAGTATGAATTGCGAGTACCAGCAGGAGCACCCATGTTCTCGTTCTCCAGATCTCTTACTGGAGTGTGTTACTGTCTGTGGTTGTCATTCTGACTACTGGGTGTCACCAGCAGAATGAGGAAATTGACAGCCTGCTTTGTGCTTTCACTTTCCCAGAGTGTTCCAAAGAGAATACTTGACACAGCCAAGCATCCACACAATGGTGACAACAGCAGGACCATTTGACAGTTTGTACTGCATGGATCCAATTGTCCCAGACATCCAGCTGGGTTCGCAACCATGAAAAGTAACATTGCACTCTTGATTCTTTTTGCCTTATCATGTTTGCCTGTTGCAGGGATGTTGTGTGCCATGTTGCAATGATTATGGGGGTCAGTGGTTTGTTGGTGTGTGTTTGAGGGAGCGAATGCGTGTCAGTCAGAGAAAGGCTGGGAGGTGAGACGGTAGTAGTTAGTCTTGGCGATAGAGAATAAGCAAGAAATGCACGGCTTTGCCAAGCAGCCAGTCAAACTTGTGTTAGACAGTGACGCAGAGATCTTGTGGGACTTTCTTATATTTCAGTCACCTATTGCTCTTTAAAGTTGTCACGGTTCCACTGATGTCTACATTTTAACATTGGTTTGCCTTGTGATTCTCATTTCTAGTTGGATTGTCTGCCTATGTTTGGTTCCAAACTCATGACTGGTGATTGAGTATTGCATTATAATAACAGATTGTTTCAGATTTCTCTAGAAGAAAGGCGAGCCAACCCACACAGTACAGAAAGAGAGAGAGAGAACTGCTGGACAGCACTTTATACTTATAATAGGAGTATTTTATTTTTCTTTCATAACTGATATTTAAAAAAACAAAAAAATCAAAATAAGTTTTATTTAAGAGGGTATGTTTGAAGATATATTTTTATGGAAAAAAACATCTGTGGAAGTAGATATAAAAGGAGCTTTCTTTTACACAAACACTGACTGGTAAAGATGTGCCTGTGATTCTATTTAGATTTTCTCTATCGGGAGTAATTAGGCGTAGATGTCCCCTTTTAACCAAGTCACCAACGCATGTGGGTTGTTGGCCATCCTGATGAGCTTTGCTACAGTGTGAGGGAACGAGCTTGGCGGCTGTCTGTGGAGACTCCATGGCTTTGGCTGAGTATGACCACATACGGGCCTTTAAATGGATGCTGCTGGTATTGATGTTTGAGCATGTCTTCCATTCTACGTCTCTCGGATTTGTGTGTGGGTGCGCATGCTGAGATCGAGGGAAGGACTGGAATGTTCCTGGCGGGGTTGAATGTAGGCCTATAGTCTTTTCCCTCATGCTTGCAACATGTCGTTTATCCATAATAACCAGTGATTTGTACAGTCCGTCCTTGTTCTGTTTTCCAATCAGATGGTCAGAGATTAAAGCTGAGAATGAAAGGTGATTTCTGACGATTTTTCTTTGATTTTCTTCGAAGTGATACTGTGACCATAGCGTGCCGTTAAGTGTGCTCTCTACTTTAAAAGGGCGTGCGTGTTAAGACTTTAAATGCTTTGATTTGATCCGATTGACTTTTACTGTATGACACTGTTTAAAAACAAATCTGGAGTGGAGAATGTATGTACATTACCAGTCAAAAGTTTGGACACACCTACCAATTCAAGGGTTTTTCTTTTTCTACATTGTAGAATAATAGTGAAAACACAAACTATGAAATAACACATGGAATCGTGTAGTAACCAAAAAAAAGTATTGTTATTTTATTTAACAAGGAAAAATCTTATTTATAATGATGGGCAAACCCTAACCTGGACGACACTGGGCCAATTGTGTGCCGCCCTATGGGACTCCTAATCACGGCCTGTTGTGATACAGCCTGGAATTGAACCCGGGTCTGTGGTGACGCCTCTCACACTGAGATGCACTGCTGTGCCACTGGAGCCCTAAACAAATCAAAATATATTTGAGATTTTTCAAAGTATCCACCCTTTGACTTGATGACAGCTTTGCACACTCTTGGCATTCTCTCAACCAGCTTCACCGAGAATGGTTGTCCAAAGGTCTTGAAGGAGTACCCAGATATGCTGAGCACTTGTTGGCTGTATTTCCTTCACTCTGCGGTCCAACTCATCCCAAACCATCTCATTTGGGTTGAGGTCGGGTGATTGTGGATGCCAGGTCATCTGATGCAGCGCTCTTTCACTCTCCTTGGTCAAATAGCCCTTACACAGCCTGGTGGTGTGTTGGTTCATTGTCCTGCTAAAAAAACTGATAGTTCCACTAAACTCAAATCAGATGGGATAGTGTATCGCTGCAGAATGCTGTGGTAGCCATGCTGGTTAAGTGTGCCTTGAATTCTAAATACATCACTGACAATGTCACCAGCAAAGCACCCCCAAATCATCACCACCACCTCCTCCATCTCACAAAGACACGGAGGTTGGAACCAAAAATCTCAACATTGGACTCGTCAGACCAAAGGACAGATTTCCACCTGTCTAATGTCCATTGCTCATGGTTCTTGGCCCAAGCAAGTCTCTTCTTATTGGTGTCCTTTATTAGTGGTTTCTTTGCAGCAATTCGACCATGAAGGCCTGATTCACGCAGTCTCCTCTGAACAGTTGATGTCTGTTACTTGAACTATTTCTGAGAAGGGTAACTAATGAACTTATCCTCTGCAGCAGAGGTAACTCTGGGTCTTCCTTTCCTGTGGCGGTCCTCATGAGAGCCAGTTTCATAAATAGCGCTTGATGGTTTTTGCGACTACACTTGAAACTTTCAAAGTTCTTGAAATTTTCCAGATTGACTGACCTTCATGACTTGAAGTGGTGATGGACTGTTGTTTATCTGCATACTTGAGCTGTTCTTGCCATAATATGGACTTGGTCTTTTACCCCCCACACACACACATACCACCTTGTCACAACACAACTGATTGGCTCAAATGCATTCAGAGGGAAAGAAATTCACTTTGAACAAGGCACACCTGTTAATTGAAATGCGTTCCAGGTGTCTACCTCATGGAGCTGGTTGAGAGAATGTGTGAAAAGCTGTTAAGGCAAATTATATTTTGATTTGTATAGCACTACATGGTTCAGTGTGCTATTTCATAGTTTTGTCTTCACTATTATTCTACAATGTAGAAAATAGTACAAATTAAGAAAACCAAACTTTTGACTGGTACTGTATATCAGGTATTTCTATTTTGTATTTGGGGTAATGGATGCAAATGAACCCAAAGACAGTTTAACCCAGTTTTTTTCTTCTTCAGCAGTTTACATGTTTTTTGGAAAGACTAATGCGTTGGAAGACATGAAAGATATTGCATATGTACAAAGTTGTCATATTAAAGCTCAGTGTTTCCCATTATCTCATTGGTTTTGTCATTCCCCTTTCAAGCTAATGCAATTTATTTAATGTATTTAATCAAAGACAGCTATCAAAAGTCGAAGTGAAACTATTTCTGTCAGAAGTTGTGGGACTAGAACGATTTCTAGAACGATTTCTATATCACTCCATGTGTAAAGTGATACTTTCCTTTTCTACCCGCGTGCAATTAATATTTCTTCATGTATAATTATCAAAGGTGTAAGTATCTCCTTTTTTAATATGACACCAAAACTGCTTATAAGTGAGTACACAACCAAATGTATTGACATTGGTCCTCTCCAGTCTCCGGAGGGAAAATTTTACGTGGCAATTTTGTCAGAAATCCAAGTGGATAGTGCCAAAAATTTGTCTGATGTCACATGCAATGACCCGCACACCAGATGGCCTCTGGATTGATTCAGAACAACTGTGGGCTTAAATCTTCTCTAAAACAGATGATTCCACCGATATACCACACACGTTTCATTGCATGTGAAAGCTGACCAATTCACTCTGTGGTTACAGTATACAGATTTAATTACACATAGAAAACTCATGAACTCTTTATAAACCACTTGGCATGCTTTAATGATTTCTACATGGCCATTATTGCATCTTCCTTGAGATCCTTTCTAGGACCCCAGTCATCTGTGTTCATATATAAATCCACAGGTTGTACGCCACGGTGCAAAGCAGCCTCGTATTGGTGTACATACATCTGACAACGTTTTTGCACAATAGCCTTAAGTTAATATTATGTAGTTGTATAGTAATGCCACTTTAAAGGTCATCGACAACTTAATTCAGTTGTGAAGGCACAGTTTGATATGTACACAATTCAAGTTTATCGTTATACGACAAAAGTGCATCGGCTATAGAATATGGCATTTGCAAATACAATATAATATTTCAGTTGCGTCATGTTCTCTTCCAAAATAAATGAGTAGGTTGTTGCTGTTGCATATTTGAGAAACGCCATAGCAAAAGCCCAAAAAATCATCAGCCATTATAGGTAATCTTGTGTTCTGAACAGGCTGCCTGGTTTTCTATGGCCTTATATTAATGATGGGCTTATTCCATTCACTCTTATATTCAGGCACACTTTCTTAGAAAAATATTCTGTGGTCATTGCTCTGGTGAAAGATTGTCATTTGGCTTTGTGGTGATGATGATAATAGGTCATAAAGTCTGACTGATAACCAGGACCTCAGTCTTGTCCAGATGGTGTCTGTTGAGATGGTGTCTGCTGTTCAGATGGTGTCTGTTGAAGTTCCTCAGTCATAAGAGAGACACAGGTGGGCCGGGAGCTTCTGTCGGGTTCTAAGACAGCGAGTAAAAAGGCTCGGCAGTGCAAGACGGGTGCTGTTCAGCCAAGGGGAATATGGACACCGAGGTCACGCCCACAGTCTTGTCTGGGGGTGTGCTGGGGGTCCCTGAGTGATGGGGCTGATGCGGGTCTGCACTGTTGCCATGGTTACCGCTCCTCTGGCATCTTCCCGTTGGCTACTTGCTCCTCCTCTTCCTCCCTCTGTTTCTGCCTGTTGAAGAAGCCCAGCTGGGACGGCAGAAACAGAGAGGGGAAAGAGTGAAACCAAAACCCTTCACCAGGTGTCTACAGGGACCAACATACTGGTAGAAAGGCTGAGTTATCATTGATTATACACCAGGTCATTGATTATAAACCAGGTAGTTTGGCACCTGGATGCTGATTGGCTGAAAGCCATGGTATGTCAGATCGTATACCACGGGTATGACCCCACAAATATTGGTACTGTTCTACGCTGGTTAGCAGTTTATAACAGCAATAAGGCACCTCAGGGGTTTTAAGGGCTGTATCCAGGCACTGTGTTATGTTGTGCAGAAGAACAGCCCTTAGCCGTGGTTTATTAGTCATATACCACACCCCTCGTGCCTTATTGCTTTATTATAATGAAGATTTATGCAGGAGGACATTGATTCATTCCTACCTTCCATAGAGCCAGGATGAGCAAGGCTAGCAGCAGCAGACCACCCAGCGTGCTCCCTACTATAATCCAGATGGGAATTTTGTAATCTTCCTCCTTTCTCATCTCCAGGATTATCTAGAGGGGAAATTACACTGGATTCAGGCATGTATGGGGGATCTGGTTGGCTGGACTTTGCGGCGAGTAAACGGTCAACAAACATACATTTAATACGGTCTGAAATGTTTTTCATTCTCTATGACTGGTGGTCTAAAATGTGGATTTACATGAACATATAATGTGTATAGGTCATACCAGCACACTCCATCACCAACTCCCTCGGCTCAATCCATAACCTTTTCGAACATGTCATGTCCGTCGCGCCATCATTTGGAGGATGCACTCAAAAGATTTGGCCTAGCTTGGCTACTCAGTACTCATGATATCGTTCGTTTCTTGTTTTTTTTTAAGCCCTTTTAGGTTTAGGCCACGATTCAACCAGTCACGTTGTGCTCTCGGCCATTACCCTTAAATGGCACATAGCCGACAAAGCGCAATCGGATTGAATACGGGCCTTATTTTGGTTATTCAAAGCGCTATAGAAGTTGAATAAATGTATTATTATTTGGTGTGTTTAGCATCTAATAAAAATAACAAACTGACCACAACCAAGTGATTGAAATAAACCTTGGAAATGACCGTGCCTGTTCAAGTTATCAAGATGAACCTGTGGTTTGAAGTGTAGTGAAATTGTAACATAACAAATGAAAGGCATCTACAACAGCAAAGTAATCAGTATCACTTTCTGCCAGAAGGTGGAACCATAACCACATATATCTGAGCAACTATCACCACATTCTCCTGTTCCTCCTAGTTCTTAGGCCTCACTGCACTGGCAAGCCAAACAAATATGGGCGTTCAATAGGGGGACTAAGTACACTTCATTAACTACACTCAAACCAGCCCATTCCTTCAGGCTGTTATGAAGCATATGAAGTGTGAGTTGGATGCTGCTGGGGTCTTACATGTCGTGTTGGCCTCTCCTCATGCAGGAACACGGGACTGGACGGACTCAGTTCTATGGAGGCTGCTGTCACCAACTCCAGAGTTTTAAACTTCACCTATCAGGGAAGAGTTTAACAAGAAAATAACTATAATTGCAATGAACAAATAACTCAGTCATCAACAAGTGACATTAAAGAACAATAAGGAATTGAAAGTTATTTACATTAAAGGGGCGATTCAAAACGTTTGCCTCGGGACCAGATCAGGACTTAAAATGGTCCACACACACGTGCACTGTTGTGAAGGCTAAACACCCGAACGTTAAGCGGTACTGGAGCAACAGTCTGACACCTAAAGGCTCCTGAATAGCTTCTATCCCCAAGCCATAAGACTGCTAAATAGCTAACAAAATGGCTACACGGATTATCTGATTTGACCCTTGTATTTATATATTTTTTTGTACTGTCTCTATGCACACTCACAGGACTCTACACACTCATGCACACTGACACTCCAACACACACATAACATGCACGCACATTTATACTGATTATACACAAGCACACACACTCGCATACATCTTAATTTACACTGCTGCTACTCTGTTTATCATACATCCTGGTGCCTAGTCACCTTACCCCTATACACACATTTGAAGCCGGAAGTTTACATACACCTTGGCCAAATACATTTAAACTCGTTTTTTTTTTAACATTAATTCCAAGTAAATTTTCCCTGTTTTAGGTCAATTAGGATCACCACTTTATTTTAAGAATGAGAAATGTCAGAATAATAGTAGAGATAATGATTTATTTCAGCTTTATTTTTTTTCATCACATTCCCAGTGGGTCAGACGTTTACATACACTCATTTAGTATTTGGTAGCATTGCCTTTAAATTGTTTAACTTCAATCAAATGTTTCGGGTAGCCTTCCACAAGCTTCCCACAATAAATTGGGTGAATTTTGGCCCATTCCACCTGACAGAGCTGACACCACCTGAGTCAGGTTTGTAGGCTTCCTTGCTTGCACATGCTTTTTCAGTTCTGCCCACAAATTCTCTATATGATTGAGGTCAGGGCTTTGTGATGGGCACTCCAATACCTTGACGTTGTTGTCCTTAAGCCATTTTGTTATAACTTTGGAAGTATGTTTGGGGTCAGTGTACATTTGGAAGACCCATGTGCGACCAAGCTTTAACTTCCTGACTGATGTCTTGAGATATTGCTTCAATATATATCCACATATTTTTCCTGCCTCATGATGACATCTATTTTGTGAAGTGCACCAGTCCCTCCTGCAGCAAAGCACCCCCACAACATGATGCTGCCACCCCCGTGCTTCACGGTTGGGATGGTGTTCATCGGCTTGCAAGCCTCCCCCTTTTTCCTTCAAACATAACAATGGTCATTATGGCCAAACAGTTATATTTTTGTTTCATCAGACCAGAGGACATTTCTCCAAAAAGTACGATCTTTGCCCCCATTTGCAGTTGCAAACCGTAGT
Source organism: Oncorhynchus masou masou (assembly GCF_036934945.1). NCBI lineage: Eukaryota > Metazoa > Chordata > Actinopteri > Salmoniformes > Salmonidae > Oncorhynchus > Oncorhynchus masou. The sequence goes on from NC_088233.1 coordinate 50,403,408, forward strand.
CTTGCTTTTTTTATGGCGGTTATGGAGCAGTGGCTTCTTCCTTGCTGAGCGGCCTTTCAGATTATGTCGATATAGGACTCATTTTACTGTGGATATAGATACTTTTGTACCTCTTTCATCCAGCATCTTCACAAGGTCCTTTGCTGTTCTGGGATTGATTTGCACTTTTCGCACCAAAGTATGTTAATCTCTAGGAGACAGAATGGGTCTCCTTCCTGAGCGGTATGACGGCTGCGTGGTCCCATGGTGTACTGTTTGTACAGATGAAGGTGGTACCTTCAGGCGTTTGGAAATTGCTCCCAAGGATGAACCAGACTTTCTGAGGTCTTGGCTGATTTCTTTTGATTTCCCCATGATGTCAAGCAAAGAGGCACTGAGTTTGAAGGTAGCCCTTGAAATACATCCACAGGTACACCTCCAATTGACTTAAATTATGTCAATTAGCCTATCAGAAGCTTATAAAGTCATGACATAATTTTCTGGAATTTTCCAAGCTGTTTAAAGGCACAGTTAACTTAGTATATGTAAACGTCTGACCCACTGGAATTGTGATACAGTGAATTAATTATATGTGAAATAACCTGTCTGTAAACAATTGTTGGAAAAATTACTCGTGTCATGCACAAACTAGATGTCCTAACCGACTTGCCAAACTATAGTTTGTTAACAAGAAATTTGTGGAGTGGTAGAAAAATGAGTTTTAATGACTCCAACCTAAGTGCATGTAAACTTCCGACTTCAACTGTATCTGCCTCTATCACTCCAGTATCTCTGCACAATGTAAATATGCTATTGGAATTGACCCTGTAAATAGATTCTTACTTCTCGTGTTCTTCTTATTTCTTGTGTGTTTCTTGTGTTATTTTTAGTTGTTGTTTTTGTTCTGCCTCATGTTATTTTTAATACTACATTGATATTATTACATTGTACATTAGAACGTGCAAGAAAGCCATTTCACTGTACTTGTGCACGTGACATAAAAACTTGAAACGTGGATGCTATTGAGCCAACACATATCCTCTAAAATGGTCAAAGTTTGAAAGAGTTATCGAGAAAGAGTGGAATAGGCGTACTGAATGTCAGCGGAGTGCAGAAGTAATGTCAAACTCACAGCAAAGAGAGCTTGGAGGTGCAGACGCCCCCTGACTGTCACTCTGACCTCGCTGTACGCATGCAGGTTGAGTCTGCACTGCATTGGCAACGTCATGCTGTTGGAGTGATTCTGCACAACACATAACAAGGATTCTCATCAACATGATACTGTCCTAATAGCCCATATGCTGCATTCTCCATAACCAGTTGCAAAACCAGTTGAAATGACATCACAGTCATTTTATTCCAACCAGTTTCTGGTTGAAATGACATCATATTCATGAAATTCCAACCAGTTTCTGGTTGAAATGACAGCACCTGTTTTGCCATCTGGGTAGTACTTCAGTACATACACAACCACACTAGACACATAGGCAGATAACCAATACTTACCAGCTGTGGGACGTGTGAGAGATCTTCATGGAAAACATGGTTTGGAGTCATGTGATGTGGGAGGACACAGTTAGAGCTAACCGCCTGGTGAGGAGAGAGCGAGAGAGAGTTTTAATCTGTCATCCGGTAGCTACACACAGACACAGGGTACAGTCCGGTATAGTTAGAAGAGGACTGGCCACCCCTCAGAGCCTGATTCCTCTAAGGTTCTTCCTAGGTTCCTGCTTTCTATGGAGTTTTGGCAACACTTTATTTTATCTGTCGTTCTGCCCCTGAACAGGCAGTTAACCCACTGTTTCTAGGCCGTCATTGACAATAAGAATTTGTCCCTAAGTGGCCAGCGAAGAGTCCAGATCGGAATCCCATCCAAACCCTATGGCGAGAGCTGAAAACAGCAGTTGGCGCGAGGTCACCCATCAAACATTGAAGAATTAGAGCAGTTTGCTGCTAAAAAGTGGGCTAAATAGCCCGAAGAAAAGTTTTGATGGCTACAAGAAGCGTTTGTCTGCAGTTATCTTAGCCAAAGTTTGTGCAACCAAGTGGTGACCACAATTTTGTTTGAAATGTCAACTTATTTGAGAAGAAATAGGGAATATCTACGAAAGGTGCAAGGGTGCCAATATATTTGGTCTCAACTGTATACAGTAGATTAATGTATATTGACAATGCAACGTTATAACATTGAATAATAACTGATCCTCTCACCTGGTCAGTGTCGATATTGGCAATCTGGAAGAGATGGTTACCACTCTTTGTAACAGCAAACACGTCAACAGCGAACTGCAAGTCTGTCACTGGGAAGAAGGCCAGATTCTGGATCTGTACGTTGAGAAGAGAATAAGTATAAAGATACTGAAGAGAATGTAAAAAAATGTATAGTCTACAGATTATAGTCAGTATTTAGTCTTTATACTTATAATGTAGATCGGCCATATGTATAACTTGGACAAAGGATTGCAGGTCGGGTCTTGTTAAGGTAGCGATTGAGAGAAACTCACGTGATAAGTAAGGTTAAACATTGGACCACTGCTGCCGGGTTTGTTCCGGTAGTGGTCTGAGTTGATCTCAAAACGAGGAGGCTTGGAGTCCCTGAGGTGGAGAGAAAAGGGATGGATGATACAAAATACCCCCCCCACACACTTTAAATGACTCCTTATGTGTGGAATCATCTAAATTCAGCAGCTCATTGAAACCCACCTTGTGAACAGGAGGTCTGCCTCGTACTTCAGAGGATGAAATATGTTGTTGATGTTGTCCTCTGGGCTCATCTCCTCCCCATCGCTGTAGAGCACAAATCAACATGAAATATTTCACCTGCACCCTGTTTGTGTTTGACACCAGGGTTAGGGTCAAGTTCATTTATTTCAGTTTACTTCCTGAAATTGGCCTCAACCCTGTTGGGTACAGTACATACATGAATTGTTTAGGAGGAGGTGATTGTGGAAACATAGCAGGTCCGGTTCCATTAGTCCATAACGGATGATTACCATGGTACCCAATGGGAAAAAAATGGCTCAATCAGCGTTGTTTCCACGACATTCAAAAAAAGTCTATGTGATGACATTGAATCAACGTGGAAAATTGATTGTATTTGAAAAAATCATCAACGTAAGGGAATTTCATCATTTATTCATCCAACTTTTAAGCTAAATCAAATAACATGGTGACAATTTTTGTTGATTTCACGTTGAATTCATAACTCAACCAAATGTACATCAAAACTAGATGTTGAACTGATGTCTCTGCCTAGTGGGTAGGGGCTGAAATGGAATGTGGTGATTGGCAGGACAAGTTAAAAAGTGTGGTATCTGAGCATACAAGGTCCTCACCAATGGTTAATATGAACATATACAGGTCACTGCCAACATGAAGGAAACACTTGAGTAAATGATACAAAGTATATTGAAATCAGGTGCTTCCACACAGGTGTGGTTCCTGAGTTAATTAAGCAATTAACATCCCATCATGCTTAGTGTCATAAAAATGCTGTTGACATTATCTTGGCTACCATGGCTTGAAGAAGACTTTGAAAGAGGGGTCTCAAAGGAGCATGGGGGGGTTCAAAGTGTGTGTGTGTCACCAGATCTCAACCCAATTGAACACTTATGGGAGATTCTGGAGCGTTGTCTGAGACAGCGTTTTCCACCACCATCAGCAAAACACCAAATTACGGAATTTCTCATGGAAGAATGGTGTCCTATCCCTCCAATAGAGTTCCAGACAATTGTAGAATCTATGCCAAGGCGCATTGAAGCTGTTCTGGCAGCTTGTGGTGGCCCAACGCCCTATTAAGACACTTTATGTTGGTGTTTCCTTCATTTTTGCAGTTACCTGTATGTCTATGAATATATTCATATACAGTATGCACTGTATGTCAATCACCTGGCAGCCTGCAGGACAACCCTCACATGGTCCAGGAAGACAGAGTGACTCAACTCAAACTCCAGCCGGAAAGACACCTGGGACACGGGCAGAAAATACATATACTATTAGTCACATAGCATCCACATGCAAAAGATTTTATGTTGGAAACTTAGGAACTGAGAGACTTACAGAGGCTCATTATAGGCTAAGAAATGTTAAGGTCTCTGGCAACAAGCTGTGTTTTACATTTTGTTTTTACTTCCAGTCAAATTATACCTGATATGGTACAGAGGTTTTCCAAATCTATGGGGCGGCAGGGTAGCCTAGTGGTTAGAGCGTTGGACTAGTAACTGAAAAGTTGAGAGTTCAAACCCCTGAGCTGACAAGGTACAAATCTGTCGTTCTGCCCCTGAACAGGCAGTTAACCCACTGTTCCCAGGCTGTCATTGAAAATAAGAATTTGTTCTTAACTGACTTGCCTGGTTAAATAAAGGTAAAAAAAAGGAGAGCCAGTGGAAATCTGCACCATTGTATTTCAGACATCCGTCTCTGAAGTGGTGCCTCAAGATCAGGGCCTATACTGGGGCCACCACAGTCTCTACTGCTTTACTGTGGGGTTTCATATATAATCTCATTAAGAGTTTAGAAAAATGTTTTTTTCCTAGTCGAATGTAATCTAATCTAAATAAATGAACTGAACATGAACAAAAACGAGATTTCTTTAAGACACTGCAGTACACCTATTAGTATAATAAGTCTTTGGGTATGTTACTGTCAAAAATATTCCTTTGCAAAAGATCTATAACGATCAATATTACACCATAATCGCCTGAATCATCTGCCCTGTGATAGACAACATCTGTCAATTCGTTGTCCTTCTCCAAAACATTTCTTCCTTTCATTCCTCATAACTTCTGCGTGCTATCCACCCCCCCCCCCTGATTCATCTGACCACCTAAGGGTTTCTATTAAGGGAAGGACAACCCTGCACTACATAGGGAGTGTGGTTTCTGCTCACAGCCATAACACAGAATGGACCTGTAACTCACTGACTGACCATGGTGTATCAGGAGAATACAACCAGGGACAGACTGAGGAATCTCCAAAATGGGGCTCGGTGGTCTTTAAGGCACTGGGTGACCGCGATTCCCGGACTACAAAACTATGTGACCATGTGTTGAGTAGAGAATACAACCAGGGACAGACTGAGGAATCTCCAAAATGGGGCTCGGTGGTCTTTAAGGCACTGGGTGACCGCGATTCCCGGACTACAAATCTATGTGACCATGTGTTGAGTAGAGAATACAACCAGGGACAGACTGAGGAATCTCCAAAATGGGGCTCGGTGGTCTTTAAGGCACTGGGTGACCGCGATTCCCGGACTACAAAACTATGTGACCATGTGTTGAGTAGAGAATACTATGTGACCATGTGTTGAGTGAGAACCAGGGACAGACTGAGGAATCTCCAAAATGGGGCTCGGTGGTCTTTAAGGCACTGGGTGACCGCGATTCCCGGACTACAAATCTATGTGACCATGTGTTGAGTAGAGAATGCAACCAGGGACAGACTGAGGAATCTCCAAAATGGGGCTCGGTGGTCTTTAAGGCACTGGGTGACCGCGATTCCCGGACTACAAATCTATGTGACCATGTGTTGAGTAGAGAATGCAACCAGGGACAGACTGAGGAATCTCCAAAATGGGGCTCGGTGGTCTTTAAGGCACTGGGTGACCGCGATTCCCGGACTACAAATTTATGTGACCATGTGTTGAGTAGAGAATGCAACCAGGGACAGACTGAGGAATCTCCAAAATGGGGTTCGGTGGTCTTTAAGGCACTGGGTGACCGCGATTCCCGGACTACAAAACTATGTGACCATGTGTTGAGTAGAGAATACAACCAGGGACAGACTGAGGAATCTCCAAAATGGGGCTCGGTGGTCTTTAAGGCACTGGGTGACCGCGATTCCCGGACTACAAAACTATGTGACCATGTGTTGAGTGGAGAATGCAAGCTTTCGTACAGCTTCTTTTTGCAGGTTTAGGTTTCTGTTTATTACCCTCACCTGGTAAGCTGTACATACGGAATTTATGTCTTTGGTCATGCTAAAGGGACATTTTACGCAAATGACAAAATTGCATATTGGTTTCCATACACTGCAAGCAGTTTTTGGACAAGATATGACAGCAATCCATGCTTTGGTTTAGTTTCCCTGGCACTGTTTCCAATTGCTAACGTTTTAGCATTTGTGGCACAAATCCCATAGACTGACGACTCACACTAAAATCTTCCGCTGCTGTTGTTCGCTGCATACTTTAGTCTGAGACTAAAATTGTTTGTGGTGACGAGGGGCACAAGTGGCGTTGTACAAAACAAAGTAATCAGCGTTTGGCTTTGATACCAATCAGAGTATCAAAGCCAATTACAGATTTTCAAACAGACGATTTACCCACGTGTGTTCTGGATCTGGCCCAACCCATCGGTTTCTGGACCAATCAGACAGACGAATGTGTTCACATTCGATGAAGGGTCAGGGAGGTACTCAGATCCAGACTCATTGCGGAGAAGAAACTGACATCTGTGGGCATGGCGTAGCTTCTCGTCGGAGCATGGAGTCTGGGTAGCCAGGCAACAAATCCCATTCAAGTCATGGGACTGATATTAGCATTTGTCACACATCATGTTCAAATCTTTCAAAAGTATCTAAAACTGATTGTGAAGTTCAACAAAGGCACTTATAGATGATTTGAACATGATGTGCGAAAAATGCTAATATCGGTCCCATGACTTGAATGGGATTCGTGCCACAAATGCTCAAATGTCAGCATTTGGAAACAGTGCCAGTCACTGCCAGGGAAACTAAACCAAAGCATGGATTGCTGTTATACCTTGTACATAGACTGCTTACAGAGTAAGGAAACTAATGTGTCATTTTGTAATTTGGGTGAACAATCCCTTTAAGGGCCAGGAGTTCTTCCAAACCTTGTGGCCTGACAAGGCAAAAATCTAGTAAGTCCCTCAGTTTTTACTGGTCAGATGCTTTGGTAAGCAAAAATGCTGGCCCTAGTAATGTTAACTAAATGTGTCCAATTGAAAACCTCTAGTATTGGCAAGGTGATGTAGTGAGGGAGATGTAGTGAGGGTGATGAACTGACGAGGCAGGAGCCAGCAACAATGCTGATCAGATACAGTACCTGGGTCAGTGACCTCATAAAGGGTGAGCTGACATTGCAGGTCCTATCGTTCCTCTCCCTGTCCTCAGCACGACATTCAATCTGGATGTCTGAGTGGTCCTGCAGGGTGACATTGATACTCTGAGTCAAGTTCTGATTTGATCACAAACTGTCATAGGTTACTTATGCTGTAATCTTAACATAATAAGAGATGTCATGATATCTAACACATGTCTGAAGAAACATTTAATGGTTCGTGTATGACCTCTCCCCTCACTGATATGATATGAACTTTACTATGCAGCAACAGTTTGCACAACCATACCATGGTTATCCTCCGTTTTCTCCTACCTTGACTATGAGACTGGAGAAGAGCAGGTTGTGGGAGTGGGAGATGTTGAGCGTGGTGCCATAGGCGTTCTCTCCTTGGTTCTCCAGACGAGCTTCTACCACCAGCCTCCTGCGTGATGCCTCCACCACTCGCTCCGAGCCCACCGAGGCCCCCTGGTGGTGACACAGCGCCCATGCGGCCCGCTCCCTTGGCCTACAGAACTGCCTTTGGCCATAGACAGACATGAACATTAGCGCCACGTTCTTACCCCCTTTTCTCCCCAATTTCGTGGTATTCAATTAGTAGTTACAGTTTTGGGAGAGGCCTACGGACTCAGGAGAGGCGAAGGTCGAGAGCCGTGCGTCCTCCAAATCACAACCCAGTCAAGCCGCACTGCTTCTTGACACAACGCCCGCTTAAACCGGAAGCCAGCCACACCAATGTGTCGGAGGAAACACCGTACACCTGGCGACTGTGTTATTGTGCATTGCGCCCGGCCCGCCACAGGAGTTGCTAATGCGCAATGGGACAAGAACATCCCTGCCAGCCAAACCCTCCCCTAACCCAGACGACGCTAGGCCAATTGTGTGCCACCCCATTGGTCTCCCGGTCGCGGCCGGCTGCAATAGAGCCTGGACTTTAACCAGGATCTCTAGTGGCATGGCTAGCACTGCGATGCAGTGCCTTAGACCACTACGCCAACCCTTTTCAAGGTGAATTCAATGATTCAATGATTGGTGGGTTCCCAGGGGAACTTTTTCTATTTCCAGATGGGTGGAAACAGTATAGGGGAAACTCCACCTTGTCTATTAGAGTGAAGTGTAAAGGTGAGTGGCTAAAGGGATGACTTGGGATTGGACATACAGACACCATCTCATCTCGTGTGCGTGTATTGTGTGTGTGTGCTTCTGAGGGCTAAAAAGTCACCTCCGGTCTAGAAGGTCTGTCCGACTGTGCAGGATGAGGTCAGGGACACAGCTGTCATCCCCCTCGCAGCCATTCCAGAAGGGGATCTACAGAGAGGTATCAAATCAAAAAATTAAATACAAATGTTTTGGGCACATGCTTCATAAACAACTGGTGTGGACTAACAGTGAAATGCTTACTTATGGCCTCTTCCTAACAATGCAGAGATAAACAAAATAGAGAAATAATAGAAAAGTAAAACACGTAATAATGAAAGTAATAATAGATACACAATGAGTAACAATAACTTGGCTATATACGAGGGTACCAGTACTGAGTCGACGTGCAGGGGTACGAGGTAGATATGTACATATAACTAAACTCAGCAACAACAACAAAAAATGCCCCTTTTTCAGGACCCTGTCTTTCAAAGATAATTCATAAAAATCCAAATAACTTCACAGATCTTCATTGTAAAGGGTTAAAAACCTCTTAGGGGTAGAGTCTAGTTTCCTGAAATTCCACCTGACTGACATGCCCATTATTTTGATATGGCAGTCAAAAATCTGAAGAAAAACCAACCTGAATTTTTTGCTTTTTTTAGGTCCCAGGCTCTTATAATGGAAACTTGTTTTTCCTATGTAATTCCGTCTCCCAGATTACAATTCCTATGGCTTCCACTAGATGTCGACAGTCTTTACTCAAGGTTTCAGGCTTGTTGTTTGAAAAACAAGCAAGAATTTAGATTTTTGGTGAGGAGAGCACCGGAACAATATCAGTCTTTCGGCGCACGCTTGCTAATTTTGCTTTCCTATTGAACATACTACTTTCCGTATGAAATATTATAGTTTAATCCTCAGAGTACCTGAGGATTAAATAGAAATGCCGTTTGAATTGTTTGGACGAAGTTTAGTGGTAGCTTTTTAGACTCCTTTGTCTGCGTGTTGAACGAGTGGATTACTGAAATCAATGAAGCCAACTTAACAGACTTTTTGGGATATAAAAAATGATTTTATCCAACAAAACAACCATTCATGTTGTAGCTGGGACCCTTGGGATTGCAAACAAAGGGAGATCTTCAAAAGTAAGTGATTTACTTAATCGCATTTTATGATTTTATGAAGCCTGTGCTGGTTGAAAATATGTTTATCTGGGTCTCCGTCCTCAGATCGCATGGTACGCTTTCGCCATAAAGTCTATTGTAAATCGGACAATGCAGTTAGATTAACACGAATTTAAGCTTTTAGATTATATAAGATACTTGTATGTTCATGAATGTTTAATATTATGATTATTTATTTGAATTGCGCGTCCTCCAATTTCATCGGATGTTGTCGGCTGGTGTCCTGCTAGCGGGATGCCTATCCCTAAGAAGTTTCCCATGCTTGTTCAATGAACCTTAAGACACTAACAGCTTACAGATGGTAGGCAATTAAGGTCACAGTTATGAAAACATAGGACACTAAAGAGGCCTTTCTACTGACTCTGAAAAACACCAAAAGAAAGATGCCCAGGGTCCCTGCTCATCTGCGTGAACATGCCTTAGGCATGCTGCAAGGAGGCATAAGGACTGCAGATGTGGCCAGGGCAATAAATTGCAATGTCCGTACTGTGAGATGCCTAAGACAGTGCTACAGGGAGACAGGACGGACAGCTGATCGTCCTCGCAGTGGCAGACCATGTGTAACAACAGGTACAGGTACAGGATGGCAACAACAACTGCCCAAGTTACCCTACGAACGCACAATCCCTCCATCAGTGCTCAGACGGTCCGCAATAGGCTGAGAGTGGCAGAAATGAGGGCTTGTAGGCCTGTTGTAAGGCAGGTCCTCATGAGACATGCAACATTGTCCTGTAACATCACCTGCAACATTGTCGCCTATGGGCAAAAACCCCACTGTCGCTGGACCAGACAGGACTGGCAAAAAGTGCTCTTCATTGACGAGTCGTGGTTTTGTCTCACCAGGGGTGATGGTCAGATTTGCGTGTATTGAGCATTACACCGAGGCCTGTACTCTGGAGCGGGATCGATTTGGAGGTGGAGGGTCCGTCATGGTCTGGGGCGATGTGTCACAGCATCATCGGACTCAGCTTGTTGTCATTGCAGGCAATCTCAATGCTCTGCTTTACAGGGAAGACATCCTCCTCCCTTATGTGGTACCCTTCCTGCAGGCTCATCCTGACATGACCCTCCAGCATGACAATGCCACCAGCCATACTGCTCATTCTGTGTGTGATTTCCTGCAAAACAGGAATGTCAGTGTTCTGCCATGACCAGCAAAGAGCCCGGATGTCAATCCCATTGAGCACGTCTGGGACCTGTTGGATCGGAGGGTGAGGGCTAGGGCCATTCCCCCAGAAATGTCTGGGAACTTGCAAGTGCCTTGGTGGAAGGTGCAGTCCATCTGGTGCAGTCCATGAGGAGGAGAAGCACTGCAGTACTTAATGCAGCTGGTGGCCACACCAGATACTGACAGTTTCTTTTAATTTTGATCCCCCCCTTTGTTCATGGACACATTATTCCATTTCTGTTGGTCACATGTCTGTGGAACTTGATCAGGTTGTCTCAGTTGTTGAATCTTGTTATGATCATTCAAATATTTACATATGTTAAGTTGATAGAGACATACCCCAAGCGACTTACAGCTGTAATCGCAGCAAAAGGTGGCGCTACAAAGTATTAACTTAAGGGGGCTGAATAATTTTGCACGCCCAATTTTTCAGTTTTTGATTTATTAAAAAAGTTTGAAATATCCAATAAATGTCGTTCCACTTCATGATTGTGTCCCACTTGTTGTTGATTCTTCACAAAAAATACAGTTTTATATCTTTATGTTTGAAGCCTGAAATGTGGCAAAAGGTCGCAAAGTTCAAGGGGGCCGAATACTTTCGCAAGGCACTGTATGTTACGGGTAGCCTCAGAGAATAATATTGACAAATATGCTGATTCGGTGAGTACGTTTATAAGGAAGTGTATATGAGATGTTGTACCCACTGTGACTATTAAAACCTACATATGTGGCAGGGTCTACAGACAACCACGGACAACAAAAGAAAAACCAGCCACTTCGCAGACAGCAACATCTTGCTTCCAGACAAACTAAACACCTTCTTTGCCCACTTCGAGGATAATACAGTGCCACCGATGCAGCCCGCTACCAAGGACTATGGGCTCTCCTCCTCCGTGGCCGACGTGAGTAAGACATTTAAACATGTTAACCCTCGCAAGGCTGCTGGCCCAGATGGCATACCTAGCCGCGTACTCAGAGCATGCGCAGACCAGCTGTCTGGTGTCTTTACGGACATACCCACCTTTCCCTATCCCAGTCTGCTCTCCCAACATGCTTCAAGATGGCCACAATTGTTCCTGTACCCAAGAATGCAAAGGTAACTGAACTAAATTACTCACCTCAGTCCTAAAGGTAGTGGGCCAGCCATGGTCCAGCACCGGGCCTTGGTCTGGACTCTGCAGACCTACCTTCACCACAAACACTATGGGATGGCCGTAGTCTGCAGTTTCCTGTTGGAGCAAGGTGGAAAGTCAACTGTAGAAATGCAATTACCCATTGCCTTAGTTTGATTTCTATTTCTAGAATGGAAAAAGTCTACTCCCTGCCACAACTAGTTTCAATACAGAACATGTATGTACAATGAAATGTATACAGTAATAATGAAGATTATGCAGAATTAAAACATGAACTGCTTTTACTTGCAGGTGCTTAGCCTGAGACTCACCTGAACATAGAAGTGGACATGTTCACAGGACTCCTCCCCGCGTTGTAGTGTCAGATTCCTTGACTGCTGTTGTCTGTCATTTTCGTCCAGCGATGCTCTGGGAGGGTGCCTCCTCTCGTCTATCAGCACCCTGTACCACACACCTAACCACACTCAGAGAGAGAGAGAGAGAGATAAAGAGTGTGTGTGAGTGTAACAGTGGTGGTTCTGTTACTTCGATGACCACACTCACGGGTAGAGAAACCTTGTCTGAGAACAGTTTTATTGGCTCCTCAGCCTGAGTCAATGCTTTGGCTTAGCGGGCTAATATGATGTTCTGCACACAGAAGACCCAGGTTCAAATCCCATCAGTCACATGAGAAGACAACTGTCTAATGTTCATGTCCACTAAACTGTGTTGACAGGCTGTAAATGTTGGCACCAACTGCTTTTAGATTATTTTAGGCATGAATTATATGTCAGTGTGGGCTAGCTGTACGTAGCAGGCAATACATATTCCCTCTCCATCTGTGGGCATGAATGTGATGAGGACACAGACTAGACTTTTTCATATTTTTCATTCCGACTTCTCCTCTCACCATGGGCGGTCGTGGTAACAGGAGAATGCTGAATGGGAAAAGTGGAGGCACAGTATGTTGTGTCTGTCAGGTTCTGCTTTCATCTAAAAGTGGGTTTGAAAGTAGGCAACTCTATAACCCTGAGGTAAATCAGGAGATACGCTGCTCCACTTCTATGCGTGTAGAGATTGTGTGTGTGTGTGTGTGTGTGTGTGTGTGTGTGTGTGTGTGTGTGTGTGTGTGTGTGTGTGTGTGTGTGTGTGTGTGTGTGTGTGTGTGTGTGTGTGTGTGTGTGTGTGTGTGTGTGTGTGCCTGCGTGCATACACTCTTCTGTCTGATATAAACCAGACTAGGGGAAGGAGGGGAAAGGGAGGACTGAAATGGAAGACAGAGACCGACACACTTTAAGCCCCTCTCCGTGGCTCTGCTCCGCTGAGTGATGCACTTTAAAGAGTTCCCCCGAGCCCCTGGGCTTAGGACATTAGGAAAAAGGTTTTCTTGAAAAAACGGACTGACCCTAGCCACACATCTGACATGAATTACACACAGACACAACAACAACCACTAACCCTGGGGAGGTTTTAAAAAAATGTCACGTGACCCTCCCTTTGTACTGTAAAAAAAATGTGCACACCCTCCCCCTCATAAAATTAACTCTAAAATAATTATTACCACCACAATAAAAATAACTGTAGCAGCCCTGTGTTTATAAACATGATATGGACTTGAGCACTTCAGCATTGTTTTATCAATCCCACGCAGGTCTACGGGCCAGAAGGTTGATGGTTTTCCAACCTCCACTGACAAGCGCACGCTCCCTGTCTGTCTCATTACACTAAGATCAGAGCCGGCAGCAGACAATGATCGGCTAGGGTGAAACCTGATTTTTTAAATATTTATGCTATATTTATAACTATAAACTAGGTGGTTTGAGCCCTGAATGCTGATTGGCTGACAGCCGTGGTATATCACGGCTTAATTATATACAATATTTGCAACAAAGTTTCCACCAACAGAATTCTGTGCCAATGCACCAAAAAACAGCCAATAAGCAATGCAAAACTGCTTACCGATTACTGACTGAGTGCTTCACCATGGTTTGCGTTTTCAACATCACAATCAAGTAGAATACAGTATGTCAATCTCGACAAACAGAAAAATACACCCCTCCCTACTCAGTATTGAAGGCTTGGCTTGACAATCTCCGAATGTCATGAAACGTTTTTGGTGTTTTGTAAAGGATGTCTCGTTCCATTCCTCAAATGAACAGTGCGCAGTTTGGGCGAGCTGGAATTATATTAGAGTGGAGTGGATGAATGTGTGCAGGTATCCTACAGGAAACTTTTGAAGTAGCCTAATCAGATAGAAACATTGTGACTGGTTGTGTTAATGCCACACATAAAAGGTAATACATTTAAAAAGTTAAATGACAAACATTTTGGCTATATTGAAGCTTTAGGTTTGATGTCAAGGTTTGCGTCACTGAAGTCAATTGTACTCACTTGAAAACAATAATGCAAATATTCATTGCATTGTGGTGTTGTAGGCTAGTCTAGATAGCATAATTATATTGTCCCCAAGGCCATACAAATTTAACAAATTGTATATTGGAGGATATTTTTTTTAAGTGAGGCGAGCCAGCGAAAAAACATATCATAATAACACATTTAAAAAAGTTGTACCCCTAGTAATAACACTGAACAACATTTGTACAACACCTAACAACCTCACCAAGAGATTTTAGCCTTGTGGTATTCCCACTGACACTGCGTAACAAACATCAGGACAAGGAAATGAAATCGGGTCACTGGCATGAAAGGCAAACACCCTATGCATTGTGCCAATAGGGTTAACCCATTAGGTAAGAATTGTGTCATGGCTCATATTGCGAGGATTGTGACAGTTTAATGATTTTGGAATGACAGTCACAGGGACCAGGGTTTGAATCCAAGTCAGGGTACCCTTCACTATATTGGTGTCAGGTGTTGGAGAGCACCATTGAAAGCATGTCCCAGCTGAGTTTTAGTCACAGTACATTTGTGGTGGCAGAGTACAGAGGCGTCATGCCCATAGGGGGCACAGATTTGTCAATTTCTTTACTTTATTATTTCTTTATTTTATTTACATTTTGTTGTTCCTCTGAAATACTACTACTCACCTAGGATTTTTATGAAGTTGGCCTTAGCCAATTTGAGGTTCCCAATCTCCCAATCTCATAACTCATAACTAGCTACTAAGAAGCAATTGCAGGCTATTAATAACTTTAGAGTAGCTAGCTTGTTTATCTTAGCTGGGATGCTTGCTGGCAGGGTTAGTAGACTTTAGAAAAGCAAGCAATAACTAGATGTACTGGATGTACTTTTAATCTTTTACACAGATTTGAGCAGAGATGCAGAGAAGCATATTTTGTTTCTTTAAAAAAAAGAACCAGCAGTCAGGAGGATACAGACAGCTCAAGAGATATGCTTTGATATGCAAGAAAATATACTTTTTTATTTTGTATTTTGTATTTTTGTATTTTTACATATAATCAACTATCATTATGACTCTAAATTGCAGGAAAAACTGTTTCAGGTGTTTGAAAAATGCAAAAATGCAAAAATTCCCAAAAGACCACCCCGCAAACATTCTCACATACTTTATGTCCCTTTAGATTTTTTTGGGGGGTGAATGACGCCCCTGACAGAGTATGCAAAACAAATGTGCACCCGATACTGTATATATATACTATATATACTATACCTTACCTTTAGGAGTGTTTACTTCAGGCTGATTACTAGCATCTATTGAGTTGAAATGTCCCATTAATGTCACGACTTCCTCCAAAGTCGGTCCCTCTCCTAGTTCGGGCGACATTCGGCGGTCGACTTCACCGGTCTTCGAGCCATCGCCAATCCACCTTTCATTTTCCATTTGTTTTGTCTTGTCTTCCCACACACCTGGCTTCAATTCCATCATTACATGTTGTATATTTAACCCTCTGTTCCCCCCCATGTCCTTGACAGAATTGTTTATTGTATCCTTTCCCCAGGAATTCCGATGGGACGGCTGCGAACTGCCACGGGTTCTTCTTGCAGCTGGACTTATACCTGGCAACTGTCCACCCGGCTCCTTCGGCCTTGAGAGGGTGTCCGCCCTCGTCTCCTGCCTCACTGGGAAAGCCCTGGAGTGGGCCAACGCCGTATGGAGAGAGGGAGATGCAGCGTTGGACCAGTTTGAGGAGTTCAGTCTTCGACCACCCACCCAAGGGTAGAGCAGCAGGTGAACGCCTCTTCCATCTGAGGCAGGAGACGAGGAGCGTCCAGGAGTTCACGCTGGAGTTTCGATCCCTGGCTACCTGGGCGGGATGGAACGACAGGGCCCTGATCGACCAGAGACACCACCATCACGTTCGACCAGTTGGTGGACCTGTCCATCCGGCTGGATAACCTGCTGGCTACCCGCGGACGTTCAGATCGGGGTCTGTTGGTTCCATTCCCTGTACCCCTTCTCCAATACCCATGAAGCTGGGAAGGGCGGTGCGCAGGGAGACCGGAGGGGGTTCCAGCTCGTGCACCATCTGTGGCCGCAGAGGTCACACTGCTGTTCGATGCGGGTTGATTCGTCTGGGTATCGAGGCAGCAGGCAGGGCGCTCTGGCGTCACCCAAGAGAGTTTTCCCCGCATTCCCAGCATAAGGCGCTCGTCGATTCAGGCGCGCCTGGGAATTTTATAGATAGATCGTTCGCCCATAGTATTGGGATCCCCGTTGTTCCCGTGGCTGTGCCCTTCCACGTTCACACCTTAGATAGTCGACCATTAGGGTCAGGGTTGATCAGGGAGGCCACCACTCCTCTGGGCATGGTGACGCAGGGTAACAAGGAGAGAATTAGTCTCTTCCTTATTGACTCTCCTGCGTTTCCCGTGGTGCTAGGCCTACCCTGGTTAGCTCGTCATGACCCCACTGTTTCTTGGCCACAGAGAGCTCTCACAGGGTGGTCGCGAGAGTGCTCGGGGAGGTGTTTAGGAGTTTCCGTTGGTGCTACTATGGTGGAAAGTCCAGACCAGGTCTCCACCTTGCGCATTCCCCCTGAATATGCCGATTTGGCTCTCAAAATTGACAGGCAATTGTGCGATAAATCTCCTGGTAGACGCTGCACTTCCCAGGAGTCACGTGTATCCCCTCTCACAGGTGGAGACTGAGGCTATGGAATCATATGTCTCCGAATCCCTGTGTCAGGGGTACATTCGGGCCTCCACTTCACCAGCCTCCTCGAGTTTCTTTGTTGTGAAGAAGAAGGAGGGAGGTCTGCGCCCGTGTATTGACTACCGGGGTCTGAACCAGATCACGGTGAGGTATAGTTACCCGCTACCGCTCATAGCCACAGCGATTGAGTCAATGCACGGGGTGCGCTTCTTCACCAAACTAGATCTCACGAGCGCTTACAACCAGGTGTGTATCTGGGAGGGAGACGAGTGGAAAACAGCTTTCAGTACCACCTCAGGGCACTATGAGTACCTCGTCATGCCGTACGAGTGGATGCCTTTCTAGACAAGATTTTCAGGGACCTGCAAGGGCATGGTGTAGTGGTGTATATTGATGATATTCTGATATTCTCCGCTACACGCACCGAGCATGTGTCCATGTTGCGCAGGGTGGTGGTCGCCTGTTGGAGCATGACCTGTCCTTCAAGGCTGAGAAGTGCCTGTTCTTCCAGCAGTCTGTCTCCTTCCTATGGTACCGCATTTCCACCTCAGGAGTGGAGATGGAGAGTTACCGCATTTCAGACACCACTGTAAAGGAGGTGCAGCGGTTATTAGGGTTTGCCAACTACCGGAGGTTTATCCGGGGTTTTGGTCAGGTAGCGGCTCCCATTACCTCACTGCTGAAGGGGGGCCGGTGCGTTTGCAGTGGTCGGCTGAGGTGGACAGGGCTATTGGTCACCTGAGGGCTCTGTTTACCTCGGCTCCCGTGCTGGCCCATCCGGATCCCTCTTTGGCGTTCATAGAGGAGGTGGACGTGTCTGAGGCTGGGATAGGAGCTGTGCTCTCTGCACGTTATGTCTGGTGTGCATCTGGTTTTGTACCCATTTATTGATTGTTCTGTTTTCCGGTGGTTTTTATTATTATTTATTATTTTGCTCTCCTGCGCCTGACTTCTCTGCCGCCAGTATGCTGTATCCCTGACATAAATGTCCAAATCCATTTAAAGTATCTACTGTACAAAATGAATTTTGTAGGGACACAATTTGACAGGAAGGCTACAGCAACAACATGTCCTTTTACTGTTTGCGATTCACAAATTATTATTTTGATTCCCATGATTCAAATCATCGCATTTTAACCGAACCCCAACTACTGCAATGGTGAAGCACATCATTCAATTAGTCTAAAATAATAATTTCAAAATAAGTGATTCATGTTAATGAAATGACTCACTATTTTATTTTTTACTCTTTTGAGAAATGTGAAGTGGGGAATCAATTATACAGTAAATGTAATTTTTATGGCCTAAACAAGATCAATAGGGGAGCTTTTTAAGCTGCATGTCTCATGTCTTGACTGTTATTTCATGTGCAATGAGTCACCTGGCCTCTCCGCTGCCTATCAGCTATTCCTTTATGTTCTTGTGGATTTATATAGAAAATTGGTGCAGCTCTGAATGATTTTTTTGGTGTGGTATGATTGCTAGTTAACCTATTGCAGATCTGGACAAACGATCCACCTACCACTATTGTCACTATGGGTAGAGGGCAATCATACTATATAGATTTGACTATATAGTAAGTGCGCAGAAAGCGTAGTGCATAAGGGAACTACCAAAACACCTTGATAGGGAAGTTAAATGCGGGCAGAAATGTAGGTCCTATTTTGGAGCCACACATTGGTGGGACATTGGGGTGAGTTTTGCACGTACAACGTAAAAGTGAAAAGTGCTGCACTGTATAAATGCAAACCGCATTGTTGTTTTTATTATGGCATTTTGATTTGAGAGGAGTGGTTACTCAGCTGACTGATTAAAGTTTCACTTGTACCCATTCTTTCACAAATTCACAGGTTTAAGGACTCTTGGAAGATTAGTCCAAATGAGGACTAAAAGTGATCCAAATCAAATCACATCACATAAAAAATCCTGAGTGTAATGGAGTGAGAACAAGGGGATCTTTATGTAAACAGCTCTGTGCTGAGGTACTTGAGGTTTTGTTGGTCTCATTGTGCACCCAAATCATTACTGCAATAAGCAGTCAGAATCTAGTCAGAAAGCTCAATGAACCCAGAGTTAGGAGTCCCAACCAAGATCTACATGAAACCACATGTACGCACTAACACACCACACACACGCTCAAACACTTTTAATTCAGTAATAATGCCCAACTAGACCAAACACACCCACTCCATGGCTCTGCATCCGAGTCCTGGCATCCAGACTGATACACACGATGGCAGACATGCAGGTGACGTCCTTGCCTCCCCTGCGGCAGTCCTTGTTGAAGGTGTTGATCTTTTCCGGTTCAAAAGTGATTTTTCCTTGGATGCGCACCACACTGCGAGACCTGATGGAAGAGAAGGGGCATAAGGGACATTATCAGTGTGTCTATGTGTGAACGATGGGACTGCAATAGTATGGGAGTGTGTTGGGGTGAGTGTGTGTCACTAACCAGATCAGTACTGCTGCACCTAATGCGCCCACTGCCAAGTCCACCAACCCGTCTTCATTGACATCCATCATCCCATGAACACTGCGGCCAAAATACTGCAGACCAGCAGAGAAGCCTGCTGCTCCAATTCTCTGAGAGGAGGGAGGGAGGGAGGGAGGGAGGGAGGGAGGGAGGGAGGGAGGGAGGGAGGGAGGGAGGGAGGGAGGGAGGGAGGGAGGGAGGGAGGGAGGGAGGGAGGGAGAAAAAGCCAGTTAGTGAGACAGCAAAAAATACTTTTGGTATTGGTTCTGAATAATCCACTGCATGACTAGGGGTTGTGTGCCACTGAGCTCACCTGTCTGTATTTGTGTTGTATGCCACTGAGCTGGCCGTAGAAGAGGTAGATGGCCCCCTGGTGATCGTCCTCTAGAGGAGCTCCCACCACTACCTCACTGTACGAGTCACCATTCATATCAGGGATAGGGGCCATCGCTCCACCAAAACGAGAGTTCTGGGACTGGTCGGAGACCTCAAGTGTCCCTTCCAAAAGGAAATGGTTCTGTAGATAGAGAAAGAGAGAAATCTCGACAAGCCATTTCTGTATGGACCTTGCTTTGTGCACAGGGGCATTGTCATGCTGAATCAGGAATGTGCCTTCCCCTAACTGTTGACACAAAGTTGGAGGCACAGAATCGCTTAGAATGTCATTGTATGCTGTAGCGTTAAGATTTCCCTTCACTGGAACTAAGGTGCCTAGCCAGAACCATGAAAAACATCCCCAGATCATTATTCCTCTTCCACCAAACTTTACAGGCGTCATTATGCATTAGGCAGGTAGCATTCTCCTGGCATCGCCAAACCCAGATTCGTCCGTCGGACTACTTGATGGTGAATCGTGATTCATCACTCCAGAGAACACATTTCCACTGCTCCAGAGTTCAATGGCAGCAAGCTTTACATCACTCCAGCCGACGCTTGGCATTGCGCATGGTGATCTTAGGCTTGTGTGCGGCTGCTCGGCCATGAAGCTCCCAATGAACAGTTATTGTGCTGACGTTGCTTCCAGAGGCAGTTTGGAACTCGGTAGTGAGTGTCGCAACCGAGGACAGGCAACTTTTACGCACTACGCGCTTCAGCACTCAGTGGTCCCATTCTGTGAGCTAGTGTGGTCTACCACTTCGCGGCTGAGTCGTTGTTGCTCCTAGAGATTTCCACTTCCAAATAAAAGCACTTACAGTTGACCAGGGCAGCTCTAGCAAGGCAGAAATTTGATGAACTGATTTGTTGGAAAGCTGGCATCCTATGGCGGTGCCATGCTGAAAGTCACTGAGCTCTTTAGTTAGGTCATTCTACTGACAATCTTTGTCTATAGAGATTGCATGGCTGTGTGCTCGATTTTATACACCTGTCAGCAACAGGTGTGGCTGAAATAGCTAAATCCACTATTTTGAAGGGGTTTCCACATACTTGTGCATATATAGTGTTCATGTACACTCCGATTCACTTCTCCTGGTTCTCACCTGCTGAGTCACCCTGTAGATGTAGACCTTGCCCCTCTCCCAGCCCTTACTGAAGAACATGGGCGCTGCCACCAGGAGGAAGTCTGTCACACCGTCCCCATCGATGTCCAGAGGAGCTAGCTCACTCCCGTAGTATGACCCAATCTACAGACACACCAGATGACAAAGAGTCTAGCCATATGTTCTCTTCTAAAATGTGCAGAACAGTGATTCATTTATATCTATGCACATTCAGCCCGAACCATATCACAATTTGAAAAGTGTTAAATTAACACAGTACAATTACCGCCCATAGCATCCAGTGATGGGAAAACCCCATTCATATCAAGTCCATTTAATTGTCCTAATCGTATTTTTAGCCCATATACCCCACCAGCAAGGAAGGAGTGTAAGAGGGAAGGGGAGGCATGTGAGACCGGATGCACCACCTAACACATCCCAGCCGGACTAGCTTACTGTAAATCTTGCCCAAGTGGCCTCAGGCTACCTCAGAAAACACCACAGCAGCCGTAATTAATCCTAGAGGCGTACTGCATTTCTAATGTCCCCTCAGGAATGCGCAGCGCTGACTCTAGGACTCTACTCCTCCCTCCCTCCCTCCCTCTCCCAAACAACAGTCTGGTCTGACACAGTGGTTAGACCTTATTTACAGGGAGCCTGTTGCCCGGGGCGATGCGTCTGTGCTCAGTAGCATACCCAGTTTTGATTGGATGCATACAGATGAGAAGCACATGGGCCGATGAGACAAAGGCCATCTGGACCGGGCAGCCGAGTCTAGACCATAATGTAACGAAGACTCCAATGTGTCACACGTGTGCACACACAAGCTTGACACGTAGAGCCAGTTTGTGTGTGTGTGTGTGTGTGTGTGTGTGTGTGTGTGTGTGTGTGTGTGTGTGTGTGTGTGTGTGTGTGTGTGTGTGTGTGTGTGTGTGTGTGTGTGTGTGTGTGTGTGGGTGTCACTGTCAGTGTTGGTGTGTCTTGTTGGTGTGTGTTTGTTTGTTTAAGCAAATCAACTCAAGCACCTGCCTGTAATGGTGTCCCCCAATGTTCAGTCCTTGGCCCCCTTGTATTAATCATTTATATCTCTTGGTGTGTCTCACCTGCTGGCCTTTGAGTGAGTGTAGGATGGTGAGGTTGCCATTGTTTCTCAGGGTAAAGATGATGACTTTGCCTGTGTGGTTGAAGCGAGGGGCTCCAGCAACATAGAGCTGCCTGCCTTTGGCCGACACCACTGAATTTACTGTGTATCCTGGGACATTGGACACAAGTACACACTTTCTGAAGGCACTGTCCAAACGTTATGGGAGAGGGTGCAGTTATGGGTGTGCAGTGAGATAACCAATCGGTTGAATTGTATTTTCCATGTCAATCATTTTGAAAAAATAGTTTCTTAAAAATTGGAAATCAAGATGACCCTCCATCGTTAAGACAGTGAATTAATCAAATGCATTATTAACTAAATACAGAAAAATTTGGGCTCCAGAGTGAAACAAAATAGTACAATTTGAAGCCATATGGCATAAAGTATTACAAGCACTGGAGATATTCAAAGGATGACAAATTAGAGAAAATGAGACGGACAGAGTAGGTAAAGAACTTGTCTGCTAAAATGCATGTGTGTAAATGTTAAGTTGTCTATTGTTTTTAAATTGTCAAAAAATAAAAATAAAACACACTATAGTATAGTACTGCATGCAATGTTAGACAGACTATTCATTTACATTTACATTCTATTTATTCATCTATCCACACACCCATTCATCTCTTTATTTATTAGTCTATGCATCCATCCATCCACCCACCCATCCAGCCATCCACCTACACAATTCTACCTGTCCAGTTCACTCACCCAAGTAGGCCCCATGGTTCTTCAGTTCTTCTGGGAACTCTTCCAGATAGGAGGACTTGGGTGGGACTACCTTCCCATGACGTGTCTCTTTCAGAACAGCCCCGTTCCAGTCATAGGCCCCCACGGCCCCCACCAATATGCCATCCTACAGGAACAAGCATTTTCACATCACTCGCCAAATACACATCTCTCATTAGGTCAATGTACCTCTTTCGCCACCGTACAAAGAGGTACCAAAGCAGAGAGTGATGATGGTGGACAGATAAGTCTTTTATGAGAACTAATGGGTTGAACAAATTTGTCAACTCATCCTTTCAGTGAGTTGATTTATTCTTTGGTAATTTTCCACTCCCTACCCTGTATTTCTCTAATGGCAGGGTAGCCAAGTGGATAGAGCAGTGGACTAGTAACCCAGAAGGTTGCAAGTTCAAATCCCCAAGCTGACAAGGTACAAATCTGTCCCTGAACAGGCAGTTAATCCACTATTCATTGAAAATAAGAATTTGTTCTTAAATGACTTGCCTAGTTAACAGGTTAAATAAAGGTTAAAAATACATTTCAAAAAGAGCACCAGGAAACAAATGGCTTGGTTACACTTTCCAACATGAATGCATCACCATCATTGCTAAACTTTCTCAATAAAAACATGTGAGTACATATAACAAACACACATACACGCACAGGTGATGTTGAATGAACTATACACACACTGTCACACGCAGATGTGAATGCACTGTACAGTATGTCATGTCCAGAGGTGAAAGTCATTCAACCATGAGTTCCACATTTCTCAGAGCAAGAAAAACAGGGATCATGGTCAACGACCCCAGCAGTGTGTGCAATGCTCCATTAGGCTGCATGATGCATGGGCATGTTCATTGAGCCCAGTCAAACTCTCATACTGTTTTGTATTATTGTTTTAGATACCGGTGAAGCTATACCATATACCATACTTCAAGTTCGCCTGATCCCAGATCTGTTTTGTGGTGTCTTGCTGTCTCCAATGGTCACGTGACTTGAAAATGACCATAGGTGCTGGCAAGAAAGCACAAAAAGATCTGGGACCAGATTAGCATTGACCACCAAACTATACTCAGCAGACCGCATGTACAGTACTATAGCAACGGTCTTCCTTAACCTTTGGAAGAGAGAAAGAAGGTGTTCAAGAGAAACCGTGTTCTACAGGGTTGTAATAGTGCCGCATACACAGCCCATGTGAATTTACTAATAAAAGTTCAAATACTGACACCATGCCAGCGGACAGATTTCAGCCAACGCTATAGT
Organism: Oncorhynchus masou masou; assembly: GCF_036934945.1. NCBI lineage: Eukaryota > Metazoa > Chordata > Actinopteri > Salmoniformes > Salmonidae > Oncorhynchus > Oncorhynchus masou. The sequence goes on from NC_088233.1 coordinate 50,427,233, forward strand.
CTTGGCTAAATCAAGACAGCAGCGGGGCTGTTGTGAAGATACGCCATGGCCAAGTATTCCCTCACTCATAGTCATAGGCTGTCGACGTGGACAGTTTGACTGGCTGCCATGGCAACTGTTGGGGAGTAAAGTAAGTCTCCCATTTGGATGTATACAGTATTATCCATGACTTATGATTTTAAGAATTTGGGTATTAGCTAATGGTTTATTCGCTAATTTACATGTACAGACAAACAGAGAGTCGGTTTACTGGCCCTTCTGTGATATCCTTAATGGGTGTTTTCACATACAGTCCTCTTTAAAAGACACGATCTCAGTCCTCTTTAAAGTGAACTCTGGGGTAAAAAAAAGCTAAATAACTCAAGTCTCTTTGTATTCACACTGCCCTTGCCTTTGAATGAGGACTCAACTCTTTTGTCAGTTCACTTCACATATTTGTGGTCTGAGTCCTCTTTCCATTCACGTTGTTATGTTTAAAAAGGAACCCAGATCTTTTTCCAACATTCACTCAATGCACTCTGGGTTGTGCAGGACAAGCCATTCCATCAGAATATGATATTGGACAGCTGTACAGTGCCTTCGGAAAGTATTCAGTCCCCTTAACTTTTTCCACATTTTATTAGGTTACAGCACTATTCTAAAATTGAAAGCCCTATAATGACAAAGTAAAACAGGATTTTAGTAATTGTTGCTAATTTATAAAAATAAAAAATAAAAATAAATATCACATTTATATAAGTATTCAGAACTTTACTCAGTACTTTGTTGAAGCACCTTTGGCAGCGATTACAGCCTTAAGTCTTCTTGAGTATGATGCTACAAGCTCGGCACACCTGTATTTGAGGAGTTTTTCCCATTATTCAATGCAGGTCCTCTCAAGCTCTGGAGTATTGCTGCATATTATTTTAAGGTCTCTCCAGAGATGTTCGATCAGGTCCGGGCTCTGGCTGGGCCATGCAAGGACATTCAGAGACTTGTCCGAAGCCACTCATTCGTTGTCTTGGCTGTGTGCTTAGGGTCGTTGTCCTGTTGGAAGGTAAACCTTCGCCCCAGTCTGAGGTCCTGAGTGCTTTGTAGACGGTTTTCATCAAGGATCTCTCTGTACTTTGCTTCAATCATCTTTGCCTCGATCCTGACTAGTCTCCCAGTCCCTGCCGCTGAAAAAAATCCCCTCCACCGTGCTTCACCGTAGGGATGGAGCCAGGTTTCCTACAGACGTGATGCTTGGCATTCAAGCCAAAGAGTTCAATCTTGGTTTCATCAGACCAGAGAATCTTGTTTCTCATGGTCTGAGAGTCTTTTGGTGCCTTTTGGCAAACTCCAAGCGGGCTGTCATGTGCCCTTTACTGAGGAGGGGCTTCCGTCTGGCAACTCTACCATGAAGGCCTGATTGGTGAGGTGCTGCAGAGATGGTTGTCCTCCTGGAAAGTTCTCCCATCTCCACAGAGGAATTGTAGAGCTCTGTCAGGGTGATCATCGGGTTCTTGGTCACCTTCCTGACCTAGGCCCTTCTCCCCCGATTGCTCAGTTTGGCCGGGCAGCAAGCTCAAGGAAGAGTCTTGGCGGTTCCAAACTAGTTCCATTTAAGAATGATGGAGACCACTGTGTTGTTGGAGATCTTCAATGCTGCAGGCCTTTTTATTTTTTTTTTTTTTTTTACCTTTCTTCAGATCTGTCCAATCAATTGAATTTACCACAGGTGAACTCCAATCAAGTTCATCTCAAGGATGATCAATGGAAACAGGATGACCCTGATCTCAATTTTGAGTCTCATAGGAAAGGGTTTGAATACTTATAAGGTATTTCTGTCTTTAATAAATTTGTTTTCACTTTGTCATTATGGGGTATTGTGTGTAGATTGCTTTTAGAATAAGGCTGTAATGTAAAATATGAGGAAAATGTCAAGGGGTCTGAATACTGTTTATACCTACTTACATTTTGGAAGCTAATAGATTGCATTTAGTTAAAAGATGAGACAAACATTGTAATCAAAAGATAATATTAACATGTAAATATTATATGTAACAGGATAAATAGCAGAAGAACAGCTGCCGATTAAATAATGCTTTAATTGAAAATTGCACACCCAATGTCGGCTACTGCCCCTTTAAGGGCTAGAATTGATTTTGTATCCCATGTTGGGATTCTCATCAAATATTTTGTTGTCTTCTCACACCATTCAAACCCCCAAGCGAATAAACAGCTTATGAAGCTCTCTTTATAGATTACATATTGCAAACAAATAATCTGAACTAAAAACTCCACACATATTTTGGCATTTCTGTGCATCATTGACAATCGCTAATCAATATCCAAGAACAGCACACGTTATTTTCTGCGAACCTGCGCATCATCATCTTCTCTTTTGTGGCACCAATGTGAGGGGTTATGGCAGGCGAAACGGTGTTGCAGTATTCTAGTGTGTGGTGAGAGAATAATAACAAGTGAACCTGGGGGCTTAGTGTTCACGTTGCCCTAAAAAAGGGAACCGGACCAAGGAATTAAAGGGAACCAAACTCAGATCACCTCTCAGTCCTGTTTGCTTCAGGGGCTCTTTTGAGGGATCTGAGTTCCTTTGGAGTGTTCACACTGGACACAATATTAAATGAACTGCACTGAGTTAACAAAAATTGTCTGAAAGGGACCAAGTGTGAAAAAACCTGAGTGTTGGCCATACCAGTGTGGGAAAGTGGTTGGAGGAAGTAGCCATATGAGGATCAAGGTGGGTTGCAGGCGATGGTTTTTTAAAAGGTTACATCCTTATTTCATCCATTCTTGTTTCCTCATTTCTTCTCAAAGTGCATTGAAGGAGAGAATACAAGGTACCTCCCTCGGATATCCTTTTCCAATGAGCTTTGAGAAGGACTGAGGAAACAAGGATGACGGAGGAAGAAAGGATTTGACAGTGTTCCCCTAGCAAGAAAACCAAAAATGACGCTCAAACAGAAGGGAATCTAACAAAGAGTCACTGACAACAAACAAAATGAAACCGGTAGGGTACTGTTTTCAGACACAGCCACAAGTTGCGATATGGACAGTGTGCTTCCCTGCCCTGATATGAGAGAACAGCATTCAAATGACCAACGTAGAGACAAATGAGGATTGAGGAGACAAACAAAAGTGAGATGATACATAAAACTGATACCTGAAGAGATCCCTGAAGACTGGGATTTGATATGCAAGAGGTAAAACCCAAAATTACTCATGTCAGTAGTGCGGCAATGTCAGCCAACACAACCAATGACCTGAACAAATCTTTCCATATTATTTTAACTTGTACTATATTAAATGACTTCAGCTAATAATCCCCTAAATATATTAGGATTTCAAACTATGAGCAAATAAATTCCATCACAATAGGACAATCTCAAAATATTTGGTGTGTCTGTGTCGGGGGAGCTTGTTGATCAGTGTGTATCCGTGTTAATGTGTATGCTGTGTGTGTTAATGTCTGTCTGTCTGTCTGTCTGTCTGTCTGTCTGTCTGTCTGTCTGTCTGTCTGTCTGTCTGTCTGTGTATGCATGTGTTTAGCTGGCAAGCTCTGCATTCAACTAAACCATCTGTACTCTCTTGCCTGTTTTCCTCTTAAAGTCCCCCCCACCCCACCCCTCCCGCCAACAAAAAATACTTTCCACAACGTTATCATCATCTCATTCTCAAATTGCCCCTGTGCCTAGAATCCAACAATGCGTTGATGAATATATAATTTTTCCCAGAGACGGTTAATGCTTTCTCCAGTATCCACAGTGCCGTGGTCCATGCTAATATGAACAATAATATGAGCTCCTTAGAGGTAGCTCACATTCATCATCTACCACCCCATCATCTTTCACCAACATACACCTCCCACCTGGGTAATGTAGTCTTCCCAAGAGATCTTTAAAGCGGTGTATAAATACAACAGATACGGTTCCGTTCAGCCCCGGACACAACTCATTGGAATGCAACCTCCCCATGGCCCTACTTGCAATTCACACCTGGGCCATGTTTAGTACGAAAACGTTCTTGAACGTTGCAGATAGAAATACCAAAAATAGAGCTGGCGGGATTCCATATTCTGCATGTCAGAGATGCATGTTTGTTCTACATAGCATATTTCTATCTGAACGTTCCAAAACGTTGCTTCCCCAGTCCAATGGTGGTCCCCACAGAGAGTGGGCAGGGGCCGGTGAGTGAGTGAGTGAGTGAGTGAGGGAGAGAGAGGGAGAGAGACCAGCCACATAGACTCACACTAGTTAGACAAAGTTGTACATTCCACAGGTTATCTATCATCCCATCTGGAAGTACACATGACTGACTGCAACAAATCGATGTAAATAAGCTAGCTAAGATAGCCAGCTATGCCAGCCAGCGAGCTAGCTATCTAGTTACCAAGTCATAAACGTACATTTAAAAGTTTGTTGTTTTTTTTAGTTAAGAATTTAAAATGTCATGGTATATCCTTATGTGTAGCAATGTCACTTAGATCATTTAATATCATTTAGACAAAGCCTTTCATTGTTAAAATATGCCAATGATAAATGTTTTTCAAAAATGAATACTCTCGCAAATATTTGAATACTATCGTCTGTTCGCTTATTTGAATATGTGCCCATCCCTAGTGTTAACACATATGAAGCGGCACATTCCTATGTTTTAGTAGAAAAAAATATAAAGTTATACCCAATGACATCATCAAAAGTTAAAACATTGTAAAACAGTGATTTTCAAACACTTGATATTCGCGGTGACGTTGAGAGCAAGACAATAACCTCCCTTTAGCTAGAAACTCTTTGCAGGTTTTGAAGCATTTTTCAGGGCCTTTATATTTTTAACCACAGATCATAGAAAAGTGCTGTTTTTATACATGTAGACACTGGTTTGGTGCTGAGGTTAGGAATTTGAGGTTGAAAAGTGGCGGAATTGCCCTTTAAGGTTTGATTCTGTCAACATACATGTTCAGATCAAATGGTCACAACAGCGAAGACAAAGGCCAGTGCCTGTTGTGTACAGCACATCGCCCCTTTGCAATCTGTCAGCACTTTGAACCCATAAATTGCTTGAAATCTGTACATTTTACTTCATATAGCCCTAATGATGCATATTGCTCCAAAATCAACCATGGAATTGTTTAATGAACACGCCCTCCTAGCCTTATGCCTTTGAAACCAACATTTCTCTTCTCTTGGTTTTCAAACCAACTTTCTTTCAGCAGACAAAGGCACATTCCTAGTCATATTAGCAACCTATATCTTTTTGCATCTTTAGATGTCCCCTCTTTCAACATTTTATAGGATAGTTACTTCCATCTCTGCCATTGGCATGTCCGATGAGCAATAGTGTTTTCCCCGCTACTTGCATTTTAGTAAATGTGAGCTTATTGTTGTGTGCACATTGCTGCTTATAATGTGAAGAAATAAATAATAGTTTATCAGTATTTTAAGCTAAACTTTCTAATTTGTTCTATCAGTTTCGTTATTTCAAAATTTGGGGATTTACAGTGGATATACGAACTTTGGATCTAGCATCCCAGAACTGTCCCAGAGTCTGTTTTGAACCGGCACAGTCTTATTGAAAATTAAAATAAAAAGATAAGCCCTTCATTTCGAGCCCTGGCTACTTGTCATTAATGCAACTGCAATGTTGCATATGTCAGAACAGCAGAACACTTATATAAGGTGAAAATAGAATGGATGTTGTTGGCGTATTCAAATAATTTTAAATACTGTAGCCTAAATGATGCAGTGCAACATGGATATGGCATGAATATCTGTCAGGTAGGCTACAGCAGTCAGCTCCCAACCAGAGGCGTCATGCCAATAGGGGGCACAGATTAATTTGATTGTTGTTGTTGTTTCTCTGTATACTACTAGCCAACTAGCAATTTTATGAAGTCATGAGCTACCTCAGTCCAGAGCTGCCCCTCAGTCCAGTGGGGCCATTTAGTAGGGTTGCTAATCCTAGGTCGGCGGCGAGGGTCGCTGTTCCTAGGAAGAGACTAAAGGGGACAAAGACTATGGTGGGGTGGGTTCCCCACGTCCCGCGCCAGAGCCGCCACCATGGACAAACGCCGACCCTCCCCTATGGGTTTAGGTGTGCGGCCGGGAGTCCGCACCTTTGGGGGGGGGTACTGTCACGCCCTGGCCTTAGTTATCTTTGTTTTCTTTATTATTTTGGTTAGGCTCGGGTGTTACATGGGTGATTTATGTGTTTTGTCTTGTCTAGGGTTTTTTGTAGATTTATGGGGTTGTGTTCTTTTAGGTGTCGAGGTAAGTCTATGGTTGCCTGGATTGGTTCTCAATCAAAGGCAGGTGTTTATCATTGTCTCTGATTTGGAGCCATATTTAGGCAGCCATATTCTTTGGGTATTTTGTGGGTGATTGTTTCCTGTGTCAGTGTTTGTGCCACACGGGACTGTTTCGGTTAGTTCATGTTTATTGTTTTTTGTATTTATGTTCATATTGGGTTTTCCTATTAAAACCATGGACACTTGCCACGCTGCGTATTGGTCCGATCCTTGTTTCACCTCTTCAAAGGAAGAGGAGGAAATCTGCCGTGACAACGGGTCTGTAGTGATGTTTCTAGCACTGCAATGTTTCTAACAGTGCCTGAGACCGCTGCGCCACTCGGGAACCCCCTGCCAAATGTTTTTCAACAAAGTACTGACTAAAGGATCTGAATACTTATGTAAACATCATATTTCTGTTTTGCAAAACTTTCTAAAAAACAGTTTTTGCTTTGTTATTATGGGGTATTGTGTGTAGTTTCATTAGGGTAAAAAAAATATTTAATCACTTTTGGGATTAAGATGTGTCCAAACTTTCGACTGGTACTGTATATCACAACGTTCAGATAAAATAGTAGTAGCATAATATAGAGCAATTCAATACAAGTACCTGAGGCTGTAACGTAAGGAAATTTGGAAAAAGTCAAGAGGTCTGAATACTTTCCGAATGCACTGTAAAGTGTATATCAGGTCCGGGTGGGAAGCCCTGGGACCATTTCTTAACGGGACCTCTAATTCCCATCACAAGTTATCCTCATCTTTCAGATCAGGCTTCTAAATGTTCAAATCTCAGATCCTCCAAAAACCTGTGTTTTAATAGATTTCACCTGCGTTCTAACTTAACAAATTGACATTTAAAACCTGAGTCCACTCAGAGCTTAAGAAAGCAGGAAAATATGCATCAGTTCAAGAGGGTGCTATTGTCACGCCTTGGTCTTAGTATTTTGTGTTTTCGTTAATTAGTTGGTCAGGCCAGGGTGTGACATGGGTTTATGTTGTTGTATTTCATAGTGGGGTTTTGTAGTATTTGGGATTGCGGCTGAGTAGGGGTGTTGTATAGGCTTGGCTGCCTGAGGCGGTTCTCAATCAGAGTCAGGTGATTCTCGTTGTCTCTGATTGGGAACCGTATTTAGGTAGCCAGGGTTTCACTTTGTATTTCGTGGGTTATTGTTCCTGTCTCTGTGTTAGTGTTCACCAGACAGGCTGTATAGGTTTTTCACGTTCCGTTTGTTGTTTTTTGTATTTATAAGTTATTTTGTGTATCGTCATTTGTTCCATTAAAAACATGAGTAACCAACACGCTGCATTTCGGTCCGACTCTCTTTCGACAAACGAAGAACGTCGTTACAGCTATGGTAGATGTAGTTTTCTTTACCCTATGTCATTATACATCACATTAAATAATCATCATATTAATCTGAACGATATTATAGACTTAATATGCATGTACTGGACAGTGTTGATGAAATACGAATGTTATAAGTGTGTTGGGAAAATTACCTACTCCCAACATGCACCATTAATTCATTATGATAAGATTTATTTAATTTTATTCTTAATGGAACCACAATGTTGAGTTGAAATGACATATGCACTCGTATTTGCACGCACCAACAGAAGGGACATCTTATTGGTAAAATATATTTAATATGTATCTGGGCTAATTCTCCATCTCAGTAAGTGGAAACTCAAAATGCATTACTTAGATAGCTAAATATACAGTATGCTGCTAGTTTGCTGTGTAATTGATAGCCTAGTTACCATGACTCAACAGTCACGTGGAATTTGACTGCGGTCATGACCGCAGGTGTGTTCATACCATCACTGTAACAGCCCTTTACCCACCTTGAACAAAAAAACACTCCACCTTTTTGGAAGGAAGTACCTGTAAAACCACTTGCCTATTCCAATAAAGTGTGAGAGGGAGAGTCAGTGAGTATAAAACCAGATCCCAGGTTAGACTCATGTGGTGACTTATTTCAGACTCACCTCCACTATGTGTGATGAGAAGCCTGCCTGAGACATCTGCAGACCGAACCCCGTCCCGTTAGGGTTCACTCCTGTGGAGAACAGTGAAGTGACAGCTAGTCTACACACTTCATTAGAATGATCAGCGCACTCTGCTACAATGGAGTCCTCCAGAATTGTTCTATATTGCAACCATCATAAACTTCACAATTCCATTCATTTCTAGAGACAGATTTTCATTTAAAAAAATTGAAAAAAATGAACATCTGTTGCAGAATGTTAAACGTTGTTCAAATTCAGACACGTCCACCCCCAGAAGTAAATGCAGCTAGCTAGCCTAGCTAACACATGCAAGATGTATTTCTGGGTGTTTCTGAGATTACAATCCCTTGAACACTTGATGAAACTAAAGGGTCATTAAAGGAAAATACCCTCGAGACTGAAGATCCTCTCTCCCAGGGCGTCCACTATGTCCTTTAACGCCGACTCATCAGTCACATTGAAGAAGTGTTTGTCGTCAGGATCGCTGGCGATATACTTGATCTCTTTCAAGAAGGCCTCTGGGTTTATCCCGCGCCGATTGTAGTAGCCCAATACCTGGTGGTACATAACATGCAATGTCAATACCAAACAGAGGATATAGGAAATACCATAGAACGTCAAAAGAATACTAGGCACATGATCTGATAAATGCTATAGAACATTGATAGAATAGTAGGCAGATGCTCTAAAAAAATAGAGAATATCAATACAAGCACAGGATATGGAAACGGTATAACATATAAGTGATAGACCAAGACGTGGCAGAAGGAACCGAGAATGGGATTACAGTGTTCCCAGGGGAATATAAAAAGGGACAGACTGACTCACAGCGATGGCATACATGGTGATGTTGTCCGCCTCAGTGTCCTCCATGGCCTTCTGCAGGTCAGGGCTGTCGTGGGATTCACCATCCGTGATCACGAGCATCACTTTCTTAGCCCCTTTCCGACCTCCCCGTTTAAATCCCTCTGTCCTTTGAGCGAATACAGTTTTTTTTTTCAGTCAACTCATTAACCGTTATGAGTAACTATCGGTTAGTTAGCCAATCAATCATTATGGATAAACAGCATTAGCAACTTTACCTCAACACACTGCACAACCAATTCAGCAACAAAGTGCTTTATTTTACCCCCTGTTTCGAAAGGCACTACTATGGAAAATGATACTGAGAAACTTGGGATTAGGGTGAGAGTTATGACCAGTGTTCAGCAGCTCTCCATACCGTGCCACATTGATGCCCAGGGCCGTGCGTGTCTCCTCCCCTCCCCGTTGGTTGATGGTCTTGGCTGCTTCTACCACCTCCTCCACAGAGCGAAAGTCATTCAGGGTGAACTCATGGACCACCCTTGACCCATACTGCACCACTCCAACCTGTAGAGATAGGAGTGTGATTTATTGCCCTTGGGTGCTGATCTAAAAGCAGGACTACCTGACATGATGACTCCTTGCTGTCCCCAGTCCACCTGGCCGTGCTGCTGCTCCAGTTTCAACTGAACCGCGGCCCTAGGACCATGCCCCAGGACTACTTGACATGATGACTCCTTGCTGTCCCCAGTCCACCTGGCCGTGCTGCTGCTCCAGTTTCAACTGTTCTGCCTTATTATTATTCGACCATGCTGGTCATTTATGAACATTTGAACATCTTGGCCATGTTCTGTTATAATCTCTACCCGGCACAGCCAGAAGAGGACTGGCCACCCCACATAGCCTGGTTCCTCTCTAGGTTTCTTCCTAGGTTTTGGCTTTTCTAGGGAGTTTTTCCTAGCCACCGTGCTTCTACACCTGCATTGCTTGCTGTTTGGGGTTTTAGGCTGGGTTTCTGTACAGCACTTTGAGATATCAGCTGATGTACGAAGGGCTATATAAATAAATTTGATTTGATGAGATTTGATTTGCATAGTATTTTCCACATTGATGGTTAACGTTAGGATTTGAGGAAGATAAAGATGATATTAGGTCTGTGCCTATGGGTACAACTTCCACACAGAGCGTAGAAATACTGGCTCCCACACATGCAGTCAGATCTACTGTTATTGGCATCCTTTATAAAGATGAGCAAAAAAGACTATATGAAATAAATAATACAAATGTTGAGCTATATTGTATGCACATTTTTGTGTGAAAATTATTTTATACAAAAAAATTGCTCAGAGAAAGAGATTTTGTAAAGTAATAAAAAAAGTAATAGAAAAAATAGGGGCCCCTGTTTATTTGCACCTCTGTTTTCAATTCTCCAGCACCCTGCCCTTGCGAGGATAACAACACTGAGCCTTTTCCTAAAAGATGTTATGAGATTGGAGTACACACTGGGAAGATCTCAGAGCATTCCTCCAAACAGAATCTTTCCAGTTCCTTGATATCCTTCTTCTGTGCTTACAGCCCTCTTCAATTCAAACTACAGGTTTTCAATGGGGTTCGGAGACCAAGATGGCCATTGCAAATATTTTGATTTTGTGGTCAATTAACCATTTCTTTGTGGATATTGATGTGTACTTGGGGTTATTGTCTTGCTGGAAGGTCCACCATAATTTTGGACCTGAATATATACACTCACTGGCCACAGAATAATACACATTCAGGTACATATACTTGTCTATCAGAATCAGATCAGAATCTCAGATAACACACCTGGATCTGACCTGGCCCAATGTAGAACTTCTGCAGAATGTTGATGAGGAAGTCCTGCACCTCATACCAGGGGTAGATGGAGTTGGACCCGTCCAGGACAATCATTATGTCCATGTAGGTCTCGCACCCTGGAAGAAGCAATTGGAAACGGGCTGTAACAGTGAGTAACTCTGGGAAGCCATTGTCTTATGAGGTGTATGTGAGTGAATTGTAGATTGTGAGAGTAGATTTTTTTTTACTCTGAAATGCCGGCGAGATGGTTTTGGAGAACTTGAAGCTTTCGTTAACCCTGGAGCAGATGCCTGTGCTGTAGTAGGAGCTTCCACATTCGTACGACCACAGAGGACCACAGGTCTGGAACACAAAGCCATTGATGAACCACCTTCAATTGGGTTAAACACAGACCACAGTAAATCTCAATTCAATATTTTCAACAGTCAATATCAATTGACACCCACCACAAAGCTGTTGTCCTTAGGGTTGGAGGTCAGTGTCATGCCCAGCCTCATTTTGTCCTTGCGCTCTGACACATTGTTCAGGGATACCTTTCCTTGAAGGAATTAATGAAAGCAGACAAAGAAACAAACTTAAAACATTTGCATTGAATGAACCACAACATTCAACAATATCAATGAAATCACAGTCAAGCTGATGCTATGATACTATGTTTAATGCATCATCGGGTGACCTATATGGGTAATTCATACTGTAACTGTCCATCATGCATAACTCCCACTGGGCATAACAGGGTGTAGAGTTTCCTCTGCATGAGTTGGACTTGAGTCAACAATGTGAGATCTCAATCTACAGCACACAGTGCTGCCAGGTGTTTCTAATCCAACTGAACACCTGGTCGGAGAGCCAGCTTCTAGAGGGAATCATATTCTTCAAAGTATGCGAAGGTGTGCTGTGATTTGGAGGGAGAACAGTTCCGTATGGAATCTATCTATCTCATTCAGCCATACCTAGGTTGAGTCTAGTGCAGTTGGTGTTGGGACTGGTGTCCATCGGGCATTTGTATATATCGCCTGTCTGGTGTTGGCCACTGGTTTCAAAGGGAGCTCCAACTAGTAGCCTGGAATGACAAAAACAGCAAAGGATGAGGACTGATCTTCATTTCTACGTCAAAAAGAGAGAATACCCTGCTGAAAAAACAGCATAGACCATCATAAATTTCAAGATGGTCCATGCTGGTATTTTCTGGTCCTCACTGGTCTATGCTGGTCAGTTCTGGACGGATGCTGGTAAAGCTGGTCTGATCATTATGGTCAAGCTGGTCCAGCTGCTCTGACCAGCATGGTTTTCTGGTGACCAGCCTTCGCTGTGTTTAGGACACTGGTGACCAGCCTTCGCTGTGTTTAGGACACTGGTGACCCGCCTTCGCTGTGTTTAGGACACTGGTGACCCGCCTTCGCTGTGTTTAGGACACTAGTGACCCGCCTTCGCTGTGTTTAGGACACTGGTGACCGCCCTTCACTGTGTTTTGGATGCATACCAGCTTGTGCTGGTGATGCTGGTATACTGGTGACCAAGCTGGTCCATGCTGGTCCAGCATGGTCTAGCTGGTCATGCTTTATCATCAATTCTAAGATGGCTCTGTGTACTGGAATGTACTGGTACAAAAACAGACCATACAGTTTGAAGAGCTAATTGGCGTAGGAGCTAGCCTAGCTACTAACTAGCTACCAAGCTAGCAAGGTTTCCTTGACAGGTTGAACACAGCCTGGAAAGCGGGTTAGCCCTTGTGGCTGAGACTGTTTTATTAGTTTTGAACTGACGCAAGGAGATAGGATGCAAGGAATCAAGGAAAGACTAATTGAAATAGAGCCTGGAATGACTAAAACAGCAAAGGATGAAGGCAAATATTTTCTATGTCAACAAGAGAGAATAGACAGCGGACAGTGTGGTGAAGTACTAATTCTGTGAGAGGTGTGGAGGCCATTTGCCCTGTTAACCTCAGGCGTTTACTATGAATATTACCGTTATTACAAACATAAGATGGAGTCTCCTGGAGTCCACACTTCAGCGGTATTTAAACCTACAGTATGACAGCCAGAGACAAGAAGGCCTTATCTACTGGTATTCCAGAGGACTTGCTAAAACAATCAGTGGTGAGCCTGTTATTACAGTTAGAACCAAGTCATTAGTGTCAAAAGGAGAGGGTCATAGTGCTAAATTGGGCCTTGGGCAAAATGGTGCTTGGGAAATGCCTGAATCACGTTGGAGTTTGATGCCATACCAAAGAAGATCTAACCAGCAATCTGCTCATTTATTTAACATTCAGATCAAATGGTCTGGGGAGAGATGGGAAACTACATCCAAACCCTCAGCCTGCATAATGGATCTGTGTTTTTGTATACAGTAATGAATCCGCATTCCCCCCCGTACGTTTCACTCATACAGTGTGAGTAGTTCACATCTCTGTGGTATTAATATGTCTTTTGAACACTATAATCTATTTACAAGCATGATAGCTGTACTTTTAGTTGCTGGTTTACGCAGGTTGTCGTCCATTAGCTCATCAGCATTTGTCGATGAGTTCAAAGCACGTGAATGCATCCATCTGGTATTAGGACTTCACAACTTGTAAATTCCCAGCTCCTGCTTTTCCCTGGTCTCTCCCTCGTCTCTCTTTTTCTCACACTCCTGGTTTTGACCCTTGCTTGTCCTGACTCTGTGCCCGCCTGCCTGACCCTGAGCCTGCCTGCCATCCTGTACATTTGCCCCTACTCTTGATTACTAACCTCTGCCTGACCTGACCCTGAGCCTGCCTGCAGTCCTGTACCTTTACCTCACTACTCTGGATTATCGACCCCTGCCTGCCTTGACCTGTCATTTGCCTGCCCCTGTTGCTGCAATAAACAATGTTACCTCAACACAGTATGTATTTGGGTCTTACCTGAAATGTGATATTCTAATTATGTTGTCATTTAAGATCAAATGTTTGAAGGAACTATATTTCTACATACAGTTAAAGTCGTAAGTTTACATTCACTTAGGTAGAAGTCATTAAAACTAGTTTTTCAACCACTCCACAAATTTCTTGTTAACAAACTATAGTTTTGGCAAGTCGGTTAGGACATATACTTTGTGCATGACACAAGTCATTTTTCCATCAATTGTTTACAGACATTTTATTTCACTTATAATTCATTGTATCACAATTCCAGTGGGTCAGAAGTTTACATACACAAAGTTGACTGTGCCTTTAAACAGCTTGGAAAATTACATAAAATTATGTCATGGCTTTAGAAGCTTCTGATCATCATTTGAGTCAATTGGAGGTGTATTTCAACGCCTACCATTAAACTCAGTGCCTCTTTGCTTGACATCATGGTAAAATCTAAATAAATCAAAGCAAAGACCTCAGAAAAAAGAATTGTAGACCTCCACAAGTCTGTTTCATCCTTGGGAGCAATTTCCAAACGCCTGAAGGTACCACGTTCATCTGTACAAACAATAGTACTCAAGTATAAACACCATGGGACCATGCAGCCATCATGCCGCTCAGGAAGGAGATGCGTTCTGTCTCCTAGAGATGAACATACTTTGGTGCAAAAAGTGCAAATCAATCCCAGAACAACAGCATAGGACCTTGTGAAGATGCTGGAGGAAACAGGTACAAAAGTATCTATATCCACAGTAAAACGAGTCCTATATCGACATAACCTGAAAGGCCGCTCAGCAAAGGAAGAAGCCACTGCTCCAAAACCGCCATAAAAAAGCCAGACTACGGTGTGTAACTGCACATGGGGACAAAGATCATATTTCTTGGAGAAATGTCCTCTGGTCTGATGAAACAAAAATAGAACTGTTTGGCCATAATGACCATCATTATGTTTGGAGGAAAAAGGGGGAGGCTTGCAACCCGAAGAACACCATCCCAACCAGGAAGCACGGGGGTGGCAGCATCATGTTGTGGGGGTGCTTTGCTGCAGGATGGACTGGTGCGCTTCCCAAAATAAATGGCATCATGAGAAAGGAAAATTACGTGGATATATTGAAGCAACATATCAAGACATCAGTCAGGAAGTTAAAGCTTGGTTGCAAATGGGTCTTTCAAATGGACAATGACCACAGGCATACTTCCAAAGTTGTAGCAAAATGGCTTAAGGACAACAAAGTCAAGGTATTGGAGAGGCCATAACAAAACCCTGACCTCAATACTATAGACAATTTGTGGGCAGAACTGAAAAAGTGTGTTCGAGCAAGGAGGCCTACAAACCTGACTCAGTTACACCAGCTCGGTCAGGAGGAAAGGGCCAAAATATACCCAACTTATCATGGAAAGCTTGTGGAAGGCTACCCGAAACGTTTGACCCAAGTTAAACAATTTAAAGGCAATGCTACCAAATACTAATTTAGTGTATGTAAACTTCTGACCCACTGGGAATGTGAGGAACGAAAATAAAGCTGAAATAAATAATTCTCTCTACTATTATTCTGACATTTCACATTCTTAAAATAAAGTGGTGATCCTAACTGACCGAAGACAGGGAATTTGTATTAGGATTAAATGTCAGGAATTGTGAAAAACGGAGTTTAAATGTATTTGGCTAAGGTTTATGTAAACGTCCGACTTCATCTGTACTTACAAAAAGTATTTTAGATTGATAGGCGATTTATTTATGTTCCTGATATGTCAATATTTCATTTGAGGCGGGAGTAGAGAACCTACACGTAGCTGTCTGGTGTCAGACTCGTTTGACACACTAACAACATGAGCTCAACAAAGTAGGGTCAATGAGTTAGCAAGCTAACTTTTACAAACAACCAGAAATAACAGTTGATTTCTGGTTTGGTTCATTAAGAAAGCTAAATATAGATACAGTGCATTCGGAAAGCATGAGGACCCCTTGACGTTTTCCAAATATTTTTACATTACAGCCTTATTCTAAAAAGGATTTGAAAAAATCCTCATCAATCTACACACATTACCCCATAATGGCAAAGCAAAAGAAAAACTGAAATGTAACATTTACATAAGTTTTCAGAACCTTTACTCAGTACTTTCTTGAAGCACCTTTGGGGGTGATTACAGCCTTGAGTCTTCTTGGGTATGACGATACAAACTTGACACACCTGTATTTGAGGAGTTTCTCCCATTCTTCCCACAAGCTCCGCCAGGTTGTATGGGCAGCGTCTCTGCACAGCTATTTTCAGGTATATCCAGAGATGTTCAATTGGGTTCATGTCTGGACTCCGGCTGGGCCTTTCAAGGACATTCAGAGACTTGTCCCGATGCCACGCCTGCATTGTATTGGTCCTGTGCCTAGAGTCATTGTCCTGCTTCACAGTAGGGATGGTGCCAGGTTTCCTCCAGACGTGACGCTTGGCAATCAGGCCAAAGAGTTCAATCTTGGTTTCATAAGACTAGAGAATCTTGTTTCTAATTGTCTGAGACTCCTTAGGTTCCTTTTGGCAAACTCCATGCAGGCTGCCATCTGCCTTTTATTGAGGAGTGGCTTCCATCTGGTCACTCTACCATAAAGGCTTGATTGGTGGAGTGCTGCAGAGATGGTTGTCCTTCTGGAAGGTTCTCCCATCTCCACAGAGGAACTCTGGAGCTCTGTCAGAGTGACCATCGGGTTCTTGGTCACCTCCTTGACGAAGGCCCTTCTCCCCCGACTGCTCAGTTCTGCCGGGCAGCCAGCTCTAGGAAGAGTCTTGGTGGTTCCAAACATCTTCCATTTAAGAATGATGGAGGCCACTGTGTTCTTGGGGACCTTCAATGCTGCAGACATTTTTTGGTACCCTTCCCCAGATCTGTGTCTCGAACACAATCCTGTCTTGGAGCTCAACGGACAATTTCTTTGACCTCATGGCTTGGTTTTTGCTCTGTCATGCACTGTCAACTGTGGGAACTTAAATATACAGGTGTGTGCCTTTTCAAATCATGTCATATCAATTGAAATACCACAGGCAGACTCCAATCAAGTCGTAGAAACTTCTCAAGGATGATCAATGGAAACAAGATATACCTGAGGTCAATTTCCAGTCTGATAGCAAAGGGTCTGAATAATTATGTAAATAAGTTTTGCTTCGTCATTAGGGGGTATTGTGTGTACTGTAGATTGATGAGGAAAACATTTTTTTGTCCAGTTTAGAATAAGGCTGTAATGTAACAAAATGTGGAAAAGTTAATCTTTCTAAAAGCTTATATTTTTTTTAAATGAAGTTATTTCAGAATATTCTTGCAAATTAGTTGGCTAACTCCTTGATCTTGCTTTGTAGTCTAATGCTCTGCTGGTTTATTCTTGTGAGGTTTTAGTTGCAAGCAAGTTTGTTTTAACATGCAGGTGCAGGCAATCTCCCATTAGCAAAGTTTTAAGAAATAATTTTGTAACGTGTAGGCACGAGTTAAGTTCTGCCCGTAGTTTGCAGTCCACCCGCCAAGTCACAGACCAAAATCAAACACAAAGATCAAAGGAACAAACAGACTAAACAAACAGATTCACGCAGCCCTGCAAACATCTGCCACCTCTTAGCATGACCTTCCCTTTGACTCAAAGGTCAAAGGCGTCTGACCCCATTATGCAATGCTCTGATCCCTTTGGCTTCTCATCTGAGGTAGCAGAGAATGTGGGAGCTGACAGCCCAAATGTCAGTCAGCTGGATACACAGATGACTAGGAGAGTGTTAACGGCCAATGGTATTTGGCTGTGATATTCAACACCCTCACATTTGAATGGCAACTATTCATATATAAATGCCAGAGGCCATTAAGATTTGAATGTGATGCTTGGTGTAAATTCACCAGAGGTAAATATCGAGGAAACAAGTTTGCATATGTTCCTCTGGGCCGTTTAATGAGGGCCAAGTACATTTCAAAGCATTAATTAAACATATATATTTCTTTACCTTTATTTAACTAGGCAAGTCAGTTATGAACAAATTCTTATATTCAATGACAGCCTAGGAACAGTGGGTTAACTGCCTTGTTCAAGGGGAGAACAACAGATTTTTACCTTGTCAGCTCGGGGATTTGATCTTGCAACCTTTCAGTTACTATTCCAACGCTCTAATCATTAGGCTACCTGCCCCCCTGTAATGTAATGTCTGCCTAAAAGAAATATGCGCCAGTTGACTCCACATTATTTTTGCATGTCACCAATGCCTCTACAAAGGTCCCCAGGCTCAAATAGAAAACTATGGATATATTCATTAGTCAGATTCAGTTGCAAAACATTTAGTTTGTTGCAAAACGTTTTGCAACAAAAACGTTTACCGTTTACTGCTCAGTGATATGGGAAGGAAGGGGTTGTTACTTCACAAGCAGAGCCTGGGGTGTAGTCTTTTTTCTTTTGGAGTAAATGGTTACCGTTGCAAAACGTTTTGCAACAGACAAAACATTTTGCAATGGAATCCGACTAATAAATACACCCCAGGCTCTGCTTGTGAAGTAACAACCCCTTCCTGTATCACTGTATAGTTTGTTTTTCTCCCCCTACTAATCGGCCAGTGATGGGATGCACAGAAGGGGGCTTGGGAATAAACGACCACAACACATTCTTTCCAGAGTCATCAAAAGCCTCTGGGATGCTTGCGAACAGGTTGCTAGACAAACACAAATACTTTCCACTTATTTACCTGTGACTTCATAGGGCAAAATATTTTGCAATCCTGGAAGAACCGCAAGATATTCCGCATGGCTGAAAGACTTCCAGTCTGGAAACAGTAAGAAGGCCTGGAACGTTACTCAATCTCAGCCATCTTGACGATCAAACCCTCTCATCCAAGACGCCCGACTAAAAGTTAAGCTAGCAGCTTTTAAACTGTTAGGTTTACAAATTATAATTGATCACATTAATAGTTGAACAAAAACATCCAGCTGGAGACGGATTTAATTCTTGCTCCTTTCCACAAGCTCACTTCGGTAAAGGACTTAAAGTCCATTCCTGTGGAGAGTAGCAGCAGTTGAGAGCCATAAAGATGAGAGATGTGATATTCTGTCAGGCTAGACTCATACCTCACTGACAGTAGACATTAAGAGGAAAGGAATTTCAGCCTGGCGTCAAGGGTTAACATATAATGAACAAAAATAGAAACACAACATGTAAAGTGTTGGTCCCATATTTCATGAGCTGAAATAAAAAAATCCCAGAGATGTCCCATACACACAAAAAGCTTATTTATCTCATTTTGAGGACAAAATGGTTTACATCCCTGTTAGTGAGCAATGTCCATCAGAGCTGTTGCCAGAGAATTGAATGTTCATTTCTCTATCATAAGCTGCCTCCAATAATCATTTTTGAGAATTTGGCAGTACATCCAACTGGCCTTAGTATGATATGTTACATTTGGCCTTGTTACATCGGAAAGACGGTAGTGCGTTGCTGCACAGCTATTTTCAGGTTTCTCCAGAGATGTTCGATGGGGTTCATGCGGTTCATGCCCGGGCTATGGCTAGGCCACTCAAGGACATTCAGAGACTTGTTCCATAGCCACTCCTGCATTATCTTGGCTTTGTGCTTAGTCGTTATCCAGTTTGAAGGTGAACCTTCCCCCCAGTCTGAGGTCCTGAGCGCTTTGGAGCATGTTTTCATCAAGGATATCTCTGTATTTGCACCGATCATCTTTCTCTCAATCCTGACTAGTCTCCCAGTCCCTGCCACTGAACAACATCTCCACAGCATGATGCTGCCACCACTATGTTTCACCGTAGTGATGGTGGCAGGTTTCTTCCAGATGTGACGCTTGGCATTCAGGCCAAAGAGTTCAATCTTGGTTTCATCAGACTAGAGAATCTTGTTTCTCATGGTCTGAGAGTCCTTTAGGTGCCTTTTGGCAAACTCCAAGCGGGCTGTCATGTGCCTTTTACTGAGGAGTGGCATTCGTCTGGTCACTCTACCATAAAGACCTGATTGGTGGAGTGCTGCAGAGATGGTTGTCCTACTGGAAAGCTCTCCCATCTCCACAGAGGAAATCTGGGGCTCTGTCAGAGAGACCATCGGGTTCTTGGTCACCTCCCTGAACAAGGCCCTTCTCCCCTGATTGCACAGATCTGGGGAAGGGTACCAAAAAATGTCTGCAGGATTGAAGAACACAGTGGCCAACATCATTCTTAAATTGAAGAAGTTTGGAACCACCAAGACTCTTCCCAGAGCTGAATATACACTGCTCAAAAAAATGAAGGGAACACTTAAACAACACAATGTAACTCCAAGTCAATCACACTTCTGTGAAATCAAACTGTCCACTTAGGAAGCAACACTGATTGACAATAAATGTCACATGCTGTTGTGCAAATGGAATAGACAACAGGTGGAAATTATAGGCAATTAGCAAGACACCCCCAATAAAGGAGTGGTTCTGCAGGTGGTGACCACAGACCACTTCTCAGTTCCTATGCTTCCTGGCTGATGTTTTGGTCACTTTTGAATGATGGCGGTGCTTTCACTCTAGTGGTAGCATGAGACGGAGTCTACAACCCACACAAGTGGCTCAGGTAGTGCAGCTCATCCAGGATGGCACATCAATGCAAACTGTGGCTAGAAGGTTTGCTGTGTCTGTCAGCGTAGTGTCCAGAGCATGGAGGCGCTACCAGGAGACAGGCCAGTACATCAGGAGACGTGGAGGAGGCCGTAGGGGGGCAACAACCCAGCAGCAGGACTGCTACCTCCGCCTTTGTGCAAGGAGGAGCAGGAGGAGCACTGCCAGAGCCCAGCAAAATGACCTCCAGCAGGCCACAAATGTGCATGTGTCTGCTCAAACGGTCAGAAACAGACTCCATGAGGGTGGTATGAGGGCCCGACGTCCATGGGTGGGGGTTGTGCTTACAGCCCAACACCGTGCAGGACATTTTGGCATTTGCCAGAGAACACCAAGATTGGCAAATTCGCCACTGTGCTCTTCACAGATGAAGGCAGGTTCACACTGAGCACATGTGACAGACGTGACAAAGTCTGGAGACGCCGTGGAGAACGTTCTGCTGCCTGCAACATCCTCCAGCATGACCAGTTTGGCGGTGAGTCAGTCATGGTGTGGGATGCCGTTTCTTTGGGGGGCCACACAGCCCTCCATGTGCTCGCCAGAGGTAGCCTGACTGCCATTAGGTACCGAGATGAGATCCTCAGACCCCTCGTGAGACCATATGCTGGTGCGGTTGGCCCTGGATTCCTCCTAATGTAAGACAATGCTAGACCGCATGTGGCTGGAGTGTGTCAGCAGTTCCTGCAAGAGGAAGGCATTGATGCTATGGACTGGCCCGCCCGTTCCCCAGACCTGAATCCAATTGAGCACATCTGGGACATCATTTCTCGCTCCACCCACCAACGCCACGTTGCACCACAGACTGTCCAGGAGTTGGAGGATGCTTTAGTCCAGGTCTGGGAGGAGATCCCTCAGGAAACCATCCGCCTCCTCATCAGGAGCATGCCCAGGCGTTGTAGGGAGGTCATACAGGCACGTGGAGGCCACACACACTACTGAGCCTCATTTTGACTTGTTTTAAGGACATTACATCAAAGTTGGATCAGCCTGTAGTGTGGTTTTCCACTTTAATTTCGAGTGTGACTCCAAATCCAGACCTCCATGGGTTGATAAATTTGATTTTCATTGATAATTTTTGTGTGATTTTGTTGTCAGCACATTCAACTATATAAAGAAAAATGTATTTAATAATAATATTTAATTCATTCAGATCTAGGATGTGTTATTTTAGTGTTCCCTTTATTTTTTTGAGCAGTGTACTTGGAAGTGGTGGGTGGTGTGCGAACCAGCAGGCCGCTCCGAGTGCCTCTGTTCTGCCAGCGGCCTCTGGAATAAGTTCAACTGCCCTGGGGAGCGCGAACAAAGGATCTGCTTTCGGGGAAGTCATATTTCTGGTCGTAATGCTGGTTGTTCTGGTAAGTTACCGTCGCTCTGATATCCAATAGTTCTTCCCTGCTGTATGGAATGACACAAAACATTTCCTGGGCTAATAATGTAAAAAAATTATACTAAAATACTGCAACGTTTCCTCAGAGCTAATCGTGAGGATGATCGATGGAAACTGGATGCACCTGAGCTCTCATAGCAAAGGGTCTGAGTACTTATGTAATTAAGGTATTTCTGTTTTTTTACTTTTTATACATTTGAAAAAATGTATAAAAACTTGTTTGTTTTCGCTTTGTCATTATGAGGTATTGTGTGTAGATTGATGAGGAAAATGTTTTATTTAATCCATTTTAAAATAGGGCTGTCACGTAACAAAATTTAGAAAAAGTCATGGGTTCTGAATACTTTCCAAACGTATTGTACTCCTGTTTCCGTAAAAATTAGGGCTACCGCTCAATGCAAGTAATTTCGATCTATGGTTTCCACATATTGATTTCTAAGTGAAAGTACCAGAACCACACAGGTCCACAAAACAGGGGACTTACATATTATGCCAAAAATGAAAGGAGAGAGTTTGGTCGTGACTCGAATGTCTAAGCAACTACTTAGCATGTTAGCTAACCCCTTCCCCTTACCTTAACCACTAACCACTAACCCAAACTCCTAACCCTAACCATTAACCTCTAACCCCTAGCCTAGCTCACGTTAGCCACAACAATGTGGAGTTCATAACATATTGTACGAATTTGCAATTTTTAACATTTCATACTAAATGGATGATGGACATCCACAATTGAATATATATCAAACAAAATGTAACATGTCATACTAAATTGAGGGATACAGATTTACGTTAACTATGTGACACCTATCCCTGTGTCCAGGTTGGCAAAACACCCAATGCCATAGAGACCCATTGGTGGTGTGTGTGGGTGGATGTGTGTGTGTGTATGCGCCTGCATGCATGCATGTACACGTGCACATTGTGTATGATGAAGCAGGGAAAAGCTAGCTAGAGGCATATGGATTGCACATTTCCACTTTTACAATATGAAAACAGAATTTCAACGAAAGATGACCATAAATAATCTCCAATGTACGAGAGAGACGTTACACTTATTTTTTTATTTTTGTTTATTAATTCACTTTATTTATTCAGGGTAGCTCAATTGAGACCAGGGTTTCATACACAAGGGTCCCCTGAGTACAAACATTTTCTAACAAACAGGAAGAAAACATTTACATTACAAATAAAACAACAAGAAGAAAAATAACCACAACACCACAACCTCAACACCACAATTTCAACAAATAAACCACTACAATCAATCGAAACAACTGCCATCCTCAAAAAAAGTATTCAACACCAGAGTCCTAAACTGCCATAGCGACACAAGTGAATCAAGATGCAAGGAATTTTATAGGTTATTCCAATGGGGGGCACTAAAACAAAAGGAGCATTTCCCTAAATTATTTTATTTGTTAGCAACGAAGTTAGGTCAATTGGAAGTTTGTGTAGTAGGCAATAATGAAGTGATCTATGGAACTTTAACTAGGACCAGCCAACCTTTTGATGCAAGATGCAGTATTAAACTGTCACCTGTGATAAAGCGAAGGGAGCTATGGTAGGATACATTCAAAGGTTTAAGAGTAGAGGCTGCTACAATATGGTAAATGGTGTCACCATAGTCTAGAACTGGCAGGAAATTCGACTGGACAATCTGCTTCCTGATATTTAGGGAGAGGAAATATCTATTTCAAAAAAATCTGACAGATCATTCTCAAACCACAGGCAAGACGCCTGATGCAGGCCTATTTCAGCAAACCTTTATGGGGTAGTGGGAAACATCTCAGCTCCTGTTCTGATGTGTATGACTGTATGGAGTCTGTTGGGAGGAACAAAATCCCATTGATATCTTCTTTCATCCAAATACAGTGCTTTCAGAAAGTGTTCACATCCCTTGACTTTTTCCACATTTTGTGTTACAGCCTGAATTTTTAATGGATTAAATTGAGATTTTGTTTCACTGGCCTACACAAAAAAACCACATTATGTCAAAGTGGAATCATGTTTTAGAAAAAAAAGGAAAAATAAAAAATAAAGTATTCTACCCCTTTTGTTATAGCAAATTTGCTTAACAAGTCACATAATACGTAGCATGGACTCACTCTGTGTACAATAATAGAGTTTAATAACATGATTTTTGAATGAATAACTCATCTCGTTACCCCACACATACAATTATCTGTAAGGTCCCTCAGTCGAGCAGTGAATTTCAAACACAGATTCAACCACAAACACCAGGGAGGCTTGCCAATGCCTCACAAAGGAGGGCACCTTTTGGTAGATGAGTAAAAAAATAATAATTGCAGACATAGAATATCCATTTCATCACGGTGAAGTTATGAATTACACTTTGTATCAATGCACCCGGTCACTACAAAGAAACAGGCATCCTTCCTATCTCAGTTGCCCGAGAGGAAGTAAACCTCTCAGAGATTTCACCCTGAGGCCAATGGTGACTTTAAAATAGTTCAAGTTTAATGGATGTGGAGAAAACTGAGGATTGTATAACATTGTAGTTACTCCACAATACTAACCTATATGACAGAGTATATGACAGGAAGCCTGTACAATAAGGAGCTAAAGTAAAACTGCAAAAAATGTGACAAAGAAAGGAATGTTATGTCCTGAATACAAAGTGTTGTGTTTGGGGCAAATCCAACACAACACATCACTGAGTAACACCCTTCATATTTTCAAGCATAGTGGTGGCTACATCATGTTAGGGTATACTTGTCATCGGCAATGACTAAGGAGTTATTTTGGATAAAAAGAAATGGAATAGAGCTAAGCACAGGCAAAATCGTAAAGGAAAACCTGGTTCAGTCTGCTTTCCAACAGACAATGAGGGACAAATTCACCTTTCAGTAGGACATTAACCTAAAACACTAGCCCAAATATAGACTGAAGTTGCTTACCAGACAACATTGAATGTTTTGGGTGGCCAAGTTACAGTATTGTGCAAATATTGTACAATCCAGGTGTGCAAAGCTCTTAGAAACTTACCATTTAAAGACTCACAGCAGAAATCACTGCCAAAGGTGATTCTAACGTATTGACTCAGGGTTGTGAATACTTATCTAAATGAGATGTTCTGTATTTCCTATTAAATAATAAAAAATATATAAAAAATGAAAGCATGTTTTTACATTGTCATTATGGGGTACTGTAGATTGGTGAGAGAAACATATTTCATCCATTTTGATTTCAGGCTGTAACACAACAAAATGTGGAAAGGGTCAAGGGGTATAAATACTTTCTGATTCAATGAGAGGTCATTGCGTGTCAATGAATCAGAAAGTATTTATACCCCTTGAGCACTATGTTTTCTGGAAGAGGCATAAACCCACTAAGCAAGGACAGACTTTTTTTGGTGCAGTCTGGACCGGTCTTGATTTCAACATCTATGTTTGCTTCAGATTTGGTCCTGTCCTGCCTTGTTTTGGCGCAAACATAGATGTCTATGATAGATTCAGATTTGGTACGGTCCTGACCAAATCTGAACCAAGCATAGACGTCTATGTTTCACAAGTTTGAACATCACAGTGCAGTAATGTGGAGGACAGCAGAGTACGGGACATTACAATAAAGAAAAGTAAAGTATAGTTTACTCTAATGTAGTCTACTCTAATGAATTAAACTGTAGTGTACTAAATTAAATTATTGTACACTACTGTACTTTTCTCTTCTGAATTCAACTTTACTGTATTGTACTGTATTCACTTGAATAACACTCTGTCCTGTACCATACTATACTGTACTCCACTATGCTGAACTGAAATATGCCGTACTGTGCTGAAGATTTGGTCGGGTCCGGACCAAACACATTTTTTTCTTATTTTGGGAGGACCTCAAAATACGTATTTTAAACATCAGGAAAACACCATGTTTTCACCTTTCATTCAGAACCTAAAATGAACTTAACTTTAACGCCTGGAAAATGAATCTTGTAGACATCCAACTTCATTTTGCTTGCTGGGAACAGTAATAACGTTGTCCAAAGCCTTTCTGAAATGCTTTCCGAACTTGTCCAAATCTTTGGGTGATGATGAAATCAACTTTTTCATTTTACAGTGATTGGAAGACTGAGTGGGGAGGAAGTGATAGTGATTTAGAGTGGAAATGTGAGCGAGAGAAAATAGAAAGAGTGTGTCTTACCATTTCCGTCCTCCTGCCTCATGCTGCTGCACTGTGTACCCAAACTGGGCCTCTTTGGAGCCTTCAATGATCTTGTACTTCTTTGTGTCAAAATTGAAGCAGTGCCGAAGGCCTAGAAACACACACAAAACATTGTATAAGCATTTAAAAGATTAAGTACACTGAATGAATGTAATCACACCACTATTGCGTTGCATCTCACACTCGACAGGCTTACCAATCACTTGCACAGTGAGAGGAGCAAACTTACCAGTAACACGTTACAATAAGTTGCTCCTATGTAACTACCCAGTAAAAACTGTAGTAATAATAGTAGTTACATAGATGTTACTAAGTAATTACATGGTAATAAGGTTGTGTAGCTCTCAAGTATTACACATTTGGAACACGAAATGTGCAATTGCACATTCACTTGCTGAAGGTTAGTCCACATGTGTAACTACTGATGTTATGAAACATTTTCTTGTTCCACTATGCAACTAATGTTGTGTAATTACACGCTTGTTATCAAAAAGTAGTAACAAAGACAAATGGAAACACATTTGTGCTGATTTGGTACTCAAGCATCAATTGGTTTAGTCTTGACTCTTGGTTGACAGTGTTGGGGGGTGGGTCATTACCCATCCCCCAACACTGTCAACCAAGAGTCAAAACTAAACCAATTCACCTTGGTGGTGTGCAGACTAGTTTTATATTATTCTTAATGATTTCACACAAACCAGAAATACCAGAAATGCCACAATATGTCTGTGAAACTATATATTCACAGTGTTATGAATGAATTGTGGTTTATTTGGTAGCATTTCGCAGTGTGACTGATTTTACTAATTGTATTAGTACTGTACAAAGTTCGAGGTGCGTTATTTGATAGATTACCCCGCTCCCCCTACCTCAGGTTTCCAGTGGGGAGACCGGAGGTCAACCTACCTCCGCCTCCCTCCCGATCTCGTACTTCTGAGTGGGAGACCTTCCCAGGCAGTAGCCTGCCTAGCTTACAAACTAGAATCAGGCTGCCCACTCCGACATAGTTAATTGACCCACAGTCCCACATGGTGACATGATATCACTGATGTGATGTGCAAATGAGCAATAGAAAACTGATCGCGGAAATGTCACCATTCCAAATGTTTTGGTGCGTCGCCCCCTTGCACATATCGCCTATACTTAAATTATCCACCGACTCCAACCAAAATCCATCCTTATTACACATAACTACAAGGTGCCACTACTATCGAATCCACATATAATACCAGGATTGATAAATAGGCTAGGACCTTATTTTCAATTAGTTTATTTCTATATTATGACCTGGCTCAAAAGCTAGGGAGTTAAAATTATGTAGCTTTATGTAGCTAGGCAAGTCAGTTAAGAACAAATTCTTATTTTCAATGACAGCCTAGGAACAGTGGGCGTTCAGGGGGAGAACGACAGATTTCTACCTTGTCAGCTTGGGGATTCAATCTTGCAACCTTTCGGTTACTTGTCCAACGCTCTAACCACCAGGCTACTTGCCAGATATACTTACATAGGATATACTTGTAATTATCATGTACCTACCCAGTAGTAGGAAACTTAATGCAAAGTGAATCCCAGTTGGGTATAATCTTTATAATTACTATGTAGTTTAAATGTAACAACCTTTGCAAACAATAGGCTAACCAGTCGAACATTAGGTATAACCCATTCAGTTACATTGTGCTTGTAATGTAGCAAATCTTTGACAACCAACTTTGTTGTAATTACAATGTTGGTACAAGGGATATACATATATTTACAATGTACTTGCCCAGGAGAAGCAACTTAATGTAAAGTGAAGTGACATTGTTCATGACTTGGTAGTTACAATGCAACAACCTTTGCAGACAATAGCATAACCAGGAGAAATAAGGAGACAAGAGAAAATCCTTCAGTTTGAATTTTCTTTAATGGATTTGACAAAGATTCATATTCAAACTAGGGCTGTCAAACTATTAAAACAATTAATAGAGTTAATAGCTTTAGTTAATCACGATTTAAGAATTTGTTCAAATTTAGCCCCCCCCAAAAAAGAAGCAATTTAAAAAGCAGTGTACTGAGTTATTTGCAATATTATGTTTTGATTGTCAGGGGGAAAAAAACAAAATAATCTGCATCGGAATGTTTTTAATGGCATTTTCACCATAAACAACACAAAATCACTAACATACAGCTATTATGTTCTTGAAGTTGAACACGCGCGTGCATAAACACACACACATACACAAGTACTGTTAAATCTTCAGGCATTCTAAATTAGTGTTCTCCCAATTTATGATTGGAGGGTTGACTATAGGAAACAAATAAGTGGCTCTATGGATACAAAGCGCTTTATACTTGTCCAACAATGTTCTGAATTCCACAGAAGACAATAACAACAGATCAGCCAGGTCTGAGTTTATGTAAAATATAATATCGCTGTTAGATCTTGCCTAGGCTACTTATCCATGTACTTCAACATAAACTTGTCACAAGCTGCTACTACTACAATTGGGATCATTTGCTTAAATCTTTTGACCCGAGAAGTACAACAAAAATAGTAGCTCGCTAAATGCAATGATTTTAATCATGTTCTGATTAAAATCGTTGTGGGAAGTTAGTTGAATCAAGAGGCATTCAGCCATGGTATTGTAAACATTCTTCTGGTTAGCTAGCTAACGTTAGCATAACTAGCTACTTCTGTACAAATTATGTTTTTGGAGTCAACAGTTTAAGACAGTGCGGCACTTTTTGAAAATAAACAAATTCGTGCAGAGCCTTAGGAAACCGTGAAATCTTTCAAAGCAGCTGCACTGAATGGATTTACCAGACATATTCATAAGTTAATGTCATAGAAAAACTCTAAAAAGTTTTGCAATGTTAAAAAAGCAGGCCTCTGTTATTGGAAAAGTTGACATAGTACCTCACCCAATTTCAACCGTTTACCTTTGTTTTGTCTAGTGAAGTCAGTCACAGTGGTCTCCACTGGTCCAGTGACCACTGTCAGTCACAGTGGTCTCCTAGCTACAGTGTACAGACCCTCATCAACCACACCTATCAACAACTATGTTTGGTTGCACCAGCACATTTTTGTTTGATTCTGCACTTGGTTTCTTTCTTCGCTCATCCTCCTCTCCTGCCTACCTGGTTGCTTGCCTCACAAGAGAGCGAACACAAATTGTAATGGTAACAAGGTATGTGTCAGTGAATGCAATTTAATAAAAGCAGTTTAGTCGTCCTCTAAAACTAGGTAGATTACTAAATGCGGTAAAGAGGTCAATGGAACACCGACTGTGGGGGATAGATGAAGGATGCTGGATCAAATCAAATTTTATTTGTCACATGCTCCGAATACAGCAGATCTTATAGTGAAATGCTTACTTTACAAGCCCTTAACCAACAATGCAGTTCAGAAAATACCATCAAGAAAAAGAACAAAAAAGTAAGAGAGAAGAAAACAAATAATTAAAGAGCAGCAGTAAATAACAATAGCAGGGCTACATCCCGGGGTACCAATTCAGAGTCAATGTGTCAATGTGCGGGGGCATCGGTGTCGAGGATATTATGTACATGCAGAGGGTTATTAAAGTGATGAGAGTAGAAGCCTCTTGGACCTATATTTGGCGCCACTTGCTGTGCCGTATCAGAGAGAACAGTCTATGACTAAGGTGGCTGGAGACTTTTAGGGCCTTCCTCTGACACCTCCTGGTATAGATGTCTTGGATGGCAGGAAGCTTGGCCCCGGTGATGTACTATGCCGTACGCACTACCCTCTGAGGTATCGGAGGCAGAGCAGTTGCCATACCGTTGCCATACCAGGCAGTGATACAACCCGTCAGGATGCTCTCGATGGTGCAGCTGTAAAACGTTTTGAGGATCTCAGGATCCATGCCAAATCTTTTCAGTCTCCTGAGGGGGAATAGGTTTTGTCGTGCCCTCTTCACGACTGTCTTGGTGACCCGTCGATGAGAATGGGGTTGTGCTCAGTCCTCCTTTTCCTGTAATCCACAATCATCTCCTTTGTTTTGATCACGTTGAGGGAGAGGTTGTTGTCCTTACACCACACGGTCAGGCCTCTGACCTCCTCCCTATAGGCTGTCTCATCTTTGTCGGTGATTAGACCTACCACTGTTTTGTCATCAGCAAACGTAATGATGGTGTTGGAGTCGTGCAGTCATGAGTGAACAGGGAGTACAAGAGGGGACGAGCAGGCATCCCCTGTGTTGAGGATCAGCGTGGCGGATGTGTTGTGAGTACAGGAGGGGATGAGCAGGCATCCACCGTGTTGAGGATCAGCGTGGCGGATGTGTTGTTACCCACCCTTACCACCTGGAGGTGGCCCGTCAGAAAGTCTAGGATCAAGTTGCAGAGGGAAATGTTTAGTCCCAGGGTCCTTGGCTTAGTGATGAGCTTTGAGGGCACTGTGGTGTTGAACACTGAACTGTCGTCAATGAATTGCATTCTCACATAGGTGTTCCTTTGTCCAGGTGGGAAAGGGCAGTGTGGAGTGCAATAGAGAATACATCATCTGTGGATCTGTTGGTGCAGTATGCAAATTGGAGTGGGTTTAGGGTTTCTGGGATAATGGTGTTGATGAAAGCCATGACCAGCCTTTCAAAGCATTTCATGGCTACAGACGTGAGTGCTACGGGTCTGTAGTCATTTACCTTCGTGTTCTTGGGCACAGGGACTATGATGGTCTTCTTGAAACATGTTGGTATTACAGACAGGGAGAGGTTGAAAATGTCAGTGAAGACACTTGCCAGTTGGTCAGCGCATGATCGGAGTGCACGTCCTGGTAATCTGTCTGGCCCAGCGGCCTTGTGAATGTTGACCTGTTTAAAGGTCTTACTCATACAGGCTGCTGAGAGCGTGATCACACAGTCGTCCTGAACAGCTGATGCTCTCATGAATGTTTCAGTGTTACTTGCCTCAAATGTAGCATATAAGTTATTTAGTTCGTCTGGTAGGCTCATGTCACTGGGCAGCTATCGGCTGTGCTGCCTTTTGTAGTCTGTAATAGTTAGCAAGCCACATCCGAAGAGCGTCGGAGCCGGTGTAGTAGGATTTGATCTTAGTCGTGTATTGGAGCTTTGCCTGTTTGATGGTTCGTTGGAGGGCATAGCGGGATTTCTTTCCCGCTCATTGAAAGCGGCAGCTCTACCCTTTAGCTCAGTGCAAATGTTGCCTGTAATCCATGGCTTCTGGTTGGGGTATGTATATACAGTTAATTATTGATAAAGCCAGTGACTGATGGTGTACTCCTCAATGGCATTGGAAGAATCCCGGAACATATTCCATTCTGTGCCATTCTGTGCCAGTCCTGTAGTTTAGCGTCTGCTTCATCTGACCACTTTTTTTATAGACCGAGTCACTGGTGCTTCCTGCTTTAATTGTTGCAGGAATCAGGAGGATAGAGTTATGGTCCGATTTGCCAAATGGAGGGCGAGGGAGAGCTGTGTATGCAATCTGTGTGTGGAGTAAAGGTGGAGTTTTTTCCCTCTGGTTGCACATTTAACATGCTGATATAAATTTGGTAAAACTGATTTAAACTTCCCTCCATTAAAGTCTCCGGCCACTAGGAGCGCCGTCTCTGGATGAGCGTTTTCCTGTTTGCTTATGGCGGAATACAGCTCAATGAGTGTGGTTTTAGTGCCAACCTCGCTCTGTGGTGGTTTGTAGAGAGCTATGAAAAATACAGATTAAAACTCTCTAGGTAGATAGTGTGGTCTACGCCTTATCATGAGATACTCTACCTCAGGCAAGCAAAACTTGGAGACTTCCTTAGATATCGTGCACCAGTTGTTGTTTACATAAATGCATAGGCCCCCACCCGTGTCTTACCAGAGGCTGCTGTTCTGTCTGTCTCGCCAATAGAGTGTATAACCTGCTGGCTGTATGTTAATGTCGTCGTTCAGCCACGACTCGGTGAAACACAAGATATTACAGCTTTTAATGTCCCGTTGGTAGGATATACGTGCTTTCAGTTCGTCCCATTTATTTTCCAGCGATTGAACGTTAGCTAGCAGAACGGAAGGCAAGGGCAGATTAGCCACTCGTCGCCTGATCCTCGCAAGCCACCCTGATCTTTTGCCTCGAAATCTCAGTTTCCTTCTCCAGCAAATCATGGGGATCAGGGCCTTTCCGTTGTTTTTGACTAGTTCCATTGACCTCTTTATGGCATCTATGATCCAATCTTAGCTAGCTAACAAAACTGCTAACATTAGCTTTAGTAGCCTAGCTAGAAAACTATCTAATTGACCTTAGCTAGCTAGGTTGATGTAATCATGCAGCCAGCAGCTAACATTAATAATTTAGACTCACTAAATAAACGTTCTGCTGCTACCCAAGGCCAAGGGATACTGAAGTTCCTGAAAAGGTTAGTCACCCAGTTTGTTAGTACAGTAATGTTGGCATATTACTTTATTTCCACTGCTGTTGATTATTCACAATTGTGTCACAAACTTCTGTCTTTAAAGTAAAAATAATAAAACAAATACCACAGAGCAGTCTACACAGACAATATTAACACATTTGTCCAACCATAACAGATGGATGGCTAACGCATAAAGAAAGAATTTATGGATTCTAGCACCACCATAATTTTCACAAAAACTGAGACAGGCAGTCATCATGGCATCAGTCTTTTTCGACTAGCTAGTGCATAGTGACACCTACTGATATGAACTGGTAATGCAGATGTTAGAATAGAGCAGGGTTCCCCAACTGGCCCGCAGGCCTGCAATTTCATTTGGCCCCTCAAGTTTTCTGAGCAAACATTTTTGGACATAAAAGACTGTAAAAACAACAGTGATTTTAACTTTGGAAATCTATTCCAAAGTATTCCCACACATAATACAGATATGTGATCGTATACAAAATGTAAGAAAGGTTTGACATTATTATGTTTTAGTAAAATGTTATATCTGTTCGGGCTTCTTGTTGTCAGTTTTAAGTCTATCAATTTTGATGGGGGCGCAGGTAGCCTAGCGGTTAAGAGCATTGCGCCAGTAACTGAAAAGTTGCTGATTTGAATCCCTGAGTCAACTAGGTGAAAATTCTGTCGAGGCACTTAATCCTAGTTGCTCTGGATAAGAGCATCTGCTAAATGACCAAAATGTAATTTTCAATAAAAATGTTGAAAGTAGTTGTTCTAATGATTGAATAAATGGATTTTACATGCAAAGTTCCTCTGCTCGGACATTGTTAATGCCTGCCAGATCTTACA
Organism: Oncorhynchus masou masou; assembly: GCF_036934945.1. Lineage (NCBI taxonomy): Eukaryota > Metazoa > Chordata > Actinopteri > Salmoniformes > Salmonidae > Oncorhynchus > Oncorhynchus masou. The sequence continues at coordinate 50,460,398 of NC_088233.1, forward strand.
ACCCCTGGATAGGTTTTTAATGTATCAGCTGACCACATCATATGTTATAGCAATCTGTAATTTGATGACACAGTCAATGATGTGGCATGCAACCATTGGCTGATGCATGCAACGTCTGAGCAGGGAAACACAACTTAAGACAACAGGATTTTAATATCCCATAATTCTTTGCAAGCCTCCCATGAGGTGGCACCACAGGTTCAGAAGTGATGTGTCTTTTCTGGGGCCTGGAGTTTTTCCTGATCTCATGACTTGGTCAGGTAAAACTCTGGGCCCTATTCATAGGCTATGATAAAATATTATTATTATAGATAGCTTCCCTTTTCATCTTTGCTATAACTATAGGGCTGAGATTTTTCTTCTCAGGTCATATGGATTGGAAACACTCCTGGCCTAAGGTGGATCCAACCCTTCAAACTACCACAAACCTTTATTATTCATTCTGAATCTGATTTCAAAAGAGCCAGAGACAACAACTTCAATTGACAACATACTCTGTAGTTTAATTAATTACTATAGCAGGGCTGAGTGTTACGCAAAGAATGGTTAATGTCTTTAAATATTAATTTCACTCTGTACACACACAATGTTAAGCAGTGGAATTTGAAAAATAAAAAAGACATGTTTCAATGTAGAAATTGTTTTAATTTGGTCATAAAACCTATTATTTGTTCATCGGATTACAGTGATCTGGCGGAATACAGCTCATTGAGTGATTCAGTGATCTGCAATTATTTGTTCTGTAACCTTTATGTAATGCAGGGTTACATTTAACACTCTACACAGTATAATTTGTAACAAGGCAGGATTACATTTAACACTAAAGTATACACAGTAGACTTTGTAACAAAGTTGTTTTTATGTGTAATTCATAAAACCACTAACCTTGTGTTGTTGTCCTGGTCTCCATCTGGCTCATCAGAGGTTGGTTCCCTGGTGCTCACTGCAGGAACTGATTGCCATATATATTCAATCATTAAAACAACTACTTTCAAGATTTTCATTAATAACAATATCCCTCTTTTCATGAAGTAGATTTGATTGAGTGTCACTCGTTCTATTCCACTCTATTCTAACCAAATTTACATTACCAGTTCATATCAGTAGGTGTCACTATACACTAGCTAGTCCAAAAATGCTGATGCCATGATGACTGCCTGTCTCTGTATTTGTGAAAGTTATGGTGATGCTAGAATCCATCATTTCGCTTTTTATGCATTAGCCATTCATTTGTTATGGTTGGACAAACGTGTTCATATTGTCTGTGTAAACTGCTCTGTGGTGGAATCTGTAGGTTTTTTACTTTAATAAAGACAGTGAAATTTGTGCCACAAACACTTGTGAATAATCAACAACAGTGGAAATGAAGTAATATGCCAACATTACTGGACTAACTGGCTGACTAACCTTTTCAGGAACTTTAGTATCCCTTGGCCTTGGGTAGCAGACGCAGATCGTTTCATCTTCTTTATCCTGTGCCAAACACATTTATTCGGTGAGTCTAAATGATTAACATTATTTGTTGGCTGCATGACCGCATGAACCTAGCTAGCTAATGTTAGATAGCTAAAAAAAAAAGCTGGCCAGGACTTCCCAAACTCACCTTTTTTCCCAGCGGCTCTGCAACCATCGACTGCTTCCTCATTACTGTTTGTCTAAGATGGCAAATACGATGCAACCTAAAGGGTTAAACCTAAAGGTCTCCTGTCTTTTCATTTCTCCTGGTTAGCCGATAGCCTGCAACATTACAAGGTTACGGCCAACTAGATTTCACTTTACATTAAGTTGCTTGCTCCTGGGTAGTTATATGATTATTACGAGTATATCCTATGTAACAATATTGTTCTTACATTACACTTGATTCGGTATAGCCTTTGAGCCAGGTCATAACTTAGAAATAAACAAATTGAAAATCACCGGTAGTTAATGACAAGGGTGTGCCTTGTTGCAATTGTTGTTACAAGGTCTCAGCCTGTTTATCATCCCTGGTGTTACATGTGGATCCGATGGTAGTGGCATCTTGTAGTAGCTGTAACATCCTGCATGTGATACTTTAGATTTGTATACAGGATTAGACCTGACCTCTGGTAATCAGTGGACTCCCGATTAACATGTGGTAATGATCAGCCAAGAGGCACGCATACCCATAGTCATTAAAGAGAGTGGGAGAGAATACACTGGAGGACAAAAACCCCTATGAAAGTTGATCAAAGAACAGACCCTTCAGTGGAGAGATTGCTTCTCCTCCTCTCCTCCCTCCTTTCCTCTCCTCTCTTTACTATGTTCTCTCTCAGCTCTTGACAAGCACACGCCACACATTGGGACAGGAGCAGCTCCTTCTGGTTTCAATTTAAATGTTTATCAGGAAAGGTTACTTGAAAGACAGAAATGGGAGGGAAACTCTTTTTCTTGATGTAGCAAAAACACTCCTAAAAAGGAGTATTAAAATGATGTCACATGGTCTTTTAAGTTTATTTTCTTCTGCAGGAAATGGTGAACAGTAGAAATAGATGTAGCAGATGAGAAGAACGTCCTCTTGGATAAAACAGAAAGGGGGTTAAGTTGATCTGACTTCCTTTAAATCCCCCTCTCCCTCTTCACTCCTTACGTGGATCTCCTTATTGCACTTGACTTTTCAAGTCCTCTAACATTCTCGAACGAGAATGCGATGTTGAGGACTGGTCCAGTGAGACTACTTGGACCAGAGTAATTGAGTGTTGTCCTGGCGATACTTGGAAATGTATATAAAACAGAGTAGGTTCTTAACGAGAGCACAAAATAAAATCTACAAACAAAAGTAATTGCAGAAAAGGCACGTGGCACTGAGTTGTGCAATGTTGTCAGCTTGCTGTCTGAATTTATAGAAGGAAAAAAACGATCACTCAGGGGAGTGACAGAAATTGAGGCTGTTGGGAACTCTTAAAGGAGGGAGAGAAAGGGAGGGAGGGAGAGAAATAGCTTTAAATGTCATCACACTCAAATCAGACGCAGAGCTCCTTCTCCTCCTCTGTCAGGAACAACACAATAATATTAGTCTGTTACTCAAGAAAAGTATATTTGACACATTCAGAACTCTGGGAGTTGTCCTGAATTCATCAAGCTTAGAGGAACATATCACATCATGATAACTGGCCCACCTTTTGGCCCTCTTTGCTTCACAGTGTGACAATCTGAGTATTTCAACACTTAAAATGGGAACGCAAAGATTTCTCTGAAGTGAGCCTTTAGCACAGAAATCAAATCAAAGTTTATTAGTTGCGTACAACAGTTACGACAGGTGTAAACGATGCAATGAAATGCTTACTTAAACTAAAGCTCCCTTAATAATGCAGTCCAAATATCAAGATCAATAATAATCAAAAATCAATAACAAGTAATTGAAATAAAGTAGTATGCAATAACAAGCAGAATAAATGTGTATGCAGAGGGACAGATCGGAAGTTTTCCTGCCCCTGGTAAGAATGGCTGGCAGCAGAGCTGTTGTAGCCGAGTCGAGTTAGGAACTATGTGAGCTATGAGTCCCTTAAAAGGAGAAGAGATACAGACATCTGCCCCCGATATATTATAGAGTGAGATTCTTTACTCTACCCACCCAGATGTACAAATGACCAGTGTGTTTAAAAACACAGTGAGCTGTGAGACTGTCTTGCACGGGTGCCAACAAAGCAAGTTCTGATCAGTTTGGCTACCTGGGAAAATAAACATTGGGGAAAACAAAATGATTTGTAGTTAGTCCGTGCCCTGAGGTTGCATTACTTTGTTAATGGCTGAATGGAATTTGCTTCTGTTTGTGGAGGAACTGCATTTATCTGAGCTGTCTCAGGGACTTGGCACAGTGGGGAAACCTCAGTAAGATCCAGACCAGACCAGACATTGGACCTGAGAAAGTCTCAAAAGTCATGGCTCAACTCCCACATAGCAAACGTTTCAATACAAGGCCGTTTTTCTACTTAACAGTCAGACACTTGGATGATCCTCTCTGGCTCTTAGAAGTGTTTATACTTTTTAAATAATTTTTCAGAGGCCATCTGAGATTGTCTGTCATTTTTCATTCTTATAATTCCATACTTTTCTAGATGCTGCTTGGGTGCCACAATGTGATGCAATGATTTGAAGACATTTGAATGGTAGGTTTGCTTTGTAATATTACTTTTGTAATATAGAATATTATACAGCCCCCGGTGGAAGTAAATAATTCTCTTTCAGTAGTATTTTCACAAGACACTTCCCACTGGGCAAAAACTGGTTGAATTAAAGTTGTTTCTACGTCATTTCAACCATAAAAAAATCTATGAGATGATGTTCAATCAACTTGGAAATCTGATTGGATTTGCACCAAGTCATCAATTTAATTTAGCCAAATCCAAAGACAAGGTGACATTTTTGGTGGATTACCTGTTGAATTCACGTTCGTTGACAGCTCAACCAAATGTGAATTAAAACTAGATGTTGAACTGACAGTGTAGCCTAGTGGTTAGAGCGTTGGACTAGTAACCGAAAGGTAGAAAGATCAATTCCCCGAGCTGACAAGGTACAAATCTGTCATTCTGCCCCTGAACAAGGCAGTTAACCCACTGTTCCTAGGCTGTCATTGAAAATAAGAATTTGTTCTTAACTGACTTGCCTTATAAAATAAATAAATCTGTGCCGAGTGGGTTGGTTTAATGTCAAATAGTATATAAATGGTTGAGAGAAAAAAAAATGAGGCAAATTCTTAATATTCCTCTCAGTAATATTAGAAGACAGACAGTCTGCCCACAATAATAAACCCAATCACATCATGGCACACAGTGGAGCGAGGACACAGACAGACAACTACTGGCACAGCATCACTCACTGCAGCTTAACATTGACAACACAGACTTATGATAACCTCACCCCTTCCCACGTGTAATGGATGTGGTTCGGTGAACCACACTAGCGTGATGAGTCACCTTGCCTGACACCGGAAGAATTGTGTTGGTTCCCTGGGTTATAATGCCTAGGCTTTAGCTCAGCGGCCTAACACAGTCTTGTTTAAACCCAGGGTTTGAATCCAGCTAGTCACAAGCAGGAGGAAAGGACAAGCACACACTAACTAATATGACCATACACTCATGTACCTCTCTAACCTGTCCTGCCACAGTAGATCATGGACTGGTTATTATTACCTACCAAGAGCATACAGAGGAGAGTAAGATATGGGCTGCCAATAAGTGTTGTCTGATCCATTTAGAAAGGCTGATCAATCCCCCTCTGAACTCACTCCTGCTAGAAGGGAATGCACCTACAGGACTGAAGAACACACCTGTTTAGAAACCGTTTCCAATAGTTCAGTAATAAGCTATATGCAGCTATGTATAATATATATGCAACTGAAGTGTAAGCCCAGCTACTGTACTCCCTCTTCTGGTAGGAATTTGATTTTCCTTGGTCTTTATCACAACAGTGCCCATGATTCCAAACCCTGCTTTTACTGTGCTAAGGACGCCAGATATGGGTTGTCTATCTCAAATAAATATGAAGAATAAGTAACTTCACAGAAGGGGCATAGCATAGTCTCTGCCAATAAAACTCTGAAACCCATGTGCATTCTCAGGGTCAGTGACCACCAGCCTCCTTCTCCCCCAGTAGTGAACCCCACTCAGGAGACCAGGGCCCAGTTCGTCAAAACTTTTCATCTGCATCAGAATGATCCAAATTCTGTAATCCTCTTTTTTTACGATCCAGGATCAGTCGATATGGCTGTTTTTGAGCCGTTTCAGAAAGTGATCGGATAGGATCATTGTGATCCAGATACCACAATATCAAGATCGCAGGGCTTTAAAACAGGTCTACACCTTGTCATCTACTGAACATGTTGTGGTACTACTTCTACACTGCCATAAGGAAACAGAGATGAGTAAACTGCATGAATAAATGTACCTTGATTAAAAATAACTAAGCCTGCATAAGTAGGTGTTTATTTGATATTTCTCAATATAACATTTTACCCAATACCTACAGAGGCTTGCGAAAGTATTCACCCCCCCTGGCATTTTTCCTATTTTGTTGCCTTACAACCTGGAATTAAAATGTATTTTGGGGGATTGTATTATTACATTTACATGACATGCCTACCACTTTGAAGATGCTAAATATTTTTTTACTGTGAAACAAACAAGAAATAAGACACACAAAAAAGAGAACTTGAGCGTCAATAACTATTCAGGTCCCCCCCCCTCTCTTGGGATATGTCTCTATAAGCTTGGCACATCTAGCCACTGGCATTTTTGCCCATTCTTCAAGGCAAAGCTGCTCCAAGATGTTCCATAATGTTCCAAGATGGCGTAGCAGTCGGTCGTCTGTTTTTGTCTTGTCCCTTTATATATATATATATATATTTTTTTTTTTTTTCTTTGTATGTATTCCGTATATATTTTTTAGATTTTTAATCTCAATTTCCATCTACGGACTGAACATACTCTACTCCTGCATCCCACCTCACCCAATGTGGTATGGATCTACTGTTTTTTATACTTTAGAACCAGAACCCCCATCAGAAGATAGCCAGCTAACTAGCTGCTAGCTAGTAGTCAGTTAGCCACTGCTAGGGGTCATCACAGTTAACTCAAACATCAGCCAGCCTCAGCCCGGTCAGTTCCTACCACTCTGCACAGCACGATATCAACCCAGAGCATATCGGACTGCTTTTTTACTACCACATCTTCTCGGATTCCTACCGCAAGCTATGAACCTTGATGCCGGATCATCACAGCTAGCTAGCTGCTATCCGAGTGGCTACTCCTGGCTAACATCTCTGTCCCGAAGAAAGCACCAGTTAGCCTGGAGCTAGCCACGAGCTAGGCCCATCTCCCGGATAGCTGAAGAGATCCATCAGCCAATTCCTGGGCTACAATACCTCATTTGCCAATCGGCCTGGACCCCTTTACTTCCGACACAGAGCCCCGACAATCCATCACAACTGGTCTGCCGATGTAACTGCCCGAAGAGGTTTCTACAGGCTCTTCCATTGCGACATCCCCAGGAGGCCTGCTAGGTGCCTGAATCGCTGTGTCTCTAGCACGCCTAGCTACTCACTGGACCCATGATCACACGGCTACACATACCTCTCCCTAATGTCAATATGCCTTGTCTACTGCTGTTTTGGTTAGTGATTATTGTCTTATTTTACTGTAGAGCCTCCAGCCCTGCTCAATATGCCTTAGCTCGCCCTTTTGTTCCACCCCCCACACATGCAGTGACCTCACCTGGCTTAAATGGTGTCTCAAGAGGCAAAACCTCTCTCATCATCACTCAATGCCTAGATTTACCTCCACTGTACTCACATCCTACCATACCCTTGTCTGTACATGATGCCTTGAATCTATTCTTCCGCGTCCAGAAATCTGCTACTTTAACTCTCTAGAACGCAGTAGATGACCAGTTCTTCTAGCCTTTAGCTGTACCCTTATCCTACTCCTCCTCTGATGCAGAGGTTAACCTAGGCCCTGCAGCCCCCAGCATCGCTCCCATGTTGATTTCTGTAACCGTAAAAGCCTTGGTTTCATGCATGTTAACATTCGAAGCCTCCTCCCTAAGTTTGTTTTATTCACTGCTTTAGCACACTCCATCAAACCAGATGTCCTAGCCGTGTCTGAATCCGACAATATAGAACTGCCAAAGGGGGCGGAGTTGCAATCTACTGCAGCGAGAGCCTGCAGAGTCCTGTCATACTATCCAGGTCTGTGCAAAAACAATTTGAGCTACGTTTAAAAATCCACCCTTCCAGAAACAAGTCTCTCACCATTGTAATAGACCCCCTTCAGCCCCGAGCTGTGCCCTGGACACGTATGTAAATTGATTGCCCCCCATCTAATCTTCAGAGTTCGTACTGTCACTTTTTTATGGCAGTTTTGGAGCCGTGGCTTCTTCCTTGCTGAGGAGCCTTTCAGGTTATGTCGATATAGGACTCATTTTACTGTGGATATAGATACTTTGGTGCCTGTTTTCTCCAGTATCTTCACAAGATCCTTTGCTGTTGTTCTGGGATTGATTTGTACTTTTCGCACTAAAGTATGTTCATCTCTAGGAGACAGAACGCGTCTCCTTCCTGAACGGTATGATGGCTGCGTGGTCCCATGGTGTTAATACTTGCATACTATAGTTTGTACAGATGAATGTGCTACCTTCAGGTGTTTGGAAATTGCTTCATAGGATGAACCAGACTTGTAGAGGTATACAATTATTTTTCTGAGGTCTTGGCTGATTTCATTTGATATTCTCATGATGTCAAGCAAAGAGGCACTGAGTTTGAAGGTATGCCTTGAAATATATCCACAGATACACCTCCAATTGGCTAAAATGATGTCAATTAGCCTATCGGAAGCATCTAAAGCCATGACATAATTTTCTGGAATTTTCCATTTTTTTTAAAGGCACAGTCAATTTAGTGTCGGTAAACTACTGACACACTGGAATTGTGATACAGTGAGTTATAAGTTAAACAATCTGTCTGTAAACAATTGTTCAAAGAATTACTTGTGTCATGCTCAAAGTAGATGTCCGACCCGACTTGCCAAAACTATAGTTTGTTAACAAGAAATTTGTGAAGTGGTTGAAAAACAAGTTTTAATGACTCCAACCTAAGTGTATGTACATTTCCGACTTCAACTGTATATCCATCCTGCCCTGCCTTATTAACATCTTTGAAAGCCATGTTAACAAACAGATCTCCGACCATTTCGAATCCCACCGTACCTTCTCCAATATGCAATCTGGTTTCCGAGCTGGTCATGGGTGCACCTCAACCATGCTCAAGGTCCTAAACGATATCATAACCACCATCAATAAAAGACCATACTGTGCAGCCGTCTTCATTGACCTGGCCAAGGCATTCGACTCTGTCAATCGCTGCATTCTTATCGGCAGACTAAATAGCCTTGGTTTCTCAAATGAATGCCTCACCTGGTTCACCAACTACTTCTCAGATAGAGTTCAGTGTGTGAAATCGGAGGGCCTGTTGTCCAGACCTTTGACAGTCTATGGGGGTGCCACAGGGTTCAATTCTCAGGCTGACTCTTTTCTCTGTATATATCAATGATGTCGCTCTTGCTGCTGGTGATTCTCTGATCCATCTCTACGCAGACGACACCATTCTGTATACATCTGGCCCTTCTTTGGACACTGTGCTAACAAACCTCCCAACAATCTTCAACACCATACAACACTCCTTCCGTGACCTCCAACTGCTTTTAAATGCTAGTAAAACTAAGTGCATGCTCTTCAACCAATTGCTGCCCGCACCCTCCCGCCTGACTACCATCACTACTCTGGATGGTTCTGACACTTAGGTATATGTAGACAACTACAAATACCTAGGTGTCTAGTTAGACTGTAAACTCCTTCCAGACTCACATTAAGCATCACCAATCCAAAAATAAATCTAGAATTGGATTCCTATTTTGCCACAAAGCTTCCTTCCCTCATGCTGCCAAACATGCCCTCGTAAAACTGACTATCCTACCGATCCTCGACTTCGCCGATGTAATTTACAAAATAACCTCCAACACTCTGTACTCTATCACAGTGACAGCCGTTTTGTCACCAAAGACCCATATACTAGCCACCACTGCGACCTGTATGCTCTCGTTGTCTGGCCCTCACTACATATTTGTTGCCTAACCCACTGGCTCCAGGTCAACTAAAAGTCTTTGCTAGGTAAAGCCCTGCCTTATCTCAGCTCACTGGTCACCATAGCAACACCCACCCGTAGCATGCACTCCAGCAGGTATATTTCACAAGTCAACCCCAAAGCCAACACTTCGTTTGGCCGCTTTTCCTTCCAGTTCTCTGCTGCCAATGACTGGAACAAATTTCAAAAGTCACTGAAGCTGGAGTCTTATATCTCCCTCTCTAACTTTAAGCATCAGCTGTCAGAAGAGCTTAGCGATCACTGTACCTGTACACAGTCAATCTGTAAATAGCACACCCAACTACCTCATCCCCATATTATTACATACCCTCTTGCTCTTTTGCACCCCAGTATCTCTACTTGCACATCATCATCTGCACATCTATCACTCCAGTGTTAATGCTAAATTGTAATTATTTCACCTCAATGGCTATTTATTGCCTAACCTCCCTACTCTTCTACATTTGCACACACTGCACATACAATTTTCTATTGTGTTACTGACTATAGGTTTGTTTATCCCATGTGTAACTCAGTTGTTGTTTTTGTCGCACTGCTTTGCTTTATCTTGGCCATATCGCAGTTGTAAATGAGAACTTGTTCTCAGCTGGCCTACCTGGTAAAATAGGAGATGATCAGGACACCAGGAAACAGCAGAGGGAGCACCCCCCCCCCTATTCACATCAACGGGACGGAAGTGGAGAAGGTGGAAAGTTTAATGTTCCTCGGTAAACACATCACGGACAAACTGAAATGGTCCACCCACACAGACAGCTTGGTGAAAAAGGCGCAACAACGTCTCATCAACCTCAGGAGGCAGAATAAATTTGTCTTGTCACCTGAAACCCACAAACCTTTACAGATGCACAATTGAGAGCATCCTGTCGGGGTGTATCACCGCCTGGTATGGCAACTGCACCGCCCTCAACCGCAAAGCTCTCCAGATGGTGGTGCGGTCTGCACAATGAATCACCGGGGGTAAACTACCTGTCCTCCAGGACACCTACAGCACCCGATGTCACAGAAAGGCCAAAAAGATCATCAAGGATAACAACCACCCGAGCCACTGTCTGTTCACCCCGCTACCATCCAGAAGGCGAGGTCAGTACATGTGCATCAAAGCTGGGACCAAAAGACTGAAAAACAGCTTCTATCTCAGTGCCATCAGACTGTTAAGCATCCATCACTAACACAGAGAGGCTGCTGCCTACATAGACTTGAATCATTGGCCACTTTAATACATGGATCACTAGTCACTTTAAATAATGCCACTTTAATAATGTTTACATATCTTACTTTACTCATGTCATATGCATATACTGTATTTTAAACCATCTATTGCATCTTGCCTATGCCGCTCAGTCATCGCTCCTCCATAGATTTATATGTACGTGTTCTTATTCCATCCGTTTAGATGTGTGTATTAGGTAATTGTTGGATTGTTGGGGAAAAGTTATTTTACTTGTTAGATATTACTGCACTGTCATAACGAGAAGCACAAGCATTTCGCTACACTCGCATTAACATCTGCTAACCATGTGTATGTGACCAATAAAATGTGATTTGATTTGGGGGAAAAAAATATTGGCTGCATGATGCAAAAAAAGGCAAGCTCTCTGATCCTTGCACTTCCCCAGAGAAAGAGACAATTGCATTGCAGCTCTGCTTGTGTGGCAAAAAAAGTTAAGAGAACTCTAGTCAATGGACGATGGAATTAAAATTACAAAGTGAAAGTTAAATGAGAAGGAAAGGCTACAACGACCAAAAGCCAACAGGAAGGCTGCTATTTATAATATGAAGCAAGTTGTTATTTGTAGGCTAACTGTAGGACGGTAAGAAACGCAGTAGCATTATGGCTAGCCTCAATTGGCCAAGTTAGTTACACTATATATACAAAGGAATATGGACACCCCGTCAAATTAGTGGATTCGTCAATTTCAACCACACCCGTATAAAATCCAGCACACAGCCACGCAATCTCCATTAGGGGAACATTGGCAGTAGAATGGCCTTACTGAAGAGCTCAGTGACTTTCAACATGGCACCGTCATAGGATACCACCTTTCCAACAAGTCTAGCCCTGCTAGAGCTGCTCTTGTCAACTGTAAGTGCTGTTATTGTAAAGTGGAAATGTCTAGTAGTAACAACGGCTCAGCCGTGAAGTGGTAGGCCACACAAGGTCACAGAACGGGACCAACGAGTGCTGAAGTGCGAAGTAAAAATCGCCTGTCCTTGGTTGCAAAACTCACTACCGAGTTCCAAACTGCCTCTGGAAGCAACGTCAATACAAGAACTGTTCGTTGGAAGCTTTATGAAATGGGTTTCCATGGCTGAGCAGCCTAATATTACCATGCGCAATGCCAAGCGTCGGTTGGAGTGGTATAAAGCTGCACTGCTGGACTCCGGAACAGTGGAAACATGTTCTCTGGAGTGATCAATCACGCTTCACCATCTGGCAGTCCGATGGACAAATCTAGGTTTGGAGGATGCTAGGAGACTGCCACCTGCCCCAATGCATAGTGCCAACTGTAAAGTTTGGTGGAGGAATAATGGTCTCGGGCTGTTTTTCATGGTTCGGGCTAGGCCCCTTAGTTCCAGTGAAGGGAAATCTTAACTCTACAGCATACGATTACAATCTAGACAATTCTGTGCTTTCAACTTTGTGGCAATAGTTGGGGAAGGCCCTTCCTGTTTCAGCATGAAAATGCCCCCGTGCACAAAGCGAGGTCCATACAGAAATTGTTTATCGAGATTGGTGTGGAAGAACTTGTCTTCCCTGCACAGAGCCCTGACCTCAACCACATTGAACACCTTTGGGATGAATTGGAATGCCAACTGTAAGCCAGGCCTAATCAGCCAATATTAGTGCCCAACCTCACCAATGCTCTTGTGGCTGAATTGAAGCAAGTCCCCGCAGTAATGTAGAGTGGAGTAATCAAAATGTTCAGTTTTGAAAAACCCAATTCTAACATTTAATCCTATCCGATTGCCAAAATACGATCTAAAGAATTTTTTGGTGCCGGATGGTGAGGACCATGTCTCATCGCCTAACTGGAGTTGGTTTAACAGTTGTTGGAATGAGTGGTTTTAGAGCACCCCTGTCTCCGAGATCACATGCAGGAAAATCTTTTCTGAATGGGAGGAAAAGGACATTCTTTTGGACGAAGCAGTCATGACACCTTTTGGAGTGTCTTTCAAATAAAATCACATTTTATTTGACACATACGCCAAACACAACAAGTGTAGACCTTACCGTGAAATGCTTACTTGCAAGCCCCTAACCCACAATGCAGTTCAAGAAACAGAGTTCAGAAAATATTTACAAAATGAAATAAAAAATATTATAAAAGGTAACAACAATAAATTACATAAAAATAGCAAGGCTATATACATGGGGTACTAGGACCCGAGTCAATGTGCGGTGGAACAGGTTAGTCGAGGTAATTTGTACATGTAGGTAGTGGTAAAGTGACTATGCATAATAGATAACAAACAGTGAGGAGCAGCAGTGTAAAAACAAAAGGGGGGGAGGGTCAATGTAAATAGTCTGTGTGGCTATTTGATTAGCTGTTCAGAAGTCTTATAGCTTGGGGGTAGAACCTGTTAAAGGAGCCTTTTGGACCTAGAATTGGTGCTACTATACTGCTTACCGTCTGGTAGCAGAGAGAACCATCTATGATTTGGGTGACTGGAGTTATGTTTTTTACCCCTTTTTCTCCCCAATTGGTAGTTACAGTCTTGTCTCATCGCTGCAACTCTGGACTCGGGAGAGGTGAATACCAAGAGCGGTGCATTATCCGAAACACAACACAGCCAAGCCGCTCTGCTTCTTGGCACAATGTCCACTTAAACCTGAAGCCAGCCGCACCAATGTGTCGGAGGAAACACTGTACACCTGGCGACTGTGTCAGCATGCACTGCGCCCGGGCCGCCACAGGAGTCGCTAGTGCGCGATGGGACAAGGACATCCCTGCCGGCCAAAACGTCCCCGAACAACACTGGGTCAATTGTGCGCCGCCCAATGGGTCTCCTGGTCGCTGCCGGCTGTGACAGAGCCTGGACTCGAATCCAGAATGTGACTGTGATGCAGTGCCTTAGATCACTCAGGAAGCCTGGTGAGTCTTTGACAATTTTTTGGGCCTTCCTCGGACACTGTCTTGTATATAGGTCCTGGATGGCAGGAAGCTTGGCCCCAGTGATGTATTGCGATGCAGTCGTGGGTGAACAGGGAGTACAGCAGGGGACTAAGCACGCCCCCCTGAGGGGCCCCGTTGTTGAAGAACAGCGTGGCAGATGTGTTGTTGCAGAGCCTTGCACTAATTTAGTAATTTCAACCATTTTGGTGTAAATCAGGCATCAACCTTAGCCTCCTTCAACACAGTAGAACCTGCATGTGACTAAATAAAAATCGAATCAATGTATTACTGACAATTATAAACTGGGTGACTCGAGCCCTGAATGCTGATTTGGCTGACAGCCTTGGTATATCCGACCACAGGTATGACAAAATATAAATTTTTACTCCTCTAATTAGCCTTGACTTTTTTTTCACATTTTGTTCGTTACAGCCATATTCTAAAATGTATTTTAAAAAATGATCCTCAGACATCTACACACCCCATAATGACAAAGTGAAAACAGGTTTTTAGACAGTTTTGCAAATGTATTAAAAATAAAAACAGAAATACCCTATTTTAGATAAGTATTCAGACCCTTTGCTATGAGACTTGAAATTGAGCTCAGGTGTATTCAGTTTCCATTGAGATGTTTCTACAATTTGATTGGAGTCCACATGAGGTAAATTCAACTGATATAACATGATTTGGAAAGGCACACACCTGTCTATATAAGGTCCCACAGTTGACAGGGCATGTCAGAGCAAAAACCAAGCTATGAGGTCAAAGGAATTGTCCGTAGTGCTCCAAGATAGGATGGTGTCAAGGCACAGATCTGTGGAAGGGTAGAAAAAAAGTGTCTGCAGCATTGAAGATCCCCAGGAACACAGTGCCCTACATCATTCTTAAATGGAAGATATTTGGAACCACCAAGACTCTTCCTAGAGCTGGCCTCCGGCCAAACTGAGCAATCGGGGGAGAAGGGCCTTTGGTCAGGGAGGTGACCAAGAACCTGATTGCCACTGACAGAGCTCTAGGGTTTCTTTTTGGAGATGGGAGAACCTTCCAGAAGGACAGCCATCTCTGCAGCACTCTACCAATCAGGCCTTTATGGTGGAGTAGCTAGAAGAAAGCCACAACTGAGTAAAAGGCAAATGACAGCCCACTTGGAGTCAAAAGGAACCTAAAGACTCTTAGACCATGAGAAACAAGGAACTCCGGTCTGATGAAAACAAGATTGAACCCTGGAGGGCCTGAATGCCAAGCATCACGTCTGGAGGCATCCCTACGGTGAAGCATGGTGGTGGCAGCATCATCCTGTGGGAATGTTTTTCAGAGGCAGTGACTGGGAAACTAGTCAGGATTGAGGCAAAGATGAACGGAGCAAAGTACAGAGAGATCCTTGATGAAAACCTGCTCCAGAGTGCTCAGGACCTCAGATGGTGGCTTAGATTCACCTTCCAACGGGATAGTGACCCTAAGCACACAGCAAAGACAGGAGTGGCTTCGGGACAAGTCTCAATGTCCTTGAGTGGCCCAGCCAGAGCCCGGACTTGAACCCATTCAAACATCTCTGGAGAGATCAGAAAATAGCTGTGCAGCAACGCTCCACATTCAACTTGACAGAGCTTGAGTGGATCTGTAGAGAAGAATGGGAGAAACTCCTCAAATAAAGGTATGCCAAGCCTCATACCCAAGAAGACTCAATGCTGTAATCGCTGCCAAATTTGCTTCAACACATTACTGAGTAAAGGGTCTGAATACTTATGTAAATGTGATATTTCAGTTTTTATTTGTAATAATTTATCAAAAATGTAAAATAAAATTAAAAACTGTTTTTGCTTTGTCATTATGGGGTATTGTGTGTCTATTGATGAGGGGGAAAAAATAATGTAATCCATTTTAGAACAAGGCTGTAACGTACCAAAATGTGGAAAGAGTCAAAGGGTCTGAAAGCACTATATGTTGGTAAATTAGCTTAAAGCTTGTTTAGAGAAATTGTGAAAGAGATTGGTATGTTTTTACACCATATAATCACAGCATGGGCTTGTTCAATTACATGATGTATTTCTTTCAAATCTATCACTTGATGTTGTACTTTTTTTTGCAAAATGCTATATAGCCGCCTCACTCTTAGAGAAATAAGTTGTATTGCTAGGTTTAACACAGTCAAATGTAACAATTAACTACATTTTTAGAAATAAATGTATGAAAAATACATTTGTTACATTATTATATATATTTTTTAAACATGATTCTATACAGTAATATGAGATTTTTATATGAGACAATTTACATTTGACATTTTTGTCATTTAGCAGATGCTCTTATCCAGAGACACGAGTAAGTGCATTCATATTAACCCCTGTAGGTCTAAGCCATTAGATTGCAAAATCTACCAAGCTACGATATGGAATTGTTTTGAAGATGCACTCTCAAATTCTTTTCAACATTTCAGCCTGTAGTTTAGAAAGTTGTGGTCACGAGTCAAAAGTGATCCCGTTTTTTGGAGTGCTGTGTCATCCAATTGTGTACTACGTCATTCATTTCATATTATATGTTAGGTTCTACAAATACATTGAATACAATAGCAATTTAAATACATGTATGTAAACAAATCCAATTCGTACTGTACATTACACATTTGTTGTGCTTAAGATCCTGGAGTGCATCTTTAAGATGGATCATTTAGACTATGACTTAGAATTTTAGGGCACCTGTAGGCATAAAAAATACATAAAAACCTGATTTGATGAAATATGGATATTGGCCTTTAACTGCTATAGCCCATAGAAACCCGTGAAATAACACATTTGTAGATCAGGAATAATGTTTTGAAGAGTGTCCTATGTCTGAAAGATATAAGACATTTTAAAAGCACTATTTACCACTATGCACATTAAGAGATTTTACAGCCTAGTACTGTGTTACCTTCAGATGACTCCCCTGACACTTGTGTGCGTCGTAGAGCAAAACAACCAGCACTGTGTTGCTGAGAGTTTCCCCTTTCCATATAGGCGATCCGCTTTCGAAATTATACGTTTGTAGCTCCAAGGGTTCGGTCTGGACAGTCGGTTTTGTGAGAAGACCTCTCTGTAAGTAGGTCATCCGCGACATAGCGTTCCGATGACTGACGTAAAACTGGTGGACGTCATAGAGCAAAATAAAAAGACACTGTCATCTACTTCTACGTGTATTGGCAGACTACATCCGATAATTGCCGCCATCTACTATACTGGATTGTTTGATCAATCACGATTTTATGTTGGTATATCAACCTGCATATACAGTGAGGCAAAAAAGTATTTAGTCAGCCACCAATTGTGCTAGTTCTCCCACTTAAAAAGATGAGAGAGGCCTGTAATTTTCATCATAGGTACACTTCAACTATGACAGACAAAATGAGAAAAAAAATCCAGAAAATAGCATTGTAGGATTTTTAATGAATTTATTTGCAAATTATGGTGGAAAATAAGTACTTGGTCAATAACAAAAGTTTATCTCAATACTTTTGTCACGCCCTGGTCAAAATATATTATGTTTATTCTTCATTTATTCGGTCAGGCCAGGGTGTGACATGGGTTATTGTGGTGTGTTTTTGTCTTGGGGTTTTGTGGGATGTCTAGCGTAGTCTATGGCTGCCTGAGGCGGTTCTCAATCAGAGTCAGGTGATTATCGTTGTCTCTGATTGGGAACCATATTTAGGCAGCCATATTCTTTGAGTGGGTCGTGGGTGATTGTTCCTGTCTCTGTGTTTAGTTTCACCAGACAGGCTGGTGAAACAGACAGGCTGTTCAGTTATTTCACGTCTAGTCTACTTTCATTCATTAAACATGAGTAACCACGCTGCATTTTGGTCCGCTCCTCCTTCAACAGAAGAAAGTCGTTACAGAATCACCCACCACAACAGGACCAAGCGGCGTGGTAACAGGCAACAGCTGCAGCAGGAGCAGGTTGACAAAACTTTCTGGACTTGGGAGGAAATCCCCAACGGGAGAGGACCCTGGGCTAAACCAGGGGAGTGTAGCCGCCCCAAGGTGCAGCGAGAGAAGGTATGGACATGGGAGGACGAACTGGACGGTAAAGGACCCTGGGTTCAGCCTGGAGAATATCGCCGTCCCACGGAAGAACTGGAGGCGGGGAAAGCGGAGAGGCGCTGGTATGAAGAGGCAGCACGGCGATGCGGTTGGAAGCCCGAGAGTCAGCCCCAAAAATTTCTTGGGGGGTGGCTCACAGGGAGTATGGCTACGCCAGGTAGGAGACCTGCGCAAACTTCCTGTGCTTACCGGGGGGCTAAAGAGACCGGGCAGGCACCGTGTTATGCTGTGGAGCGCACGGTGTCTCCAGTGCGGGTGCATAGCCCGGTGCGGTACATACCAGCTCCTCGTATTAGCCGGGCTAGAGTGGGCATCGAGCCAGGTAAAGTTGGGCAGGCTCGGTGCTTAAGAGCTCCAGTGCGCCTGCACGGTCCGGTCTATCCAGTGCCACCTCCACACACCAGTCCTCCGGTGGCAGCTCCCCGCACCAGGCTTCCTGTGCGTGTCCTCGGCCCAATACCACCAGTGCCAGCACCACGCATCAGACCTACTGTGCGCCTCGCCTCTCCAGCGCTGCCGGAGCCTTTCTCCTCTAAAGCGCTACCAGAGTCTCCCGCCTGTTTAGCGCAGCCCGAGCTGTCAGTCTGCATGGAGCAGCCGGAGATGCCAGTCTGCAAGGAGCTGCCAGTCTGCATGGAGCAGCCAGAGCCGCCAGTCTGCAAGGAGCTGCCAGTCTGCATGGAGCAGCCAGAGCCGCCAGTCTGCAAGGAGCTGCCAGTCTGCATGGAGCAGCCAGAGCCGCCAGTCTGCAAGGAGCAGCCAGATCCGCCAGTCAGCCAGACTCTTCCAGATCCGCCAGTCAGCCAGACTCTTCCAGATCCAGTCTACACTTCCGGCGCCGACAGAGATGGCCGCCTCGCTTCGCGTTCCTAGGAAACTATGCAGTTTTTTGTTTTTTTATGTGTTATTTCTTACATTAGTACCCCAGGTCATCTTAGGTTTCATTACATACAGTCGAGAAGAACTACTGTATATAAGATCAGCGTCAACTCACCATCAGTACGACCAAGAATATGTTTTCCGCGACGCGGATCCTGTGTTCTGCCTTACAAACAGGACAACGGTATGGATCGCATGCAGCGACCCAAAAAAACGACTCAGAAAAAGAGGGAAACGAGGCGGTCTTCTGGTCAGACTCCGGAGACGGGCACACCGTGCACCACTCCCTAGCATTCTTCTTGCCAATGTCCAGTCTCTTGACAACAAGGTTGATGAAATCCGAGCAAGGGTAGCATTCCAGAGGGACATCAGAGACTGTAACGTTCTGTGCTTCACGGAAACATGGCTCACTGGAGAGACGCTATCCGAAGCGGTGCAGCCAACGGGTTTCTCCATGCGTCGCGCCGACAAAAACAAACACCTTTCTGGTAAGAAGAGGGGTGGGGGCGTATGCCTTATGGCTAACGAGGCATGGTGCGATGAAAGAAACATACAGGAACTCAAATCCTTCTGTTCACCTGATTTAGAATTCCTCACAATCAAATGTAGACCTCATTATCTACCAAGAGAATTCTCTTCGATTATAATCACAGCCGTATATATCCCCCCCCAAGCAGACACATCGATGGCTCTGAACGAACTTGATTTAACTCTTTGCAAACTGGAAACCATTTATCCGGAGGCTGCATTCATTGTTGCTGGGGATTTTAACAAGGCTAATCTGAAAACAAGACTCCCTAAATTTTATCAGCATATCGATTGCGCAACCAGGGGTGGAAAAACCTTGGATCACTGTTACTCTAACTTCCGCGACGCATATAAGGCCCTGCCCCGGCCCCCTTTCGGAAAAGCTGACCACGACTCCATTTTGCTGATACCTGCCTACAGACAAAAACTAAAACAAGAAGCTCCCACGCTGAGGTCTGTCCAATGCTGGTCCGACCAAGCTGACTCCACACTCCAAGACTGCTTCCATCACGTGGACTGGGACATGTTTCGTATTGCGTCAGATAACAACATTGACGAATACGCTGATTCGGTGTGCGAGTTCATTAGAACGTGCGTTGAAGATGTCGTTCCCATAGCAACGATTAATAAAACATTCCCTAACCAGAAACCGTGGATTGATGGCAGTATTCTCGTGAAACTGAAAGCGTGAACCACTGCTTTTAATCAGGGCAAGGTGTCTGGTAACATGACTGAATACAAACGGTGCAGCTATTCCCTCCGTAAGGCTATCAAACAAGCTAAGTGTCAGTACAGAGACAAAGTAGAATCTCAATTCAACGGCTCAGACACAAGAGGCATGTGGCAGGGTCTACAGTCAATCACGGACTACAGGAAGAAATCCAGCCCAGTCACGGACCAGGATGTCTTGCTCCCAGGCAGACTAAATAACTTTTTTGCCCGCTTTGAGGACAATACAGTGCCACTGACACGGCCTGCAATGGAAACATGCGGTCTCTCCTTCACTGCAGCCGAGGTGAGTAAAACATTTAAACGTGTTAACCCTCGCAAGGCTGCAGGCCCAGGCGGCATCCCCAGCCGCGCCCTCAGAGCATGCGCAAACCAGCTGGCTGGTGTGTTTACGGACATATTCAATCAATCTCTATACCAGTCTGCTGTTCCCACATGCTTCAAGAGGGCCACCATTGTTCCTGTTCCCACGAAAGCTAAGGTAACTGACCTAAACGACTACCGCCCCGTAGCACTCACTTCCATCATCATGAAGTGCTTTGAGCGACTAGTCAAGGACCATATCACCTCCACCCTACCTGACACCCTAGACCCACTCCAATTTGCTTACCGCCCAAATAGGTCCACAGACGATGCAATCTCAACCACACTGCACACTGCCCTAACCCATCTGGACAAGAGGAATACCTATGTGAGAATGCTGTTCATCGACTACAGCTCGGCATTCAAAACCATAGTACCCTCCAAGCTCGTCATCAAGCTCGAGACCCTGGGTCTCGACCCCACCCTGTGCAACTGGGTACTGGACTTCCTGACGGGCCGCCCCCAGGTGGTGAGGGTAGGTAACAACATCTCAATCCCCGCTGATCCTCAACACTGGGGCCCCACAAGGGTGCGTTCTGAGCCCTCTCTTGTACTCCCTGTTCACCCACGACTGCGTGGCCACGCACGCCTCCAACTCAATCATCAAGTTTGCGGACGACACAACAGTGGTAGGCTTGATTATCAACAACGACGATACGGCCTACAGGGAGGAGGTGAGGGCCCTCGGAGTGTGGTGTCAGGAAAATAACCTCACACTCAACGTCAACAAAACTAAGGAGATGATTGTGGACTTCAGGAAACAGCAGAGGGAACACCCCCCTATCCACATCGATGGAACAGTAGTGGAGAGAGTAGCAAGTTTTAAGTTCCTCGGCATACACATCACAGACAAACTGAATTAGTCCACTCACACAGACAGCATCGTGAAGAAGGCGCAGCAGCGCCTCTTCGACCGCAGGAGGCTGAAGAAATTTTGCTT
The DNA here is from genome assembly GCF_036934945.1 of Oncorhynchus masou masou. Lineage (NCBI taxonomy): Eukaryota > Metazoa > Chordata > Actinopteri > Salmoniformes > Salmonidae > Oncorhynchus > Oncorhynchus masou. The sequence goes on from NC_088233.1 coordinate 50,481,701, forward strand.
GTCACCAAAAGCACTCACAAACTTCTACAGATGCACAATCGAGAGCATCCTGGCGGGCTGTATCACCGCCTGGTACGGCAACTGGTCCGCCCTCAACCGTAAGGCTCTCCAGAGGGTAGTGAGGTCTGCACAACGCATCACCGGGGGCAAACTACCTGCCCTCCAGGACACCTACACCACCCGATGTTACAGGAAGGCCATTAAGATCATCAAGGACATCAACCACCCGAGTCACTGCCTGTTCACCCCGCTATCATCCAGAAGGCGAGGTCAGTACAGGTGCATCAAAGCTGGGACCGAGAGACTGAAAAACAGCTTCTATCTCAAGGCCATCAGACTGTTAAACAGCCACCACTAACATTGAGTGGCTGCTGCCAACACACTGACACTGACTCAACTCCAGCCACTTTAATAATGGGAATTGATGGGAAATGATGTAAATATATCACTAGCCACTTTAAACAATGCTACCTTATATAATGTTACTTACCCTACATTATTCATCTCATATGCATACGTATATACTGTACTCTATATCACTGACTGCATCCTTATGAAATACATGTATCACTAGCCACTTTAACTATGCCACTTTGTTTACATACTCACTCATATGTATATACTGTACTCGATACCATCTACTGTATCTTGCCTATGCTGCTCTGTACCATCACTCATTCATATATCCTTATGTACATATTCTTTATCCCCTTACACTGTGTATAAGGCAGTAGTTTAGGAATTGTTAGTTAGATTACTTGTTGGTTATTACTGCATTGTCGGAACTAGAAGCACAAGCATTTCGCTACACTCGCATTAACATCTGCTAACCATGTGTATGTGACAAATAAAATTTGATTTGATTTGAGATCCGCCAGTCAGCCAGACTCTTCCAGATCCGCCAGTCAGCCAGACTCTTCCAGATCCGCCAGTGAGCCAGACCCGCCAGTCAGCCAGACTCTTCCAGACCCGCCAGTCAGCCAGACTCTTCCAGACCCGCCAGTCAGCCAGACTCTTCCAGACCCGCCAGTCAGCCAGACTCTTCCAGACCCACCAGTCAGCCAGACTCTTCCAGACCCGCCAGTCAGCCAGACTCTTCCAGACCCGCCAGTCAGCCAGACTCTTCCAGACCCACCAGTCAGCCAGACTCTTCCAGATCCGCCAGTCAGCCAGACTCTTCCAGATCCGCCAGTCAGCCAGACTCTTCCAGATCCGCCAGTCAACCAGACTCTTCCAGATCTGCCAGTCAGCCAGGATCTGCCAGAACCGTCAACCAGCCAGGATCTGCCGGATCCAACTACCTGGCTGAGCTTCCTCTCAGTGCTGGGCTTCCTCTCAGTCCCGGGCTTCCTCTCAGTCCCGTGCTGCCCCTCAGTCCCGAGCTGCCCCTCAGTCCCGAGCTGCCCCTCAGTCCCGAGCTGCCCCTCAGTCCAGTGGTGTTCTGGGTGAGGACTACTAGGCCATGGTCGGCGGTGAAGGTGGACTATCCTAGGACGCGAGGAGGGGGGACTAAGACATTTATAGAGTGGGTTCCACGTCCCGCGCCGGAGCCGGAGCCGCCACCATGGACAGACGCCCACCCGGACCCTCCCAATTGTTTTGATGTGCGTCCGGGAGTCCGCACCTTAGAGGGGGGGTTCTGTCACGCCCTGGTCGAAATATATTATGTTTATTCTTAATTTATTTGATCAGGCCAGGGTGTGACATGGGTTGTGGTGGTGTGTTTTTGTCTTGGGGTTTTGTGGGATGTCTAGCGTAGTCTATGGCTGCCTGAGGCGGTTCTCAATCAGAGTCAGGTGATTATCGTTGTCTCTGATTGGGAACCATACTTAGGCAGCCATATTCTTTGAGTGGGTCGTGGGTGATTGTTCCTGTCTCTGTGTTTAGTTTCACCAGACAGGCTGTATAGTTTTTTCACGTTTCCATCTGTTGTTTTTTGTACATGTTCAGTTATTTCACGTCTAGTTTACTTTCATTCTTTAAACATGAGTAACCACGCTGCATTTTGGTTCGCTCCTCCTTCAACAGAAGAAAGTCGTTACAACTTTGTTATATACCCTTTGTTGGCAATGACAGAGGTCAAACGTTTTCTGTAAGTCTTCACAAGGTTTTCACACACTGTTGCTGGTATTTTGGCCCATTCCTCCATGCAGATCTCCTCTAGAGCAGTGATGTTCTGGGGCTGTTGCTAGGCAACACATATTTTCAACTCCCTCCAAAGATTTTCTATGGGGTTGAGATCTGGAGGCTGGCTAGGCCACTCCAGGACCTTGAAATCCTTCTTACGAAGCCACTCCTTCGATGCCCGGCGGTGTGTTTGGGATCATTTTCATGCTGTAAGACCCAGACACGTTTCATCTTCAATGCCCTTGCTGATGGAAGGAGGTTTTCACTCAAAATCTTACGATACATGGCCACATTCATTCTTTCCTTTACACGGATCAGTCGTCCTGGTCCCTTTGCAGAAAAACAGCCCCAAAGCATGATGTTTCCACCCCCATGCTTCACAGTAGGTATGGTGTTCTTTGGATGCAACTCAGCATTCTTTGTCCTCCAAACACGACGAGTTGAGGTTTTACCAAAAAGTTATATTTTGGTTTCATCTGACCATATGACATTCTCCCAATCTTCTTCTGGATCATCCAAATGCTCTCTAGCAAACTTCAGACGGGCCTGGACATGTACTGGCTTAAGCAGGGGGACACGTCTGGCACTGCAGGATTTGAGTCCCTGGCGGCGTAGTGTGTTACTGATGGTAGGCTTTGTTACTTTGGTCCCAGCTCTCTGCAGGTCATTCACTAGGTCCCCTCGTGTGGTTCTGGGATTTTTTTTCACCGTTCTTGTGATCATTTTGACCCCACGGGGTGAGATCTTGCGTGGAGCCCCAGATCGAGGGAGATTATCAGTGGTCTTGTATGTCTTCCATTTCCTAATAATTGCTCCCACAGTTGATTTCTTCAAACCAAGCTGCTTATCTATTGCAGATTCAGTCTTCCCAGCCTAGTGCATGTCTACAATTTTGTTTCTGGTGTCCTTTGACAGCTCTTTGGTCTTGGCCATAGTGAAGTTTGGAGTGTGACTGTTTGAGGTTGGGGACAGGTGTCTTTTATACTGATAACAAGTTCAAACCGGTGCCATTAATACAGGTAACAAGTGGAGGACAGAGGAGCTGACTAAATACTTTTTTGCCCCACTGTACTACAATACTCATCCCTATCCCACTACCCATAAGATCCATATTAGTCACTCTTCGGCCCACGGGCCTGGGAGAGCAGCACTTCTTCCAACATCGTCTGTCGATCCTCTGCAGATATTTCCCAGAAAACATTCAGCCATTACACAACAATGCACATTTTCTGTGATCTGTGTTCTACTTGCTCAGCACAATTCACCACCATTGTGATGAAGGCCAAGAACCAGGATTTTTTTAACACACGGTTTCTGGGGTCCACATGCTGAAATGGGAACATTCACTGTTGCCGTTGGCCCTTCTCTACCCTCAACCCTTCTCACTGCCTCAGCATACGTAACACCCTGTCCTACTCTGACTTTAGCCATCTGTATCTGTTTCACTTTTACCAAACAAGTCTCATCTTGACGATTTTCTTGTCCAGATCCTCTCGTGTAGAAAACCACTGCTTTCACAAGCCCCGTGTTATGGAATAAACTTTATATCAGTGGAAAGAGGGTATTGAAGAAGAAGTGATAAGTCTTTAACATTTGTACATTCTATGTGGACACCAAGAAGAGTAGATGCTACATGTGCAAGAGCTAATGGGGATCCTAATAAACTTAACAAATCTTGGGGACATGTTCAATATTCAAAATGGCGTCACTGTGTGACGTGCATGTGCATCCAAGGTGAGACAATCACATGTCATAGTCAAATATACAGGAACTGAAAATCTGAGAACAGTAATATTTTACACACACATGAAGGTACCCATAAGCAATCATAATAAGCAATCAAAAAACACAAAAGTTTTGGAGATGTAAAGGCTCATTAATGACTCAAATGTAGCCTGGGTTGAGCTGCAGTTGAGCTACAGCACTGACTGATCCCGAATCAGTCTAGTGGCCAGATCTTTACAACGAGTGGAAACTCTGAGAGCTGCACTGAGAGCAGATAGCATCATTCCTCCTTGCATCATCCCAGAGGGAGGCGTAAAGAGGAGGCCGACAGACAGAGGGTCTCAGAAGAGCAATAGTTTTGACAAGGTATGAGGCCATGCCAGATTCGTGCATCATGCGGTTGGCTCATCTCACACACTCTGTGCCTCTAGAGACGAGGAACAGGTGGACGCACCTCCTCACATGGACTAGTCGTTAACTTCCCAAATGGCCTAAAAGCAATACCACAAAATAATGAGAACTCTTGCCAACTCTGCTCCTCTGTCTAACAAAAGGAACGACCTGACTTAAACTAGTCCAGAGACATTCATCTCACCTTCGCTCACTGAGATACAAAAACACATTGCGCACACACACACACACACACCTCTTCCACATGCTCTCTTATCCTGACTCCAGAGGTCACACAAACTCCTACTCAAACTGTTCAAACTCCTACAGTCCCAATTGAATGACATACAAGCGTTTGTTGTCATTCTGTAACACATACAAACTTTCCATCGATCCCTTATTTTCGCTCACACACTCAGTCACTCACACACTCAGTCACTCACACACTCACCTGGCAGGAGGGCACAGGTCCACAGCAGCAGGCTGCAGTAATATTCCATTTGTGTGAAAGAGTGTGTGTGTTTGGGGGGCTGATCCCGTGCTCTCGTTTCAAGGCTTCTGCTCTTATTGACTCCACTGCTATTCCACAGCCTCACTATATCTGAGGGAAGTAGGAGGGGGCTGGCTCTGGTTGACTGAGGCACAGCTGAGAGGTGTACATACAGTGCATATACGGCCAGGACTTGATGCTTCCACACCAATCAATGTGGACTTTCTTTCATGCATGTTACGAACGAACGCACACACCCGCACACACACATTCACTCTCAGATACATACAGACTCATTCACACTCTTACTGTATACAAACATCAAATCCTATTTTATTAGTCACATGCGCCGAATACAACAGATGTAGACCTTGCAGTGAAATGCTTACTTACAAGCTCCTAACCAACAATGCATTTTAAAAAGTATGAACAAGAATTTAAAAAAATAAAAAGGAACAAGTAACTGAAGAGCAATAGAAAAATAACAATAGCGAGACTATAAATAGGGGGTACCAGTACAGAGTCAATGTGCAGGGCACCGGTTGGTTGAAGTAATTGAGGTAATATGTACATGTAGGTAGAGTTATTAAAGTGACGATGCATAGATAATAACAGAGAGTAGCAGCGGCGTAAAAGAGAAAGGGGCAATGCAAATAGTCTGGGTAGCCATTTGATTTGATGTTCAGGAGTCTTATGGCTTGTAGGTAGAAGCTGTTTTAGTAGCCTCTTGGACCTAGACTTGGAGCTCCAGCACCGCTTGCCGTGCGGTAGGAGAGAGAACAGTCTATGACTAGTGTGGCTGGAGTCTGACAATTTTTAGGGCATATGTTACACTGATTGGGACACAGGTCACTTACACCCAAAAAAATATGCACTGAGACACACACACACACACACACACACACACACACACACACACACACTACATGTGTACACGTTGTACGACACCATCCTTTAAAAATAAAATAGCTGGGACAATAGTTGTCAAAACCTTTGTTCTTTTACAACCTTTAATGCGGCTGCACCGTCATAGGGTTGGTCCTGGTGTGAATTCCTCCCTCTGTTTCCGTGACCTCACACTGGACTGAATTAAATGGCGGTAAATGCAGTCCAGATGTGGGGGGGAAGTAGCACTCTACTGTCCAATGCTCTGAAGTTCAGGTATTTACGATACAGCACCATCCAGGAAAGAAGTATGGAAGCTAGCGCTGTTGTCTGCCAGAGGGACAACAGCACTGATAAAAGCAAGATTTTTCAAAAATGTTGGTCTGTCTTACCAGCATAAATAACGAGACCTTCAAGGGCTATTGGAAAAAAAAATCACATTCAATACAAAAGCTCTCCAAAATCCACAGTGGAAATTGAGACCAACAGAAACACTGAGACTTTGTGGACTAGAATTCATTGAAATTTAGGCTAATAAAGGAGACCAGTTACATAAATGATGGCAAAATCTAGATGTTTATGGTTCATTGGTGTAAACAACTAGACAATTTGTTGTGACAAAGCTGTAAATACGATCCACACTGACTGAAAGACAGTAATCTTCTCTGACTTGTTGGATTCATGGATGTCTAGTCTCAAAATATGACTTCAAACACCAACCCACATTACCAAAACATGAGCAGACATAGTTCATCACAAACAGTCCTATTACCGCCAATGCAGTGTGTATCTGGCATCAAACTGCTTGGAAAACAAAAGAGCACAAATTTTCTTAGAGGCAGGAGGAGGTTTGACGACTGTTATCGCACTACACACGAGCTGTGTGGAGCTAGTTTGAGGCAAGAAAAACATGAAGTGACAAACAGTAAATCAAAGAAAGGTTGATGATTAACCCAGGGCTTGGATCCTCTGTGTGATGGCAGAGGGCCAGGACCATGTTTGGGAGAGGGGGGGGTGAACCATAGAAATAGAATGACTCAATTATATTTCTATGGCCCAGGCCCACCCATCACAGTGTGTTGACTTGGATGGAAATGTCTGTTCTGGTAATTGTATTTCTATGAAGAGAGAACGTCATGCTTATACAGAACACAGTCTTTAGAGAAGCTTTTTGTAGATGGGCCTACTGACCTGCTTGTCAGACATGACATCTCTAGTTGTCACTGGGCATATAAATCAAGGTGAAATAAAAAAATACAAATATTTTGGGGGGGAGGCTGTATAGTGTAAATCAATTTGGTCTCGAACACAGCACAACTCAAATGATTGTCACTTTTCATTCTGACTGACTTTCAGAACAAATAGGAAATGTACACTATTAGTCCTATATTCTACTTCATGGACAAATGGGGAATTAGTATATTAGTAATATTCAATATGCTCTGAGTGTTGTCCAAGCTGACCTGAATGTTGAAAGCAGGCCAGCAACACTGGACTGGTTTTGCAGATAGAAACCAGAGCTAGCTCATGCCTGATACGTAATGATTTCAATCGAGTGCTATCGTCAACATCTACAAATGATGACAACACGATCTGGTTTTAAATCATCTTACTGCTCAGACAAAAGGTCAATTGCACAATTCGTCTGATTTAGAAAATGAATGGGAAAACAGTGGAAACTGTATCTTTCTCTTGGAAATACCAGTGGAAATGCAACTCCACATGCCAAATGGGAGTGGAGCATAGCACAAAATAATATTAAACGGAAACATTTGGACTGTGACGGACAACAACAGTCTTTAAAATGACCAAAAGGTAAAACTCATCACACTCATCTTGAAATGATATCAATGTAACTTAACTCTGTCTCTCTAGAATGATCTATCTACAGAGCATTTGGAAAGTATTCAGACCTGTTGACTTTTCCCACGTAAGCATTCACACCCATTACTCAGTACTTTGTTGAAGCACCTTTTCTTGATACTACCCATCCCGTATCCGGGATCGTGAATACAGCCTCAGGCTCATTAGCATAATTCAAAATATGCTTTTGAACCATAGCAAAAAAAAATAGGGCAGGCTCATTCCTGTCGCATTCACAGCCATATAAGAAGACAATGGAAAACAGAGCCTCAAAAATCCTGCTCATTTCCTGGTTGCAGTTTCATCTTGGTTGTGCCTGTAGCTCCTGTTCTGGGGCACTCACAGACAATATCTTTGCAGTTCTGTAAACTTCAGAGTGTTTTCTTTCCAAAGCTATCAATTATATGCATAGTCGAGCATCTTTTTGTGACAAAATATCTTGTTTAAAACGGGAACGTTTTTCATCCAAAAATTAAATACTGCCCCCAGAGTTTCTTAACAGCAATTACAGCCTTTTGGGTATGACACTACAAGCTTGGCACACCTTTATTTGGGGAGTTTCTCCCATTCTTGTCTGCAGATCCTCTCGAGCTCTGTCAGGTTGGATGGGGAGCGTCACTGCACAGCTATTTTTAGGTCTCTCCAGAGGTGTTTCGATCGTGTTCAAGTCCTGGTCGGGCCACTCAAGGACATTCAGAGACCTGTCCCAAAGCTACTCTTGCGTTGTCTTGGGTGTGTGCTTAGGGTCATTGTTCTGTTGGAAGGTGATCCATCGACCCAGTCTGAGGTCCTGAGTGCTCTGGAGCAGGATTTTTATCAATTATCTCTCTATATTTTGCTTCGTTCATCTTTCCCTCGATGGTGACTATTCTCCCAGTCCCTGCAGCTGAAAAACATCCCCACAGCATAATTGGAACCAGCATCCTTCACCATAAGGATCGTGCCAGGTATCCTTCAGATGTGACATTTGGCATTCAGTCCAAAGAGTTCAATCCAGGTTTCATCAGACCAGAGAATCTTGTTTCTCTTTTTCTGAGAGTCCTTTAGGTTGCTTTTGGCAATCTCCAAGTGGGCTGTCATGTTCCTTTTTACTGAGGAGTGGCTTCTGTCTGGCCACTCTAACATAAAGGCCTGAATGGTGGAGTGCTGAAGAGATGGTTGTCCTTCTGGAAGGTTCTCCTATCTCCACAAAGGAAATCTGGAGCTCTGTCAGAGTGCCCATCAGGTTCTTGATCACCTTCCTGAACAAGGCTCTTCTCCCCCGATTGCTCAGTCTTCCATTTAAGAATGATGGAGGGCACTGTGTTTTTGGGAACCTTTGATGCAACACATTTTTTTTGTACCCTTCCCCAGGTCTGTGCCTCGTAACAATCCTGTCTTAGAGCTCTACGGACAATTCCTTCAACCTCATAGCTTGCTTTTTGCTCTGTCATGCACTGTCAAATGTGGGAGCTTATATAGACAGATACAGTTTAAGTCGGAAGTTTACATACACTTAGGTTAGAGTCATTAAAACTAATTTTTCAACCACTCAACTAATTTCCAAACTATAGTTTTGGCAAGTCGGTTAGGACATCTACTTGTGCGTGACAACTAAGTTGACTGTGCCTTTAAACAGCTTGGAAAATTCCAGAAAATTATGTCATGCTTTAGATGCTTCTGATAGGCTAATTGACATAATTTGAGTCAATTGGAGGTGTACCTGTGGATGTGGTTCCATTCCTACCTTCAAACTCAGTGCCTCTTTGCTTGATATTATGGGAAAATAAAAATAAATCAGCCAAGACCTCATTAAGACAATTGTAGACCTCCACAAGTCTGTTTCATCCTTGGGAGCAATTTCCAAACACCTGAAGGTACCACGTTCATCTGTACAAATAGTACGCTAGTATAAATACCATGGGACCACACAGTCATCATAACGCTCATGAAGGAGAAGCGTTCTGTCTCCTAGAGATTAAAGTACTTTGGTGTGAAAAGTGCAAATCAATCCCAGAACAACAGCAAAGGACCTTGTGAAGATGCTGGAGGAAACAGGTACTAAGGTATCTATATTCACAGTAAAACAAGTCCTATATTGACAAAACCTGAAAGGCCACTCAGCAAGGAAGAAGCCACTGTGCCTAAACTGCCATAAAAACCCAGAATATGGTTTGCAGCCACACAAGGGAACAAAGATCGTACTTTTTGGAGAAATGCACTCTGGTCTGATGAAACAAAAATAGAACTGTTTGGCCATAATGACCATCATTTTGTTTGGAGGAAAAAGGTGGAGGCTTGCAAGCCGAAGAACATCATCCCAACCGTGAAGTACGAGGGTGGCAGCATCATGTTGTGGCGGTGCTTTGCTGCGGGAGGGACTGTTGCACTTCACAAAATAGATGGCATCATGAGGAGGGAAAAGTATGTGGATATATTGAAGCAATATCGCAAGACATCAGTCAGGAAGTTAAAGCTTGGTTGCAAATGGGTCTTCCAATGACCCCAAGCATGCTTCCAAAGTTGTGGCAAAATGGCTTAAGGACAACAAAGTCAAGGTATTGGATTCGTTGTAGAAACATCTCAAGGATGATTAATGGAAATAGGATGAACCTGAGTTCAATTTCAAGTCTCATAGCAAACGGTCTGAATATTTACGTAAATAAGGTTCAGTTTTTTATTTTTAATAAATGTGAATACATTAAAAAAACTTTTTGCTTTGTCCTTATGGAGTATTGTGTGTAGATTGATGAGGTAAGTCTGTATCGTACCAAAAAGTCAAGGGGTCGGAATACCTCCCAAATGCACTCTGTCCTCTTTGCTAGTTTACCCCCACCCCAAAAAAATACTACGTTTTTTTATTATAGAATTCTATAGTATTCTGCAGCAAACTATAGTATACTGTAGAATACTGCACTCCACACTGTAGTGTTCCTCAATCGTGTAGTGTGAACTACAGACGGTTGCAGTGTACTGTAGAATACTATACACCACACTAGGGGTGTCCCGAGTGCTCGGACAAAACAAGTATCGTAACAATATGGAGAAGTTTACATTTTTTTACCAGGTAAGTTGACTGAGAACACATTCTCATTTACAGCAACGACCCGAGGAATAGTTACAGGGGAGATGAATGAGCCAATTGTAAGCTGGGGATGATTAGGTGACCGTGATGGTATGAGGGCCAGATTGGGAATTTAGCCAGGACACTGTGGTTAACACCCCTACTCTTACAATAAGTGACACAGGCTCTTAAGTGACCACAGAGAGTCAGGACACCCGTTTAACGTCCCAGCCGAAAGACGTCACCCTACACAGGGCAAAGTCCCCAATCACTGCCCTGGGGCATTGGGATATATTTTTTTTTAGACCAGAGGAAAGGGTGCCTTCTACTGGCCCTCCAACACCACTTCCAGCAGCATCTGGTCTCCCATCCAGGACCAACTCTGCTTGGCTTCAGAAGCAAGCCAGCTGTGGGATGCATGGTGGCATGCTGCTGGCTAATATGATTATACCACAAATATTTTTTGTAATTATCCATGATCGAAGAAAAAAGAAAAAAAAGTTGCCAGCACGCATCCCTTTTCAATCAAACAGTGTGAAGCTCTGTGTGCTCCAAACAACTATTGGCTAGTTCTTCTGTCTGTAAAGAAACGGTTGAGCTGCAACAATTATGGATTAGAACAAGCCACTCTCCCTCTACTCTCCTTTCCCCAGACAGACACATGCGTGGCTCTGTTTCACTCACTGGAAATACAGTGCCTTGCGAAAGTATTCGGCCCCCTTGAACTTTGCGACCTTTTGCCACATATCTAAATCCGGCTTTAAACTTCTTCACAACAGTATCTCGGACCTGCCTGGTGTGTTCCTTGTTCTTCATGATGCTCTCTGCGCTTTTAACGGACCTCTGAGACTATCACAGTGCAGGTGCATTTATGCGGAGACTTGATTACACACAGGTGGATTGTATTTATCATCATTAGTCATTTAGGTCAACATTGGATCATTCAGAGATCCTCACTGAACTTCTGGAGAGAGTTTGCTGCACTGAAAGTAAAGGGGCTGAATAATTTTGCACTCCCAATTTTTCAGTTTTTGATTTGTTAAAAAAGTTTGAAAGATCCAATAAATGTCGTTCCACTTCATGATTGTGTCCCACTTGTTGTTGATTCTTCACAAAAAAATACAGTTTTATATTTTATGTTTGAAGCCTGAAATGTGGCAAAAGGTTGCAAAGTTCAAGGGGGCCGAATACTTTCGCAAGGCACTGTAACTACATTGAACAACAATGACTAGCTAGTCTCCCCTTCTCCAAACATTGTGTTTGAATCAGAATCCGTACATATGTAGGATCTTAATTTGATCACTAATTTGTTGCTGAGAAATGCAAACTTATAGTGTATTCAGGGTTTAGAAAAGCTTCTAATGTCTGTAATTTTTACTTTAAAATATCTACTTGGCGTTGTTTAGTAGGCTACTTTGTCTGTCCATATACATTTTCCTTTGCAGACTGTCATTAGATCGTGATCCAATCCCATGCTTGCTAGCTATTATTATTTATTCTTGCCCAGGGATGGTTACTGAGCAACAGATAATTTGAAAATAAAATTACTCCACACTGTAGTATCCCTCGATCGTGTAATGATTTACTATAGAAATGTGTAGTATACTGTAGAAAATTATACTATACACAGTAGTATCCCTCGATCATGTGGTTCTGACTATAGAATTTCATAGAATACTGTTTACTATAATACTAATTTCTATAGTACCTTTCAGCACTACCAGCAGTACGACCAGGAATACGAGTTTCCCGAAGCGGATCCTTTGTTCGCACCCCCCAGGGCAATTGAACTAATTCCAGAGGCCGACCCAAAACAGCGCCGGCAGAGGAGAGGTACTCAGAGTGGTCTTCAAGTCCGACTTAGGAGGATGCACACCACCCACTGTGTGTTAAAGAAGGGGCCATTTGTGTTGGCACCTAAAACCCTTACAAATGCACAGTTGAGAGCATCCTGTCGGGCTGTACCACTGCTTGTTATGGCAACTGCACCGCCCACAACTGCAGGGCTCTTCAGAGGGTGGTCTGGTCTGCCTAATGCATCACCAGGAGCAAACTACCCGCCCTCCAGGACACCAACAGCACCCGATGTCACAGGAAGGCCAAAAAGATCATCAAGGACAACAACCACACAAGCCACTGCCTACTCACCACGTTATCATCCAGAAGGCGAGGTCACTACAAGTACATCGAAGCTGGGACCAAGAGAATGAATTACAGCTTCGATCTCAAGGCCATCAGAATGTTAAATAGCCATCACTAGCACACAGAGGCTTCTGCCTACATACATAAACTTGAAATCATTGGCCACTTAAATAATGGAACACTAGTCACTTTAATAACGTTCACATATCTTGCATTACTCATCTCGTATGTACAGCTGAAGTCGGAAGTTTACATACACCTTAGCCAAATACATTTAAACTCAGTTTTTCACAATTCCTGACATTTAAGTAAATTTTCCCTGTCATAGGTCAGTTAGGATCACCACTTTATTTTAAGAATGTGAAATGTCCAAATAATAGTAGAGATAATGATTTATTGATCATCCTACCAATCCTCGACTTCGGTGATGTCATTTACAAAATAGCCTCCAATACCCTACTCAACAAATTGGATGCAGTCTATCACAGTGCAATCCGTTTTGTCACCAAAGCCCCATATACAACCCACCATTGCGACCTGTACGCTCTGGTTGGCTGGCCCTCGCTTCATACTCGCCGCCAAACCGACTGGCTTCATGTCATCTTCAAGACCCTGCTAGGTAAAGTCCCCCTTATCTCAGCTCGCTGGTCACCATAGCATCACCCACCTGTAGCACGTACTCCAGCAGGTATATCTCTCTGGTCACCCCCAAAACCAATTATTTCTTTGGCCGTCTTTCCTTCCAGTTCTCTGCTGCCAATGACTGGAACAAACTACAAAAATCTCTGAAACTGGAAACACTTATCTCGTTCACTTGCTTTAAGCACCAACTGTCAGAGCAGCTCACAGATTACTGCACCTGTACATAGCCCACCTATAATTTAGCCCAAACAACTACCTCTTTCCCTACTGTATTTATTTTATTTATTTTGCTCCTTTGCACCCCATTATTTGTATTTCTACTTTGCACATTCTTCCACTGCAAATCTACCATTCCAGTGTTTTACTTGCTATATTGTATTTACTTTGCCACCATGGCCTTTTTTTGCCTTTACCTCCCTTATCCCTTATCTCACCTCATTTGCTCACATTGTATATAGACTTGTTTATACTGTATGTTTGTTTTACTCCATGTGTAACTCTGTGTCGTGGTATGTGTCGAACTGCTTTGCTTTATCTTGGCCAGGTCGCAATTGTAAATGAGAACTTGTTCTCAACTTGCCTACCTGGTTAAATAAAGGTGAAATAAAAAAATAAGAAAATTCAGCTTTGATTTATTTCATCATATTCCCAGTGGGTCAGAAGTTTACATACACTCAATTAATATTTGGTAGCATTGCCTTTAAATTATTTGGGTCACATGTTTTGGGTAGCCTTCCACAAGCTTCCCGCAATAAATTGGGTGAATTGTGATTCATTCCTCCTGACAGAGCTGGTGTAACTGAGTCAGGTTTGTAGGCCTCCTTGCTCGCACACGTTTTTTCAGTTCTGCCCACAAATTTTTAAAAGGATTGAGGTCAGTGCTTTGTGATGGCCACTCCAATACATTGACTTTGTTGTCCTTAATCCACTTTGGAAGCATGCTTGGGGTCATTGTCCATTTGGAAGACCCATTTGGGACAAAGCTTTAACTTCCTGACTGATGTCTTGAGATGTTACTTCAATATATCCACATACTTTTCCTGCTTCATGATGCCATATATTTTGTGAAGTGCACCAGTCCCTCCTACAGCAAAGCACCTCGACAACATGATTCTGCCACCACCGTGCTTCACGGTTGGGATGGTGTTCTTTGGTTTGCAAGCCTCCCCCTTTTTCCTCCAAACATAATGATGGTCATTATGGCCAAACAGTTCTATTTTTGTTTCATCAGACCAGAGGGCATTTCTCCAAACAGTACGATCTTTGTCCCCATGTGCAGTTGCAAACCGTAGTCTGGCTTTATTATGGCGGTTTTGGGGCAGTGGCTTCTTCCTTGTTGAGCTGCCTTTCAGGTTATGTCGATATAGGACTGTGGATATAGATACTTTTGTGCCTGTTTCCTCCAGCATTTTCACAGGGTCCTTTGATGTTGTTCTGGGATTGATTTGCACTTTTTGCACCAAAGTATGTTCATCTCTAGGAGACAGAACGCGTCTCCTTCCTGAGCTGTACGATGTCTGCGGGGTCCAATGGTGTTTAAACTTGCGTACTATTGTTTGTACAGATGAACGTGGTACCTTCAGGTGTTAGAAAATTGCTCCCAATTGCTCCCAAGGATGAACCAGACTTATGGAGGTCTATAATTTTTTTCTGAGGTCTTGGCTAATTTCTTTTGATTTTCCCATGATGTCAAGCAAAGCAACTACATCCACAGGAACAGCTCCAATTGACTCAAACTATGTCAATTAGCCTATCAGAAGCTTCTAAAGCCATGACATAATTTTCTGGAATTTTCCAGGCTATTTAAAAGGCACAATCAATTTAGTGTATGTAAACTTCTGACCCACTGGAATTGTGATACAGTGAGTTATAAGTGAAATAATCTCTGTGAACAATATTTTGTTCTTGTTAATAAAACACTTGCGGAGTGGTGGAAAAACAGGTTTTAATGACTCCAACCTAAGTGTATGTAAACTGTATATACTTTATTCTATACTATTCTGCTGTGTCATAGTCTATGCCGTTCTGACATTGCTCTTCCATATATTTATATATTCTTACTTCCATTCCTTTTTCTTAGATTTGTGTGTATTGGCTATATGTTAGATACTGCTGCACTGTCGGAGCTAGAAACACAAGCATTTCGCTACTCCCGCAATAACATCTGCTAAACACGTGTATGTAACCAATACAATTGTATTTGCATACTATGGTAGACCTACAAATAAATGTATGTTTACTATGATAACTTTGTAAATAATAGCATGTATTTATTCATATTACTCTACTGTGAAATGATGAAAAAGTGTTGTACTGTAAATATGCAACCATTAAAAAAATAATTCCCATGAATGCGATCATTTTATTTATGGAAATAAATCATACCCACATTCAATAATACTATAGTTTACTATAGAACACTACAGTACTTAGTATAGAATGATGTACTACACTGAAGTAAACTGTAGTATACTATACTTCACACTGTATTGCTATGCTAATATTTTATCTGTATATACCCACCCATTCCCCTCCCCCATAACACAATTTGCTGCCACCCATGAGTAAGAAACCTACATGCCAAGTATGGAGTATATATTCCCTAGAAGTTATTGAAAGCCACATAACAGCTGAATTTAACTGTTCAGTCCCCAGTCCTACCAACCTATACGTTATGGAACATTTTTGCTTTTAGTATTCAGTTGGTTTCCACAATGCAATGTACAAATTTGTACAAAAATCTGTTTAGTTCAAATCTGTACTTGAAAAGAATATCTTTGAAAATGAAATTGATACCTACAATGTGGATTCCTTCACCTCCAGTGTCCATTATCAGATTCACAACTTAACAGTTACCCTATGGATAATGCAGAGACGGTGTCAGTATAAACATTCCACACAGCAGGAAGGTTTGACCCTTCGCTGATCCCTGCCCCCTTGGCTACTGTTGCAACCTTGGACAACATTTTCAAGGGAAGCCCAAAGCCCAAACTTTTATGTTTTTGCACAAAAACACGACATTTTAGTAATTTAGCTCTTATCCAAAGCAATTTACAGGAGCAATTAGGATAAAGTAAATTGCTCAAAGGCATCAGACTTTCCACTTAGTTGGCTCAGCAGCCAACCGATCGCTGCAGCTGTACTTAGTCTATCGGTAAATAGCCCACCCATTTTTACCAACCTCATCCCCATACTGTTTTTATTTATTTACTTTTCTGCTCTTTTGCACACCAATATCTCTACCTGTACATGACCATCTGATCATTTATCACTCCAGTGTTAATCTGCAAAATTGTAATTATTCGCCTCCCTCCTCATGCCTTTTGCACACAATGTATATAGACTCCTCTTTTTTTCTACTGTGTTATTGACTTGTTAATTGTTTACTCCACGTGTAACTCTGTGTTGTCTGTTCACACTGCTATGCTTTATCTTGGCCAGGTCGCAGTTGCAAATGAGAACTTGTTCTCAACTAGCCTACCTGGTTAAATAAAGGTTAAATAAAAAAATATATAAAAAAACAACAACCTTTCAGTTACTGGCCCAACACGTTTAACCAGTAGGTTATATGCCACACAGTAAAGTCTGCAGAAACACTACAGTGAACCCATACAGAGAAATAGTATATTACCATATATTTAACATGTTTGTACATGTATTTACATACTGTATGTAAATAACATATCTAAATATACAGTATGTTTAAGCCTTATATGATCTTCCATTGAGCTTTGGATTTGAAATAACACTGAGGTTAAAGTGCGAACTGTCAGCTTTAATTTTAGAGTATTTCCATACATATTGAGTGAAAGGTTTAGAAATTACAGCGGTTTTTGTACATTGTCCCCACATTTTAAGGGACCAAAGGTATTGGGACAAATTCACTTATATGTGTATTAAAGTAGTAAAAAGTTAAGGATTTGGTCCTATATTCCTAGCACACAATGACTACATCAAACCTGTGGTTCTACAAATGTGTTGGATGCATTTGCTGTTTGTTTTGGTTCCGTTTCAGTTTATTTTGTGCCAAATACAAATGAATGGTACATAACGTATTGTCATTTTGGAGTCACTTTGACTGTAAATAAGAATAGAATGTTTCTAAACACTTCTACATTATTGTGGATGCTATCATGATTAAGTATAATCCTGAATTAATTGTGATGATGATGAGTGAGAAAGTTACAGAGACATAAATATCATACCCTCCAGGAAATGCTAACCTCCCCTGTTATTGTAATGGTGAGAGGTTAGCAATTTTGGGGGGTATGATATTTGTGCGTTTGTAACTTTCTCACTACAGTATTTATACCGTAGTAAACTATAGTATTTTTCCATGTATTGCTGTCCCCCCTTTAACAAATTATTATATGGAATATCCCTGACCCATGATGGAGTAGGTCAAGCCTAACTATGTATGGAATTTCATAAGGATCATCAAGTGATAAATGTTCAACTTCTTATTTTTGGGCGATGCCAATTGGTCATGCGTAATGCCTTGCCAAAAGCCCAGGGAGGAAGTGAGAGTTAGTATTGGAAGAATGGAGGAATGAGCTCAGTCTGAACACACACAGAGTTATGTCTTCCTTTGCAGACACCTGGCTCTGGTGCCAGAGAGAGTGAGATAAAGCAATATCCATGTGGATAAGGCTGAATCCTGACGAACTGCCACTAAATGACTAAACACCTGCATTTCATATGGTAAATCAAACATGTGCATACAAACTTCTGAAAAGCAATGCCATTAACAAGGGACAGTTGACAAGATGGTGAAATACTAGAAATCGGATGCCTTGTCATAGAGAAATGGGGTCCTTTACTTCAACCATTGGATTTCGTGACACACACCCACACTGATGCATTTGCCTGTCACTGTTTTTGGACCTACTGTACATCAAGCTGTAACTTAAAAGTCAGAGAAGACACATACTAGCTTTTGCACCTTGTCGTTTGAGGAAAACATAACAGCCAAGACGAAAACCAACCAAAGCATTGGACAGTAACATCTAACTAATTGGGCTGAGGTCATAATAATACCCATATTCCAAGTATAAACTATAAATACGTTTAATGACCATCACAGCCGTCCAAATAAGGCATTATTCATTATCCCCTCTGAAAAACAAAGTCCCAGGACAGAGAAAAGACAGGGTAACCTGAACCAAATGCTCTGAAATAGGACACATTTAGTAATGCTGGCTCGCTCAGTTTCCTTCCCTGCCAAACAGCTGGCCTGGGTACGTTTAGCCAGGAAAGCCTGATCACTCCTGAAGCTCCATGATTGAAGAGAGGGGAGATATGCTGGCCTAGTGATGGGCTAGGTTGGTAGGCGAGCCTTCGAGTGGATTGGGATCTGTCAGCAAAAGTGCCACCTCAACCAGTAGAAGAACCCAAACAAAGACTTGGGGAAAGATCTAAGTACAGAAAAAAAATCTGTGTATTGGTTTATAGGCTATTGATGGTCTGACTGAAGCAAGGATGGATTTGATCACACCCCATTTAACTGCATCTCTAAGGAACCAGCTGTTCTTGGCTAAGGGTGGGTGGAGATTGAACACAGAGCAGCAGAGTCAGCAGATTTCCTCCTCATCTCAACCCAACAGAAAGAGTTCATTTTCTCACAACACCTCATATTCATATCACTTCCAGTGATGCACAACGAGAGAGTTTTCGAAACTACCTCCCAGAGCATGGAACATTTTATTTCAACTCAGTCCTTTCAGCAAGCAAATTTTTTTTTCTTCCCATAAATCGAAACATCCTCAGAAATGAATGGGAACTGATGAGTTGAATTTTAATTGATGAGTTGAATTAAGAATTTTCATAAAATTGCAGAATTAAAATGAAACTGACTCCAACCCTATGTCCTACTCATTTACATCGACACATAACGCAGATGTAGAACGCAGAGCTAAAAGTAATATAGGAATCCAGACACACCGGATAGTCATTAATCCTGGCATAAGGACTTGGAATCGGTCTGCAGTGTGAGTAACCGAAGTACAAAAATCCTTCCATCACAGCTGCTTCTGATAAGAACTTCCTCTAGAAGTGTGACTACCTCAGATGCCAGACCTGATGTGTATAAGTAACATGTTCCATTCTGGTGTGCACCAGTCTTTCTTTACATTACATAATATAAAGGACTTGGTCTGAACTGAACTGGGCTGGGCTAAGCTCAAGTAGAATGTTATAATGGATGGTGTTCCTGGTTCACACATGCATAGGGAAGATCACTGTCAAATCAAATCAAACTGTGTTTGTCACATGCCGAATAAAACAAGTGTAGACCTCACTGTGAAATGCTTACTTACAAGCCCTTATCCAACAGTGCAGTTCAAGAAGAGTTAAGAAAATATTTACAAAAGAAACTAAAGTAAAAAAATTATAAAAATGAATACCATAAAATATCAATAATGAGGCGATGTACAGGGAGTACCGGTACCGAGTCAATGTGTTAGGGGTACAGGCTAGTCAAGGTCATTTGTAAATGTAGGTAGGGGTGAAGTGACTATGCATCGATAATAAACAGCGAGTAGCAGCAGTGTACAAAACATATGGAGTTGGGTGTCAATGTAAATCATCCGATGGCCATTTGATTAATTGTTGAGGATCAACATGGCAGACGTGTTGTTGCCTACCCTTACCACCTGGGGGTAAGGGTAGGTAAGTCCAGGATCCAGTTGCAGAGTCAGGATTTTAGTCGCCTTAGCTTAGTGATGAGTTTTGTGGACTCTGTGGTGTTGAACCCTGAGCTGTAGTCAATGAACAGCATTATCACACAGGTCTTCGTTTTGTCCAGGTGGGAAAGGGCAGTGTGGAGTGCGATTGAGATTGCATCATCTGTGGAACTGTTGGGGCGGTATACGAATTGGAGTGGGTCTAGGGTATCCGGGAGGATGCCTTTGATGTGAGCCATGACCAGCCTTTCAAAGCACTTCATGGCTACCGACGTGAGTGCTACGGGTCGGTAATTATTTAGGCAGGTTACCTTCGCTTCCTTGGGCACAGGGACTATGTTGGTCTGTTTGAAACATGTCGGTATCACAGACTCAGTCAGGGAGAGGTTGAAAATGTCAGTGAAGACACTTGCCAGTTGGTCTTTCGCATGCTTTGAGTACATGTCTAGGTAATCCATCTGGCCCGCGGCTTTGTGAATGTTAACCTGTTTAGCGAGAGCGTTATCATAAAGTCATCCAGAACAGCTGGTGCTCTCGAGGCATTTAGCTCATCTGGTGTCACTGGGCAGCTCACTTCTGGGTTTCCCTTTATAGTCAGTAATTTTTTCAAGCCCTGCCACATCCGACGAGCGTCAGAGACGGTGTATTAGGATTCAATCTTAATCCTGTATTGACGCTTTACTTGTTTGATGGTTTGTCTGAGGGCATACTGGGATTTCTTGTAAGCATCTTTACTGTCCTGCTCCTTGAAAGCGGCAGCTCTAGCCTTTAGCTCGATGGTAGCCTTTAGCCACTAGGAGCGCCGCTTCTGGATGAGCATTTTCTAGTTTGCTTATGGCCTTATAGAGTTGGTTGAGTGCGGTCTTAGTGCCAGCATCGGTCTGTGGTGGTAAATAGACAGCTACGAATAATGTAGATGAGAACTTTCTTGGTAGATAGTGTAGTCTACAGCTTATCACAAGGTACTCTACCTCAGGCAAGAGATACCTCGAGACTTCATTAATAGTAGACGTTGTGCACCAGCTGTTATTGACAAATAGACACACACCCCCACCCCTCATCTTACCAGACATAGCTTATCTGTTCTGCCGGTGCATGGAAAATCCTGCCAGCTCTATATTATCTGAGGTTTACATGTGTATGTGTGGGAGTGGGATAACTGATAGGAATATCAGATAATACACTAATCATGTTTAGTTCCTCACCTTCATAGATCTGAATATTGCTACATTAAGAATCATAATTCCATTTTTATAGCAAGAGCTTAAAATGTATGCCTATTTTTAATTGTATGGTAAGCCAGTGTGGACCAAACCTATTGTGGCTCTATTTCCTGGATACATTTTCAGTGGGCTCAGTGAATCTCCAGGGCTTCTTCACAATAAGCCTTTGCATGCCACCAAGGAGGCCTAGTGTCTGAGCCTGAGGAGGTTGCGTGAGGTATGCAGATATATCAGGCCCAAGGTAGGAGAGACGTTGATATATAGATGTTGGCTTAACTGATGTTGTGCTCAACAGTCAATCGGCAATGGCACATACGGGAAATACTATCCTTTCGAGAGTCAATCCACGAAAACCAATAGAATATGAGTATTTTAATCTGTATCAATAATATACATGTGATCTGAGTTTAATACATTTATGAAAACCTGCAGAACAATGTCTGGTAAAAAATTATCTATGGTTTTGGCTTTTTTTAAATGCAGAAGGGTAGGCTCTTGAAAAAATATGACTAATATAATGTTTGTGGGAGAAGCCCACAATATCCAGATACATTGGAGTTTGATTTCACATTAACAAGAGATGATTCCTAACTGCTAACACATGTGCAATACTGTGCTGCACTTCATCACAGAGACTGTACTTTTTCCAGGTTAGCAGAGTAAAAGTGACAGTGAGGAGGAAATAAAGAGTGGGAGAAAGAGAGGCCCACATAGAAAATGACTACAGTTTACTGTAGAATACTATACTACTTCCTATAGAATTCTCAATCATGTGTAGCACTTACCATATCATTTTGTAGTATATGGTAAAAAACTACAGCACACTGTAGTATCCCTCAAATGTGTAGTGCTTACTATAGAATTTTGTAGTACTGTATACTGTAGAATACTATACTCCACACTGTTGTATCCGTCGATTGTGTACTGCTTACTGTAGAATGGTGTACTGTAGAATACATATTTAATTTGCATATGCCCATTTCCCTCCCCATATCCTAATTTGTCTCACCCATTGAGTTGAGTGAGAAACCTACCTGCCAAGTATCTATGTAGACCATGATTTCACAATCTCTGTCCTGGGGCCCCTGCTGGGTGTATGTTATATCTGAAAAAACAATAAAGTAAATACTACAGTAAATATAGTAATACTACTGTAGTATTTTGTCATGTGGGGCAAACAGAGAGAAAGAGGCAGATCGCTCAAGTGACTTTGAAATTGGACGTATAGATGTTGCATCTAGCAATACAATTCAGTACAGTAACATCACACAAACATGCATTTCTCTGGGAGACACTGGTGGAGAACCTGACGCTGTACAAGTTGTGGTTGTGCAAACCCCAACACTGAAAAAAAAGAGGTAAAAAATGCTGTATGCATTTTCTGTTATGCTTTGTGAATCAATAATTATTTTGTTGGTAATCAACCAAAATAGTTAGCTTAGCTATGTTTGCCTGTTCAGCACATTGCCTGCCTATATACAGCATTGATTTCTATCTAGTGTGAACTACCCACCAGAACGACTGAATGAATACCCAGTGTTACGAAGCCCTTTTGGCCCGACAGTCTAGGGGGGGGATGGTAATGAGACCCGTAACAACTCAGGCAAATTATAATAGTGACAAAGTAAAAGTGTGAACAAAATAACAAGGACAACTGAAATCTACCGTCAAACTCAAGGTTTATTTGAAAACACACGGTAATGGGGGGGAGCAGGAAAAGGGGCTGAGCTGGACCCAAGGAAAGAAACAATAAGAATTTAAAAACACCCTTAAGCTAGAGTAGCCTATTTCAACAACAGCTAACTAACTAACTAACCAAAAATACAGTGGGTGGTCCGCCCAGTTCTAACTAGTGTATTTAACAAAGTCTACCTACGGGTAGTGTATGCCCATGGGCGACTTGTCTTGGTTCCCCCTTTTCCCACCAGCAAACAAACACCATAACCAAAAACAATACTCACAGGTGAGGACAAAGTGCTATGGAGGTGCTCAAACAAAAGATAGCTCAATACATAAAGAGTGAAACAGAGAGATGTACAGACATGGCATTTACATAGAGATTGAGCTCTAGAGCAAACAACTGACAGGGTTTTTAAACCAAGGGAAAGGAACTGTGATTGGGTAGGAAACAGGAGAAGGTGTGTCTTCTGATTGATGATTGATTGTTGACTGAATGGGGAGTGATGATTTTCACCTGTGAGGGGAGAAGGAGAGAAAAGAACACAGGATACACACACACACACACACAGGATACACACACAGGATACTGGTATCCGTCACACCCAGCATGGTCAGTAAAGTAAACAATGGGTCATCTGCATGACATATTGGTGGACTATGGGCGATCAAGTCACAGGATGGTACATTAGTATGACACATGTTCCACTGGTTGCATTAAAGAATATAAGGTGGTTGAATTTGGATACAGTGTGTACGTTCTCACAATAATGTATTCATTTTCCATAGATATTATGTTATCAAATGAAAATCAACATTTATTTGGCATAGGCATAGGATGCAGGCTGATGTATACTGGAATATCACATTGCATTGTACCATGTGCAATTGAAGTAACAATTTGTTTCATGTTTTCCCAACGTCAACCTTAAAATGTCCAGGATAGCTCGGACCTGTTGGATGGCGGAAACAGTCAGCCGTAGATGATGAGGAACATCCTAACCCTTCAGCTGCACTATATGCGTCAGCGGTGTCCATGTGACGTTGTACCTGCCTACACCAGAAACCAACCACATCAACTCTACTTCTTGTTAATTCAATTCACAAGAACTCGCGCGTCAGCCATCGATCATTTAACCTCTGTAGCAGGGCTGTAAAAGATGCACTGCGGTCATACCGGCTCTGGTGACCTCCTAGTAGGGAGTGAAAGGTGGGAACCAGGAACAGCACATAACAGTTTGTGACCTGTAGGTGTGGGACCTGGCAACACGGTTGTCATTCCAGGCCGCTGTATGTGGCGAGTACTGGCCTTCCGTGATCCGCTGAGGCACCATGTAGGCTTGTCTTTCCTGGGAGCTGGTAGTTAGCTAGATATGTCCTGCCTTGTTTGTGTGTTTTATTTCAGCTACAAGTGTTCAGTTGTCATTGTAATTGACTCTTTTGTTGTTGTTGAAAACAGTCACTTATACCTTGTAAAGTTTTTATTAGTGAATTAAGTGGATTTTTCACAACAGAGATTTGTGGTCAGTCTTTTCATGCAACAAGAAGTCCAAGTCATCCATTGTTCTGTTACTCCAGCAGTGTTGATGCTGATCTCACTGAAACGTATTGAAATCCCTTATTAGCACAAGTGTCAATGGCCTTCACGAACCAAATTTGTATAGTATTGATTCTAACTCAATGTAATTGTATATTCATTTCTCAAGTTTCATCAGTAAAATACTTGTAACAAGCGTAATGTCTGACATTCTGTATGAACATAAGTTTCCTACCAAACCCTTTGCACTGATGTTCCTGGAAAAACTCTTGCTTGGTTGCTAGTGGGACAGGAGGGACGAGTCTGAGTCTTTGGGGATTGTTGGCACTGTGTGGGAAAACATCAAACGAATTGTTACTTCAATAGTATCCAGTACAATGCAATGTCATGTTCCCGTATATACCCCACTATGTCCTGTGCATATGACAAATAAACGTTAATTTTGATAGCATAATATGGATGGAATATGTATTGTGTTGCTTTAACCAGTGTAACACGCTATGGTAACCATCCAATTAATTGATGGTCCATACTCAACCAATACATTCTGAAAATATTCAGACCCCTTCACTTTCTCCACATTTTGTTACGTTACAGCCTTATTCTAAAATGGATTTAAAAAACGAATCCTCATCAATCTACACCCAATACCCCTGCCATGACTTCCGCTGAAGTCGGTTCCTCTCCTTGTTCGGGTGGCGCTCGGCGGTCGGCGTCGCCAGTCTTCTAGCCATCAGCGATCCACTTTCAATTTTCCTTTTTTTTGTCTTGTCTTCCCACACACCTGGTCTCAGTTCCCTCCTTACATGTTGTGTATTTAACCCTCTGTTCCCCCCATGTCTTTGTGCGGAATTGTTTATTGTAAGTGCATGTGCACGGTTTCTCTGGAGCGCGATGGGTTTTGTACCCATTTGTTTGTTGTTCTGGTTTCCGGTGGTTTTATGAATAAAACTGCTCCGTTGACCCAGTTTTGCTCTCCTGCGCCTGACTTCCCTGCCGCCAGTTACGCACTCCCTTACAACCCCATAATGACAAAGGGAAAACAGGTTTTTAGAAATGTTTGCAAATGTATAAAAAATACACAAAATAAATACCTTATTTACATAAGTATTCAGACGCTTTGCTATGAGACTCGAAATTGAGCTCAGGTGCATCCTGTTTCCATTGATCCTTCTTGAGATGTTTCTACAACTTGATTGGAGTCCACCTGTGGTAAATTCAATTGATTGGATATGATTTGGAAAAGCACTCACCTGTTTATGTCAGATCCCACATTTGACAGTGCATGTCAGAGCAAAAAACAAGCCTTGAGGACATTGTCCGTAGAGCTCTGACACAGGATTGTGTCAAGGCACAGATCTGGGGAAAGATACCAAAACATGTCTGCAGCATTGAAGGTCCCCAAGAACACATTATTAAATGGAAGAAGTTTGGAACCACCAAGACTCTTCCTAGGGCTGGCCGCCTGGCCAAACTGAGCAATCGGGGAGAAGGGCCTTGGTCAGGGAGGTGACCATGAACCTGATGGGCACTCTGACAGAGCTCCAAAGTTCCTGTGTGGAGATGGGAGAACCATCCAGAAGGACAACCATCTTTGCAGCACTCCACCAATCAGGCCTTTATGGTAGTGGCCAGACGAAGCCACTCTTCAGTAAAAGGCACATGACAGCCTGTTTGGAGTTGGCCAAAAGGCACCTAAAGGACTCTCAGAACATGTGAAACAAGATTCTCTGGTCTGATGAAACCAAGGTTGAACTCTTTGGCCTGAATGCCAAGCGTCACGTCTGGAGGAAACCTGGCACGATCCCTACGGTGAAGCACGGTGGTGGCAGCATCATGCTGTGGGGATGTATTTCAGCTGCAAGGACTGGGAGACTTGTCAGGATTGAGGGAAAGATGAACGGAGCAAAGTACAGAGAGATTCTTGATGAAAACCTGCTCCAGAGCGCTCAGGACCTCAGACTGGGTTGAAGATTCACCTTCCAACAGGACAACGACCCTAAGCACACAGCCAAGGCAACGCAGGAGTGGCTCCGGAACAAGTCTCTGAATGTCCTTTTGTGGCCCAGCCAGAGCCCGGACATGAATCAGATCAGACTTTTCTGGAGAGACCTGAAAATAGCTGAGCAGCGACGCTCCCCGTCCAACCTGACAGAACTTGAGAGGATCTGCAGTGAAGAATGGGAGAAACTCCCCAAATACAGGTGTGCCAAGCTTGTAGTGTAATACCCAAGAGGACTCAAGGCTGTAATTGCTGCCAAAGGTCCTTCAACAAAGTACTAAGTAAATGGTCTGAATACTTATGTTAATATGATATTTCAGTTTTTATTATTAATACATTGAAAAGATTTCTACAAATCTGTTTTTGCTTTGTCATTATGGGGTATTGTGTGTAGATTGATGAGGAAAAAACGATGTAGTCAATTTTAGAATAAGGCTGTAACTTCCATGTCATGCAGATGAGCCATTGTTTACTTGACTGACCAAAATGGATATTCATTCCGTCTTTCTGGTGGGTAGTTCACACTAGATAGTAATCAATGCTGTACTGTATATAGGCTGGCAATGTGCTGAACAGTCAAACATGGCAATCGACAAAATAGTGCGCTAACAAAATAATTATTGAATCACAAACCATTACAGAAATTGCATACAGCATTTCTTACCTCTCTTTCAGTGTTGGGGTTTACACAACCACAACTTGTACAGGTTCAGGTTCCCTCGAAATCCACCAGTATCTCAAATCAAATCCAATTTTATTAGTCACATGCGCCAAATACAGCAGTGAAACCGTGAAATGCTTACAAAAGTAACAAATAATTAAAAGAGCAGCAGTAAAATAACAATAGCGAGGCTATATACAGGGGGTACCGGTACAGAGTCAATGTGCTGGGGGCACCAGTTAGTCGATGTAATTGAGATAATATGTACATGTAGGTAGAGTTATTAATGTGACTATGTATATATAATAACAGAGAGTAGCAGCAGTGTAAAAGAGGGGAGGGGGGGCGCAATGCAAGTAGTCTGGTTAGCCATTTGATTAGATGTTCCGGAGTCTTATGCCTTGGGGGTAGAAGCTGTTTAGAAGCCTCTTGGACATAGACTTGGAGCTCCGGTACCGCTGCCTAGCGGTAGCAGAGAGGACAGTCTATGACTAGGGTTACTGGAGTCTTTGACAATTTTTAGGGCCTTCCTCTGACACCGCCTGGTGTAGAGGTCCTGGATGGCAGGAAGCTTGGCCCCAGTAATGTACTGGGCCGTACGTACTACCCTCTGTAGTCGGAGGCCGAGCGGTTGCCATACCAGGCAGTGATGAAACCCATCAGGATGCTCTCGATGGTGCAGCTGTAGATCCTTTTGACAAATCTTTTTAGACCTCCTGAGGTGGAGTAGGTTTTGTGCCCTCTTCATGACTGTCTTGGTGTGCTTGGACCATGTTCGTTTGTTGGTGTCACTGAGAAATACATGTTTGTGTGATCTTACTGTATTGAATTTTTTAGCTAGATGCATTTTTTTGGGTGGTCCTGGGCCGAAAATGCTGTCGACTGCCTAGATAGCTAGTATTATCATCTACAAACTAAAGACAGCCAAGACAGCCATGTCAACAATCTGCATATCTTGCTTTAGATAGCTAACATACATTTGTTGAAATTAAGGCATTGGGCATCTTGTGGGGTTTATGCAGTGTAGCGACATGATTCTATTGTTAGATTAATTTGAGTACAAAACAGTAAGTATTCAGAATATGTTAGTAGCCTTATTAACTAGCGTGAACATTGAACACACTAAGATCAGAAGCTGACGTAGCTTGCAGGCTAAAAACGCAACCCAGCACTTCCCTAATGTTACCAGTCCATGAGAACAGTGGCAATTTCGCAGTCACTCTTTCACCTTTCAAAATGTATTCCAATATTAATCTTGTTTCTCGATTGGTCATGAGCAGTCTTTTTCCTCGCCTCTTTTGCTCTTTTGCAGTCGAGCTGATTCAGATCCAAGAACCGAGAATGATGCTTGTTGGCTTCGTCTGCTTTGTTTGTTTTTGGCAGCTGTAACGTTAGGTTGCAAGTGGCATTCACTTTTTCTCCAGCTCCGGAGCCGCATGGTCATTTGATTAGGTGGCGAACAGCCAAAGTTGGCACAATGCTCAACCGCCTTCTTTTCGTTCAAAGTGAAAACATTTCTGCTTTAACTTCGAAATTTGACTATTGGAGAAACATTACGATGCTGAGCAGGAGGAGTCAACCCAGGGTGTCAAAAACACTTTTGGTGTTTGGAGCAACTTTGAATATTTTTGAAATGTGGATAAATGTCTAATCCTGCAGTGAGACTGTGAGAGCCTGTTGATACCAGAGCCCCCATGTGGACTAGCATAGGGTTGCAGTGCAAACTCTTCATTGTCACACTCCTTCAGCAAGTAAGGAATCATACAGAAAAGGACTTGCACTATTGAATTTTCTTACGCCATTGCCCTCAACCTCAACAGCTTCGTTAAGCGTTTAAGAAGAGCTACCGACTGTGGTTGATGATATGCTTTACAAAGTAAGTACATGAAAGTCTGAGGCAATATTGTGACAGCTCACTGAGAGATGTCGATCTTGCTTTGTTATCATTCGTTCATCTAGAATTTGTTATTCGGGTGTTTAATCGACAGAAGGAGGGCTGATCAGATAAATACATACTATGTACACAGTGCACACAGTGCACAAAACATTAACCCCCCCCCATGGACTCTACAAGGTGTTTGAAAGACTTCCACAGGGATATACTGGCTCAGGGTAGCGGCAGGGAAGCCTAGTGGTTAGAGAGAGTTGGACTAGTGACCAGAAGGTTGCAAGTTCAAACCCCTGAGCTGACAAGGTACAAATCTGTTGTTCTGGCCCTGAACAGGCAGTTAACCCACTGTTCCTAGGGTGTCATTCAAAATAAGATTTTGTTTGTAACTGACTTGCCTGGTTAAATAAAAAATGTTGACTCCAATGCTTCTCACAGTGTTAAGTTCATTAGATGTCAGTGGACCATTGTTGGCAGACATAGGAAACTGTAGAGTGTGAAAAACACTGGCACATACTTTACTACCATACCCTGTTTTGAAAGCACTTAAATATTTTGTCTTGCCCATTTAAACATTGTCTCAATTGTCTCAAGGCTTAAAACTCCTTCTTTAACCTCTCTCCTCCCCTTCAGCTACACTGATTGAAGTGGATTTACATAACAAGTGGCATCAATAAGGGATCATGGCTTTCACCTGGATTCACCTGGCAGTCTATGTTATGGAAAGAGCAGGTGTGCTTAAAGGAACATTTTTTTTTAAATTGTTGAGTTCATGTTCATAATCTTCAGCAACACTCCACAATCAACATATGTGAATTTGCGCATTTTGATGTTTTGTTGTAAAAAAAGACAGGGAAAGAGCTCTCAGTTTTTCCAATGACATCTTCAACCAATTCGTCGGGAATTTGTAGGCATTTCCTACTCACAATTGGTCAAAATCACACAATGCATACCAATGTTGTCATTGGAAACACTTATCTTCCTCTATCTTTTTTAACTACAAAACATAGAAATGCATCATTTTATGTTGATGTTGGGGTGGTGCTGGAGATGAGGAATATGTTGAAACGTTTTGAAGTTTCCCTTTAATATTTTGTACACTCAGTAGGCTATGAATACATCCCTGGTGGGGGGTGACAGGCTGAGGTTGTTCATGGGTGGATGTATTGTATGTAACAGGACTTGGGTTGTTGTTTGCAAAAGAGATGTCATTGCTGTTGTTCCTAAAAAACAACCACACAGTGGCAGCATAACATCAGCTAATGCTTGAAGAACACAAGTTCTCTCAATAAATTCAAGTTCACGCAAATATTTTACAAGCAACTCCTACTACAACATACTGAGATATTGTACTTTCTGACAAATGGATTTTAAAAAACGTAATGCATGCCAGGTAGAACACATTGACATCTTACAACATTATCTGCGCAGAGTTCAATCTGAATACTATTGTCGTTATTCATCTCTTAACAGACTATTTCAAGATGAACAAAGGTTATTTAAGGAGAGTGATGCTCCAGGTGCTCCAGGTGAGTGAAAACATTTGTAGTTTGTAGTTTGTGTGAGAGAGAGAGAGTGGGTTGTTTGTCTGTTGCCAGTAGCCAACCACCTCTTGTTTCAGGAACACGAGCACTGGGGGAATTCATGTGCTTCATGCCAGTGGAAACCTGAACGGGAGCCCACCACCACCGAACCTGAACTTCACTTCACTTGTAAACTTCACTTGCAAGTTGCTCACAAATAGTTACCATTTCACTGAACAACATTCTCTTCTCTACTCTCCAATCCTCTCCTACTCTCCAGTTCCCTGACTCTCATCCTCTCCCACGTTGACATCCATCCTCTTTCTCTCCTTTCCTCTCTTCTCCAATCCTCTCCTCTCCCCTGCCCTCTCCTCCATCTCTCTGGTATTGCTTCTTTCCCTAAGCCAGTAAATCACTGAGCTTCAGTGAGGCTGTGAGAGAGAGGAGATTACAATGGAGGGATGAGGGAAGGGAGGAGAGGAGGAGGAGCTCTTCCTGTTGTAGTGACCACGTGCGCCTCCTGCCTCACTGCATCACTCTCAGACCGACAGCAGCATCATCACAACAGCAGCAGCTATTGGCTCCTTCCACATAGTGAGTGAGAGTGCAGCTTCACTCCCTCTTCCTCTCCCCTCTCTCTCTTTTTCTCTCTCTCGTTGTGTCTCTCAGATTAAAAGGAGTTCCTGTGCGATAAGAGCACGTTGGTGGAACACCCACACGCCTCCACTGCATGGCTCTCACAAAGGTAAGCAGCAGACTGAGGAGAGAGATGCTGGCTGGGTCAGGAGGATGCTGCTTTGGGGAGGTGGTGGTGATAAAGTTCAAAATGGGTGGTTAGGGAAGTGATGCTCTTCTGTCACTGCTTCAGCCAAGATGCTGTTTTGGTAGGAGTTAGGGAGGGAACTGCTCCTAGATTGTGAAGCCAGATGCTGCTTTGGAAGTTGCTGGGTGGGGAAACATGGTTGGCTGTGTCCGTCCCTGTGGTTCAGCTTTGACAGGTGGAGGGAAACAAGATAAAGTTGCAGGGCTGTCATTGATGCCAGGCTGACCTGCTGCCATTGTGGTTAAAAGAGGCGGGGGGCTTTTAGGTGAAATATCACTTTTTGTATGTTTCAGAAAGGTGTATTCATTTTGGGGTATGCAATGAATTTGCGAATTGCATTTTTCGTATCATGATTGTCATATTAGCCCAGCCTTTTGCAGTCGATTTGGCATTGTTTAGTTCAGCAGTAGAGTTGCCGAGCTGAGGGGAGCGCATGTGTTTTGTTTGTGTTCAAATCATGAACAGTACACTGCCAGTTTGAGCTTGCAGCCAGCAGCAGGCTCAATCCCCTTAATGAAATAACAACAAGACAGATGCTTTCCACTGGGAAATTAGCATTATGCCCATTTGCTGTGTTCTATGACAAATAAATATGACAATCATATTCCATTACACACATGCATACCATAGGCAGCGCTAGAGCTGTTGAGCCCATATGTAGAAAATAATCCACTACTGCTAGAGTTACACTAAGCCCCTACGAGCAGCAGCATCCCACACAAAAAAGAGTCGAATAGGGAGGGGTGCATGCATACATGATGAGAGACAGAAATAGACACAGAGAAAGGAGATAGATGGGGTGAGAAAGAGTGAAGAGAGAGGGGGGAGGAAATTAGAGACGGGGAAGCAGTGTGGCGTGGTGTGGAGTAGGAGGCTGAGAACAGGTGTTAGCCGTACAGCCGTCTGTAATGCTAACCAGTGCCCTGGCCTCACCCACATCACTCAGACACACAGAGATATCTGTCTCCGTGAAATGGGAGGCCTGGCCTCTGGAGAGAGAGAGAGAGAGAGAGAGAGATGCTGACTGGGTTGCTGTGATAAACACAGTGGAGAACAGACCATCCTCACTCAGCACACTGTGACCTTGCTGTAGCGTTCTAGCAGACCTTGGGGCTGGATGGATGTCAGGGATATGGTATCACAGGAAAGGGACACAGGCTGATAATGATACAAAGAGAGCTCACAGTCAAAATCTCAACAATCTAAAAAAGACCATGACAAACATAATACATATGAGTAAAGCACTCATGTTGAATCAAATCACAGCCAACTATGTTAACCTAATGATACATTATTAACCCGAATCTCTTGAGGAACTTGGAATACTGTATATGAGCTAACCATAGGCCTAAAATGCTGATTGTGTAATACAAATGCAGTAGAAAGACCAAACTCAGATTGTATCCTTACCTTTGCCCAGTCATATCCATTAGGCTGTGGAGTTTGTGTTGTGATTGTGTCTGAGCCTCTTAAGGCCTTTGCAGATTGTATGATTTTATGCCACAATTTTGACTTCCCAAATAAATGGCCATGTCATGGGCAAATTCTTAGGTTGTGAACGATTGTTGGACGTCTTGGCTCGTTCAGTGTGACAGGGTCTAGGTCTGCCGATTAAGTACCACTAGGTGCGGTCGTAGGCTCTGACAAAGTGATGAGGCCCATACACAATCATGACTCACCTACAGTACTGTAGGTCTTGTATTCTATGTGAAACTAAAAGATTTCTGGAGCTAGACAAGTGATACGGGGATTTGAGTCTGAGGAGGTCAGATGGTCCCTATAAGGATAGTTTCTTACCCCTCTATCTGCGCTGGAGACTACCCTGGTTTATACGCAATGGAAAACGTTTTAAGATGTGTGTTTCTTATTGGACAGGTCCAGGTAGTCCCTTCCTGTTTCAGGCCATTTCCTTCCATTTGGTGCCTAATAAATAAAACCCTGGTCTGCGGTTCAGATCTGCTCAAACTATCTCAGAGCTGTCAAAACAAATCCAGTCAAACCAATGACCAAAAAAACAGCAAAGGGGTGAAGGTCCGGATCACTGGGAACATGTGCCATCTCACTTTGCCTCAGATGCATGCCGATTGAAATGTCAAAGGGTTCCACAGGTAGAGGAAGAGCAGGAAGTCATCCATTAATAAAGGAACCAAGAGGGAGATAAGGTGGGATGGAAATGGAGCGTGGGCAGTGAGAGGTCTGTCGTTGTTCTGGGGTTATGGAAGGAAAGAGACTTTCTTCCTCCTACATGACTCAAAGGAAATACCTGTTTTTGATGATCAAGGGCTCATAAGGTTGATGAGTCCATGCGTCAACTACCACAATAGACCTGTTTGTACTGTATTGACATACCGTACTAATCTGGTTAAAGGTGTAATGGTGACACTGATTTCCCTCTTTGTTCAATGCTAAGAAGTTGGTTTCTCCCATGGGAAAACAGGGTTCAGATCCCGCATGTGACAATGACGTCCAACGCGGGGTGGTCTCTCATGGGGGAGGAGGTCAAAGGGGGTGAATATAAATCAAACAAACTGTTTTTGGTCACATACACGTGTTTAGCAGATGTTATTGCGGGTGTAGAGAAAGGCTTGTGTTTCTAGCTCCAACAGTGCAGTGATATTTAACAAATAATATCTAACAATTTCACAACAATACGCACAATACACACAAATCTAAGTAAAGGAATGGAATTAAAGAATATGTAAATATATGGACGAGCAATGTCAGAGTGCCATAGACTAAGATACAGTAGAATATAATATAATACAGTATATACATTTGAGATGAGTAATGCAAAATATGTAATCATTATTGTGGCCAGTGATTTCAAGTCTATGTATGTCAATCAATCAATCAATCAAATGTATTTATAAAGCCCTATTTACATCAGCCGGTCACAAAGTGCTGTACAGAAACACAGCCTAAATCCCCAAACAAAAACTCCTTAGAAAGGCCAGAACCTAAGAAGAAACCTCGAGAGGAACCAGGCTCTGAGAGGTGGCCAGTCCTCTTCTGGCTGTGATGGGTGGAGATTATAACAGAACATGGCCAAGATGCTCAAGCGTTCATACATGACCAGCAGGATCAGATAATAATAATCATAGTGGTTATAGAGGGTGCAACAGGACAGCACCTCAGGAATAAATGTCAGTTGGCTTTTCATAGCCGATCACTCAGAGTTAGAGACAGCAGGTGCGGTAGAGAGAGAGTTCAAAACACCAGGTCCGGGACAAGGTAGCATGTCCAGTGAACAGGTCAGGTTTCCATAGCCGCAGGCAGAACAGTTTAAACTGGAGCAGCAGCATGACCAGGTGGACTGGGGACAGCAAGGAGTCAAGGCTGAGTATAGCCCCGGACAAGGCCGAGTATAGGCAGCAGTCTTTAATGTGCTAGTGATGGCTATTTAACAGCCTGATGGCCTTGAGATAGAATCTGTTTTTCATTCTCTCGGTCCCAGCTTTGATGCACCTGTACTGACCTCACCTTCTGGATGATAGTGGGGTGAACAAGCAGTGGCTCGGGTGGTTGTTGTCCTGGCTTTCCTGTGGCATCTGGTGCTGTAGATGTCCTGGGGGGCAGTTTACCCCCGGTGATGCGTTGGGCAGACTGCACCATCCTCTGGAGAGCCCAGCGGCTGTGGGTGGTGCAGTTGCCATACCAGGCGGTGATACAGCCTGACAGGATGCTCTCAATTGTGCATCTGTAAAAGTTTGTGAGGGTTTTAGGTGCCAAGCCAAGTTTCTCGCCTCCTGAGGTTGCACCTTCTTCACCACACTGTCACTGTGGGTGGACTATTTCAGTTTGTCAGTCATTTGTACTCCGAGGAACTTGAAGCTTTCCACCTTCTCCACTGTGGTCTCGTCGATGTGGATAGGGGGTGCTCCTCTGCTGTTTCCTGAAATGCACGATCAGTTCCTTTGTTTTGTTGATGTTAAGTGAGAGGTTATTAACCTGGCACCACGCTCCCAGAGCCCTCACCACCTCCCTGTAGGCTGTCTCGTCATTGTTGGTAATCAAGCCTACTACTGTTGTGTCATCTGCAAACTTGATGATTGAGTTGGAGGTGTGCAGGGTTATGCAGTCATATGTGAACAGGGAGTACAGGAAGGGGCTGAGCACGCACCCTTGTGGGGCCCCAGTGTTGAGGATCAGTGAAGTGGAGGTGTTGTTTCCTACCTTCATCACCAGCCTGGGGCGGCCCGTCAGGAAGTCCAGGATCGACCAAGTTGCACAGGACAGGATTCAGACCCAGGGCCTCGAGCTTAATGGGTACTATGGTGTTGAATGCTGAGCTATAGTCAATGAACCGCATTCTTTTTTTTATAATATGTTTATTATTTTAAAATAAAAAATCAGATAAAAAAAACAGCAATACTAACAATGACATTCATTGTACTGTTGAATGGGATGGCCAATTTAGAGGACAAAACAAAACTTAACTCACACATACACAAAATAAAACAAAATCCTATTCGGTGGTACATGTATATGAAGACAGCATATAGTCATTACAAGCAGTGTAGTTCAGCCCAAAATAAATGTTGAGTGGAGTACAGCACAGAGTAGCAGCAGATCGTCAACCCAGTTATGAAGCAGGACTAGACCATTTATCCAGTATCGGCTGCCATATTTTGTAAAACATTGGACTTCTATTGGAGGTATTATATTGAATCTTTTCCATATGTATTACATTCCCTAAATCCCGTAACCACATTTCAAAGGTAGGTACAGTCTCCAGTTTCCAAAATTGCAATATGAGCCTTTTGGCTAATAGAGTACAAAGAGAGACAGCTTTCCCTTCGTGGTTATTCCCATCAACTGTACCAAACAGAGCGGTCAATGGGTCTGGGGCTAGAACTCTATCAAAGGCTCTAGATAAATAATCAAAAATGAGAGCGCAGTAAACATGTAACT
This sequence comes from Oncorhynchus masou masou, assembly GCF_036934945.1. Lineage (NCBI taxonomy): Eukaryota > Metazoa > Chordata > Actinopteri > Salmoniformes > Salmonidae > Oncorhynchus > Oncorhynchus masou. The sequence continues at coordinate 50,517,933 of NC_088233.1, forward strand.
TAGGACATGTCCAGAATAAGTGGGTCAACGTCCACTCATCCTGCTTGCACCTCTCACACAGTGGTGAGGTGTCCGGGAATATATTATGCAGTTTCACTTTTGAGTAATGTAACCTGTGTATTACCTTAAACTGTACAAGGTTGTGTCTGGCATTCACTGAACTGTGGTTTATCTTCCTGAGAGCTTCTACCCAGTCCTCATCTGAGATTTCTGACCCAAGTTCTTGTTCCCAAGCCCTTTTAATGGTGTCTGTGGATACCTCTATGTGGGCCTGTAGCACATCATACAGTCTAGAGACCGACCCTTTTGAATGGGGTTTGACAAGGATCAAACGATCTAATGTAGGACTATTTGGCTTCATGCCATACTGTGGGATATGTGTCCTTACGAAATTCCTGATTTGGAGGTATCTGAAAAAACGTGTTGTTGGCATGTTGAACTTTCCCTGTAATTGTTGAAATGAAGCTAACTGACCATCTATGTATAGATTACCAATTGTTGTGAGCCCCTTCTCCCTCCACTGTGAAAACACCACATCATCCAATGCGGGGTGGAAAGCATGATTCAGGCAAATCGGGCTGTCAATGTATACAGTGGGTATGTTTAGAAAATACCTCATCTGTTTCCAGATCCTAAGCGTATGACAAATGACTGGGTTTGAGTCATAAGTGGAGTTTTTCACATATGATGGGCTATTAACAAGTGCAGGGAGTGAGGAACGTTGACAGGAGGCCTGCTCAATCAAAAGCTATGCAGGCATATCCTTCTGTCTCATCGCAGGTAAGCTTTCCCTCCAGAAAGACACAATGTTCAGATTAGCAGCCCAATAATACAGTTTAAAGTGAGGAAGGCCAAAGCCCCCCTCTATTTTGTACTTGCATAAATGCTTCTTTGAAATTCTGGCTGCCTTGTTATCCCATAAAAATGGAGATACTATTGAATCCAGTTTCTTAAAATAGCTTTGTGGTATGAAATTGGGTAGACATTGGAAGAGGTAAAGAAACCTGGGTAGGACAACCATTTTAATAGCGTTTATACGACCAACCAAGGAGATAGGCAGAGTTTTCCAAAAATCTATATTTTGTTTAAGCTGATATATTTTCATGTCCCAATTCGCTTTCAATAGCTGATCAAGGTCTCTTGTCACTACAATGCCAAGGCTTGTGAACTTGTCCATCCCTGTTCTAAACGGGGTAGATTGCAGAAATTGCATATCCACAGGCCGTGAAATTGGCATCAACTCACTTTTTTGCCAGTTTATCTTATCTTTATCTTTAGCCAGAGAAGGAGCCAAATGTGTTTATCAAGTTAAGTAAGGGTGGAATAGAAGTAAAAGAATAAAAGAACATCGTCTGCATAGAGGGAAATTTTGTGCTGTGTGTCCTTTATTTTAACAGAAGCTATATCGGCACATGCCCGAATGCGAGTAGCAAGGGGTTCCATGGCTATAGCGAAGAGAGCAGGGGAAATAGGGCACCCCTGTCGACACCCCTTGAACAAGCGGAATGACTGCGACATTTCTTGATTGGTTACCACGGACGCCATTGGGTGTGCATAAATAATTCTTATCCAATTAATAAATTCCTTTCCGAACCCGAAATGCTCCAGAACAGACATCATATATTTCCACTCAATCCGGTCAAACGCCTTCTCTGCATCAAGAGCTATTACCACTGCCTCAGCCTTATGATCGTGATACATTACGTTGAAAAGACGTCTCAAATTGTAGTGTATATGTCGGCCCGGGATAAAACCTGTCTGGTCAGGGTGTATGATGTCAGAAATATATGTTTTCAATCGGTTTGCCAATATCTTTGTCAACCCCTTGTTTTCTATGGGGAGTAACGACACGGGGCGATAAGACGACATCTCCATGGAATCTCTATCTTTTTTCAAGATCAGTGCTATTGTAGCCTCATACAGTGTTTGCGGGAGTTTAGCATTTTCTTTGGATTGTTTAAACATTCACAACATAAGTGGAGCTAGACTGGCGCAGTACTTCTTATAGAATTCTATTACATATCCATCGGGCCCAGGGGCCTTGCTGTTTGGAAATTGTGCTATCGCTGAGTTAATTTCCTCCAAAGTTATCCCTGCATCGAGTGCAGCAGCTGCCCCCCTGTCTAGTTTAGGAAGTTCACATTCAGCGAGAAAGCGTTCCATAGTTTGTGGATCAGTAGCAGCGCATTTTCATTGGTATAGCTCTGAGTAAAACTGCGCAAAGCATTTATTAATATCCTGCGGATCTGTTACCATTTTACCCTTCTTGTCTTTTATTTTGTGAATAGCTCTAGATGCCTGTACATGCCTCAGCTGTCTTGCTAATAATTTATGTGGTTTGTCACCCAGTTCAAAATAACTTTGTTGCGTTCTAGCAAGTAAAGAGCCCACCTGTTTCGAAAGGATGGTATTGTATTCATATTTTAACTTTGTGATCTTCTCAAGGACTGTATACGAGGAATTCGTCCTAAAAACGTTGTTTCAATGTCTCTCAGCCTAGTATTGGCGCGTTTCTTCCTCTCTGATGTATAAGAAATAATGTAACCTCTAATCACAGCCTTTAGAGATTCCCAAAGGGTAGAGTCGTCAACATCCCCCGTGTCGTTGGTTCTGAGGAAAAAGACAATCTGCTCCTTCAAATACTGACAAAAAGCCTCATCTTTCAGCATGTATGTGTCTAATCGCCACGCTCGCCGACCTGTCGACATATTGACGAGTTTCAGCACCATGGACAGAGGAGAGAGGTCCGTAATTAGAATAGGGTGATAGGTAACCGACTCAGCTGCTGAAATTAGTTTAGAGTCCAACAAAAAATAGTCAATTCTGGAATATGATTTATGAACTGATGAAAAGAAAGAGTAATCCCTGTCTGTTGGGTGCGTCAGTCTCCAAATATCGACAATGTTAAGGTTTGTCATCAATGTATTTAGACAGACACTGGCATTTGATTGTTGAAGTGACCTTGATAGCTGTTTATCTAAAAGAGGATCTAACGTACAGTTAAAGTCCCCTCCAACAATAACACTTGTATCTGAGATATTTGGTATGTCCTTAAATACCCTTTGAAAAAATAATGGATCATCGAAGTTGGGTCCATATAAATTGACCAAGGTTACTGGTTTCAAATTCAGTGTACCAGCCACAATAATATACCGACCATTAGGATCTGAAATCGAGGATGAGTAAACAAACGGAATGTTTTACCTTACCTCAGGATTGCTACCCCTCTCGCTTTTGCATCAAAGTTAGACTGGTATATCTGACCGATCCAGCCGACTCGTAGCTTGGCCTGAGCGGAGCGTTTAATATGAGTTCCTTGAAGAAACACTATGTCATCACCCAGTGATGAGAAAAAACCTTAGCTCATTTCACCACATGCCCTAAGCCATTACAGTTCCAGCTGACTATCTTTATTCCACCTGGTCTACTCTGTGCTCTGTCACTATGTGGCATTTCTTATTTTAGAGCAAATTGTTGCTGCCATACAAAACTCAGAAGAAAAACGTCCCGCCATGCGGGAGCTTGTCGTGCCACCTGTACTAATAATAAATGTGAACATAAAACACATACCCCATCCCCCCTCCCGTCCCTTTACTGAGTGACTTCCCCAAACGAAGCACTCCTTGGCTAACACACAAACCTTAGGGTGTCTAGACATACAGCTTGAACTAACTCGTCGTCTATAGATGCTCCACATATACGCTAATATTAAATAACACTTAACACTTAACTCTCACATTAGGGGGTGAGTGGCGCTAAAACATGATGTGCCAAACAATGCTATATTAGCCACAACATCTCACCAATCATAAGTCCCAAATTCTTATCTTCTAATCGAAAAGCCTTAGTCCGGAAATCCAAACACATTCATGGCCTGTATTTGGTCATTTAGCCGGCTGACACAGCCGTTCTGTATCCTCAGCCAGGGAGCTTGCTTGTCAAGAACCGATCGGCCTCTTTTGGGTTGTCAACCGGGCTGGGAAGAGGAATCCATATCGGATGTTGGCCGCCCTGCATTTGTTGTGTACCTGATCATACTCTTTCCGTTGGTTCCTCACCTCCAAGGTAAGAACTGGGTAGAAAGACACCCTGGCTCCGTTGAAGTTAAGGGGGAACTTTTGACTAGCCAGCTTGAGGATGAGATCCCTGGTCTGGGCATAGTGCAGCCGTACAATGAATGGCCTTGGTGGCCCGCACATGGCCGGCTTCGTTGCCTGAGATCTGTGTGCACGGTCGATCAGAATGGCCGTTTTGAAGTGTTCACTCCCCAGCAGGGCCGGTATCAGCTCCGAGACAAATTCAGTGGGTTTCCCTTTCTCAGTTTCCTCCTGGATGCTACATATTCGGATGTTCTGGCGTCTTGAATGCGACTCAAGCATTTCCAGTCAGGCTTTCAGGGTTTTGTTGTCATTTTTGAACGTTGCGCACTGTTTCTCTATGTCCTGTACCCTGGCCTCGTGATCGACTGTCGTCTGCTCAACCTCATGCACCCTTCTCTGAGTTGCCTTCACAGTTTCGGCCAAAGTCCCAATACTCTTTGAGATATCAGCCAACCTTGTGTCCACCTTCTTGCTTAGTGAGTTTATGGCAGCCAGTATGTCACTTTGAGTAGGCTCTGTGGGGAACTCTTGGAAGCTAGCCTCTTCAGCTAACTCCTCGTGGGTTGGCGACGTTGAAATTGGTTCGCTGTCTATCTCATTCAAATGATCTTGTTTAGCGCTCCCTTTTCTGGTGCCTTTTCCCTTTGTCATATTTGTTTGAAGATATAGGTCGTGAGAGGTTAAGATAAAAACTAATTTGTTTCAAACTCCATAGCACGCTCTCTAGCGCCCCCCTGAACCACATTCTTACATACTGTAGGTATTCCCCTTGTCCAGATGGGATATGGCAGTGTGCAGTGTGATGGCGATTGCATCGTCTGTGGATCAGTTGGGGCGGAAAGCAAATTGAAGTGGGCTAGAGTGTCAAGTAAGGTAGAGGTGATATGATCCTTGACTAGTCTCTTAAAGTACTTCATGATGACAAAAGTCAGTGCTACGGGGCGATAGTCATTTATTTCAGTACCTTTGCTTTCTTGGGTACAGGAGCAATGGTGGCCATCTTGAAACATGTGGGGACAGCAGACTGGAATCGGGAGAGATTGAATATGTCCGTAAACACTCTAGCCAGCTGGTGGATTCCAATTGGTTAGCACATGTACTTCCTGTTTGAGTTTCTGCCTATAGGAAAGAAGGAGCAAAATGGATTTGCCGGAGGACGCGGGAGGGCCTTGTAGGCATCCCGGAAGTTGGAGTAGCAGTGGTCAAGCGTTTTAGCAGCACAAGTACTACAGTACTACAGTCAATGTGTTGATAGAACTTCGGTAGCATTTTCCTCAAATTTGCTTTGTTAAAATCCCCAGCTACAACAAATGCGGCCTCGGGATATATGATTTCCAGTTCACATAAAGTCCAGTGAAGTTGGTATCGGCTTGAGGGTGAATATACACAGCTGTGACTGTAACCGAAGGGAATGCTCTCGGGAGGTAATACGGCCGGCATTTGATTGTGAGGTATTCTAGGTTGTGTGACCAAAAGGAATTGAGTTCCTGTATGTTATCGTAATTACACCATGAGTAGTTAATCATGAAACATACACCCCCACCCTTCTTTTTCCCAGAGAGATATTTATTCCTGTCTGTGCAATGACCCAACTGGCTGTACAGACTCAGACAGTATATCCAGAGAGATCCATGTTTCTGTGAAACAGAGTATGTTAAAATCCCTGATGTTTCTCTAGAAAGAAATCCTCACAATCTTTGATAAAAAAGTAAACTTTATTATCCAGAGACGGAACATTAGCGAGTAATATACTTGGAAGCTGTGGGTTGTGTGCGTGCCTCCTGAATTGGAATAGTCCACCCGAGTACATCTTCTTCACCGCCGATTTATTGTATCAGCCTCTGGAATCAGTTCAATTGCCCTGGTGGGTACGGACAAAGGATTCTGGAATGTCGCATTCCTGGTCGTAATGCTGGTAATGCTGGTCAGTAACTGCCGCTCTGATATCCAAAAGTTCTTTCCGGCTGTATGTAATAACACAAAAGAATGTCTGGCCTAATAATGTAAGAAATAACAAACAAACAAAAAAATACTGCAAAGTTGCCTAGGGGCTAGAAGCACAGCTGCCCTCTCTATCGGCGCCAAGAGACAACACTACATATACAGTATATCCCTTACTAGCTCAAGATAGCAATCTGCCTTTGTCACAGGCAAGATCTGAACCCTGGTCTCCCACATGAGTCAGGCTTATGGTCTCACTGGGAACGTGTGGCATAACTGCAACTTCAAAATTAGTGTTACCCTCAGCTTAAGTGTGAATTTCCTCTTCTCCTAATGGTAAAACGTTGGCTTCTCCTGTGGACCAGGGTTCAGATCTTAGCCTGCCTGGGACAAAAGCAGATTGCTATCTTAATCTAGTAAGGGGTATATGTAGTGCTGTCTATTAGTCTGATATTCTATATTATAGTTTAAATACAATATCTAAAACATGCTGTGGCTTAAGGAGTTGATAGACTTGGTATGCAGCAGGCACTGAGTGTGCTGAAAAATACAACATACTGTTTTATCCGTCCTTGAATACCACAGAGTTAATGCTGGCATATCTGTTTTAGCTGATGTTCAAACACACGGGTGTTTCATCGCATAGACCAACTATATTTTTTCCCTCCACTGAACAGCAGTGTTAGCCAAAAGATATATCTACAAACATTATTAATCTGCCTGGCATTCTGATAGCATCCTGCTTAGGTCTCCCCGACCAATTTATTTCTCAATTGGGGTCTCAATTTACTGTTGAGAGTTAGTACAGTAGAATACAGAAAGTGCAATAAACAAAAATGTGTTTGTTCATCATTAGTTTTTCTCTTATGTCAGTCATTGACAGTCACTCAATTAGCCTATGTCAGCTAAAGAATAAATATTGGTAAATTAGTCTAGCCAGCTATCTAAACCTTGTAGTAATCATGGTCAAATTATCGACTAGGCACGGAGGGAACATGCACAGGGGGTTGACCTCCAGGGGCCTCCATTCGTTGTGTTAGTCACTCTCACTCAAATATCCTATTAACATGGCATAAGTCATGTCAAAATGTCTATAATTACAGCAAATTAGCTTTAAAACTGCAAATGTTTCTCTCCACCCCATAGCAAAATCTGTAGGATTGCAGAAAATTAACTTTCAAGCTTTTTTTCTCCCTCTCCGCCGTCAAGAGGGGGACCACTACATTTTTTTGCCTGGGGTGAGTCAACCAAATCTCGCTTAGGGCCCCAAAAGGCTAGGGCCAGCCCTGCATCCTGTCACTGTGTCCAGTGTGCCTACATGTGGTGCACCAATCAGTCAGATTGTCTCCATCACATAGTAATCAGTCATGGCTCTACAAACACAATGCATCTCTTTCTCTGCTCCCTCGCCACGAACTTACAACCATTTGTTCCCAACACCTTTTTTACAGCCTAAGTCTGTGAGTGAAACATGATGTGACCCTGTGCATAAACAAGAATGGACAATCTCATAATGATCAGATAATCTCTTGGCTATAAATATATAAGCTCCTTATCGGTGCTGCCTCTGCACTGTACAGTAGCGGGTCCCAGCATGATCATTTACTGCTGCTGATGTGAATTCACTTTCTGCGCCTTTCAGCACTTCAGCTAGAGAGCAGTGTCACAGGAGACAGTATTGCCCTGCAAGTTGGATTTTTGACAGCTTCGCTCGGCAGAAGCGTCATGGTGCTTCAGCATTACAGTTTGACACCATTAGCCATCCAACTACTGTATATGTACGCCTAGTTTAAAAAATATAACATTTGTTGTATGAACGCCCAACGTGAAGCTGTCTTGACCCCAGTGGCGATTTTAGCATGTACATCTTGATGGGGCAAACAAAAAAAATGTGGGATGCATGCCAGCAAAGCCCCTACACAACACAACACTAAACAATACATTCATTACACAAAATGTTAGGGCCTACATAAAGCTGTCCCAACAGCACAGTCCCAACAGCTGTCCCATCACCTTACCACTGCTACACCTGGTTATCAGCGTAGCCTTGTCTGGCAGCGAAACAGTTCCTTCAGCCTCATTTTCTGCCTTGTAAAAAGCATAGCTGATATGGCTGGCTTGCTTGCTTGAACAAATGTGGTTTCTACTGAAAATTGAAATGTACAAACTATGACATGAGGGGACGACAAGAGGATAAGGGGCTATCCGTAATTTCAATTAAGACATAATGAGCAAAATAGGACGGACGTAGTCAATATAACTATTTGTTCTGCATGCACAGTGACATAATTCAGAACATGGGCCATTCTTACACTGTTCTCCCTGTACACCAAGTCAGAACCGTAGGATGAATAAAGGGGGCATATAAGCAGACAATGAAAGCTCTTACAATATTAGATTATTACATTTCTCAAAAACAGGTTATAGGCTACATGTGCACCACCAAATCAGAAGAGTAGGTGAAATTAAGAATTGAAAATAGACCAAATTATTAGGGTGAGGCACATGGGCTACTAACAGCTTATTACACAGCATAACCTGAGTATTACTTTCTTAGCTACAGTATATACATATCTCCCTAGTATGTTACATCATTTATGCAGCAGCATACAATACATTTTTGGACTCACCTTGTTGTGCTCACTTGAACAGGAAGATAGCGCGGCTGTCCTTCATGGGCAAATTTTGTCATCAAACTTTGTCATCAAAGCCACGGATTTATGGCTCTTTCAAGACAACTGGGAACAACTGGTTGAATCATAATGACGTCAGTGATCTTCAGGTCGTAGCTCTAGAAAGTGGCCCGAGTTCCCGATTTACAATTCCGAGTTGGATGAAAGTTCAAAACCTGTTTTCTCAGTCGTAAATAGTTTTTTTCATGAGTTCCCAGTTGTATTGAACTCACAGTTAGCCACGGATTCCTTCCAGACCATTAATTGTTGATTTTGCGATTTCCAACTTGTTGTGTAATGTTTATGGCCGATGAGCACCGATACGTTTTATCTAAAATTTCCCTTCATTATTTCTCTTCAGATGACAAGGATTAAAAAGGATTTGCCAGTAGATTGTCAACTTGATTCATGATGATGACTGCTTGTCTAGCTTGCTAGCTAAGAATTTGAAAGTATGATGTTGACATGATCAGTCCAATCAAAGCTACTATAGATATAATGTGATATGATGTCATTTCTAATGTAACTCTATCCTTTTAATACATGAGTTCCAAATATCTCTAATGGTCGCCCCAGCGTGATGTTTTTATGCACATGATGTCAGAATGCTCTCTCCATTCCAGAATGTGATTTTTGCGCAACAGGACATTTAATCAGCGCTGCCCTCAAACCAAGGCACTTGCTGCCTGTTTTTATTTATAGGCTGTTTTCAACCTATCAATTTCAAATGATTTTCTAACGAGTTTTTATTTTCTAAGAACAGTTTGAATTTAGGTGTGTTACGCATCCTCATTAATTCACCTTTGTGGACAATTTACAGTTTGGGAATTTCTGACCCTGACAAAATTCCCCAAGCACTTGCAAATTGTTTGTGCAGTTCAAGTCTGCAGACATTTGCGCATCTCCCATCAGAACAGCATCTGCACACACGTGTTCACATTTTCCATCTGCATCGCAGTCATTATTGTTTTCATTACTAACAATAACTTTGGAAATGTGTGCGTTTCTATCAAAGTAAGTGTCTTATTACGTTATGTCGTTTCTACTGTAACTCAATATATTTGTGTATATTCCTTATATAACCACGGACACTCAAAGTAATGTTACTCATTTCATAACCTTTATGGTGTTATAGTCAGTTGTGCTTATGTAGCTAGCTACATTCTTCTATTAGCTCTGCAAAATAATGCTAATTGCGTCAGAGAAGTATTAGCTTGTGTTGTCTTTTGAAGCTACCCTGGCCTTATGACTCTCAAGTGGTGCTGTGGTCTAAGGCACTGCAATCTCAGTGCTAGAGGTGTCACTACAGACACCCTGGTTTGAATACAGGCTGTATCACAACCAGCCATGATTGGGAGTCCCATAGGGCGGTGCACAATTGGCCTAGTGTTGTCCGAGTTTGGCCAGTGTAGGTTGTCATTGTAAATAAGAATTTGTTCTTAAATGACTTGCCTAGTTATATAAAGGTTAAATAAATTAAAAATATTTGACCATGGATTGTTTTCTTTTGGACTATTTAGCATAGCTCTGTTCTGCCCTGCCCCCTTGTGGAGCTCAACAGTTACTGTGTCTTACTGTTATAACGCAAATGTGTGATTTTGTCAATGCAAGTATATTATTTTTATAGTAGTGTTTATTATGTTTCTTCTTTGTAAAAATGGTTTTATTGCTATATCTGTCACGCCTTGGTCTTAGTATTTTGTGTTTTTAGTTAATTAGTTGGTCAGGCCAGGGTGTGACATGGGTTTATGTTATTGTGTTGTCGTATTGGTGTGTTTAGTTTAGGTTTGGCTGCCTGAGGCGGTTCTCAATCAGAGTCAGGTGATTCTTGTTGTGTCTGATAGGGAACCGTTTTTAGGTAGCCTGGGTTTCACTGTGTATTTCGTGGGTGATTGTTCCTGTCTCTGTGTAGTTTCACCAGATAGGCTGTAATTAGGTTTCACGTTCCGTTTTGTTGTTATTTATTTATATCAGTTATTTCATGTTCCGCGATTCATTCATTAAAAAACATGAGTAACCAACACGCTGCATTTCGGTCCGACTCTCTTTCGACAAACGAAGAACGCCGTTACAGAATCACCCACCACACACGGACCGAGCAGCGTGTTAACAGGCAGGAGCCACAGGAGAGGCAACAGAAGCAGCTTCAGTGGGAGAGGCTGCACCACTTGGAGAATTGGACATGGGAGGACGAACTGGACGGAAAAGGACCCTGGGCTCAGCCTGGTGAATATCGCCACCCCAAGGAGGAACTAGAGAAGGCTAAAGCGGAGAGGCGCTGGTATGAGGAGGCAGCACGGCGACGTGGATGGAAGCCCGGGAATCAGCCCCAAAAATGTCCTGGGGGGGGGGGGCTTTCAGGGAGTATGGCTACGCCAGGTAGGAGACCTGCGCAATCTCCCTGTGCCTACCGGTAGCCCCCCGGGCAGGCACCGTGTTATACAGTGGTGCGCACGGTGTCCCCAGTGCGGGTGCATAGCCCGGTGCAGTATATTTCAGCTCCGCGTATCGGCCGGGCTAGATTGAGCGTCGAGCCAAATGCCATGAAGCCGGCTCTACGCATCTGGTCCCCAGTGCGTCTCCTTGGGCCGGCTTACATGGCACCAGCCTTGCGCTCGGTGTCTCCGGTTCGCCTACATAGCCCAGTGCGGGCTATTCCACCTCGCCGCACTGGCAGGGCGACCGAGAGTATTCAACCGGGTAAGGTTGGGCAGGCTCGGTGCTCAACAGCTCCAGTGCGCCTGCACGGTCCGGTCTATCCAGTACCACCTCCACACCCCAGCCCTCCGGTAGCAGCTCCCCGCACCAGGCATCCTGTGCGTGTCTTTGGCCCAATACCACCAGTGCCAGCACCACGCATCAGGCCTACAGTGCGCCTCGCCTCTCCAGCGCTATCAGAGCCTTTCTCCTCTCCAGCTCTGCCGGAGCCTCCTGCCTGTTCGGAGCAGCCTGAGCTGCTAGTCTGCATGGAGCAGCCAGAGCTGCCAGTCTGCATGGAGCAGCTAGAACTGCCAGTCTGCATGGAGCAGCTAGAGCTGCTAGTCTGCATGGAGCAGCTAGAGCTGCCAGTCTGCATGGAGCTGCCAGTCTGCAAGGAGCTGCCAGTCTGCAAGGAGCTGCCAGTCTGCAAGGAGCTAGGTAGAGATATTGGTGTGCAAAAGAGCAGAAAAGTAAATAAATAAAAACAGTATGGGGATGAGGTAGGTAAAATTGGGTGGGCTATTTACCGATAGACTATGTACAGCTGCAGCGATTGGTTAGCTGCTCAGATAGCAGATGTTTGAAGTTGGTGAGGGAGATAAAAGTCTCGAACTTCAGCGATTTTTGCAATTCGTTCCAGTCACAGGCAGCAGAGAACTGGAACGAAAGGCGGCCAAATGAGGTGTTGGCTTTAGGGATGATCAGTGAGATACACCTGCTGGAGCGCGTGCTACGGGTGGGTGTTGCCATCGTGACCAGTGAACTGAGATAAGGCGGAGCTTTACCTAGCATGGACTTGTAGATGACCTGGAACCAGTGGGTCTGGCGACGAATATGTAGCGAGGGCCAGCCGACTTGAGCATACAGGTCGCAGTGGTGGGTGGTATAAGGTGCTTTAGTGACAAATTGCACAGATTGCACAGAGGAGAAGGTACGGTGTGATTCGAGATGGTCAGTGACCTGTTTGTTGACTTGGCTTTCAAAGACCTTAGATAGGCAGGGCAGGATGGATATAGGTCTGTAACAGTTTGGGTCCAGGGTGTCTCCCCCTTTGAAGAGGGGGATGACTGTGGCAGCTTTCCAATCCTTGGGGATCTCAGACGATATGAAAGAGAGGTTGAACAGGCTGGTAATAGGGGTTGCGACAATGGCGGCGGATAGTTTCAGAAATAGAGGGTCCAGATTGTCAAGCCCAGCTGATTTGTACGGGTCCAGGTTTTGCAGCTCTTTCAGAACATCTGCTATCTGGATTTGGGTAAAGGAGAACCTGGAGAGGCTTGGGCGAGGTCTGGAGTGAACCAAGGGCTATATCTGTTCTTAGTTCTGCATTTTTTGAATGGAGCATGCTTATCTAAAATGGTGAGGAAGTTACTTTTAAAGAATGACCAGGCATCCTCAACTGACGGGATGAGGTCGATTAGAAAGGCCTGCTCACAGAAGTGTTTTAGGGAGCATTTGACAGTGATGAGGGGTGGTCATTTGACTGCGGCTCCGTAGTGGATACAGGCAAGAGGCAGTGATCGCTGAGATCCTGGTTGAAGACGGCGGAAGTGTATTTGGAGGGCCAGTTGGTCAGGATGACGTCTATGAGGGTGCCCTTGTTTACAGATTTAGGGTTGTATCTGGTGGGTTCCTTGATGATTTGTGTGAGATTGAGGGCATCTAGCTTAGATTGTAGGACTGCCGTGGGGTTAAGCATATCCCAGTTTAGGTCACCTAACAAAACAAACTCTGAAGATAGATGGGGGGCGATCAATTCACAAATGGTATCCAGGGCACAGCTGGGAGCTGAGGGGGGTCGGTAGCAGGCGGCAACAGTGAGAGACTTATTTCTGGAGAGAGTAATTTTTAAGATTAGTAGTTCGAACTGTTTGGGTATGGACCTGGAAAGTATGACATTACTTTGCAGGCTATCTCTGCAGTAGACTGCAACTCCTCCACCTTTGGCAGTTCTATCTTGACGGAAAAGTTATAGTTGCGTATGGAAATCTCAGAATTTTTGGTGGCCTTCCTGAGCCAGGATTTAGACACGGCAAGGGTTAGCAGAGTGTGCTAAAGCAGTGAGTAAAACAAACTTAGGGAGGAGGCTTCTGATGTTGACATGCATGAAACCAAGGCTTTTTCGATCACAGAAGTCAACAAATGAGGGTGCCTGGGGACATGCAGGGCCTGGGTTTACCTCCACATCACCCGCGGAACAGAGGAGGAGTAGTTGAGGGTGCGGCTAAAGGCTATCAAAACTGGTCGCCTAGAGCGTTGGGGACAAAGAATAAAAGGAGCAGATTTCTGGGCATGGTAGAATATATTCAGGGCATAATGCGCAGACAGGGGTATGGTGGGGTGCGGGAACAGCGGAGGTAAGCCCAGGCACTGGGTGATGATGAGAGAGGTTGTATCTCTGGACATGCTGGTTGTAATGGGTGAGGTCACCGCAGGTGTGGGAGGTGGGACAAAGGGGGTATCAGGGGTATGAAGAGTGGAACTAGGGGCTCCATTGTGAACTAAAACAATGATAACTAACCGGAACAACAGTATACAAGGCATATTGACATTTGAGAGAGACATACAGCGAGGCATACAGTAATCACAGGTGTTGAATTGGGAGAGCTAGCTAAAACAGTAGGTGAGACAACAACAGCTAATCAGCTAGAACAACAACAGCAGGTACAATGGAGTTGACTAGGCAGGGAGGGTCGGATTAACTACACACAGAGCCTGAGTGCGGCTGGGGCCGACAGATAAAACATAAACAAGCAGAATGGAGTACCGTGATTAATGGACAGTCCAGCAGGCATCAGCTATGTCGCCAAGTGATCAGTGTCCAGGGGGCAGCGGTGGATGGGACAGGGAAGCTAGACTGGCGAGTATTATCCAGGTTAAAAAAAACTGTCTGGCTGTGCAGAAGGTAAAAGCCGCTAGCAGTGGCTAACAATGACTAAATAGCTTGTAGCTAGTTAGCTGGTTAGCTTCTGGAGGTTCTTGAATTTGTTAAAAAAATTAAAAATAATAGCGATTCCGTATCACATTGGGTGAGGCAGGCTACCGGGAGGTATAATCGAATTAAAAATCAAAAAGAGATTGAAAGTAAATATGGGTCCAGTGAGTGGTTGGGCTGGCTGGGGACGCGGCGATTCAGACATTTAGCAGGCCTGTGCTAACAAGCTAACAGTTAGTAGGCCGGGGCTAAACAAGCTAGCAGTTAGCAGACAGGGGCTGAACAAGCTAGCAGTTAGCAGGCCGAATTAGCAAGCAAGCAGATAGCAAGGGCTAGAAAGTTAGCCTTTGGGGGGACGTCGCGATGGGGTTAAGTCTGTTTATGCCTCTTCATGCGGTGACATCGATAGACCGGTCGTGGGTCCTGATATTGTAGCCCAGGAGTATGCTTCGGTGGTAGCACAGGAGATCTGGCCGGGCTAGCTACAAGCTAAGTGGATGGAAACGCTAGCCAGGAGTAATCATCCGGGGTTGCGGTTAGCTAGTTAGCTAGTTGTGAAGATCCAGATGAGAATGTTCCGTTTGTGGTGGGAATCTGGGGATAAAAATAATAAAAATAATAGGTCCGTTATGCTCTGGTTAGAGTCGCGTTGTTCGAACTGGCGAGAGCTTTCCGAGCTAAAGGTTAGCTGATGACCGGTTAGCTGATGACCGCTAGCAATGGTTTGCTGACTGATAGCTGGTAGTTAGCTGGCTAGCTTCAGTTGAGGGGTTCCGGATCCGAAGTAAATATAAATACTTCAGAAAAAAAGCAGATCCACGCTACATTGGGTGAGGCGGGTTGCAGGAGAGTATTTAGATGTTGAGGTTTAGCAAAATGTTTAATAGATATGCGAAGAAAAATATGTTTTAAAAAAAACGATATATACAAGGGACACGACACAACACGACACGACAAGACGTCTGACTGCTACGCCATGTTTGACGGCGGGGATGGTGTTCTTGGGATCATAGGCAGCATTCCTCCTCCTCCAAACACGGCGAGTTGAGTTGATGCCAAAGAGCTCCATTTTGGTCTCATATGACCACAACACTTTCACCCAGTTGTCCTCTGAATCATTCAGATGTTCATTGGCAAACTTCAGAAGGGCATGTATGTGCTTTCTTGAGCAGGGGGACCTTGCGGACGCTGCAGGATTTCAGTTCTTCACGGCATAGTGTGTTAACAATGTGATACAGAGGATAAAATAAAAGTTCAGGTTTATAAAATATCAACGTTCTGACAAGTGGCAGGTGTTTCCTATAAAGAGGAACCTTGACTTTGTGTCAGAGCATTGTTTCCAGTCTTATAGCAACTACAGGCCAAGAAAATTATTTTAATAAACAGGTTCTATTGACAAGCCCATCTAAGCTGAGAGCAGAAACTGTATAAAAAATAAGGTGAGCCAGGTGAGAAGAGGAAGAGTTGGCTCAGCACGGAGGGGCATAGTCTACACTGGAAGCTATTTCTGTAGTAGACACGGAGAAAGAAAAATATTTATCATCAGGAAGGGAAAATTGTGTTTTCTTAGGATTTAAAATTGGTAGGATCTACTCCTAACAGGTAGTCCATCATCATGCATGGTGGTTGTATAGCCAACAGTGTGTTTCACAAGAAAGCCATTGAAATGATTACTGATCCATCTGCCATCACATTCTGCTCTTTTTTCCGTTGCATTTTTTTTCACATTCTTTTTCAGTTGTAATGGAGTTGTACAACAAAAATCACCTTCCTAAAAGTAGGAAAAATAATGATGCCCTCACTAGCTACGGCTTATCCTTGGAATCCTCTCAGTGTAAAAAAACTGCTACATATGAAAATAGGTCAAAGTCCTCACGCCCTTATGACTATTTGAAACGTGTTACAATGTCATGTGGGCCGTATACTGACAGCTGCCTGTCCCATTTCTCAGCTAAGGACATGATGGCAAATAAGAAATGTTGGCTTTAAGAACTCAAACTCCTCCGGCATTGTCAGTAAGTAAGGAGGAACACAGTCCAACAACATATGGGCTTATATCAACATAAACTCCAAGCCACAGAGAATAACAGCTTATCAACCTACCAAGACCACCAGATATTACCAGCCCCTAATTCATGCACCTTGCTGTTTATGGATCACACACTCAGGGTTGAATATCAGACAGACAGTGGAAATACGCTCAACTGTATTGAGGGCTAACTGATCTTGATAGGGCAAGCGTTGCCTCCCAGTGTGTTGCTGCTAGTCATGAATAAGCTGCAACCCCCATTATTTTACCAGATGATCCTGTCGCTCTGAAGGCTTTTCACCAAACTTATCTGTCTGCTCATTACACCTTGACTATCATTCCCTTAAGTAACCCACCATGCCATGCCACAAAGACCCACAGCACTCTCAGGTCACCTCATATTAAATCACAACTACACTGACAACGTGGGAGGACAGCCAAGGACTACTGCCTGCCTCCATTCACAATGAAAACATCATCACTAAAGCTTGCAGGGGTCATTTGCACACTTGAAATCCCCAACAAAACCTCTAGGAAGTGCCCTGAAAAGGACACAGAATATGAAAATAAAGAAAGAGAATGTGTCTCCTCTTTGCGGACAGGCTGTTTACTGTTTCACTGATATATTTACTGTGCTTTGTTTCCAGATATCATGGCGTCCGACATACAGAAGCTCAAAGTTTCGGAATGTGTATGGCAAGGCAGGAAACCGAGAGCAGTGCTTCGATGGCATCCCCATCACCAGAAACGTTCATGATAACCACTTCTGTGCTGTCAATGCCAAGTTCCTGGCCATTGTCACTGAGACTGCAGGTGGAGGGTCCTTTCTCGTCATCCCTGTCAACAAGGTAGGCTGCACACCATAATGACATTGAGCGCTCTATTTTAACAAGCCTAACGAAATGGTAAATCTAAGCGCTGGCAGTAGCTCTGTAGGTACGGGAGGTGTCAGAAATATTTGTGCTATTTTCACAACCAGAATGATAAGCGCAGTAGCTGGCGGTGGGGCGAAAGGGCTGGGTTTTGATGAATAAACAAGTTGAAGGTGTGTCGAGGTTTGACCCCTCACTTGCCAATCAGAATGTGCTCCATGATTGACACTGATTACCAAAGCTATAGCCCAAGTCGGTATTAGATAGATCATCATGGCCATGCCCGCTTGTAGGGTAAATAAGGTTAAGTTACTCCATTGGCCCACAGCAAAAACTTCACCTTTTTCAAACACAGTTAAGTTGTTGTCAAGAAACTTATTTTAATCAATTACAAAACTACATTTAAAAAAAGTGCAACTTATCTAAAGATTACTTTTCATCATTGCCCTAGCGTTCTCACTACTTAGTTCTCACTTGCCCTAGCGTTCTCACTACTTACACACCATTGCTTCCCTCATGCCCCTTTTCATGATGGTGCTAGCAGCCACTTGAATGAGTGATAGCTAGCTACCTACTGGAACGTTAAGCTAGCCAAGACCAACAACACAAACAAATGGACTATACAGCTACAAGTAGTGAGTGGAGTTACAAACAGATTATACAAAAAAATGTTAAAAGTCTTATCTGTGATTAAATGTTTTCCACACACATAGCTATGTGTAGCCTACTTGGACACTGGTTCCCAACATTTCCCACTCTCCCACACCGAATAGCCTGAAGCCACAGGGCTTTTCTCGCAGCCCCTACGTGGGAGAATTGCGAACCATAGGTTGGGATTTCTGACCTGGTTAAATGTACATTGAGCAACACAGAAGCTTTTTGGCATGTTTTGTTATTTCTGTATGACAAAAAATATCACATTTGTGGGTGTGGTCACAGCGTACAATACCGTTCAAGTTTGGGGTCACTTAGAAATGTTCTTGTTTTCAATGAAAACATACATGAAATGAGTTGCAAAATGGATAGGAAATATAGTCAAGACGTTGGCAAGGTTATAAATAATGATTTTTAATAGAAATAATAATTGTGTCCTTCAAACTTAGCTTTTGTCAAAAAATCCTCCATTTGCAACAATTACAGCCTTGCAGTCCTTTGGCATTCTAGTTGTCAATTTGGTGAGGTAATCTGAAGAGATTTCACCCCTCCCACAAGTTGGATTGGCTTGATGAGCACTTCATACGTACCATACGGTCAAGCTGCTCCCACAACAGCTCAATAGGGTTGGGATCCGGGGACTGTGCTGGCCAGTCCATTATAGACAGAATACCAGCTGACCGCTTCTTCCCTAAATAGTTATTGTATAGTTTGGAGCTGTGCTTTGGGTCATTGTCCTGTTGTAGGAGGAAATGGTCTCCATTTAAGCCCCGTCTAGAGGGTATGGCATGGCTTTACAAAATGATAGCCTTCCTTCTTCAAGATCCCTTTTACCCTGTACAAATCTCCCACTTTACCACCACCAAAGTACCCCCAGACCATCACATTGCCTCCACCATGCTTGACAGATGGCATCAAGCACTCCATCATCTTTTAATTATTTCTGCATCTCACAAATGTTCTTCTATGTGATCCGAACACCTCAAACTTAGATTCGTCTGTCCGTAACACTTTTTTCCAATCTTCCTCTGACCAGTGTCTGTGTTCTTTTGCCCATCTTAATCTTTTATTTTTATTGGCCAGTCTGAGATATGGCTTTTTCTTTGCAAATCTGCCTAGAAAGCCGGCATCCCGGAGTCGCCTCTTCACTGTTGACGTTGAGACTGGTGTTTTGAGGGTACTATTGATTGAAGCTGCCAGTTGAGTACTTGTGAGGTGTCCCTCAAACTAGACACTCTAATATACTTGTCCTCTTGCTCAGTTGTGCACCGGGGCCTCATATACCTCTTTCTATTCTGGTTAGAGCCAGTTTGCGCTGTTCTTTGAAGGGAGTAGTACACAGCATTGTACGAGATATTCAGTTTCTTGGAAATTTCTTACATGGAATAGCTTTCATTTCTCAGAACAAGAATAGACTGACGAGTTTCAGAAGAAAGTTCTTTGTTTCTGGCCATTTTGAGCCTGTAATCGAACCCCCAAATGCTAATCCTCCAGATACTCAACTAGTCTAAAGAAGGCCAGTTGTATTGCTTCTTTAATCAGGACAACAGTTTTCAGCTGTTCTAACATAATTTTTGTAATGATCAATTAGCCTTTTAAAATGATAAACTTGGATTTGCTAACACAATGTGCCATTGGAACACAGTAGTGATGGTTGCTGATAATGGGCCTCTGTACTCCTATGTAGATATTCCCAGAAAAAAATCTGCTGTTTCCAGCTACAATAGTCATTTACAACATTAACAATGTCTACACCGTCATTAAATTTGCTATTTTAGTTGAAAAGGAAATGACAGAAATTGTGCCTACGGTATTTTATACAACATTTCACATTATAATTTTTCAAATATAGTTTAAAACTATTTTGACATTTTCTTAATTATATGTATTCAACATTGTCATGTCTAAATGTCCATATATGCCTTGATGATACTCAGGAACATGTATTTACCACATCAACATCTCAATATTTGTAATGTTTGTCGTTGGAAGGAGACCGAGGTTCAGCGTGGTAGGCGTACATTATTTTATTTAAATGTTCCACCAAGAAAAACAATACAATGAACGAAAAGCTTTGTCGTGCAAACTACATGCACTGAAACAAAGACACAATCCCACACTGAAGGAGGGGAAAAAAGTATGATCCCCAATCTGAGACAAAGTAAGACAGCTGCCTCTGATTGGGAACCACACTCAGCCAAACAAAGAAATAGAGAACATAGAATGCCCACCCAAATCACACCCTGACCTAACCAAACATAGAGAATAACAAGGATCTCTAAGGTCAGGGCGTGACAATATTTTACATTATTTTAGGAATGATCTTAATAACAAGCATATAAGGTATGGGAAATATCAATTGTAATTTAATACATGTACCGTGATGGTAATGACTCAGCATTGTGGTATTGACAGAGTGTGGTGTAAACAACATTTCATATAAAACAATTGATGAAAAGTACGATTAAACATTTTAATGTCACAGTGAGATACATGCCTCAATAACCAAAGATACATGCCTCAATAACTTAAGCATCTTTTAGAACAATTTTGGGATTCAATGCATTATTCAGATATACAGTGCCTTGCGAAAGTATTCGGCCCCCTTGAACTTTGCAACCTTTTGCCACATTTCAGGCTTCAAACATAAAGATATAAAACTGTATTTTTTTGTGAAGGATCAACAACAAGTGGGACACAATCATGAAGTGGAACGACATTTATTGGATATTTCAAACTTTTTTAACAAATCAAAAACTGAAAATTGGGCGTGCAAAATTATTCAGCCCCCTTAAGTTAATACTTTGTAGCGCCACCTTTTGCTGCGATTACAGCTGTAAGTCGCTTGGGGTATGTCTCTATCAGTTTTGCACATCGAGAGACTGAAATTTTTTCCCATTCCTCCTTGCAAAACAGCTCGAGCTCAGTGAGGTTGGATGGAGAGCATTTGTGAACAGCAGTTTTCAGTTCTTTCCACAGATTCTCGATTGGATTCAGGTCTGGACTTTGACTTGGCCATTGGATCATTGTCTTGTTGGAAGACAAATCTCCGTCCCAGTCTCAGGTCTTTTGCAGACTCCATCAGGTTTTCTTCCGAATGGTCCTGTATTTGGCTCCATCCATCTTCCCATCAATTTTAACCATCTTCCCTGTAACCTGATGAAGAAAAGCAAGCCCAAACCAAGATGCTGCCACCACCATGTTTGACAGTGGGTATGGTGTGTTCAGGGTGATGAGCTGTGTTGCTTTTACGCCAAACATAATGTTTTGCATTGTTGCCAAAAAGTTCAATTTTGGTTTCATCTGACCAGAGCACCTTCTTCCACATGTTTGGTGTGTCTCCCAGGTGGCTTGTGGCAAACTTTAAATGACACTTTTTATGGATATCTTTAAGAAATGGCTTTCTTCTTGCCACTCTTCCATAAAGGCCAGATTTGTGCAATATACGACTGATTGTTGTCCTATGGACAGAGTCACCAACCTCAGCTGTAGATCTCTGCAGTTCATCCCGAGTGATCATGGGCCTCTTGGCTGCATCTCTGATCAGTCTTCTCCTTGTATGAGCTGAAAGTTTAGAGGGACGGCCAGGTCTTGGTAGATTTGCAGTGGTCTGATACTCCTTCCATTTCAATATTATCGCTTGCACAGCGCTCCTTGGGATGTTTAAAGCTTGGGAAATCTTTTTGTATCCAAATCCGGCTTTAAACTTCTTCACAACAGTATCTCGGACCTGCCTGGTGTGTTCCTTGTTCTTCATGATGCTCTCTGCGCTTTTAATGGACCTCTGAGACTATCACAGTGCAGGTGCATTTATACGGAGACTTGATTACACACAGGTGGATTGTATTTATCATCATTAGTCATTTAGGTCAACATTGGCTCATTCAGAGATCCTCACTGAACTTCTGGAGAGAGTTTGCTGCACTGAAAGTAAAGGGGCTGAATAATTTTGCACGCCCAATTTTTCAGTTTTTGATTTGTTAAAAAAGTTTGAAATATCCAATAAATGTCGTTCCACATCATGATTGTGTCCCACTTGTTGTTGATTCTTCACAAAAAAATACAGTTTTATATCTTTATGTTTGAAGCCTGAAATGTGGCAAAAGGTTGCAAAGTTCAAGGGGGCCGAATACTTTCGCAAGGCACTGTACATGTACAGGGTTGGAAACACTGGCTGACGTTAGGGCTCCCGAGTGGCGCAGCGGTCTAAGGCACTGCATCTCAGTGCAAGAGGCGACACTACAGTTCCTTGTTTGAATCCAGGCTGATTAACATCTAGCTGTGATTGGGAGTCCCATTGAGCAGTGCACAATTGGCCAAGCGTTGTCTGGGTTTGACTGGGGTGGGCTGTCATTATAAATAAGAATTTGTTCTTAACTGACTTGCCTAGATAAATAAAGGTTAAAAAAAAACTTTAAACAAATCATTGTTCACTGGCTGCAGTCTATTGATTCAGACTCATGAAACAGGTGTGTGCTCAGTCAAGATTAGGTTTTGCCCTTAATGCACTCTATTGCTTAAAAGGATCGGACCCTTTTTCTCAATCTTCACATAAAATGACATACCCAAATCTACAGTTGAAGTCGGGAGGTTTACATTCACTTAGGTTGGAGTCATTAAAACTCGTTTTTCAACAACTCCACAAATTTCTTGTTAACAAACTATAGTTTTGGCAAGTCGGTATGGACATCTACTTTGTGCATGACACAAGTAATGTTCCAACAATTTTTTACAGACAGATTATTTCACTTATAATTCACTGTATCACAATTCCGGTGGGTCAGAAGTTTACATACACTATATTGACCGTGCCTTAAAACAGCTTGGAAATGTATTTCAAGGCCTACCTTCAAACTCAGTGTCTCTTTCCTTGACATCATGGGAAAATCAAAAGAAATCAGAAAAAAAATTATAGACCTCCACAAGTCTGGTTCATCCTTGGGAGCAATTTCCAAACGCCTGAAGGTACCACATTCATCTGTACGAACAATAGTACGCAAGTATTAACATCATGGGACCACGCAGCTATCATACCGCTCACGAAGGAGACGCATTCTGTCTCCTAGAGATGAACGTACTTTGGTGCGAAAAGTGCAAATCGATCCCAGAACAACAGCAAAGGACCTTGTGAAGATGCTAGAGGAAACAGGCACAAAATCATCTATATCCACAGTAAAAATGAGTCCTATATCGACGTAACCTGAAAGGCCACTCAGCCACTGCCATTGAAGCCACTGCTCCAAAACTGCCATAAAAATGCCAGACTACGGTTTAAAACTGCACATGGGGACAAAGATCGTACTTTTTGGAGAAATGTCCTCTGGTCTGATGAAACAAAAATAGAACTGTTTGGCCATAAAGACCATCGATATGTTTGGAGGAAAAAGGGGGAGGCTTGCAAGCCAAAGAACATCATCCCAACCGTGAAGCACGGGGTGGCAGCATCATGTTGTGGGGGTGTTTTGCTGCAGGAGGGACTGGTGCACTTCACAAAATACCCGAAACGTTTGACCCAAGTTAAATAATTTAAAGGCAGTGCTACCAAATACTAATTGACTATATGCAAACTTCTGACCCACTGGGAATGTGATGAACGAAATAAAAGCTGAATGAAATAATTCTCTCTACTATTATTCTGACATTTCACATTCTTAAAATAAAGTGGTGATCCTAACTGACCTAAGACAGGGAATTTTTACTAGGATTAATTGTCAGGAATTGCGAAAAACTGAGTTTAAATGTATTTGGCTAAGGTGTATGTAAACTTCCGACTTCAACTGTAACTGATATATTTTCTTAAATCCAGACATTATATCCAAAATGTCCATTTATTTGGCGCGTTTGATCCAGAAAAACACTGGTTCCAACTCGCGCAACATGACTACAAAATATCTCATATGTCACCTGTAATCTTTGTCCAAAGATTTCAAACAACTTTCCTTATATAACTTTAGGTATTTTTAACGTAATTAATCAATCAAATTTAAGGGATAAACTGCATTCAATACCGGAGGAAAACAAAGTGTAGCGAGCTTTCAGGTCACGCACCTCTAACAAAGAGTACATTTCTCTCTACCCTCGTTCTGAACAGTGCTACTTCTTCATTTCTCAAAGGAAATCCCTCAACCAATTTCTAAAGACTGTTGACATCCAGTGGAAGCGATAGGAACTGCAAGCAAGTGCCTTAGAAATCTGGATTCCCATTGAAAACCCATTGAAAAGAGAGTGACCTCAAAAAAACGGAATTGTTTGTCGTCGGGCTTTTGCCTGCCAAATAAGTTATATTATACTCACAGACGTCATTCAAACAGTTTCAGAAACTTCAGAGTGTTTTCTATCCAAATCTACTAATAGCTTCTGGGCCTGAGTAGTAGGCAGGTTACTTTGGACATGCTTTTCATCCGGACGTGAAAATACTGCCTCCTATCCCTAAGAAGGTTTAAACAAATCGAAATATAATTGATATTTGAGATTCTTCAAATATCCACCCTTAGCCTTGATGAGAGCTTTGCGCACCCTTGGCATTCTCTCAACCAGTTTCACCTGAAATGCTTTCCCAACAGTCTTGAAGGAGTTCTCACATATGCTGAGCACTTGTTGGCTGATTTTCCTTCACTCTGTGGTCCGACTCATCCCAAACCATCTCAATT
Source organism: Oncorhynchus masou masou (assembly GCF_036934945.1). Taxonomy (NCBI): domain Eukaryota; kingdom Metazoa; phylum Chordata; class Actinopteri; order Salmoniformes; family Salmonidae; genus Oncorhynchus; species Oncorhynchus masou. Next base: position 50,542,486 of record NC_088233.1, read on the forward strand.
TGTTTGAGGTCGGGGGATTGTGGAGGCCAGGTCATCTGATGCAGCACTTCATCACTCTCCTTATTGGTCAAATAGCCCTTACAAAACCTGGTGGTGTGTTGGGTCATGGCCTGTTGAAAAACAAGTGATATCCCATCTGGGTTGGGCCTAGTGGGACTGGCGTATCGCTGCAGAATGCTGTGCTAGTCTTACAAAGACACGCCAGTTCAAACCAAAAATTTCCAATTTGTAATCCAAACCAAAGGACAATGTTCATTGCTCGTGTTTCTTGGCCCAAACAAGTCTCTTCTTATTATTGGTGTACTTTCGTAGTGGTTTCCTTGAAGCAATTTGACAATGAAGGCCTGATTCACACAGTCTCCTCTGAACAGTTGATGTTGAGATGTGTCTGTTACTTGAACTCTGTGAAGCATTCATTTGTTTGGGCTGCAATTTCTGAGGCTGGTAACTCTAATGAACTTATCCTCTGCAGCAGAGGTACCTCTGGGTCTTCCATTGCTGTGGCGGTCCTCATGAGAGCCAGATTCATCATAGCGCTTGATGGTTTTTGCGACTGCACTTGAAGAAACTTTCAAAGCTCTTGAAATTCCCGGATTGACTTTCATTTCTCTTTGCTTATTTGAGATGTTCTTGCCATAATATTGACTTTTACCAAATAGGGCTATCTTCTGTATACCACCCCTGTCTTGTCACAACACAACTGATTGGCTCAAATATATTAAGAATGAAAGAAATTACACAAATTAACTTTTAAGAAGGCACACCTGTTTAATTGAAATGCATTCCAGGTGACTACCCCATGAAGCTAGTTGAGGGAATGCCAAGAGTTTGCAAAGCTGTCATCAAGGCAAAGAAAGGCTGCTTTGAAGAATCTAAATATATTTTGGTTGGTTCAATACTTTTTTGGTTATGTGTTATTTCATAGTTTTGATGTTTTAACTATTATTCTACAATGTAGAAAATGGTAAAAATTTAAATTAAAAAAACTCTTGAATGAGTAGGTGTGTCCAAACTTTTGACTGGTACTGTATAGGAAGTAGCAGCAAGAGAACCGTTGAAGATACATATAGTGCAAAGCAAGTAACAACAAGAGAATTGTTGAAGATGCACATGGGTAATAAGGGAGATTATCAAGTGTGTTTGGGAATAGTACTAAGTGAATGTGGATGTGAAATTTGTGTGATTGTGAGATATAACATATTAAGTTGATTGAAATTTGAATGATAAATGGATCGAAATTAGTACTATTAAGATTGAAATTTTGATTGAATTGTGGATATTAAACTAATTGAAATTTGGATAACAACATTGAAATATGGATAATAAACTGATAGAAAATTGGATAATTAGAGATTGAAATTAGCTATAAATTATTGAGTGAATTAGAGCTGTCAGAGGACTAGCTCAAGTTATTTTGTATCTGTAATGTTATCTGGGGTTCTGTCCACCCCTGCCCATTTGATCTACAGGTAGAGGATAACATGTCTCAGAAATCTCATTCGAGTAACATTTCTCAGATGATAACATGTCTCGATTAGTAATGAGGATAACATGATTACACATCTCATTAGTAGTGAGGATAACATGTCTCTGAGGGTAACATGACTTTAGATGACATAAGGATAACATGACTCATAGGTGGAGTTTGATGGTATAATGTCATTGTGTATGTGGAGATATGAAAGGAGAAAGCACTATTCCTGAATATTCTGCTAAATAGAACACTAGGGGGAATATTCAAACACCTGTATAAATAGAACACTGGTGTAGGGGAGAAATTTGTGATGTAACACAAAAATGTATAATGGGTTACTAGAGATAAAGTAACATAATATTGAGTGTAATGGGTTACTAGAGATCTGATGAAGTAACAATAGAAAACATTATAATAATATACACCTGGCACACCTACACATAGACGTACGTAAGTGGTGTTAGAATTATTCTGAGAAATGTTCAGAGTGGTCCCTTTATTGATCATTTGATAAATATAAGGTTAAAGCATTGTACGGGACTTGACTTCCCCCTAAAATACATTTTGAAGTAAACCCCATACCCTGTTAAATAGAACCTATGATTTTCTGTTAATTCAACTTAAGGCTACAATGTATTGTACTCCAAGATAGTTGATATCCCAAATGATGACGTTCTATTCGTGAGTAGGCAAAATAGAAAATGCATCTGTTTCCCTGTATAAGCTGTCTCAGGTACCAGACTTATTACGGACCAAGCGCCCCATCTACAGGGGACTGACAGACAGTGCCAACCCAGTTCATACATATTGATCCCTCCAAAGCATTACGTATTAATCTTAAAATAATATGCTTTTTTTTAAGCAGAAATTGAATATCCAACAGAGATAGGTAATAAAAATATAGAGTAACTTTTTGAAAGTATACTAAAATGTAAAACAATGCCTTCTAATATGGAGAAAGTTATCATGTTTGTCTTGTAATAAACCTTGCAATAGGGGGAAAGCAGAACGTTGTTTACCCTACGATATTTACCACACACACGCCACCACACACAACCCACCTGTTAATGAATATCTGTTAGTCGTTAATACTCTTTGATTTATTGTGTGGTTTATTTTTGTTTTAGTGGGTTTTTCACGGGTTAGAAAGGATGCAACTTAAAGGGTACAAAAAAATGACATTTTCTGAAGATTCTATTGTCAAAGTTTTGGTTGTCCACATGTAAATTATTTTGATAAGAAATGTACTGAAAACCCCAATGTAAACCTAATGCACAAAATGTTTGATATATCTTTAATGTCTGAGGTACAAGAAAGCAACCCTCACTTAATAGGGCTGACTGACCTGAGGCCAGATCACCCTCACTAGAAAGAATAGAGACATTGGGTGAGATTTAAATGGGCTGTGTAAACACTAATAATTACATTATAATTAATCAATAGTCCTATGTGTGTTCAGACCACGAGAAGGACATTATTTTAAGATTGACTTTGAGTGTACCTGTGTAAGAATTACCATGGCAGCAACATGTTAATGAAGCATTCTTCACATCTGCAGCCATGAAATTATCAACAACCTTGCTAGAGCCTAGGATGAAAATACCTTCAGCTACCCAAATGTCTTGGCTAGCTAGCTAGCTAATGGACTAGATCACTAGTCCATTAGATCACTTGACTAGATCACTTGATTGTTCTTAGCTACCTGTCCTGCAAATTTACCGCAGCTCAGCGTCCTGTGGCTTCACAGTATCCTCATTTCTGACAAGATATTCCCTTGGATAGTTATTTCATAGTCCAAAACCCCCCTAAATTATTGTATAATAATCTATAGATAAGATTGAGACCGATGAAAAGGACCTGCAAAATATGATGGCTTCCTCCCTCTCATCTATTGCTCACAGTGCGCACGCGGTCCTTTTTGACTCCAAATTAACATGCTTAGTTATTTCTACCACTGGCACTACATATAAATTCTTTGCCATTGAATGTTTCAATAGTTGGCTTAGCTATGTCTGTTGTCACTGGTGTGAGGTGTGCATAAACTTTTTCAATACTCATGTTAGTGATGCCAGTTTGTTAGGACTGAAAACAAGGCTCCAAAAAATTATTACTAGCCTACATACAACATTTTTTTTACTGAGATGTGTAAGTGGTAAAAAGTGATATTTATTAGAGGAAATAATGTGCTCAGAAACCAATATGTTAAGCATGAAGGAGTGGGGAAGGGGGGGGGTTTGATTGGGGAAACAATGATTAATTGTTGGCCATGATGAGGAAGCCTACAGCTTTAAAATACTGCTCTTAATAGCCAATTAGTAGAAGTGATAGTGAACAAGGGTTCCTCAGTTTAAGCCACAGGCTTCTCTGCTACTGTCTAGGTCATATGGCTTGTATAGGCCCACTTATTATAGGATTAACCCACATTAGTCACTTCTACATCTTCCACTTGTAAACAGCCATGCTATAGGGTGTGACTGGTACAGAGTTAGCTTGAATCCTATTTTTTCAGTCATGTGACCCTCCTGTCTTACAATGTTCTCTTTCTATCCTAACTGTTGTATCAGACACTTTAAGACAAAGACTGACAATGTCACTGATACAATGGGTTCCATTAAGCAATGATAGCAATGTGGCCTGTGAGGCATGTTTGAATTACAAATTAGGCTACTTTCCTTTGTACTTCCAACTGGATTTCCTTCTAACCCTATTTTGGAAATCATATACTTAACTTGTGTGGTTTCTGTCAAAATAGCCCTATTGCTCACTGTCCTTATACACATCAGAAAGCATCTACTCAAAATCAAAATGCATCTATTTTGTTATAATTGATCCAGCTTTTGACCCTAAGATCCAGTAGCTCAGAGATGCTGAGGGAAGCAGGATGATGTGAAAGGCTTCATGCAGTGCAACATATGGCACAGTACAGTGGCACCACTCAGTGGGCGTTAGGGGTAAACACTGGCTGTCAATATTGGTGTCAACCCTGTTGATGCATTTCATGTTATGTATTGGTGGTAGACAGTTATGTGTCATTTTTCTTCGTAGACAATATTCTGTTGAATTCAAATATCCTGAGTTATCTTACTCATTGAGTTCAGCAAGGTTTTGAGTATGGGATTGAATTTTGATCAGCATGTTTAGATTAAAATAAAGGGATGATAATGCTTTTATGCTAGTTACAGTATCTGTTTTGTGTTGTCTCTGTTTCTCTCCTCCATGTGCTCCTCCAGGCTGGGCGAATTGACCCTCACCAACCTAAAGTGTGCGGCCACCAGGGAGGCGTGCTGGACATCAAATGGAACCCCTTCATCGACAACATCATAGCCTCCTGCTCAGAGGACTGCTCTGTGAGTAACAACAATTGTTGGTGTGTGTGTGTGCATGTGTGTCTATGTCTGTGTGTGTGTGTTTTTGGGAGCACGCAAGCATGTCTCTGTGTGCGTGTGTGCACACATGTCTGTGTGTGTGCTTCCTGTGTGTGCATGTGGGTATCCCTGTGCATAGGGGAAAGTTTTATACCCATTGACTTATTCCACATTTTGTTGTGTTCAAAATAGATGAAATATGTTTGTTTTTTTTCTACACATAATACCCCATAATGACAAAGTGAAAACTTGGCAAATTTATTGAAAATGATATACAGAAATAATGTCTTTAACATAACTATTCACAAGCCTGTGTCAATACATGTGTGAATCAGCTTTGGCAGTGATTACAGCTGAGTCTCTAAGAACTTTTCACACCTGGATTGTGCAATATTTTAACAGTTATTATTTTTGTAATTCTTCAAGCAAATATTTTTGCAGTTTACTTTAGTGCCTAATAGGATGCATGTTTTTCTGGACAGGCTTCCTTCTTTTCACTCTGTGATTTGGGTTAGTATTTTGGAGTGACTACAATGTTGTTGATCCATCCTCAGTTTTCTTCTATCACAGGCATTCAATTCTGTAAATGTTTTAAAGTCACTATCGGCCTCATGTTGAAATCCCTGAGCAGTTTCCTTCCTCTCCGACATTTGAGTTTGGAAGGACGCCTGTATCATTGTAATGACTGGGTATTTTGATACACCATCCAAAGTGTAATTAACAACTTCACCATGCTCAAATGGGTATGTAATGTTTTTGTTTTTTTTGCAAGGCATTGGCAAAACTCCGTTATGGTTGAATCTGTGTTAGAAATTCACTGCTCGACAGAGGGACCTTACAGATAATTGTATGTGTGGGGTACAGATATGAGGAAGTCATTCAAAAATCATGTTAAACACTATTATTGCACACAGTCCATGCAACTTATGTGACTTGTTTAGCACATTTTTACTCCTTAACCCATTAGGCTTGCCATAACAAAGAGGTTGAATACTTACTTACTCCAGACATTACTTCATACTCTTCACTCCAGACATTTAAGCTTTTTATTTTTACTATAACTAGTAAAAATGTCAAAAAACATAATTCCACTTCGACATTATGGTGTCTTGTGTGTACGCAAGTGACACAAAATCTGAATTTAAACCATTTTAAATTCAGGCTATTACAAGAAATAATGTGGAATAAGTCAAGGGATGGAAATACTTTCTGATAGCACTGTATTATATATATATATATGATATACAGTATTTTTAAAATTAGATCTTTAGAAAGAGGAGAGGTCTTATTTAACTGTTTTTTAAAGCTAAACTTCCTTTTTTCTGAGTAACCTCTGGTGGCAGAGCATTCCACGATGACATGCCGATGTCTATGACCGTTATCTATATGTGGCCTATAGGTGCGGATATGGGAGATTCCAGAGGGAGGGCTGAGGCGGAACATGTCCGAGGCGGTGCTGGAGTTGTATGGACACAGCCGACGAGTGGGTCTCATAGAGTGGCACCCCACCTGCAGTGGCATCCTCTTCAGCGCTGGCTACGACTTTAAGGTATCAGTAAATCATTGCTGTCGTGTTCTTTACCATCCTTTCCTCTCTTTAATGAATTCTCTCACTCCCCTCACTCGCTTTACCCATCTTAATCTCTCACTTTGTTCACCCTTTCATCTCTCTCTCTCTCTCTCTCTCTCTAAACACTACATGAAAAAAAATGTATGTGGACACCTGCTTGTCAAACATATCCTTCCAAAATCATAGACATTAATATGGCGTTCGTCCCCCCTTTGCTGCTATAACAGCCTTCACTCTTCTGGGAAGGCCTTCCACTAGATGTTAAAACATTGCTGTAGGGGGCTTGCTTTCATTCAGCCACAAGAGTATTAGTGAGGTCGGGCACTGTTGGGCGATTAGGCCTGGCTCGCAGTTGGCGTTCCCATAGGTGTTCGATGGGATTAAGGTCAAAGGTGATTGATGGGATTAAGGTCACGGCTCTGTGCAGGCTAGTCAAGTTCTTCCACACCGATCTCGACAAACCATTTCTTTATGGATCTCGCTTTGTGAACGGGGGCATTGCCATGCTGAAGCGTGAAAGGGCCTGCCCCAAACTGTTGCAACAAAGTTGAAAGCACAGACTGTCATTGTATGCTATAGCATTAAGATTTCCCTTCACTAGAACAAAGGGGCCTAGTTCAAACCATGAAAAACAGCCCCAGAAAATTATTCCTCCTCCACCAAACTTTACAGTTGGCACTATGCATTCGGGAAGGTAGCATTCTCCTGGCATCCACCAAGCGTGATTCATCACTCCAGAGTCCAATGGTGGCGTACTCCACCAGCCGACGCCTGGCATTGCGCATGGTGATCTTAGACTTGTGTATGGCTGCTCGGCCATGGAAACCCACTTCATGAAGCTCACGACAAACAGTTCTTGTGCTGACATTGCTTCCAGAAGCAGTTTGGTACTCGGTAGTGAATGTTGCAACCGAGGACAGAACATTTGTAAGCGCTTCAGCACCTGGTGGTCTGTGAGCTTATGTGGCCTACCACTTTGCGGTTGAGACGTTGTTGTTCCTAGACGTTTCCACTTCACAATAACAGAGCTTACATTTGACAGGGGCAGCTCGAGCAGGGCAGAAATTTGACGAACTGACTTGTTGTAAAGGTGGCATCCTAAAGTCACTGAGCTCTTCAGTAAGGCCATTTTACTGCCAATGATTGTCTATGTTAATTGCATGGCTGTGTGCTCAATTGTCTCCACCTGTCAGGAACGATTGTGGCTGAAATAGATGAATTCACTCATTTGAAGTAATGTCCACATACTTTTGTATATATATATATATATATATATATATATTCCTATAAATTCACTCCCATTTCTCTCTCTTATATCACATCAAATCCTCAGACTTTTGTCTCTCCCTCATTAACTTTCACTCTTTATGTCCCTCCATTTGTCAGATCCTGATCTGGAACCTGGAGGTGGGAGGCCCAGTGAAGATGATTGACTGTCACTCAGACGTGGTGCTCTGCATGTCCTTCAACACCGATGGCAGCCTGCTGGCCACCAGCTGCAAGGACAAACACCTGCGTGTGATCGAGCCTCGCTCGGGCAAGGTCCTGCAGGTTGGTCATTCACCCATGTAGACTTAGAGACACCAGCTATATTACAGTTTTTTACAATTGCGAGGACCCATTTCTCAATACTTAGGAAACTCTTCACGCAAATCTCCTAACCAACTTTCAGCTTGGCAAAGCAGTTCATTTCACATCCAAAATGCAATAAAACTACCAGAACACTTCATACATGTCTCAAATCAACTCATTCTTCCATAACACAAGCAAAGGTTGTCACCAAACAAGCACACTTTGTCATTCATAAAACAATGAATAAAAAAACACTAACAACAGGTAGCAATACACAATGTTTTCTTTTGTAAAAATGTCTTTACAACACAAGAATGACACCTCTCTACTGATTAGAATTCACTGCAGTATATGTTACAGGAATTAATCAGACATGATGCTTTATGACATTTTTTGGCATTGAGTGATTCCAAAATACAAGAATTTGTATATACACCGTCTTGTCAACCCTGTCTTCTGCATTTGGCCACAGGTTCTCATCCACATCTTATGTCATCTTGGGCAATGTACATTGGAAATAATCTTTTGGCATTAATGGTCCATCCCTGGCAATCTTCTACAGATATGTCCAAGCATCCAGCATTCATTGCGTCCAGGAGGGACATTTGATCATGAGGATGGTGGTCCATGAGGAAAATAATTCCTCTATGAGGTTGAGGAATGGAGAGTAAGGTGGGAGGAAAAGTGACACCATCGTGGAATGGTGAAATGCCACATTGTCCAATACAATTGCAAACGTTGGCCCATTTCGCCACACTGCAACCCTTTCCTCACCTGGCACAACCCTTCCATAGAGGTCATCCAGGAATGAAATGAGACGCTCGGTGTTGTATGGCCCAATTAGCGATTTGTGTAACAGCAATCCATCAGAGTATATTGCTGTACACGTTGTGATGTTGGCGCCCCTCTGACCCGGGACATCCACTGTGCCTCTTTTCCCAATCACCTTCCTTCCTCGCCACCGTGTTTTGGCCAAGTTTGAAAACAGCCTCATCCACAAAGATGAATATCTGGGTTGTTGGCCTGGCTTCAATCTCCATGACTCTCTAAAATAAATCCACAAGGCAACATAAGGGTTAGGCTATACCATATTGGTTCCTGAGTTTGCTTGACTCGTTCAGAGTTCCTCTCAAAGGTGACAGTGTACAACTGCTTCATCCTGATTTGATGTTGTTTCAGGACTCTCGAAATAGTTATGCTTACATTGTGAATATTTCCAAATGTAATGTTGTCTGCCAACACTGTCCTGAATCTCTGAGTTTTATGCCATTATTTCTGATGGCCATATCAACGATTGCAGTTTCCAATGCAGCAGTGAAAATCCTACCTCTCCCGCCTGTGGGAGGTAACCATTGGGTCCTAAGCAGGAATACAAAAATAATTGTACACAAGTGGGTTTGGAGGCTTTGCTCAATTTACTTCTGTAATGCACAGGTCAGTCAGATGTCCTTGCAGAATGCACATCTTACCTGTTGTTTTGCTGAAAATTTCTCACAATAGATGCCACTGTTGAGCGTTGCAGATTTGGCTGCACTCTCAGACCAGCCTCTCTCATTGACAGACCATGATTTATTACATGATCAATTATAGCAGCCCTAATCTCATCTGAGACTAGAGCTCTTGATCTTACTCTCAGTATTCTTCCACCACGCATAAGTACTCCTCTCCCTCTCCTCACTCTTCTTCCTCTGTCAGCCACTTCTCTATCTCTGGCTGGGTCCATGTTTACATTACACTACAGCGTTATTCCTAAAATGTCTCCTTTTGTATAGATGGTAATGAAATTGAAAGACTAACACCTGTGTAGGTGTTCAGCTACAATGGGAATCAGCTGTGGTTGGTCTAATTGTTTTTGATAGTATTTCATTTTTTAGATTTGGAATATATTTCAATAGGGCAGAAATGTAGCAAATTGCTGTCTTACTCAATTTTGTGTCATGTTAGGTTTTGAACTTAAGTTTAACAGTTTTAAAAAGAGTATGTAAATGTGAAAATTGGCCTGTAGGTACATAGAGTTTTGGTGGTGGTTGTGTCTGAGGGAGAAAGTAATTCATGAAATTTGATAGATGTAGTCATTGAATACATTTTGTGACAAAGCAATGGAAAACTATCCGCAGTTTAGCCCACAGACTGCTGTTGTGCTCATTGTGTGAAGAGTTTTGAAAAAGTGACCTACAGTAAGTATTCAGAAATGGGTCCTAGCGATTACATTATTTTTTAATTTTTTTACAAAGGCTATGTTTCACTTTAAAACAATTAAAAACAATAATCAATAGTGGGATATATATCAATTGGATTTGTCAAATATTTTTCAATATGACATTGTAAATTGGAGATCTAATAGCTTATATACTGCTGGGCTGCACACGCACCACAAAAACATGAAATAGAATATTGACCAGGCTTTACACGATTGCTGAGCCACATTGATTATCTGTTTACACCACTGCGAGCAGCGATCAGCGATACCCACATTTCTAGCTAAATTACATAACATTAGCTACATATTACATGACACACTAGGGGTCAAAAGTTTTTGAATATCTACTCATTCAAGGGTTTTTCTTTATTTTGACTATTTTCTACATTGTAGAATAATAGAAAACCTCAACTATGAAATAAAACATATGGAATCATGTAGTAAACTAAACAGTCTTAAACAAATAAAAATATATTTAATATTTGTGATTCTTCAAATAGCCATGCTTTGCCTTGATAACAGCTTTGCACACTCTTGGCATTCACTCAACCAGCCTCACTGAGCTCCTCCTCCATGCTTTACAGTGGGAAATACACATGCAGAGATCATCCGTTCACCCGCATCGTGTCTCACAAAGACACAGCGGGTTAGAACCAAAAATCTCCAATTTGGACTCCAGACCAAAGGACACATTTCCATGGGTCTAATGTCCATTGCTCATGTTTCTTGGCCCAAGCAAGTCTCTTCTTATTATTGGTGTCCTTTAGTAGGGGTTTCTTTGCAGCAATTTGACCATGAAGGCCTGATTCACACAGTCTCTTCTGAACAGTGTTGAGATGGGTCTGCTACTTGAACTCTGTGAAGTATTTATTTGGGTTGCAATTTCTGAGGCTGTTAACTCTAATGAACTTATCCCCTGCAGCAGAGGTAACTCTGGGTCATCCATTCCTGTGGCATTCCTTATGAGTCAGTTTCATCATAGCGCTTGATGGTTTTTGCGACTGCACTTGAAGAAACTTTTAAAGTTCTTGACATTTTCCATATTGACTGACCTACATGTCTTAAAGTAATGATGGACTGTCATTTATCTTTGCTTATTTGAGCTATTCTTGCCATAATATGGACTTGGTCTTTTAATATGGACTTGGTCTTGTCACAACACAACTGATTGGCTAAAACACATTAAGGGAGGAAATTCCACAAATTAACTTTTAAGAAGGCACACCTGTTAATTTAAATGCATTCCAGGTGACTACCTCGTGAAGCTGGTTGAGAGAATTCCAAGAGTGTGCAAAGCTGTCATCAAGGCAAAGGGTGGCTACTTTGAAGAATCTCAAATGTAAAATATATATTTGATTTGTTTAACACTTTTTTGGTTACTACATGATTCCATATGTGTTATTTCATATTTCATATTATTCTACAATGTAGAAAATAGCAAAAAATAAAGAAAAACCCTTGAATGAGTAGGTGTTCTAAATCTTTGGACGGTAGTGTATATATGTTTATTTGTATTTATTTTCTCATTTTGTGATGTCATCTACAAGGGGTGTATGTTCTAGTTTTAGTAGCCCATTCTACTTGCAACATGGCCTTTAAAGCCAGAGTGACCTGTTCACACACCTGGGTTGTCTCCATATACAGCACCATTTGTGGGGTACCTGGACACAAACATACACACACACTAAACACCTCACACACACACAAATACTTTGGCATTAGGATTAACTCTGTAGACATAGATACTGTATTGTGTAACGCTGTGCTGTAACACAGCCAGTTTGAATAATTTTCCAGAGCTGTTGCCATATATGTGAACAGGAAGCTGACTGTAAGAGCCACAGGGTGAACAGAGTGGTGTTTCTGGGCAACATGAAGCGCCTGGTGACCACCGGAGTCTCTCGATGGAACACTAGACAAGTGGCACTGTGGGATCAGGTGAGCTCATTGGTGAGAGAGAGAGAGAGAGAGAGAGAGAGAGAGAGAGAGAGAGAGAGAGAGAGAGAGAGAGAGAGAGAGAGAGAGAGAGAGAGAGAGAGAGAGAGAGAGAGAGTGTGTGAAGAGCAGTGTCTCACTAAGGTTCTCTCTCCAGGAGGACCTGTCCATGCCCATCATAGAGGAGGAGATTGATGGGCTCTCTGGGCTGCTCTTCCCTTTCTATGATTCTGACACACACATGCTCTACCTGGCAGGCAAGGTAAGACACGTCATACCAAGGCAACTTGACCTTAGCTTTCAACTATCACACGAGGTGATGTGTATGAATGACATTTTGTACATTTTAATGTGAATTTCTCTCTTGAATTTAAATGGGATTTAATTTCACTTTTTGAATTGACTGACTTGAAATGGAACCCCTATGTGGGATGTGTGTGTCCTCATTTGCTTATAATTGTGAAAATGCATTTTGTGTGGTGTGTGTCTGTGTGTGAAGTATATGTATGTATGTGTGCATGTGTGTAAAATAGTGTGTTACCATGGGAACCTCAACATTACTGCTATCTGCTGTGAGATCTTAGTTATCTGTGTCTGGTTCACAGGGAGACGGTAACATCAGATACTATGAGGTCGGCACAGAGAAGCCCTACCTGCAGTACCTAATGGAGTTCAGGTCCCCGGCTCCACAGAAAGGCCTGGGTAAGTCAGTCACATCAATCGATGAATACTAAGTAGTCTCACAAATCGCAATGCCATCCTTCCAGGTCTCGTTCATCAGTGAGGAAGCCTGTAAATTGAGGTTAATCAATGAGTGAAAATCATACTTTTCTAACTCTTGGAACAACATTTCAGATACATGACAGGGTACATGGTTGAGTTATTTTCTATTGGTCCTGAATCATAAAACTTGAGATCTGCACTCAGAACTCTGATGTTAGCGCAAAATGACATCAATGCATGACTTTAGAGGATGTGATCTCAAATTCAGCACTCAGTGAACCCACAGCACAATCAGGAATCCTAACAAGAGGGACATTCGCAGCACTCAGAACATTGCAGATAGACCAGACTCGCCTCTCATCTCCAACTGAACTCGAGAATTGTGACTGTTCCAGACATTCCGTTTCTATCCATGCTCAGTCTGAACATTGCTCCTGACAGTAGAAGCCCCTAGATTGGCATGGTATGTAGGTGTCCCTTTTAACTTTAAGACTCACCTCAACCCCCTTTTCCCTCTCTTTGTCCACCCTCACAGGAGTGATGCCAAAACATGGGTTGGACGTGGCAGCCTGCGAGGTGTTCCGCTTCTACAAGCTGGTGACTCTGAGGGGCCTCATCGAGCCCATCTCCATGATAGTCCCACGAAGGGTGAATGGAGTGCAGTGTTGGGGAAGCTACTCTGAAGCTACCAATCACTTCACAATGGAAGAACTTTAGCTACACTAGCCTTAGGAAAAATATAGTTTAGTTAACTGAAGGTTCATTTTAAATAGTAGTTCACTACATCCTATTTCACCTTCCAGCAGGAAGGAATGCCATCTGAAATGTCATAGATTACAAATTGCTAAAACAGATCCCTCTGGAATTATGTGTAATTTAGCCTACTAAAAATGGAAACATTTTCAAGTGATAATTAGGCAGGTCTGATGAAACAAAATGAGAAACATTTCTGTTCTAGCAGTTAGCTACATGGCAAAATGTAATTAACTAGTGTGTGTGTGTGTGTGTGTGTGTGTGTGTGTGTGTGTGTGTGTGTGTGTGTGTGTGTGTGTGTGTGTGTGTGTGTGTGTGTGTGTGTGTGTGTGTGTGTGTGTGTGTGTGTGTGTGTGTGTGAGAGAGAGAGAGAGAGAGAGATGGTACTAATGTGCTTCATTGGTCAAGAAGGCCTTTGGGCCTGGGTTCAAATCCTAAGGACCTGGGTTCAAATCCTAAGAGTCCACAAATAGTAATATTACAGAAAATGTGTTAGGGCACTCAATAACTGAATGCGTCAGCATAGTAAATCAAGTGATATCAAATGTTGTCCTTCCTGGAAAAAAGGGAGTTGTCTGAGTCGCTGAGATACTGTATGATATTGGCCATTAATGCTACGTTAGTGTGGAATATTACCCAGGACAGAAACAAGCTGAAATGTAATCCTCTCACCATATGGGTTATGCTTGGCTTATCTCCCTTATCATACCACCTAGGTGCTTTCTAGACTAGCACAAGGCAATGCAGCAGCATTGATTTTCTGCTTTGGGTGCTATAGGAATCATTAATATTGTCTTGTGGTTTTGCAGTCTGAGACATACCAGGAGGACATCTACCCTATGACAGCAGGCACAGAACCAGCCCTCACTGCAGATGAGTGGCTGAGTGGGATGGACAGAGGTGAGTAGTGCAATACTGCAAAATGGCATACACATGTTAATAATGTTTTTATGAATACTGATACAAACATACAATTATGCAAACCTGGTGAGCATCATCCAAGTGTGTGTGTGTGCGCAGAGCCAGTGTTGATGTCCCTAAAGGCTGGATACAAGCGGCCCTGCCAGAAGGCCTTCAAGGCCCCTGTGAGGGAGAGGAAGACCATGGTGATGAATGGCCTGCTGGAGAGTATTCCACCCAAGACAGAGAACGAGGTGAAACCAATTGATGTGTTGTTGTGTATATGACATCCCTACTCACTCTCAGAAGCATTAGCATGTCTTGAACAACATAGAATAGATAGCACACTGGACAACCACAGGCACTGTCTTGCCAATGCATCTGCCTATGCCTTTACCATGACCTTCTGTGTGTGTGTGCGTGCGTGCGTGTGTGTGTGTGTGTGTGTGTCATTCCTCTCTCCCAGCTCATGCGGACGTTCTTCAGGCAGCAAGATGAGCTAAAGAGGTTGAGAGAGGAGCTGGTGCAGAAAGACGTTAGACTCCAACAGCTGGAGCTGGAGCTCAACAACCTGCGGAACAACGCCAACAAACTGTGACCTTTGACCTGGCTGACCCCTGACCTCCCCACTCTGACCTCCTGCCCACTCAGGGAGAGAGACCACTGGTGGCTGACTCCCTTCCCTTCTTCCCGAAGTGTTCACCCCGGGTGGAAACTCCCTCTGTCTAGTCCATGCGGGTCCAGTGAGTGAGCTTGTGCTCACTTCTGGGAGAAGGGTAAGGAATCGGAAGGCAACCTCTGTCACACTGTGTCCCTCACCCTGAGAGCGGGTCACCAAGCCCTGAACACTGCCAAAAATATACCCAGCACCACCCTACCTGGCTGCACCTCCTCATCCCTTCTCCACGTTCCAAAGAAC
Source organism: Oncorhynchus masou masou (assembly GCF_036934945.1). Taxonomy (NCBI): domain Eukaryota; kingdom Metazoa; phylum Chordata; class Actinopteri; order Salmoniformes; family Salmonidae; genus Oncorhynchus; species Oncorhynchus masou. The sequence goes on from NC_088233.1 coordinate 50,557,897, forward strand.
TTCACCTCCTTCAGCAACAGAACCTTAGTATGTCCCCATTCAGCCAAAGCACCAAGACCAACTGTGGTAGATAGCTCTGCTTAGAATTTACTCAAGTTGACAGGATCAGTTATGTGGGGAGTGAAGCCATTGTTTCCCTTTAACTTCAAGCAGGCTCTGTCCTCAAGACATGAAATGTCATGTCTTGCGACTTGAAGGCCCTTGAATATGAGGACTTGTGAGGACTGTAGTTGCATAGCAGGGGTATTGCAGGTGTATCGCTGGGTTGAGCATATGTAGTCTGTAGTCTCTGCAGTGGTCCTATCGGAGGATGGGGAAAGAGATGAGGCAATAGAGTGATAACCAAGCCTATTCAAACAGATGGCTTGTCTAGTACTATTCATCCCATACATTATTCATCCTATTACTTATGATGAATCTGCGATAGAGCCTCATCATATTTTCACTTTATAGTTACATTTTGCCATTAAATGAACATTCTGACTAAAAAATAAATAAATACATGAGCGCCATGTTAGATGAAAGGCAAAAACAGACTTTAAAGCCATATTGGGTGACAAATATTTGCTGACTTGGTAGCAGGTTGACCACAACATGAATATGACTGAGGCTTTCTTAAGGTTGAAGGGACCCCTGAGGGATGTGTGTATGCCCCTCGACCACTGAGGGACCATGTCCTCGCAGACGTCTGTATGAAGTCGGTAGAGATGCTCGCAATTCACGTTGGCCACACGTAGCTACTGCATGACCACTCTGTGGTCATGTGTGACTACCGATCAGAGGTAACTAGCAACGGCAAACACTAATCATTTGACTGTATAATACAGTAGGCCCGTAACCGGCAACGATACTGGTATATTTATATTGTAGTACATGATGATAGAACGATAGGAGAGAGTATTTATTGCAAGTAAAACAAATAATGTCATGTACGGAGAGAAAAATGACAGGGTAAGTGTATTAAGGATATAGCCATAGGCAGCAGTGGGTTTAGTAAGATACAAGGTAAATGTATGACTGCTAGAGGATGTTATTTCTTAATGACTGTAACATAATATCATAATATGTCTTCCTGAAGTTGCCCCTCTCCCTAAATAAATGCATTGACACCATGACAAGGAGTGTTCAGTACGTTGACATTTGTGGTTGAATCTGTGTACAGCTTAGTGGTATGCATCATCGGAACTGCGCGAAGCAAACATGCTGCAGAGAAACAAAAATGATATCAACAGTCTGTTCTAGAGAAGCACTGGAATTCTATATTCTGCCGTGTCCACATCTTCTTTTGTTACAACACAAAGGTGCACCATGATAACAAGGTCAAAGGAACCACGCTTCTACATAAAGTCTCCACTAGGTGGAGCCCTTTCCTAAACTGCAGTACTCTTCATGGTACATGACAGGGTGTATTATCTCTCTAATTCAATTACCAGTAGTTTAAAAAAAGGGGTGGTGATATATAAATACCCAATAGCAGCTGTTCCACCTCATCCACTTGGCTCAAGGGTTTTTGTCTCTACTACTGAAGTGGTTATTTTGACAGCATCAATGGAACCTATTCCATTAATGGACATAGTGTCGTCTGAATGTATTCCTGACAAGGACATTTTTATAGATATCATTGAACAACCAGTTATATACACTATGTATACAAAGGTATGTGGACACCCCTTTTTAAATTAGTGGATTCAGTTATTTCAGTCACACCTGTTGCTGACAGGTGTATAAAATCTCCACAGATCTCCACAGATTGCATGGCTGTGTGGCCTTACTGAAGAGCTCAGTGACTTTCAAATGTGGCACCGTCAAAGGATGCCACCTTTCCAACAAGTAAGTTCGTCAAATTTCTGCCCTGCTTGAGCTGCCCTGGTCAGCTGTAAGTGCTGTTATTGTGAAGTGGAAACGTCTAGGAGCAACAACAGCTCAGCCACGAAGTGGGAGGCCACACGAACTCACACAACGAGAGCTGAAGTGCATCGTGTGTAATAATCGTCTGTCCTCGGTTACAACACTCACAACCGAGTTCAAAACTGCCTCTGGAAACAACATCAGCACAAGAACTGTTCATTGGAAGCTTCATGAAATGTGCTTCCATGGCCGAGCAGCCGCACACAAGTCTAATATCACCATGCGCTGATGTAAAGCTCGCCATTGGACTCTGGAGCAGTGGAAAACATGTTCTCTGGAGTAATGAATCACGCCTCACCATCTGGTAGTCCGACAGACCAATCTGGGTTGGAGGATGCCAGGAGAACGTTACTTGCCCGAATGCATAGTGCCAACTGTAAAGTTTGGTGGAAGAGGTATAATGGTCTGGGACTGTTTTTCATGGTTCGGGTTTCAGCCCCTTAGTTCCAGTGAAGGGAAAACTTAACGCTACAGCCAGTGGTAACCCGTCATTCAGGGCAGGTGGGGCAAAGCTCGACTTGTTTTGTTAAATACACACACAGTACCAGTCAAAAGTATGGACACACCTACTCATTCAAGGGTATTTCTTTTTTCTCTACATTATAGAATCATAGTGAATACATTAAAACTATTAAATAACACACATGGAATCATGTAGCAACCAAAAAAAAAGTGTTAAAATATATATATTTTAGATTCTTCAAAGTAGCCACCCTTTGCCTTGACGACAGCGTTGCACACTCTTGGCATTCTCTCAACCAGCTTCATGAGGTAGTCATCTGGAATGCATTTCAATTATCAGGCGTGACTTGTTAAAATTTAATTTGTGGAATTTCTTTCCTTAACATGTTTGAGCCAATTGAACAGCTCAAATAAGCAAAGAAAAATGGCAGTTTATCATTACTTAAAGATTACTTAAAGGTCAGTCAATGTGGAATATTACACAAACTTTCAAAGTTCTTCAAGTGCTGTTGCAACAACCATCAAGTACTATGATGAAACTGGCTCTCAAGACGACCGCCACAGGAAAGGAAGACCCCAGAGTTACCTCTGCTGCAGAGAATAAGTTAATTAGAATTAATTGTACATCAGATTGCAGCCCAGTCTGGGTGAATTAGGCATTCATGGTCAAATTGCTGCAAATAAACCACTACTAAAAGACACCAATAATAAGAAGAGAATTTCTTGGGAAAAGAAACACGAGCAATGGACATTAGACAAGACATTTAAATGTTCCCCGTAAACCGCTCGAGTGTTGCTTTACCAGTATGCTTAGGGTCATTGTCCTGCTGGAAGGTGAACCTCCGTCCCAGTCTCAAATCTCTGGAAGACTGAAATAGGTTTCCCTCAAGAATTTGCCTGTATTTAGCGCCATCCACCAGTTTCACAGTCCATGCTGATGAAAAACATCCCCACAGCATGATGCTGCCACCACCATGCTTCACTGTTTGGATGGTATTCTCGGGGTGATTAGAAGAGTTGGGTTTGTGCCAGACATAGCGTTTTCCTTGATGGCCAAAAAGCAACATTTTAGTCTCATCTGACCAGAGTATATTCTTCCATATGTTTGGGGAATCTCCCACGTGTCTTTTGGTGAATACCAAACATGTTTGCATTTTTTCTGGACACTCTTCCGTAAAGCCCACCTCTGTGGAGTGTACGGCTTAAAGTGGTCCTATGGACAGATACTCCCATATCCACTGTGGAGCTTTGCAGCTCCTTCAGGGTTATCTTTGGTCTCTTTGTTGCCTCTCCAATTAATGCCCTCCTTGCCTGGTCCATGAGTTTTGGTGGTGCTCCATGGAATGTTCAAAGTTTCAGATACTTTTTTATAACCCAACCTGATCTGTACTTCTCCACAACATTGTCCCTGACCTGTTTAGAGAGCTCCTTGGTCTTCATGGTGCTGCTTGCTTGGTGGTGCCCCTTGCTTAGAGGTGTTGCAGACTCTGGGCCCTTTCAGAACAGATGTATATATACTGAGATCATGTGACAGATCATGTGACATTTAGATTGCACACAGGTGGACTTTATTTATCTAATTATGGGACTTCTGAAGGTAACTGGTTGCACCAGATCTTATTAACAGGCTTCATAGCAAAGGGGGTGAATACATATGCACGTGCACTTTTCAGTTTTTTAATTTTTCATTTCTTGAAACAAGTTTTTTTTTTTCATTTCACTTGGACTAGTTTGTGTATGTCCGTTACATGAAATTCAAATAAAAATATATTTAAATTACAGGTTGTAATGCCACAAAATAGGAAAAACACCAAGGGGGATGAATACTTTTGCAAGGCACTGTACAGTATACAGCATTCTAGGTACATAAGTGGACATTATAAAGCTCCATATCTTTTCAAATAAAACAATGGCCAGTTTGGGTCTCAGTTGTATGCACGTTTTTGTGGGCATTAGTTTTGTGGTTGTGCTCAGTAGTTGTGGTCAGTAATTGTGTGGTTGTGGTTCAGTAGTTGTGGTCAGTAGTTTCCTTGGCTGCCTCACCTTCTTCATATTTTTTGCCTACACTGCCACATATGCTCCTCTGTGTCTGTGAGTATCCATAGTAATGGATCTGTTAGTGCTGCTCAATGATGAGACACGAGCTGTGTTTTTTTAACCTTTATTTAACTAGGCAAGTCAGTTAAGAACAAATTCTTATTTACAATGATGGCCTACCCTGGCCAAACTCGGACGATGCTGGGCCAATTGTGCGCCGCCCTATGGGATTCCCAATCACGGCCGGATGTGATGCAGCCTGGATTCAAACCAGGGACTGTAGTAGCGCCTCTTGCACTGAGATGCAGTGCCTTTTGTCTGTCTTGTTGAGGGAGTGGTCAAAACGGCAGTTGTTTGTCAAAAGTTGGGTAAAAACGTGTTAACGCAGTTACTAAAACAGCTGTATCGTTACATCCGTAGATATCTCACGAACAGATTTGAATAGTAGAGAAGTAGACAAGTATATCATACCCTCTAAGTCATTGGGGAAGTGGTAAAAATGTCAGGTGTTTACAAAAAGTTACAGAAAAAGTTGAAGCGGTTACTAAGCCGACTGTAACTTTTTATCGGAATTCTTCCAACCTCAGATTTGAATAGCCGAGAAGTAGACAGAGATTTCATACGCTTCAACTTTGTGTCTCAGTTGTGGCAAAGTGGTCAAGGTAGCTGATTTGTGTCCAAAGTTGTATTGTTGCATTTACAGTGAATTGAATGTTGGAAGTGACGATGTCACTATGGGGCCTTGAGGAAATGTCATGAAAATGAATGAACAGATATCAGACAGTTTTATCCGAGCACACTATTCCAGACCGATCTTTGTGTTTTAAAGTTTGAATTACTTTTCTCGCTTAATAAACGGTGTAGGAGCAGCTGCATTCCAAATAATAATAAGAAAAAGAAGTATGACAAATATTCCGAATGGGACGTTTTCTTCGCAAGTCCCATTAATAACCAAGTCAGAAATCATTCCTACAATATCTAAAGTGTGGCTAGTAATAAAGCCACATGAGTAATAAGTAATTGAAGTATGACCAATAACGGTAGAATGTTGCTTCACAATCACACTAAGCACAGTATGTAAAAACCCGCATGCATGTTGATACCGAGATATGAGGGCAACCCACTGCTATTACACAACGTTTTATCTAAGCGTTGATGCCTGTACTGAAAGCTGCTCAGCGGGGAGGGGACTGTCAGACACAGCTGCTGGGTATCAGGGCTCACTGCTGCCTGTTTTTGTCCCCTCCACCATCACTACAATAAGCCAGGCTGCCAACCAGGGAGTTTGCGTTTGGATGAGTGAAGAAAAATATCAATGCTTGAGAAAGGTGCATCTTGAAAGCATTGACCAGCTCAGAAAATTGGACATAGGCTTCTGCGTCAATACTATCTGTGTTGTAGGTAAGCACAACTTCTTATGCAAAGATTGCATGATTATGACTGGTGAAGGTATAAGGCAGGTAATACTATGCTTTCCCGTCAATACAGGCTTATACGATTTTAAGCAGTGTTTTTTTTTTTTTTTTTTTTAATGACACCTCTTCAAGGAATACCTAGGATAGGATAAAGTAATCCTTCTCACCCCTAAATGATTTAGATGCACTATTGTAAAGTGGCTGTTCCACTGGATGTCAGAAGGTGAATTCACCAATTTGTAAGTCGCTCTGGATAAGAGCGTCTGCTAAATGACTTAAATGTAATGTAAATGTAAATGTTATTGCCAAAAGGAACTGGAGATATAATAGGCCTTGCTAAAAAAAAAACGTTTGCGTTACAGTGAACATTTTTAAGATGATCATCAAAATATATGATGGTATGTATTATGCATTATGCATGTATTATAACGGTTGCTGCTATAATAACAAATGGCCAAACAAATACTGTATACAAAGTCCCTCCTCCTATTCCATCAGGTTCATTGCATTTGATTTCAATAACTTTTAGACGACACCACTTTTGATTTCCACAAAAGTTGTCAGAAAGTTACTCTTTGGACCTGAATGCCAAAACATTTAGGAGATTGTCAAACATTTTGAGTGTTGTCAAACAATTTTATAATTTCTTGAAAAAACATTTTTTTATAAACATTTTGAAATTCTTTAACCTTTAATGGTAAACTCCTATAAAATGTGTGCATATGTTGTAGCTTAGTACCTATTTTACATAATATGAGGTGCTTGTGTTGTGCCCTCCATCGGTTGAGCCATAGCATACTTGAATACAGGGTGGTTGGCATTTCAATCATAGAAATATAATTTATAGAATGGACATATCCCGTCAGACCACTGCAATTTAGCTGATACGTCATTGAAATTGATATTGAATAGAACATTTGACTTCCAAATATTACCACAAAGATGGCCACAGGTCAACCCACCGTTGAATGTCAACTGAAATTGGAAGTCTATTCTATTATCTATATTTCTATGATTTCTTGGCAGATTACAGTATAATTTCCAATTGATATTCCCATTCAAATCAACATTTTCAAATGTGTGGATCTCCAACCATCTTTGTGCTACCATATTAGAGTAGAAATGTCAAATATATTGAAATGTTAGTACATTTATCAGCTAAAACATGACACCCACCCTGTATTCAAGAGCTTGCTGTGTCTCAACCGATGGTGATGTAAAATAGGGTCTCGTGTCACTCTGCTACCGTGGAATTGCACTCACACATACCTGTCTTTCACCATTCTATGTATCCGATGTCAGGACACTCTAGGCCTCAACTCGTGACAATCCAACCTTAAAACTCTTCAACATTAGCAAAGCTTATTATTATTATAACTAACCGCCAAAGGTTTCCCCATTCATCTGTGACATTACTCTCAGTAGGAAACATGACAATGTAACAGATGTCTCACCGTTCTCATTGTTCAATTGATAGTTGTATCAGCTTCATATCCACCACCGTCTGTAATGATGCATGTTTACGTCATTCAGAATGACTATACAATCTTGATACTCAGAAGCATAATTTGCTCTTTAGCCACTGTGCTTTGGGGCTATCCAAATTTTCTTAGTCTCTGGTGCTATTAGCCTCTCCATTTTCACATAACTATCTGTACTCCGAAAAGCTCTGTATTAAAACTTTTACTTTGAACAGATCCTGGGAGTCAAGTCTACTTTTTACCTTTACAAGGTCAACTTGCTACTGCAAATGACCATCTACAGTGTGTTGTAAAGAAGTGGGATTCATTCAACTCCACAACAGGGATAAGTGGTTTACTTATGACCAGGATGCAAGTCGTTAATTAGAGGCTCTGACATCCCCCTGGCAACCTCAGTCACATTGTGCTCTTTCCAGAGCTGTACTCTTTCTATAGAGCCATGTCTCACGAATGATTACCCTTTTCACATTACTGCGCTGACCTCAACCAAACTGAGCTGACTTGGAAATGTTCTTTCACATTGGTCTTGTTCGACATATTAAAAAAAAAAAACATTTTTATTTTACTAGGCAAGTCAGTTAAGAACAAATTCTTATTTTCAATGATGGCCTAGGAACAGTGGGTTGACTGCCTGTTCAGGGGCAGAACAACAGATTTGTACCTTGTCAGCTTGGGGATGTGAACTTGCAACCTTTCTGTTAACTAGCCCAATGCTCTAACCACTAGGCTACCCTGCCACTCCAGGGTAGCCTAGTGGTTAGAGCCAATAGTGTCGGCGATTGACGATGGACTGATCTGCAAAAACCCTTGCATTGTAAATAACTACTCAATATTATTTGTAGGTCAGTCAATCACAATTTACCCGTGATGCATTTAAGCGATAAGGCCCAAAGGGGTGTGGTATGTGGCCAGTATACCATGGCTTAGGGCTGTTCTTATGCATGACGAAACGCCTGGATACAGGCCTTAGCCATTGGATATTGGCCATATACCACAAATCCCCACAGTGCCTTATTGCTATTATAAACTGGTTGCCAACGTAATTAGAGCAGTACAAATAAATGTTTTGTCATACCAGTGGTATATGGTCGGATATACCACAGCTGTCAGCCAATCAGCATTCAGGGATCGAACCACCCGGTTTATAATATGGTTTTGATCCTCTTGAACCCGGCAATTGTCTTTAAAGGGGGGAGGCTATACAGACACGCCTGGTGCGCAAATTGATGATGTTTGTCATGCAGGGAGAGTCAAGTGGAGACGAAGCTGGGACTTGGGAGTGTACAGAATCTTTACATTTTTATCGGTGTAATTGTTGAAAATCACTGCAGTAAATGGGCTTCAGCCATCACCCTGGCCGGATATTGGCTACACTATCTAGCTACTTCCCTCGCCTTACTGAGGCAAGCAGGAGCTAAAGGACACTGTGCCCCATGATGTGTTGCCTGACTGTAGCGCAAACTCTCCCCGTTGAGCAGTGTAGACTATCACAGTGACATCCAGATGGTTACTCTCAGTATTACAAGTTATTTCTTATGTAGGCTGCTGTCCTGCTCTAAATAAAAATCAAGTGGGATGGAACAAATTGGAGATGGTGTCTAAATCCAGATGAAGACCAATACTACAAGTTATTTCGCCCATCGAAGTAAACAGCACGTTCTTTAACAAGTCGTAATTAGCGCCATGCTGCTGTTGCCAGCTAGCCATCATAAACTAGCTGTGAAGGGCTCATCAGCACCACTGGATCAGGACAACTGACTGAACTGAGTTTATTTGTCTTCACAGTCAACTCTCAGCTGTGCGACATACTTCATCAATTTGGACAACAGGCGTGTCCATATAGCCTCCCCCTCTTTAAAGCTCCCTTTTTGCCATGGCCTTATGTAGGTTATTTCGTGTGTTGACATTACAGCAGGCGTGGTGGTGAGTGTAGAAGGCTACCATCCCAGCAGCACCATGAGTCTGGATGAGGATGCACGCTGGCTGGAGTGGGTCACCAAGCAGTTTGAGAGCATCGCGGGAGAAGACAAAGAAATTGACCTGGAGGAGTTCAAAACGGCTCTCAAGGTCAAGGAGGTGAGTCAGGGCTCAAGAGTCAACTGATTTGTCACTGTCCCCAAACTTTTTGGGGGAGGTTTTATGTATTTTGTTGGTCATTTCTTTTGTGACAAATAAGCTCAAATAGGGCCGGGGTAGGATGGGTAGGGGGTACAATGCAATAACGTCAAATACGTGAAGGTTCACATAGCCGCCAAGAATGAACAGTCTCAATGTCTGACTTCCACTTACTCTAAATGATTGTCCTTCACAGATTATGTACAGTATGTGAGTTTTACTTACTTTGTCCATAGAAGTCAGTGCTGTGTGATTCTGTGTGTGTTTCTGCAGTCTTTCTTTGCAGAGCGGTTCTTTGCGCTGTTTGACTCTGACGGTAGCAAAACCATCAGTCTGGATGAGCTGCTGGAGGCTCTGGACCTGCTGATCCATGGCAGCGAGACGGACAAGCTCCGCTTCCTCTTTCAGGTCTATGACGTCGATGGTATGTGTTTAGCCTAGTGCCAGATCTGTTTGTGCAATCTTGACAATTGCCAGTGACCAGGAGATGGCAAGACGACACACATAGATCTGTGACCAAGCTTGCAAGTGTTACTTGTGAAGACAAAATGTGTGCATTATCCACCATTAAAACACACAGTGAAATAAAACATCTACACTTTTTTTGATATGCTATATAAACCGATGTATGAGAATGGTCAGTGAAACCTCCACACATTGTCTCACCTTTAGGACGTGCAGTTTATTGCGTGTAACTTAGCTGCCTATATTTTCATCACCTTGCAACAGACTATTGACAAGGATTTCTCTTGGCCTGCAGGCAGTGGCTCGATTGACCCAGACGAGCTGCGCACGGTGCTCAAGTCGTGCCTGCGCGAGAGCGCCATCTCCCTGCCAGAGGAGAAACTGGACGACCTGACCCTGGCTCTGTTCGAGTCGGCTGACAAGGACAACAGCGGCTCCATCACCTTCGAGGAGCTCAAGGCCGAGCTGGAGAACTTCCCCGAGGTTATGGAGAACCTCACCATCAGGTCTCAAGGCACAGCTAACATATTTAAACACGGGGGGCGGTTTCCCAGACACAAATGAAGCCCAGCCCTGGACTAAAAAGTTTAAGAATATGCTTCATTTTTGTCAGGGAACAGGCCCAGAATGTATCAAACATGCAAAATATAAGGAAGGCTCACACGTCCGTACACGCATAAGATTTTGCCCTGTGACATTTTATGTAGTCCCGTGTCTGTTCTCCAACTCTGTATCTCAGCGACATAGTCAATATGTCCCCAAAGAATGATCTTTACCACAGACGAAGTGCCTAGAGCCTAGATCAGCACTCCTATTCTGAAACTCTTTGTAAATATGGGCCCTCCATTTCCTCCACCACCTAGCGCTGCCAACTGGCTGAAGCCTCCCGGCCTGGAGCAGAAGAAGGGGCGGCATACCCCGCGCTACCTGACGCCGGCGTACTGGCACAACAACAGCCGGAAGCTCCTCTTTCTGTGCGCCTACACTTGCCTCAACCTGCTGCTGTTCATCACCGCCATGCTGAAGAACGCAGAGGGGGGATTCTGGTACATGGTGGCCAAGGGCTGCGGCCAGTGCCTCAACTTTAACTGTACCTTTGTCATGGTGAGGGAGTTAGTGGGGAAGTGGGGGAGGGAGGGGGTGAATGTGGTTTGGTGGATAGAGATGGAGATATTCAGCAACTCTCGGTAAGGACAATAAATGTTTGCTTCATACGTCAATCTATTTAAACCAGCACGTTTTCGGCGAAGTCCTTCATGATGGTATTGGTGTTAAGAGGTAGACATCGACACGCAGCTGTGACATTTCCCTAAGCAACACTAGACTTTCTGCATTGACTGTGTCTGTGTATCGGTGTATGTGTGTGTGTGTATACGTGTTTACATGTGAATGCGTGTAGGTGCTAATGCTGCGGCGCTGTTTGACCTGGCTGCGGGCCACTTGGGTGGTGAGGGTGCTGCCTCTGGACCAGAACATCCTGCTGCATCAGATGGTGGGCTACGCCATTGTCACCTTCTCCACCGTGCACACCACTGCCCACTTCATGAACTTTGGTACGAAGGAACACACACGCTCTAAACCACAATCACTCACATGTTATACACCTTCCCTCTCCCAGATGCAGTGAACCAGTCTCAAAAATATTTTTAAGCCTTGAGACAATTGTTTCATGAGCTGAAATAAAAGGCCCCAGAAATGTTCCATGTGCACAAATTTGTTAACATCCCTGTTGTTGAGCCTTTCTCCTTTGCCAAGATAATCCATCTACCTGACAGGTGTGGCATATCAAGAAGCTGATTAAACAGCATGATCATTACACAGGTGCACCTTGTGCTGGGGACAATAAAAGGTCACTCTAAAATGTGCAGTTTTGTCACACAACACAATGCCACAGATATCTCAAGTTTTGAGAGAGTGTGCAAAACCAACCACCCGGACAGCTGATGAAACTATGGCTTTGCAAATCTGCAGAATTTCTGCACAAACTGTGTCTGTGCTCGTCGTCCTCAACAATGTCTTGACCTGACTACAGTTTGGCATCATAACAGACTTTAGTGGGCAAATGCACACCTTCAATGTTTACTGGCACGTTGGAGAAGTGTACCCTTCAGCATGATAATGCACAGCCCCATGTCGCAAGAATCTGTACACAATTCCTGGAACCTGAAAATGTTCTAGATCTGCCACTTACCAAGCGTGTCACCATTTGAGCATGTTTGGGATGCTCTGGATCAACGTGTACGACAGCGTCTTCCAGTTTCCGCAAATATCCATAAACTTCACAGTCATTGAAGAGGAGTGGAATAACATTCAACAGGCCACAATCAACAGCATGATCAACTCTATGTGAAGGAGATTTGTCACGCTGCATGAGGCAAATGGTGGTCACCCCAGATACTGACTGGTTTTTATTATCCACACCCCTACTTTTTTTAAGGTATCTGTGACCAGCAGATGCATATCTGCATTCCCAGTCGGGTAATCCATAAATTATGTATTTATTTCAATTGACTGATTTCCTTATATGAACTGTAACTCAGTAAAATCTTTGAAATTGCTTCATGTTGCATTTTTCGGGGTTTCAGTGTAGTATATACAGTACCAGTCAAGAGTTTGCACACACCTACTCATTCAAGGGTTTTTCTTTATTTTTTACTATTTTCTACATTGTAGAATAATAGAAGAGATCACAACTATGAAATAACACATATAGTAGTAACCACAAAAAAAAACAAAAAAAAGTGTTAAACAAATCAAAATATATTTTATATTTGACATTCTTCAAAGTAGCCACCCTTTGCCTTGATGACAGGTTTGCACACTCTTGGCAGTCGCTTATCCAGCTTCATGAGGAAGTCACCTGGAATGCATTTAAATTAACAGGTGTGCATTAAAAGTTAATTTGTGGAATTTCTTTCCTTCTTAATGTGTTTGAGCCAATCGGTTGTGCTGTAATAAGGTAGGGGGGGTATACAGAAGATAGCCCTATTTGGTAAAAGACCAAGTCCATATTATGGCAAGAACAGCTCAAATAAGCAAAGAGAAACGACAGTCCATCATTACTTTAAGACATGAAGGGCAGTCAATCCAGAAAATGTCAATAACTTTGAAAGTTATTCAAGGGCAGTAGCAAAAACCATCAAGCGCTATGATGAAACTGGCTCTCATGAGGACCATCACAGGAATGGAAGACCCGGAGTTACCTCTGCTGCAGAGGATAAGTTCATTAGAGTTAACTCGGATTGCAGCCCAAATAAATGCTTCACAGAGTTCAAGTAACAGACACATCTCAACATCAACTGTTAAGAGGAAACTGTGTGAATCAGGCTTTCATGATTGAATTTCTGCAAAGAAAACACTACTAAAGGACACCAATAATAAGAAGAGACTTGCTTGGACCAAGAAACACAAGCAATGGACATAAGACCGCTGGAAATCTGTCCTTTGGTCTGACGATTTTTGGTTCTAACCGCCGTGTCTTTGTGAGAATGGATGATCTATGCATGTGTGGTTCCCACCGTGAAGCATGGAGGAGGTGTGATGGTGTGGGGGTGCTTTGCTGTTGACACTGTCAGTGATTAGAATTCAAGGCACACTTAACCAGCATGGCTACGACAGCATTCTGCAACGAAAACCCATCCCATCTGGTTTGCGCTTAGTGGAACTATTTGTTTTTCAACAGAACAAAGACCCAAAACACACCTCCAGACTATATAAGGGCTATTTGACCAAGTAGGAGAGTGATGGAGTGCTGCATCCGTTGACCTGGCCTCCACAATCAACCGACCTCAACCCAATGTAGATGGTTTGGGATGAGTTGGACTGCAGAGTGAAGGAAAAGCAGTCAACAAGTGCTCAGCATATATGGGGACCCCTTCGAAAATGTTGGAAAAGCATTCCAGGTGAAGCTGATTGAGAGAATGCAAACCTGTCATCAAGGCAAAGGGTGGCTACTTTGAAGAATCTCAAATCTAAAATATATTTTGATTTGTTTCACACTTTTTTGTTTACTGCATGATTCCATATGTGTTATTTCATAGTTTTGATGTCTTCACTATAATTCTACAATGTAGAAAATATTAAAGATAAAGAATGAGCCGGGCCGACTCTTTTCTCTGTATATATCAATGATGTTGCTCTTGCTGCAGGCGATTCCCTGATCCACCTCTACGCAGACGACACCATTCTATATACTTCCGGCCCGTCCTTGGACACTGTGCTATCTAACCTCCAAACAAGCTTCAATGCCATACAGCACTCCTTCCGTGGCCTCCAACTGCTCTTAAACGCTAGTAAAACCAAATATATGCTTTTCAACCGTTCGCTGCCTGCACCTGCACGCATGACTAGTATCACCACCCTGGATGGTTCCGACCTTGAATATGTGGACATCTATAAGTACCTAGGTGTCTGGCTTTATTGTAAACTCTCCTTCCAGACTCATATCAAACATCTCCAATCGAAAATCAAATCCAGAATCGGCTTTCTATTCCGCAACAAAGCCTCCTTCACTCATGCCGCCAAACTTACCCAAGTAAAACTGACTATCCTACCGATCCTCGACTTCGGCGACGTCATCTACAAAATAGCTTCCAACACTCTACTCAGCAAACTGGATGCAGTTTATCACAGTGCCATCCGTTTTGTCACTAAAGCACCTTATACCACCCACCACTGCGACTTGTATGCTCTAGTCGACTGGCCCTTGCTCCATATTCGTCGCCAGACCCACTGGTTCCAGGTCACCTACAAGTCCATGCTAGGTAAAGCTCCGCCTTATCTCAGTTCACTGGTCACGATGGCAACACCCACCCGTAGCACGCGCTCCAGCAGGTGTATCTCACTGATCATCCATAAAGCCAACACCTCATTTGGCCGCCTTTTGTTCCAGTTTTCTGCTGCCTGTGACTGGAACGAATTGCAGAAATCGCTTATGTTGGAGACTTTTATCTCTCTCACCAACTTCAAACATCTGCTATCTGAGCAGCTAACCGATCGCTGCAGCTGTACATAGTCTTATTGGTAAATACTTTTCTGCTCTTTTGCACATCAATATCTCTACCTGTACATGACCATCTGATCATTTATCACTCCAGTGTTAATCTGCAAAATTATAATTATTTGCCTACCTCCTCATGCCTTTTGCACACAATGTATATAGACCCTTTTTTTCTACTGTGTTATTGACTTGTTTATTGTTTACTCAATGTGTAACACTGTGTTGTCTGTTCACACTGCTATGCTTTATCTTGGCCAGGTCGCAGTTGCAAATGAGAACTTGTTCTCAACTAGCCTACCTGGTTAAATAAAGGTGAAATAAAAAAAATAAAAAATTAAAAAATGAGTAGGTGTGTCCAAACTTTTGACTGGTACTATATTTTGGCTATAATTAGAATGCCAAATGTGTTTAATAAGACTGAGTACACATCAATGTTTCCCATATCACTACTTATTACCTCACCTAAACACATATTTTTTCTATAGATGGGTTGACTGACAAAGTCACGAAAACTAATCATGCTTTGTTATGATTTTGAACGGTCAGATAGATAGCAACAATTACAAGAAGATGCCATGTGGGGAATCGTAGGTGGCTCGTTTACGCTAGTTGTATCTTGTTCTTGATACCATGTCTTGTTTTGAGGTGTTTTGACTTATTTCATGTCAACACTAAATAATATGGCTCAAATTCGTTAGCTAGGTAACCAACAACAGTAATTATGTATTTGTGCATTGTGCAAATGTATTTATGTTTTTAATAAACATTTGGAGACAAGATATAGTTTACATGTTGTTAACAATCTAAGCCAACCCCATCTGCTTTGCCCCATAGTTGCGCATGTGATGGTTTTGTTGCTAAACACCCAACCCATTTATTGGTTTCAATTTAATGTTTTGATATTTGCATCCCTGAATGATGTCTCTAGACTGGAGGGTACACCAGATGAGGCTGGTGGGAGGACCGATAGTGGAACGTGCTCATTTTAATGCCGGAATGGAATTAATGGAATGGTAATTTGTTTGATGTGTTTGATACTGTTCCATTTATTCCATTCCAGCCATTACAATGAGCCCGTCCTCCTATAGCTCCTCCCCCCAGCCTCCTCTGTGGTACACATAACAGCATGTTTATGTTTAGACTAATCTTGCCCTTGGTCTAAGATGGTGCTGTATTGTGGCTTTCAACTGATCGATCACATTTCTTTATAAACCTCTTTTTACATCAGCAGTTTCCACAAAGTGTTTTTACAGTAACATGGTCTTTGTTTCCTCCTTCAGTACGCCTATCTCAGAACAGCAGTTACAGCCTGTGGGAGCACCTTTTCACTACTCGGCCAGGAATTGGCTGGGTGCAGGGCTCTGCATCCCTTACCGGCATGGTGCTACAGATCATGATCTGTCTAATGGTGGTCTGTTCCAGCACCTTTGTCCGCCGCAGCGGACATTTTGAGGTACAGTTGACAATCTCGCTAGTAATTTAGCAGGTGCTCATATACAAACTTTGAAGTATTATTAGTCTTATGTACGGTATACACCAGGGTTCCCCAACTGGCAAACCATTTTATTTGGACATAAAAGATTAAAAACACCAGCAAATCAGCTCCAATTTATTAACATTTTGTGAGTCTGTTCCCACATTTAAATAAGTATTCAGACACTTTACTCAGTACTTTGTTGAAGCACCTTTGACAGTGATTACAGCCTCAAGTCTTCTTGGGTATGACACTACTAGCTTGGCACACCTGTGTTTGGGGAGTTTCTCCCATTCTTCTCTGCATATCCTCTCAAGTTCTGTGGGGTTGGATGGGGAGCATAGCTGCACAGCTATTTTCAGGTCTCTCCATAGATGTCCGATCGTGTTCAAGTCTGGGATCTGGCTGGGCCACTCAAGGACATTCAGAGACTTGTCCCAAAGCCACTCCTGCGTGGTCTTGGCTGTGTGCTTAGGGTTATTGTCCTGTTGGAAGGTGAACCTTCACCCCAGCCTGAGGTTCTGAGTGCTCTGGAGCAGGTTTTCATCAAGGATCTCTCTGTACCTTGCTCCGTTCATCTTTCCCTCAATCCTAACTAGTCTCCCCACCGCATGATGCCGCCACCACCATGCTTCACCATAGGGATGGTGCCAGGTTTCTTCCAGACGAGACGCTTGGCATTACGGCCAAATAGTTCAATCTTGGTTTCATCAGACCAGAGACTCTTGTTTCTCATGGTCTGAGAATCTTTAGATGCCTTTTGCCAAACTCCAAGTGGGCTATCATGTGCCTTTTACTGAGGAGTGGCTTCCGTTTGGCCACTCTACTATAAAGGCCTGATTGTTGGAGTGCTGCAGAGAGGGTTGTCCTTCTGGAAGATTCTCCCATCTCCATAGAGAAGCTCTGGAGCTCTGTCAGAGTGACCATAGGGTTCTTGGTCCCCCAATTGCACAGTTTGGCCAGGCGTCCAGCTCTAGGAAGAGCTGGGTGGTTCCAAACATCTTCCATTTCAGAATGATGGAGGCCACTGTGTTCATGGTGACCTTCAATGCTGCAGACATTTTTGGTACCCTTTCCCAGATCTGTGCCTCGACACGATCCTGTCTTGGTGCTCTACGGACAATTCCTACAACTTCATGGCTTGGTTTTTTCTATGACATGCACTGTCAACTGTGGGACCTTATATAGACAGGTGTGTGCCTTTCCAAATCGTGTCAAATCAAATTAAATTACCACAGGTGGACTCAAGTTGTAGAAGCATCTCAAGGATGATCAATGGAAACAGGATGCACTTGAGCTAAATTTCGAGTTTCATAGCAAAGGGCCTGAATACTTATGTAAATAAGGTATTTCTGTTTTTATTTGTAATACAGTACATTTGCAAAATGTCTAAAAAACGTTTTTCTTTTTTTGTTATTTGTCAGTTCTCTTTATCGAATATTAGGTTTTGGTTGAAGATTTGATAGCATTCACTATCACAAATATGTACAAATAGAGAAAATCAGAAAGGGGTGAAATACTTTTTCATGGCACTGTACATTCACGTACACGAGCTCCCTCCATCGCTACACCCAAATACTCCAATTTTTTATATTTCTGTGTGTTGTTTCCCCAGGTGTTCTACTGGTCCCACCTGTCCTATGTGTGGGTGTGGGCTTTGCTGGTGGTGCACTGTGCCAACTTCTGGAAGTGGTTTGTGGTGCCTGGTGTGATCTTCCTGCTGGAGAAACTAGTGGGCGTTGCTGTTTCTCACATGGGAGGCCTCTACATCGTGGAGGTCAACCTGCTGCCATCTAAGGTGCCCATCTGGATGTTATACCAATAGCGATCACTTTTCTTAAAGAGGACATCTATTCACTTTTGTGTTTTTCAACATCTAACTATTGTGTATTGACCCCTGCTCAACACGTAGTGAAGTTTGACTACACCTCTGCTGTTGAAATATTAGATCATAATATGATACATCTTATTCCAACCTACCAACCCTCCTATAGGCGAGAAAAGTCAACTAGCATTGTGCAGTGTGGACAGAGTGTAGATGTCTCTGTTAGCCTAGTAGTTCATGTCTTCATTTTTGTTCAGAGACCATTTTTTGTTTTCCCCCGTTGAGAGTGTTGAAAAATGTCTGTTACTTGCAGGTGACCCATCTGGTAATCAAGCGGCCCCAGTTTTTCCACTTCAAACCAGGGGACTATGTTTACATCAACATTCCAGACATCGCAAAGTATGAGTGGCATCCTTTCACCATCAGCAGTGCCCCAGAGCAGCCAGGTTTTTATTTTCATTTCACCTTTTAGCAGGGAGTCCCATCTGAGACCAATGCAAATATACAAGATCACAAAACACACTTAATAAGAGAAGCAATCACATTCCTCGAAAAAAAAGGTCCCTAATCAACCATTTGAATTGCCCGAGAGGCACCCAGTACATATAGTTGCAGGGAACTCTGTAGATTGTTCCACACAGTACATGGGGTGCAAAGAAACCAAAAGCAGATATACCTATCTGGGCTCCCAGGTGGCTCAGCGGTCTAAGGCACTGCGTGTCAGTGCTTGAGGTGTCACGACAGTCCCTGATTCAAATCCAGGCTGTATCACATCCGTCCGTTATTGGGAGTCCCATAGGGCGGCACACAATTGGCCCTGCGTTGTCCAGGTTTGGCCAGGGTAGGCTGTCATTGTAAAGAAGAATTTGTGTTTAACTGAATTGCCTAGTTACATAAAGGGCACACTACTGTGAAGACCGAAGGGATCTCCAGAGTTAGCCACCCCTGAAACCGAGTATGTTAACTCATACAGTCTGAATGATGTTAAGTATGGCGGAAGTTTATGAAAGAGAGCTTTGTAAATAAAAAGAGAGCATTGAATCGATCTACGTATTCAAAGAGGGTCAGCCTACTTTCTGGTAAAGAATGCAATGATGTGTACTGAACCTGTCGCCCGTAATAAAGCACAATAGCTTCAATATAGTGGCAGATGCATTCATATAGACATTGTACACTCAGTTTGTCTAAAAACTGTGTTTACATCCAGTTCCCCACTCTCTCTAAACTAGAATGTAATACAAAATGTAACTTTATTGTTCATTAGTTAGAAGGGGAATTTATCTTCTGCCGTTCCTAACGCCCACAAGTCAGCCTCAGAGGATGGAGAGCAATTGTACATGGGATCAGACACCAGCAGCTTTCCATCTGCCAGTTCTTTTCCATTCCCATTGTTCTGTGTCCCAGCCCGGGGCTTGAACAAGCAAACTTCCAGCTGCTGGTCTGCCTCTCTAACCTCTAGGCAACTTCTGCCTCCAAATTAAACTAAACTTACAAACGTATACACATGGTCCAGTTGCAGCTTTGACATCCATGAACATTTCCATAGAACTCAATGGAGTGTGTCTGCGCTTGCACATCCCTTTCTGAAAAGATACTCTGTGGTTGCATATCCGCTCCATGGGCCAGTGGACCAATCGTCTATATGAGTACTTCAGGCAGCCAGACAGCCAGGTGGTCAGCACCAAGAGACTGAGCGCCAGCCTGAAGGACAGACGGCACCAGAGGAGGGCCCAGGTTCTCTACCTTCTTTTTCGCCCACTACTTATAATTCTCTCTGTTAGCAATACAATACAATTCTACATACACAAAGTCAAAACAATACAATTAAGTAGGACCCTGAAATATGGGAGTGGGCTAAATCATTAGATTTTCTTGCAGGAGGAGCTGTTTAAATGTGCGAACTGCAACGGGACGGTGGCCTCCAACGAGGACGATGCCATCGAGCTAACCCTGTATCGACAAAACGGGTGTAGACCAGGGCCAGGACCATGCCCAGGGCCAGGGCCACAGGGGCCCAACCCAGACCAGCAGAACCAAGCAGAGAGAGGAGAAGGCCCCCCGCTCAGAGAGGTATGATCTGGGCCCCTTATAAGATATGCAACATAGAATAAAGATATTTATCATACAAAAGAGCCTAAACTCTGAGTGATGTTTCAAATGTTTACTCAGCGAAGATGTACAGCTGAATGCATATTCAATACAGTGCAGTGTCAACTTATACCCTCAGCTCTTACCCCCTCACTTTCCACAAAGACGTACTTCAGTACTTTTTCATCACCCAGGATTTCTCCATGCTCCTATGTCCATATCACAGAACATTATCAATCAGGAGAAGTCTTGAGTAAATGGGACGACACATTCCTACAGTCCACTGCAATCCACCAAATAATTACACTTCTCATACACAAAGAGCTTGAACCTAACACTACTAACAGTTTCTGAGGATCTATTCATACTAAGAGGATATAATGATATAAAAGAGTAAAGATATAAAACAGTCATTTGCAATCTATCGCCCATATTCATAAAGCATCTCAGGGCAGGAGTTCTGATCTAGGATCAGTTTTGCCTTTTAGATCATAATGAATTAGATTATATGGAAAGGAGGGGACCTGAACCTAGATCAGCACTCCTACTCTGAGAGGCTTTAAGAATACGAGCCCAGGTCCCCCATGTCCACATCATTTTATTTATTTTGATCTAAAAGGCAAAACTGTTCCAATATCAGCACTTTTACATTAAGACGCTTTAGGAATGTGGGCCCTGGTCTGACAGTACAGGAGTTTGGGTCACTGTTGTAATGCATTATGATAACATCTTATTACTTATTTTAAAACTGACGATTCATCCGTTTTTCCTCCCGACCAACATAGACCACAGCCAAGCTTAGTGAAAACCACAGGTTCTGCAACGTCAAAGTGAGTTTGACTTCAACCTGCTCCTGTAACATTTAATTGTTGATAATGTACATAGGCATACATAACATATTACTAACCCTATTTTAAGACATTATAAAAGGCTTATAACAAGTTATGAAGCATTATACCATCAAGGTGATATGTCATTCTCTTATTAGCTATCTAGACGTTCACATTAGGTTTGAATGTACTCTGTGTCTGTATCTCTGTCTGTCAGTGCTTCGTGGATGGGCCCTATGGAACTCCGACGAGACAGATCTTTGCCTCTGAACACGCGGTGTTAATCGGTGCCGGTATTGGGATCACACCTTTCGCCTCCATCTTACAGAGCATCATGTACCAGTAAGTACATGCTAGGTTGCCCTGGAATGGAAACACCGAGAATTTAGAAGCACTAACCGTCTTACAGTATACATCAAATGAAATACCCAAGTAACCCGAGCTATGGTGCAAGCTATAATCCTACAATGATGATTATGGCGCCAATATCTATGTTTGTTAAAGCTTAGCCCAATACTATGGTCATTAGTAACTAAAAATGTTCCTGCATATTCTGCTGTAAGTCAATTTCCTAACAACTTTGGTTGGTGTGGGCAATAAAGTTTTGAGTTTTGCATTTTTACTTCTGATTTCTATTTCAGCTATCGCATGAGGAAACAGAACTGTCCCAACTGCAGCTACTCGTGGT
Source organism: Oncorhynchus masou masou (assembly GCF_036934945.1). Classification (NCBI taxonomy): domain Eukaryota; kingdom Metazoa; phylum Chordata; class Actinopteri; order Salmoniformes; family Salmonidae; genus Oncorhynchus; species Oncorhynchus masou. The sequence continues at coordinate 50,579,684 of NC_088233.1, forward strand.
GTGAGAACATCAAGGACAGTGAGATGAAACTGAGGAAGGTAAGACCCACTGCAGATGACAGATGCCCATTGGGCCTGAAAGCTTGAAGTTATTAGCCTGGTCCCAGATCTGTTAGTGCAGTCTTGCATACTCCTGTGGCCAAGTCAGCAAGACATCATGAACAGATCTGGGACCAGGCTAAAAAAATATTAGTTATAGTAAACATTTGTTAAACACTCGGTTTGTGGTTCTCCTACAGGTTGACTTTATCTGGATCAACAGAGACCAGAAATCATTTGAGTGGTTTGTGAGCCTCCTGACCAAACTGGAGATGGATCAGGCTGACGAAGAGCCAGAGGGTAAGTGAGGGGAGGAATGAAAGATACAGAGATGGAGGGAGGACAAAGAAAGGAAGAGTACGATCTTCTGTAAGAGAAACACCACTGTGTGTTTGGCGTCAAATCTAACATTTGTTCCACTCCTGTGTTTCTCTGTGTAAGGCACATGTGTAAATGCCTTTTGTTTAAGTTATCTATCTTATTACTGTTTTCACTGTAAAGTGGTTGCAATTTTAAACGCACTTTAAATAAAGTTTGATTCGATTTTTGAACCCTCAGGCCGCTTCTTGGAGATGCACATGTACATGACCTCTGCCCTCAGCAAGAATGACATGAAGGCCATCGGCCTGCAGATGGCACTAGACCTCCTGGCCAAGAAGGAAAAGAGGGATTCCATCACTGGCCTTCGCACCCGCACACAGCCAGGGAGGCCAGAGTGGGGGAAGGTATGGATGTCAAACTGTATCTCTGTATATATCTGTACCTGTCCATTATAAAGCTCATAGAGCATTTTTCAGCTAATCTTGAAGAGATGCACCATTTCTAAATCGGTATGGGGTGCCTCTGCTTTATTTCGTTGTTGGCTATATGGGCCCTGAGTTTTTCCCTGGTCAGGTTAGGTGGTCAGGAAAAACCTGCAATGAGTCGTGATTCAGTGACATGCAAGCTTGTGGGTCCTGTCCATTGTCCTCTTCTTTCACATGTATCAACCGCAGGTGTTCCAGAAAGTGGCAGAGGAGAAGAAAGGGAAGGTTCATGTGTTCTACTGTGGAGCCCCTGCACTGGCTAAACTCATCAAGGCCCAGTGTGAGCACTTTGGATTCAACTTCTACAAGGAGAACTTTTGAGGACTGTCCAACATTTTTCCTGACTGACATCAGCACCCTCAACTAAATCCACACACCTATGTGCTGATCTATGTCAACAGTTTCTGTACCATACAGGCTGGTTGTCCGCACTATGCCGTTACCAACCCAAGTATGTGAAACCGACACTCAGTATGCTGCTAACATCTTTGCTTCTTCCACTGTCCCTGTCCCCTTACTGGGCTCGAACCAGTGGTCCTCTGAATTCAAACACACCGCCATCCTTGAAAACATGCCAACTAGTTGTGCTATAAAAAAGGATCCGATAGGACCATTGGCGTGCCTGCCCTTAATGCTTGCCTTGGTCAAGAAGTATAATGTGGGCCTTTATACTGTATATTCTATCACATTTAGTATTCAAATGGATCTACCTTGCTTTAAACCAAAACATATTCCAAAGCACAAATACTAAATGGCAGACATTGTGACAGAGAATGAAATTATGTTCACACCATACACAGTTAATAGTTTATGTACGTCTTAACTATGTGTTGTTGCCAATGGATCTGATGTTTTTTTTAAAGTAGACAAGTCAGTTAAGAACAAATTCTTATTTACAATGACAGCCTACCCCAAACAACACTGGGCCAATTGTGCGCCACCCAAACCATGGCCAGTTGTGATACAGCCTGGAATTGAACCAGGGTCTGTAGTGAGTTCTCTAGCACTGAGATGCAGTGCCTTAGACCACTACGCCACTCAGGAGCAGTGCCTGTATTGGATGTATTGTAGTAGATATATTTGAAGTTTCTGCTTAAATCTTCATGGAAGGTTGTTAAGATACAAAATACAGCATAATATGCACCTTGGTGGAAGGGTTAAATGGGTAAGCCTAAGTAATGTAGCGATTGTTCTGCATCCTGGGTAAGACGTCCATTATTATAGGAAATATAGAACATATCAAACTTACGTTACAATTTTATCAAACGTATAGCTATTCTATGTTATGTAACTAAAGTGCCTTCAGAAAGTATTCACACCCCTTGACCTTTTCCACGTTTTCTTTTATTACAGCCTGAATTTAAAATGGATACAATTTAGATGTATTTTTTTTGTCACTGCCCTACACAAATGTATTAAAAATGAAAAGCTGAAATATCTTCAACCCTTTGTCATGGCACGCCTAAATACATTCAGGAGTAAAAATGTGCTTAACAAGTCACATAACAAGTTGCATGGACTCACTGTGTGCAATAATAGTGTTTCACATGATTTTTGAATGACTAACTCATCTCTGTACCCCACAAATACAATTATCTGTAAGGTCCCTCAGTCGAGCAGTGAATTTCAAACATAGATTCAACCACAAAGACAAGGGAGGTTTTCCAATGCCTCGCAAAGAAGGGCACCTATTGGTAGATGGGTAAAAATATAAAAAACAGACATTGAGTATCCCTTTGAGCATGGTGAAGTTATTAATTACACTTTGGATGGTGTATCAATACACCCAGTCACTACAAAGATACAAGTGTCCTTCCTAACTCAGGGACTTCACCATGAGGCTAATGTTGACTTCAAAACAGTTAGAGTTTAATGACTGTGATAAAATAAAACTGAAGAGGATGGATCAACAAAATTTTAGTTACTCCACAATACTAACCTAATTGACAGAGTAAAAAGAATGAAGCATGTACAACAAGGCACTAAAGTAATACTGTAAACAATGTGGCAAAGTAATTAACTTTTTGTCCTGAATACAAAGTCTTATGTTTGGGGCAAATCCAATACAACAGATTACTGTGTATCACTCTCCATATTTTCAAGCATAGTGGTGGCTGCATCATGTTATGGGTATGCTTGCAATCGTTAAGGACTGGGGACTTTTTCAGGATAAAGAAATAGAGGAAAGCCTGGTTCATTCTGCTTTCCAAAAGATACTGGGAGACAAATTCACTTTTCAGCAGGACAATAACTTAAAACACAAGGTCAAATATACACTGGAGTTGCTTACCATGACAACATTGAATGTTCCTGATTGGCCTAGTTACGGTGCAACCAACTTGACAGAGCTTGAATCATTTCTGAAAGAATATTTTGCAAATATTGTACAATCCAGGTGTGCAATGCTCTTGGAGGCTTACCCATAAAAACTCACTGCTGTAATCTCTGCCAAAGGTGATTCTAACATCAGGGTCAGCGTGTTGAATAATTATCTAGTAAAAATATTTAGTGATTTTGTTTTTATAAATGTTAGTATTTTTTCTTTCACTTTGACATTGGAGTATTTTGATTAAATTGTTGACCAAAAATAATTATTATTTCAATTTTAATCCCACTTTGTAACACAACCAAATGTGGATGTACAGGGGTGTGAATAATTTCTGAAGGCACTGTATGTAATTTACATCATGTAAATAGTGTAGATTTACATTTCTGTTCAATAGTGTATTATTGATAGCTAAATTATAAATATTAATTTTAGATTTCTGTTATTATTCATTGTATTTGTTTATTTAGGTTTCACTGCAATTCAGCTTTTAGCTGCCAATGTTGTACAACGTGAATAAACTAAACTATGATTATTATAAATGCATAGCATAGCAGTTTATATGATATTACGAACAGTGACTAAATGTTCGAGAAACATTTATAGTATGTGAATATGGATCTATATAAGAACACTGTAATTTGTAAGTGGTAATGGTTTTATTTGTTGTATCCGACAGTCTATAAAACTATCCAGAATGCCAATCCAAAACAAGTCTGTCGGTATAGACCTGTCTAAAGCATAATTTTGTGAACAATGTGATTTCCCCTGTTGCCTTGTTGAAATTATACAATTATTTCCTGCACACTGAATGGTGTAAGGGGTTCTAGGGGAACTAACTGCAATAAATGAAATGCAGGGCAGAAAATGAATTGTTTTTCAGACATTGTGTCTATATGTGAGTTATTTGAGCAGTCTTTTACATAGCCTCCATAAAAAAGGGCTTGTGTGCCTATACAGAAACTTTTGCCTCTGGGGGTGTTCTCTAGCCAAAGGAAGTTCTTATAGGCTGTGTTTTCTGCCTGTCTAAACGCAGCCAATGTGTGTTCGAGCAGTAAGCCTTACTAAGACGACTATAAAAATAAAATTGTGAGTGAAGTCGGGGAAGGGGCATCTGCGACAGCCGAAAGTCAGACACTGTAGTGGTTTTCTAACATCATGGCAAGGCTCATGCTGGCTTCACATGCCCATGGGAAACTGGGAAGTCGTAAATCCGACATGATTGGGCTAGTTTGAGTGGTAAGGACTGAAGCAATGTTTTCCAACAGCAAGGCTCATAACATGGCAGTGTTGTCATTGTTTGTATGAAAAAAAGCTTTATAATATCGAAATAAACATGCCTCCAACCACCATATCACACACTCACAAACTGAAATAAAATGTGTGTACATTGTACAATCACTTAGTGAGTCTCAAATATCACATTCATTTGTATAAACAACTTACCGGACAGTTTATAAGGTACACCACCCAATTCATGAAGATGGCTCGCTCCTACAGACAGTGAGTCACGTGGCCATGGCTTGCTATATAAAGCAGACAGACAGGCATCAAGGGATTCAGTTACTGTTGAATTGAACGATAGAATGGGCAAAACGATTGACCTAAGCGACTTTGAGCGTGGTATGATTGTCACTGCCAGGTGCGCCGGATCCAGTATCTCAGAAATAGCCGCCTGCTTGGCTTTTCACGCACGTCGCTGTCTAGGGTTTACTGAGAATTGTGCGACAAACAAAAAACCTCCAGTCAGCGGCAGTCCTGTGGGCAAAAACAGCTCGTTGATGACAGTGGTCAAAGGAGAATGGCTAGAATCGTGCAAACTAACAGACGGCCATCAACAGGCAAATAACGGCATAGTACAACAGTGGTGTGCAGAACGGCATCTCAGAATGCACAACTCGTCGGTCCTTGTCATTGATGGGCTATTGCAGCAAACAACCACACCGGATTCCACTCTTATCAGCTAAAAACCAGTGAACAGAGGATCACCAATACTGGAGTGGAAAAAACATTGCCTGGTCCGACAAATCCCGGTTCCTGTTGTGGCATGCTGATAGCAGAGTCAGGATTTGGCGTAAGCAGTATGAATCCATGGACCCATCCAGGCTGGTGGCGGTGGTGTACCGTCGTCCAATATGCAGCAACTGCGTGATGCCATCGCGTCAGCATGGACCAACATCCCAGTGGAACGTTTCTGATTTGTATAATCCATGCCCCAAATAATTCAGGCTGTTCTGGAGGGAGGGGAGGGTACTAGATGGGTGTACCTAATAAACTGGCCAGCTAAATAGCAGTGTTTCGCAAACCTTTTGAACTGTGGCAAACGTTGATGGGATATATACACTTAATCTGATCCATACAGCAAACCATCTACTGTATTTTCTTTGACAAACGCTTTTTATAGATTAGGGTTTATTTGAAATATGTTCATAGTTTTGATAGCTTCTCACGCACGTGATGGTTAATTTGTGTGTACCACTTTAAGAGCGTCCCGGAATCTGGAAAGAAGAAGATGTATACTGACCAAAATATAAACACAACATGTAAAGTGTTGGTCCCATGTTTCATAAACTGAAGAAAAAAATGTTCCAATCAAACAGAAAGCTTATTTCTCTGAAATCTTGTGCATAAATTTGTTTACATTCCTGTTAGTGAGCGTTTTCTCCTTTGCAAAGATAATCTATCCAACTGACAGGTGTGGCATATCAAGAAGCTGATTAAACAGCATGATCATTACACATTGAGCTGGGGACAATAAAAGGCCACTCTAAATTGTGTAGTTTTGTCACACAACACAATGTAACAGATGTCTCAATTTTTGAGGGAGTGTGCAATTGGCATGCTAACTGCAGGAATGTCCACCAGAGCTGTTGCCAGAGAATTTAATGTTAATTTTTCTACTATGAGTCACCTCCAATGTCGTTTTAGAGAATTTGGCAGTACGTCCAACCGGCCTCACAACCGCAGACCAAGTTTAACCACGCCAGCCCACGATCATATCATACCATATCCGGCTTCATCACCTGCGGGATCGTCTGAGATCAGCCACCCGCACGCACAGCTGATGAAACTTTGAGTTAGCACAACCAAATCATTTCTGCAATGTCAGAAACCGTCTCAAGGAAGCTCATCTGCGTGATCATCATCCTCACCAGAGTCTTGACCTGACTACAGTTCAGCATCGTAACCAACTTCTGAGGGCAAATACTCACCTTCAATGGCCACTGGCACACTGGAGAAGCGTGCTCTTCACAGATGATTCACGGTTTCAACTGTACCGGGGATGATGGCAGTATATATGGTAATATAATAATAATATATATATATATTTTTTTTTTAGGAAGTTGAAACTTGAAGTTGAAACCATCATCAAAAGTTGTAATAGTAGAATGTACAAGGTGGAATTTCGAAATTGGGTAGTGCATTTGGGTAGTGCATCATCAGTTTTCCTCTTGTCATGTCACTTATTGCATACCTTAGATAGCTATTTATAACTATTTTTATTTATAACTATTTATAACTTCAAAAATGTCAGATCAACTAGCCCAAGTCAAGCCCAAGTTTTAGCTAGGTTCTTTACCCGATTGATTTCATTGTAATGTTTGAGTCACTCAAATATCACATGAACACAAATAAGACATGGGAAAATGTCTATAATTGTAGGAAATTATCTTTAAAATTGCAACATTGTCTCTGCACCCCACAACAAAACATGTAAAATTTTAGAAAATTGGCTTTGAAATTACAAAAAAAAATCTCCACCAAAATGTATAGAAATACAGTAAGCGCCGGATATTCCACATTGCTGGAAGGGGGGACTGAGTGAAAAGGTTTGTCTATGAGACCAGCCTTACCAACATGGCAGTGTTAACATGTTTCTAAAAGTGTCTTTATTAATGTCTAAATAAATGTTTCTATACTTGTGGTGGTTCATGTTTTACTATTAAATGAGGAGAGAAACTTATCACACAAGTCAGAGATACACTTAAACTAAATCTTTATTCACTTATTAATAAGGGAGCAGGTCAATACAACACACACGTATAAAGTGAATCGATTGAGTGCTCTACATTAATTAATGATGGTGTCACGACTCCGACCGAAGGTGGCTCCTCTTCCCGTTCGGGTGGCGCTCGGCGGTCGTCGTCACCGGCCTACTAGCTGCCACTGATTATTTTCTCCCCCTCCTTATGTGTTTATTGAGTACACCTGTTTTGAGTTGGTTGTAATTAGTGAGGCTTTATTAGTCAGCCGGCCCGCCTGGTTCTTTGTGCGGGATTGATTATTGTAACCCTGGTGTTTGCATTAGATGTACGTGTTTGTGTATTTAGTGCTAGACTGTTTTCGTTCCCTGTGTCTGGGGCATTTGGTTTGAGCACCCGAAAGTGGGAGGACCGTGGTTCACCGTGTGTGCATTAAAGAAGCACTTTATTGAACTCTCTGCTTTCCTGCGCCTGATTTCACCCTCACGACACCCAGGACCTTACAGATGGCAGGTCGACGAATCACCCTCAGATGATTCGTTGAGAGACCGAGACAAAAGTACAAAGGTCTTTTATAGCCAAGATACACCCCCCTCAGGCTACATGACAAACAGATGTATGGAATGGGTCACAAGGTTAAGATTAGTATGAAAGATACTTATAATTCACAGCAGACAGTATCTGCTGTAAAAAAAATTCTCGTTGTGTAGAGACCAGGGTCTGGCCCTGGAGTCATCTCTCCCTGGTACCTTATAGAACAGAAACATTAACTCATGCTATGGAATGTGGTCTCTTTAGGTTTTATCACCCAAAAGACATCGTAAATCTTCTGTCAGTGTTTAATCTACCAGAGGCCCTTCCTCAGTAGAACACACACAGATGAGTGTTCTAACAACCCCTTATTCTGTTGCATAAAACAACCATTTGATGCAATAACAGAATTATAACATCATCCTGTAATTTCTATTCTGACAGGCCTCCATATCACACACTGACAAACTGAAAAAAAGACCTTGTGTACAATTAATTGGTTAGAGAGAGAGTTCTCAGATATCACTCTAATTTATCCCCTGTAGCTTTAGACTCCAAATATGCCCAATTAGATGATTCTCTTTCTATACACCCACTTCTTTTGACATGCCCACTTTCAGATGTATGCAGTTACCCATGACTCTTAAGCCGTGTTCACATTGGCAATTTGAAGTAACTGAAATCCTATCTATTTGCGTATATACAGCCAAAAAGCACATGGAATCAGATATTTCAAGCGACATTTGAAGTCAGATACAAATCTGATTCCTGGCCCTGTGACTTGTCTGAATGTTCAAATCTGCCCTCAAGTGGTTTTTAGACTGTTATTTGGCATATCTTGTTGCTTGCTAGATACTCTGTTGACAGTTTGTCAAGAACATGTGGTAGCTAGCTAGCTTGTTAATTGTTTACAAACAAATGAGTGAATGTGTTAGAATGCTAAACAGCCATCTAACTAGCTAGTTGACTGCTGTGGCTAGCCAAAAAAAGGACTCGTTTTGAAAGTTGGATCATCTTATCAATTGAGGCTTTTAAAGTCTTCTTACCCTATGATTTAAAACATTCCAAGCAACTGGGAAACCTCCATGGCAGACATTGTTGTCACCTTAACTTGCTACATAACATCTGAGCATAGGAATCACAACCGCCAATCAGCCTACAGCACTGCACACACACCCGTCATTACTATGACACTAGCATAGCCTTGTCAGCAAATGATTGCTGTTTGAACACACACAAATCCAATTTGGTCACTTGTAACATGCTGTTTGTACAGTTAGTAGTCCAAAATGGACTTGAGCATTAAGGCCTGCATTGTGAATAAGGCTTTAGAATCGTGGCAAAGTTGTTTCCTGTTTCCTCTTCAAGTGGTTTTCCAGCAGACTATGTTGCGTCTTGCTGCCTTTCACACTTCGGAAAGTGCATTGCATATTTGTTTGGTTGCTGTTTCAGACACATATTTGGCCATGTTAGCGTGGGTCAAACAAAAACACTTAAATAATTCCTCCCACAATGCAGGGATGGCTGCATGGTGCAGTTGGTGAAAACAGAGTAAAGCGAGAGGGATAACTGGGCCCTAAATCGGTCTTCTCCAGCAGGTGGCGTTTTATATATTTTTCACTCACCAAGCAAGTTCTTATATGGAAGTCAATGAGAGTCGCATTTGGCTTATTTGATCAAATAGATGTTTCGTCATGATCAGATAGTCACGAGTGTACTGATATGAGTAGGACACGTGAGATCCCGGCACGTGACATCCCTAGTGCCTGGTCCTGGGTGATACACGCGTATCTGCCCTCTCATTGACTTGAATGGTCCAACCTGATCTTGCCTCTTCCCGACTGCCTTCCATGTTTAAAGAAATGTATTTTCATTGTTAGAGCGGTCACTAGAGTATGTGGTCAATATAATGGATCATCTGTGTGGAAAAGCAACTTCGGCGACTTGAAGGCGACCTTCATCAAAAACTGATTGACCTTTGATCACATGATTTTTGTAAATGTCATACAGACGACATGTAGTCAAAGACAGAAGAGAAAGCGAGACATCTCCACTCCCTCATTTTTTGTATGTTTCAATGGAAGTCAATTTCCTAAGTAGACCAGACACAGCTGCTATTGCATTTTGTGTCTATGTGAGAGGCTTTTAAAAGATTAGGACCAACGGTGACCAACGATGGTCAATGTCTTGACAACAGTGATCTGTTCGAACGCGCCCATAGGACAGAACGGAGCACAGCTCTCCCACACCTCTCAGCAAAAGCTGTTTGACAAGTGTAATTTATATAAATAAGAGTGTAGTAAAGAAATATTTGGTTTCTTTTCATTTAAAAAGTCAGATTATTGACTGCTGTCAAGTCATAATAAAGCTGAAATGAATAGTGGCACTGGAGCACCCATTTACAAATGATATTCCTGGTGCCAAAAACCCTGGTCTCCCATAAAAAGCCTATGTAAATTATGATCTCCAGAACAGCCAAACATTTTTTTAGACAGACGTTTTGGGCTCTAAAATGTGTTTGTTATGATCAAGTTTGATCCCCACATATACTATTTTAAGATCGCTACAAATCAAGATATTTCATTAAATAGTGATCTATTCTGACTACTACATTTGTCATCACACAGGACCACATGCTAACACAGACCAAGCACGGGGCTCTCTCGTGTAGGATGAAAATGAATTCATCGACCATGATCCTTTGCTAGTTACAGCCACTTTCACTATCATCCTTTGCGATTATTTTGGTGCCTTTCAGCCCCATTCAGCATGGCGCGCTTCAAATTAAAATACTTGCAGTTTCATGCTCCATGTGGAGTTTTCCATATGAATTAGTGGATGACGTCAGCGCTATCACCATCTACTGGTTTTATGCTGGTCTGAATTATGAAACTCTGAAATTTCCGACTTGCTAACTGGTTGTAGTTATACACGTGCCGTGTTCAACGAATCAGCAATTCTGAAATGTCTGAGTTTCCTAGTTCCGACTATTATGTAAATGGTGCGCACAGGGGAGCAGCGCTAGCAGCGATATCGTCATCACGTTATTCAAAAACATTGCAGACATTGGATATGTCTAAAATGTTAATATCTTCGGCTCACCCTTGCTGGGTCATGGCTGAAAGGAATCCTTCTTTTGTCAAATTAACGTTCTTTAAAAAAAATATTTTACCTAACCCTAGTCATAACTATTTCCTTAACCTTAGCTTAATTACTCTAACCTGCTAAGAAAAGTCAAATTTGATGTTAATTTTACAAAAACTGGATCCCTTCGAGCCATGCCCCCCTTTTTTTTGCTGCCGAGTCCGCAGATGCCTCGAGTCCCCAACAAACGGGTGTAAAGGTTTTCAGGAGAAATGTTGAGAGCCTGTGACACGACTTCTGCTTTTGGACTTTAATTAACAAGGCGATTTAACTCCCCCACATTTACTGGGTTGTTTGAACAGTACAGAAGAGAACCTCCCCCGACAGTTGCTTTCCTTCTTCTCAAGTATGTAGGGAATCTAGTTTCAGGCGTTTGTTTTACGGCACCTACTACGTTAAATTACTGTTTTGGGGTTAGGGCTTTACTGTAATTGCCTTTTCCTACATAATGTTCCGTATGCATTTTCATTTTCTGGAACACACAAGTGTGTCGTGAGCAACAATAGTGAAATCGGCGGTTCAGCTTCAAAATACAAGTCCGTGATGCAAACGGATAAAAATAGTGGAATCGTGCCACAATTGGACTAGAAAATGCCAAAAAAGATTGGAATGTTATATAAATTCAACAGAAGACAATACTTAGTTAATTTGACGTGAGGGTGAGGTTTTTTTTCTCTCCTGAGTAGCCTCGTTTCACTGCCAAAAATAAAATTGAACCATCTAGTGTTCAGCGAAATAACAACACAAGGTCAAATACAGGTAGCCTAGTCAAATAATTAACATCCAATCACAGTAACTGTTACTATCTCTCAGCAGTTCCACTAACTGTCCGTATGAAGCCAAACGTAGCTGCTGCTCATGTTGGTATCTGTACTGATGGCGCAAAAGCCATAACAGCGAGACATAGTGGAGTGGTAACATGCATGCAAGTAGTTTCTCCCGAAGCCGCTTGGGTACGTACACTGCAGCATCCACTGAGAGGCTCTTGTTGCCAAGGGAATGCCTGGCAGCTTGAAATAATTTTTGGACACTACAGTGAAAATTGTAAACTTTTTATAAAGCAAGGCCTCTGAACTTTTGTGTATTTTCAGCACTATGCAATGATATGGGCAGCGACCATGTAACGCTTTTACAACATACTGGTTAACAAGGGGCAAAGTATTGACACATTTTATTTTATTGAGAGACGAGCTTAAAGTTTTCTTTACTGAACATAATTTTCACTTACCTGACCGCTTGCATGATGACGAGTTTCTCACACGACTGGCCTATCTGGGTGATGTTTTTTCTCACCTGAATCTAGGATTACAGGGACTCTCCACAACTATATTGAGGCTATGGTTAAGAAGTTGAAGCTCTTTTCTGTCTGCATTAACAAGGACGACACACAGGTCTTTCCATCATTGTATGATTTTTTTGTGTGCAAATGAACTCAAGCTTACGGACAATGTCAAATGTGATATAGCGAAGCACATGAGTGAGTTGGGTGCGCAATTACACAGGTACTTTCCTGAAATGGATGACACAAACAATTGGATTCGTTATCCCTTTCATGCCCTGCCTCCAGTCCACTTACCGATATCTGAACAACAGAGCTCCAATGAAATTGCAACAAGCAGTTCTGTGAAAATGTAATTTAATCAGAAGCCACTGCCAGATTTCTGGATTGGGCTGCTTTTAGAGTATCCTGCCTTGGCAAATCACGCTAAGACACTGATGCCCTTTGCAACCACGTACCTATGTGAGAGTGAATTCTCGGCCCCACTAGCATGAAAACTAAATACAGGCACAGACTGTGTGTGGAAAATGATTTAAGACTGAGACTCTCTCCAATATAACCCAACACTGCAGAGTTAAGTGCATCCTTTCAAGCACACCCTTCTCATTAACCTGTGGTGAGTTATTCACAATTTTCAATGAACAAAAAGGTTCTATATGTAAGATGGTTAACTAAAGAGCAAAATGATTGATTATTATTATTTGTGTCCTGGTCCTATAAGTGCTCTTTGTCACTTCCCACGAGCCAGGTAGTGACAAAAACTAACACTCATTCTTATGATTAATAAATGTATTGTATAGTGTGTGTGTGGCAGGCTTACAATGATGGCAAAAAACAACATTTGAAAGTGCGCTGACCCTGGTGCTAGAGAGAGTACGCAGCTGGAGGTTGAATGTTTGAAGGGGTACGGGACTATAAAAAGTGTGGGAAACACTGTTCTAGGGCAACATATAAGCCTAATGACAGAAGAGAAGCTGCATGTATCTAATTAAGGACAAGTTGACTAACAAATAGCCTACCAAAATGTTGGAAATTATAAAGCAGAAACATATCTAAATCAGGCAGCAGCAGAAGAATCCTGCACCCCCTGTCAAAAAAGTATTCCACTGTCTCTGACTGTGGCCTACACCGCATTTCTATATTTGCGGGGTTAGGTTCGGGTGTGGGCCTCAGATTGTCACTTTATCACATATGGGCCTAGTCTGGCAGTTACGGGTGGGTTATTAGCAATTGTGGGCGGGTGCGGGTGAACAATCAGCTGACCAGAGCTCTAGGCCTGAGTAGCCTATGCCACCAAAGCAATTCTGAAGTCTAATACATCCATTGTGTGATTTCAACAGATGCTTATCTATACTGAAAAAAATCTATAAATGCAACATGTAAAGTGTTGGTCCCATGTTTCATGAGATTAAATTAAAGATCCCAGAAATGTCCCATATGCCCAAAAAGCTTATTTCTGTGAAATGGTGTCCACAGATGTGTTTACTTCCCTTTTAGTGAGCATTTCTCCTTTGCCAAGATCATCCATCCACCTGACAAGTGTGGCATATTAAGAAGCTGATTAAACAGCGTGATCATTACACAGGTACACCTTGTGCTGGGGACAATAAACCACCACTCAAATGTGCAGTTTTGTCACACAACACAATGCCACAGATGTTTCAAGTTTGAGGGAGTGTGCAATTGGCATTCTGACTGCAGGAATGTCCACCAGAGCTGTTGCCAGAGAATTGAATGCTCATTTCTCTACCATAAGCCGCCTCCAACGTCATTTTTGAGAATTTGGCAGTATGCCCAACCAGCCTCACAACTGCCGACCATGTGTAACCACACCAGCCCAGGATCTTCACATCCAGCTTCTTCACCTGCGGGATCGTCTGAAACCAGCCACCTGGACAACTGAGGAGTATTTCTGTCTGTAAGAAAGCCCTTTTATGGGGAAAAACTCATTCTGATTGGCTGGGCCTGGCTCTCCAGTGGGTGGGCATGGCACCCAATTGGATGGGCCTATGCCCAGTCATGTGAAATACATAGATTAAGGCCTAATAAATGTATTTCAATTGACTGATTTCCTTATATGAACTGTAACTCAGTAAAATCATTAATTGTTTCATGTTGCGTTTATATTTTTGACCATTATTGTTTATATTCAACAGATCATTATTTTGTCTAGGGCTCTCTAACCCTGTTGCTGGAGAGCTATTGTCCTGTAGGTTTTTGCTCCAACCCTAATCTAGAGCACCCAATTGCTATAGTTAGCTGGTTGATGAGCTGAATCCGGTTAGTTAGGGATGGAGTGAAAACCTACTGGATGGTAGCTCCCCATGAACAGGGCTGGAAAGATCTGATTAATCTAGTACAACAGTGGCATGATTCCTCTATTCTTTTTATCCGTTTCAATGGGGGACTTTTAAATTGAAGGCGAACCACAGATTCCACTATTGTTGCTCACGCTAAAATGTTGTTCACGACACACATCTCTGGGAAGCTAGCTACGCAGTAGACGGATAGCTAGCACAATGAATTTGCTCTATGCCACGATAATATGATGAAATAGATTTAGAGGATATGAATGTGTTCAATCGCAATTATCATAGATTGATATTGGTCAATTCATTAATGTGTCAAGGCTAAGACAAGTGTAGCAAGCTCGTACTTGCCGTACATTTTTGCTTGCTACGCTAACAGTTAGCTACGCCTATGATGACACATTTCAACAAGAATACAAGAAAGAAAGGTAGGCAATGGCCTCTTGACTCAGTCGTTAGCTGATTCTGCAGAATATAAGCAGTTTGTTTTTTGTTATGTCTCATATCTAACGTTGTATCGTCGGCTTTGTTCTATACAGTAGCTAGTTAGCGCACTAGTTATGCTAATACAGTATCCGGGACTGGCTGCAAGGATTAGCGATTTTCCAAATAACTAACATTAACCAACTTAATAGCAAGTTTTTTTCTATTGGCTAGTTACCAAGTTTAGCGGGATAACCTAGCAAGCTATCGGGGTTCGTTGGGTAGCTACACTGACAAATTAACCAACGTTACTATAGCTATGAAAACATTTGCCGGTACCATTAGCTGGGTTTCTGGTTGGTTCTTGGTGGTTTGCCTACCGAATGTTAACGTTAGCTACGTAGTTTTATAGATAGCTACTAACGTTACTAGCAAATGTGAGCTAATGTTGGCTACATGTTTATTTGGCTAACGTTAGCTGGTTAACTAGCTTGCCAATTCGCTAATGTTAACTAGCCAGCTGATTAGTCGTAGCTGTTTCAGACGCATTTTCTTGAGTTAGCTATCAAGCTAACGTTATTTACTTAACCTGTTAACCTGTAAGGCAGTGGTTTTAGCTAACTAGCTATATTAATCAGTTTGCCAAAATCCTATTTCTTATTTGAAGTTATCGTAGCTAGGTAACATTGTATGGTAAACTCAAGCTGTTTGTCAGCCACCTAGTATGACTTAATTTCAGCAGTCTATGAATATGGACATACACTGAGTGTACAAAACATGAGGAACACCTTTGCCCTCAGAACAGACGCAATTCGAGGTAGAGTCCATGCCCCAATGTATCGAAAGCGTTCCACAGGAATGTTGACTCCAATGCTTCCCACAGTTGTCAAGTTGGCTGGATGTCCTTTGGGTGGTGGACCATTCTTGATACACACGGGAAGCTGTTGAGCCTGAAAAATCCAGCAGTTCTTGACACACACATCGGTGCGCCTGGCAGACACTACCATACCCCGTTCAAAGGCATTTAAATATTTTGTCTTGTCTATTCACCCTCTGAACTGAATGATACACAATCCTTTAACCTGTCTCCTCTCCTTCATCTACACTGATTGAGGTGGATTTAACAGGTGACATCAATAAGGGATCATGGCATTCACCTGGTCAGTCTGTCATGGAAAGAGCAGGTGTTCCTAATGCTTTGTGCACCTGAGTGTTAACCTAATCAACGTTTCCCAAACTTGTTCTTGGGGACCCCAAGGGGTGCACATTTTTGCCCACTACACAGCTAATTCAATAAATAGTTCTATGAATATGACATGGTTGTTATCACTTTGCATTCTTAGAATAACAGCATTGGAGTTGCAATAACATAGTTGCATAATAATGTGCTTGTGGTGTTGTGTATTCGGGTACTTTTTGACAACATACAGGCTTTTCAGAGTCTCTTTGTGACTCTGCACCATAGACTTACACTCAGTTTCTTCTTAGATTGTAATGTAGAGCTAAGTCAAGCCACAGGGACAGCTTATGAAACACCACTCATTGGCGTTCTGGAAAGCAACTTGATGAAAATTGCATACCGCAGTGATGATCCGTGTTTGAATCCGGTTTGGACGTCTGTCTTACTTAGAATTGCAATTAGGCCCATCCGTCATGGTTTAAAATAATGTGGCACCTGCCTGCCAAGTATTGTGTGTTTCTAATATGACTCTTGTTGGTCATCTTTGTTTACTGGAAAATCGCCCACTCGAGTGTTGGAGAAATTTTCCCCTCGTTTAAAATGCCTTTGGTTATCCAAGCCCAAGTTAAACAAGGCTTGTTAAGAGGGTGCAAAGCAGTGCTGTTTTGCATTGCCTGTGGTGTTTTGCCAATTTGTGACCAAAATATGACTACATTTTAAGAGTGCAACATTTTTGGCAACCTTCCAGATGTGAGATCTTGACTTTGGCTGCACATGTAGGCCAGCCAGAGAGCTGCAAGCTTAGATGTTCTTATTTAAGGACACGGATATTTTAGTACCGATCCCCTAAATGTACTTAAGAAAAATATAAACACAACATGCAACAACTTCAAAGATTTTACTGAGTTTTAGTTCATATAAGGAAATTGGTCAATTTCAATGTATTCATTAGGCCCTAATGTATGGATTTCACGATTAGGCAAGGGTGCAGCCACGGGGGACCAGGCCCAGCCAATCAGAATCAGTTTTTCCCCATAAATGGGCTTTATTACAAACAAAAATACTCCTCAGTTTCATCAGCTGTCCAGGTGGCTGGTTTCAGACAATCCCGCAGATGAAGAAGCTGGCTGTGCAGGTCCTGCATTTTATATTTTTGTTCAGTGTAGTTCTATAACACTCACTGGTAGTGCTGCTTCTAGCTGTCAGATTATATCATGTCTAGGCCAACACAGCACACCCTCATGATCCTCAATGTAATCTGTGAAACTCATTTTTCAACCATGAACTACTTCCATGTGCAAAACCTATGCCAACCAAAACTAAACTACTATCTTCTGTTCTTGGCCCTCTCTTCCCATTTTCTCTTTCTCCTCCCCAGCCTAGAGTCTGCATGGCGAGCAAGTGGCGGCAGCTGAAGTGACTGTCTCTAGACCAGCCAGAGAGGCCTGTGGCAGAGTGGTGGTGTGGCCCCGGCCCCGTACGGGAGGAGAACCACCATGGCCTCTCGTCATCAGAGGAACTCTGTGCGGATCCTGTCCAGCCGGGAGCGCGGCTCACAGGCCTTTGGCTCCAAGCGCCTGCTGCAGCAGCTGGTGGAGGAGAAGGTCCGCTGGATGAAATGGCAGAGTCAGGTAAAAGCCAAAGAAGCACACTAACCCAGTTAAAGGATTAGTCAAAACTGCTTTGGTTTCAACAGATATGGAGTAGTAGTAGGCTATCAATCTCTCACTACTTTCACTGCCCACCTGCTGCAGTAGGCATTTTGATCTGGGTCAATATACCATTGCTTTTAACTCATCACCATGGAAACAATGCCCTGTGCTTATCTTTATAGTCTATTTTGGGAGTTGTTCTTTAAAATCCCTAATAATATGCAGTTGATGATCACAATTTCACTCAAGTCTTATATTCAAAAATACATTTGTTTTTACTTATGTAATTATACTATGATTAGTGCATTTAATAATGCGCGTGCTGCCTCCATGTAAGGCGTTAAGCAATGTTTGTTGCCCTTACACAGAAAGTGGAGCTGCCAGACAGCCCTCGCTCGACGTTCCTGTTGGCCTTCAGCCCAGACCGGTAAGGAACTCAACTGACCCGGCCGCACAAATGGATTCATGAGAGCATTTGAGGCTGGGCTTCCTTAAGCGGCATAGCAGCTGTAACATTTACTCTACCCCCCTTATCTCCAATTTGATAGGACCCTCATGGCTTCCACTCATGTCAATCACAACATCTACATCACAGAGGTGAAGACTGGAAAGTGCTTGCATTCGCTGGTAGGCCACCGCCGCACGCCCTGGTGCGTGACCTTTCACCCTACCATCCCAGGTCTGGTGGCCTCCGGGTGCCTTGACGGAGAGGTCCGCATCTGGGACCTGCATGTAAGTGGTCCCTTCTCTTAAACACAGACAGACCCCTATTAAAATAAATAGGACCCAAGTTTCAGGTGTCCGCTTGCCAAGTTGCATAGGTATATTCTTTTACTATGTTAGATTGTAAGACTTGTATACACAGCACAGTCTTCGCCAGAAGTAAATGTTGAGGTGTCCCCCAGGGCACTGTCCAACTCCAGGCATCATAAGGAAACTTTTCTATCTTCATTGTGTTGCTATTGGTAGTCTAGTTGATAAACCCATTTGACAGGAATCCACTGTTTCCGTATCCTACTTGTTTCTTTCTGTATTAAATCCCCCTGTGTTTGTTTCTGCAGGGTGGCAGTGAGAGCTGGTTCACGGAAAGCAACGTGGCCATTGCCTCGCTAGCCTTCCACCCCACTGCCCAGCTCCTCCTCATCGCCACCAATAACGAGCTCCACTTCTGGGACTGGAGCCGGCCCGAGCCCTTTGCCGTGGTCAAAACCGGCAGCGAGACTGAAAGAGTCAGGTGAGAGACCATAGAGATTGATGTAGGGCTGGATATATACTACATACTTTTGCTCTCTCTCTCTGGGTTGCAGTTAGCCCGTAATAGCTGGCTTTTGGGTGATTTTAAAAACGAATAAAAAGCCAATAAATAAAATTGGCGCCGGCCAATTGTCCTGGTGAATAACAAAAGCCCATTACAATATAATGCTTTTTAGCCTATTAATTGATAGAAATATCAGTTAGTCGATGTAAATGCATTTGATCGGTCATGCTTTTCTGTTCTATAGGTTAATTTGCATAATTAAATTGGTGCTTGTGTGTTTTTGTTTGGTCGTTTATGATTCTTATTTATCACAGGCGTACAGCATACAGATAAAGAGCCTAGTTTGAGTGAAAATCTGTCAGCCAGCGAGAGAGCTGCTGCTCCTGTTGCTGCTGGAGTGAAATATGCTTTTATGTGCCCAGTCATTGCGCACCACTCTAAATGCAATCACATGTTAAAAACAGTTGATGGCCACAATTTAAAGAGCTACTATTTTTATTTCTCAACTGGTAATCGAAGTGTGCTTGCCATTCAAGTGCATAGGCATGAGGCAACGGTAGGCTTCAGCGCGTCACACTTTGCAATGTGAACTGGAGGCAGTACGCATTTTGAAAATATATACTTAATTGTGTGGAACCGGAATGTTTTACTTCATTTTGTGAGGCATGTTTTACCTTGCTTCAAAGTAGCCTATAGCCAAAATCCATTTCTATCAACTTTGAGGCAATTTATTTTTATAAAGACCTCCATATGTCATTGAAACAAGTAGCCTATTTCTCTCATGTTTGTTCCATGTTATATTGGATTTCAACTTCCTTTCATTATCAAGTAGCCAAAGGCACAATCCTAGTCATATTAGCAACCCATGCTAATTGTTGCATCTTTAGATCTTCCGTAGATGAAAATATTGACATTTTAAAGGTCACATGAAAACTCTTGCATGTGCAGTGCACTTTTGACAACAGCGTTTTCCAGCAAATTGCATAATGGAACAAACAATCGTGCTTAGCTTACTGCTTTATGCGCATTGCTGCGCATATAATGTGAAGAAGATAGTTTATCAACATTTTTAATCTAAACCTTCTGATCTGCTGCATCAGCCTCATTGCGTTTTATTTACTTGTTTCGTATACTGGTTGTATGAATTTGGGTTCTATCATTCCACAAGCTGACTAATAGAATAGGTAAACATTTCTACTATTGGGGATACCAGATTGACATAGGGTAGTGGTTTTGCTGTTTATTAATCTCTTGCTGGCTGAGAAAGTAAACGTGGAAAGTTATTGTAACATCTTAAAACTGCTCATCAGTATTCGGTAAGATGTTGCATGTGCTGTTAAGATGAATTACCATCATCTATATGTTTGCTGTCATTCTGAGTACCATGGGTGGACGCCCTAATCGGGTTACTCACCCAATGCATATAGATTCAGTAAATTAACATGCTGCAGGTCAAATGTCTGGCGCCACATTTTCCTAACGGAAACACTGATACAGTTGAAGTCGGAAGTTTACATAAACCTTAGCCAAATACATTTAAACTCAATATTTCACAATTCCTGACATTTTAATCCTAGTAAAAATTCCCTGTCTTAGGAATGTGAAATGTCAGAATAATTTATTTTAGCTTTTATTTCTTTCATCACATTCCCAGTGGGTCAGAAGTTTACATAGACTCAATTAGTATTTGGTAGCATTGCCTTTAAATTGTTTAACTTGAGTCAAACTGAGTCAGGTTGGTAGGCCTCTTTGCTCGCACATGCTTTTTCAGTTCTGCCAACACAACTTCTATAGGATTGAGACCAGGGATTTGTGATGGCCACTCCTTGACTTTGACTTTGTTGTCCTTAAGCCATTTTGCCGCAACTTTGGAAGTATGCTTGGGGTCATTGTCCATTTGGAAGACCCATTTGCGAACAAGCTTGAACTTCCTGACTGATTTCTTGAGATGTTGCTTCAATATATCCACATAATTTTCCTTCCTCATGATGCCATCTATTTTGTGAAGTGCACCAGTCCCTCCTGCAACAAAGCACACCCACAACATGATGATGCCACCCCTGTGCTTCTTGGTTGGGATGGTGTTCTTCGGCTTGCAAGCATAACGATGGTCATTATGGCCAAACAGTTCTAATTTTGTTTCATCAGATCAGAGGACATTTCTCCAAAAAGTACGATCTTTGTCCCCATGTGCAGTTGCAAACCGTAGTCTGTTTTTTTAATGGCGGTTTTGGAGCAGTGGCTTCTTCCTTGCTGAGCGGCCTTTCAGGTTATGTCGATATAGGA
Source organism: Oncorhynchus masou masou (assembly GCF_036934945.1). Classification (NCBI taxonomy): domain Eukaryota; kingdom Metazoa; phylum Chordata; class Actinopteri; order Salmoniformes; family Salmonidae; genus Oncorhynchus; species Oncorhynchus masou. Next base: position 50,600,899 of record NC_088233.1, read on the forward strand.
CTCGCTTTACTGTGGATATAGATTTTGTACCTGTTTCCTCCAGCATCTTCACAATGTCCTTTGATGTTGTTCTGGGATTGATTTGCACTTTTTCGCATCAAAGTACATTCATCTCTAGGAGACAGAATGCGTCTCCTTCCTTAGTGGTATGACGGCTGTATACTGTTCATACAGATGAACATGGTACCTTCAGGCATTTGGAAATTGCTCCCAAGGATGAACCACACTTCTGGAGGTATTTTTCTGATTTATTTTGATTTTCCCATAATGTCAAGCAAAGAGGCACTGAGTTTGAAGGTAGGCCTTGAAATACATCCACAGGTACACCTCCAATTGACTCAAATGATGTCAGTTTGCCTATCAGAAGCTTCTAAAGCCATGACATAATTTTCGGGAATTTCCCAAGCTGTTTAAAGGCACAGTCAACCTAGTGTATGTACACTTCTGACCCACTGCAATTGTGATACAGTGAAATAATCTGTCTGTAAACAATTGTTGGAAGAATTGCTTGTGTCATGCACAAAGTAGATGTCCTAACCGACTTGCCCAAATAATAGTTTGTTCAAAAACATTTTGTGGAGTGGTTGAAAAACAAGTTTTAATGACTCCAACCTAAGTGTAAGTAAACTTCCGACTTCAACTGTATATACATACAGAGCATTCGGAAAGTATTCAGACCCATATTTTTGTTGAGTTACAGCCTTATTCTAAAATTGATCAATCTACACACGATTCCCTATAATGACAAGGTGAAAGCGTTTTTTAGACATGTTTGCAAATGTACAGCATGCCTTTAATTACATAAGCATTCAGACCCTTTGCTACTAGACTCTCTTATATTCTGGTGCATCCTGTTTCCATTGATCATCCTAGATGTTTCTACAACTTGATTGGAGTACACCTATAGGAAATTCAATTTATTGGACATGATTTGGAACGGTACACATCTGTTTATATAAGGTCCCATGGTTGACAGTGCATGTCAGCGCGAAAACCAAGCCATGAGTTGGAATTGTCCGTAGGAATTGTCCGTTGAGCACCGAGGAACATTGAAGGTCCCCAAGAACATAGTGCCCTCCATCATTCTTCAATGGAACAAGTTTGGAACCACCAAGACTCTTCTTAGAGCTGGCCGCTTGGCCAAACTGGGCAAGATCCTGATGGTCGCTCTAACAGAGCTCCAGAGTTCCTCTGTGGACATGGGAGAAACTTCCAGAAGGACAACCATCTCTACAGCACTCCACCAATCAGGCCTTTGTGGTAGGATGGCCAGACAGAACCCAGTCCTCAGTAAAAGGCACATGACAGCCTGCCTGGAGTTTGCCAAAAGGCACCTAAAGGACTCTCAGACCATGAGAAACAAGATTCTCTGATCTGATGAAACCAAGATTGAACTATTTGGCCTGAATGCCAAGTGTCACGTCTGGATGAAACCTTGCACCATCCCTATGGTGAAGTGGGGTTGCAGCATCATGATGTGGGGATTTTTTAGCGGCAGGGCCTGCAGACCAGTCAGGATCGATGGAAAGATGAATGGGGCAAGTACAGAGGTACTTGATAAAAACCTTCTCCAGAGCGCTCAGGATCTCAGACTGTGACCTTCCAACAGGACAACGACCCTAAGCACGCAGCCAAGACGATGCAGGAGTGGCTTTGGGACAAGTCTCAATGTCCTTGAGTGGCCCAGCCAGAGTCTGGACTTGAACCCGATCTAACATCTCTGGAGACCTGAAAATAGCTGTGCAGCAACGCTTCCCATCCAATCTGACTGAGCTTGAGAGGATCTGCAGAGAAGAATGGGAGAAACTCCCCAAATACTGGTGTGCCAAGCTTGTAGTGTTATACCTAAAAAAAACTCCAGGCTGTAATCGCTGTCAAAGGTGCTTCAAGGTGCTTTTTTTTTGCCTTTGTTATTGTGTGTAGATTGACAGGATTTTTACGTTTTAGAATAAGGCTGTAACGTAATGTCGGAATAATTTCTGAATGCAATGTATATAAAGTGCCTTCAGAAAGTATTCATACCCCTTGACTTATTCCACATTTTGTTACAGCCTGAATTAAATTTGTATTTTTTTACCCATATGCACACAATATCCCATAATGACAGTGAAAACATGGTTTTTAGAAATGTGTGCATTTATTTGAAAAATGAAATACAGATCAAATTTTACATAGGTATTCTCACCCCTTAGTCAATACATTTTTAGAATCACCTTTGGCGGAGATTACAGCTGTGATGTTTGTCTTGGTAAGTGTATAAGAGCTTTGCACACCTGGATTATACAATATTTGCACATTTGTCTGTTAAGTTGTTGCTCATTGCATGTCTTGCCATAGATTTTCAACCCAATTGAAGTTAAAAATGTAACTAGGCCACTCAGGAACTTTCAATGTCGTCTTGGTAAGCAACGTGTGTATATTTGGTCTTGTGTTTTAGGTTATTGTCCTACTTGAATGTAGGCTGTTGGTAGTCTGACTGAACCAGGTTTTCCTCTAGTATATTGCCTGTGCTTAGCACTATTCTGTTTCTTTTTGTATAATTAATAATACAAAAAGCATCCTTAGTCCTTGCTAATGACAGGCATTACCATAACAAGCATTACCATAACCTGATGCAGCCACGGCTGTGCTTGAAAATATGAACATAACGCTTTGTATTCAAGACATAATTTATTTTGTTTTTGGCAGTTTTACTTTAGTAGCTTATTGCAAACAGGATGCATTCTGTACAACAGGGCTGCCCAACCCTCTTCCTGGAGATCTACTGTCCTGTAGGTTTTCAGTTCAACCCTAATTTAGCATATCTGATTCAGATAGTCTAGGTCTTGTTGAGCAGCTAATAAGTAGACCATGTACAAGCTTCCTCCTTTTCACACTGTCATTTAGGTTATTCTTGTGGAGTAACTACAATATTGTTGATCATCCTCAGATTTCTCCTATCACAGCCATTAAACTCTGTTACTGTTTTAATGTAACCATTGGCCTCATGGTGAAATCCCTGAGAGGTTTCCTTCCTCCTCGGCAACTGAGTTAGGAAGGACGCCTGTATCTTTGTAGTGACTGGGTGTATTAATACACCATCCAAAGTGTAGTTAATAACTTCACCATGCTCAAACGGATATTCAATTTATTTTGACCCATTTACCAATAAGTGCCCTTCTTTGAGAGGCATTGGAAAACCTAGTCTACACTTGACTTAAATGCAACTTCTGCTATCAGAATATGAAGATCGCATCAAAAAGACGGGTCTAGATGCACAAAAGTTGAATGGAATAATCCAAAACGCTCAACTATAAACTGTCTCAACTCCCTAAGCTTCAAAATCACAACCCCTAGTACTAGTTTAATTCACTGATCCTTTGATTGGATGGACATGTTAGTCATACTGCTAAACTTTGATTGGTTTGAGGTCCTCCGGAAGTCGTCATAATTACCATGTAGGTCAATGGAAGGGGGTGAGGAGCACGAGCCTCCTAGGTTTTGTATTGAAGTCGATGTAGCCAGAGGAGAATGGAAAAAATGGCTGTCCTCCTGCTAGACCAAAAAAACAGTTAAAAATAATAATAATAATCAGGTATTTGGTGATTTGAATATATTTAGTTTAGTTTACCTAAACGATAACTTTTATTTATATATATACTTTCACTGAGTAGGATGGTCCTCCCTTCCTCCTATAATTTGGATTTCAGGAAAAAATATTGTTGAAACAATTTTTCTTTTTCACATGGAACAATTTCACAGTAACGTAAATGTTGTCATTATAATATGATATTGCTATGATTAGAATATATTTGAGTTGATGGAAAGCTCTGCTGTTTTCTCTTTTAGGTTGGTGAGATTTGATCCTTTGGGGCACAATCTTCTGACTGCTACTGTGAACCCCTCCAACCAGCAGGTGAGTTCTTTTCTCCTATCACAACAAAATTGCACTACACCGTATAGTTTTCTGTCTAGAAATGAAATCTTCTCAAAGCCTTTTAAACATGACTGTACACTAAAACATTCAACATGTCTACCCTCATATCTAACATATTATGTCCTGTAGAATGATGATGACTCAGAGGTCCCCATGGACAGTGTAGAGATGCCCCACTTCCGCCAGCGCTCCTTCCTGCCCTCCCAGCCTGTACGCCGCACGCCGATCCTCCACAACTTCCTGCACATCCTTTCCTCACGCTCCTCGGGAGCGCAGGCCGGAGGGGATGCGTCCCGCCCTGGCGGGGAGAGCAGCGGCGAGCCCCCCAGCATGCCTTTGGGCCAGTACCCAGCCTCTCAGGACCGTGGACTGCCCTTCCCAGGCTGCACCCAGCACCTGGGCATGGTGTGCCTATGCAGCCGCTGCACAGCCAACCGCAGCCCCTCTCTGGGCGAGGGGCCCTCCTCCAGGCCTGTGGTCCTCCCTGAGCACCCTCAGCCGGCCCCCCATGCCTCAACCTTTTCCTCAGCCCGTACGGAGCCCCGACAGCCTTCAGAGCCCAGTGGGGCCCAACAGCGGCCCTCTGCCTTCACAACGGTCTACTATAGTGCCGGCAGCTCCCTGCACCGTGCCGTGCCTACCGCCCACGTGGCCAGCCCGCCCCTGAGTCAGCAGCCTCCGCCACCACCCACCAGCCACCCACCCCTCTCCCGCCCACTGCCCGGACCCGATTGGACACGCAGCCTGCTGAACATGAGAGGCTCAGAGAGCAGAACAGGAGGGAGTGAAGGTGGGGTGAGCGGGGTAGGTGGTGTCGGGGGTGGGATGCTGCCCCCCCGAACAAGCTCGTCCTCCGTCAGCCTGCTGTCAGTGCTCCGGCAGCAGGACGGCTCCTCCCAGTCCCCTGTCTACACTTCCGCCACAGAGGGACGGGGTTTCCCCACGCAGTCAAGCTCTGAACCGGGCTCTGGCCCCGTGGCCAATCAGCGAGGTGGTGGAGGGGCGGGCACCAGCAGCGGGCACCACCCTTTCTGGGACGGCACGCGCAGCAACCCGACCTCGTTCCGCAACGTGCTCCAGTGCAACCTGAGCCGCTACTTCATGGAGTTTGACCGCATGCAGGACCTGGAGTCGCCGCTGGGGGGCGTCGGGGGAGGGGAGGGCGGCCAGGAGCAGACGCAGGAGCTGCTCAACAACAACATGGACCCGGAGAGACCCAGGCCTTCCTCCTCCCACTATCAGCCCCAGCTGCCCCCACCAACCCCAGCCGAGAACAACCCCCCTCCCTCCAGTGCGTCTCACTCCTCTCGGGGCCAACTGAACCGCTGCCGGGCCTGCCACAACTTGCTCACCTTCAACCACGACTCCCAACGCTGGGAGCGTACCAGCCCAGCCTCGTCCACCTCCGCTGTCTCCACCCAGGAGGGCTCCAGCTCTCCCTGGCAGCAGCCAACCAGCCCTGCCTATGAAGAGACCCATGTGTCACCACAGAGGCGGGAGCCCCAACCCCAGCCACCAGAGAGGGAGAGGAGGGTAACCCAGCCCCCGGAGCCCAGCGAGCGGCAGCCCTCCCCAGGCCCTCATGGTGCGGCCATGCCCTTCCCCACCATTGCGTCGTCCACTGCCCAGCCCGGTGAGCAGACGGTGGGCCTGGTGTACAACCAGGAGACGGGCCAGTGGGAGCGCGTCTACCGCCAGGCCGCCTCCAGCCGCTCCACCGTTGCCGATGCACCGCCAGAGGCCTTAAGCCAGGAAATGCCTGTGGATAACCCAGACGAGGACTCTCTGAGGAGGTAGAGTTATGAGAAAGTCCTTGGTAGTCTCTACAGTGGGTGTTTTTTGCTCAGTCCAGGGTCGTAGTCAGTAGTGCACACCGTAGCAATATGTTTTAAAATGAACGTTTCTTATTGAACGAGCTTGGATCGTATCTCGCTGTTTCAAACAGTTTTCAGTTTTATCTACTGAACACAACTCTGCTCACTTTAGCTAGTGATCCTCTCTGACATAAGAACATTACAGCAAGTAACTACTGGTCTGCTTTTCTCAGTATTTCCTACTCATTCCAAGGTTATTCTTTATTTTTACTGTTTTCTACATTGTTAAATAATAAGTAAAAACTATTAAATAACACATGGAATCATGTAGTAACCAAAAAAGTGTTTATATTTGAGATTCTTCAAAGTAGCCACCCTTTGCCTTGACAGCTTTGAATACTCTTGGTATTCTCTCAGCCAGCTTCATGAGGTAGTCACCTGGAATGCATTTCAATTAACAGGTGTGCCTTGTTAATTCTTTCATTAATGCATTTGAGCCAATTAGTTGTGTTGTGACATGGTAGGGGTGGTATACAGAAGATGGCCCTATTTGATAAAATACTAAGTCCATATTATGGCAAGATCGGCACAAATACATTTTAAGACATGAAGTTCAGTCAATCCGGAACATTTCAAGAACTTTGAAAGCACCTTCAAGTGCAGTCGCAAAAACCATCAAGCGCTATGATGAAACTGGCTCTCGTGAGGACCACCACAGGAAAGGAAAACCCAGAGTTACCTCTGGTGCAAAGGATAAGTTCATTAGAGTTAACTCAGAAATTGCAGCCCAAATAAATGCTTAACAGAGTTCAAGAAACAGACCCATCTCAACATCAACTGTTGAGGAGACTGCGTGAATCAGGCCTTCATGGTCGAATTGCTGCTAAGAAACCACTACTAAAGGACACCAATAAGAAGAGACTTGCTTGAGCCAAGAAACACGAGCAATGGACATTAGACAGGTGGAAATCTGTCCTTTGGTCTGTTGAGTCCACATTTGAGATTTTGGGTTCCGACAGCCGTGTCTTTATGAGACGCAGAGTAGGTAAACACATGATCTCTACATGTGTAGTTCCCACTGTGAAGCATGGAGGTGTGATGGTGTGGGGGTGCTTTGCTGGCAACACTGTCTTTGATTTATTTAGAGTTCAAAGCACACTTAACCTGCAAAGCTACAACAGCATTCTGCAGCGATACGCCATCCCATCTGGTTTGCGTTTAGTGGGACTATCATTTGTATTTCAACAGGAAAATGACCCAACACACCTCCAGACTGTGTAAGAGCTATTTGACCAAGAAGGATGGATAGTGATGTAGTGCTGTATCAGACGATCTGGCCGACACAATAACCCGACCTCAACCCAATTGAGGTGGTTTGGGATGAGTTGGACCGCAAAGTGAAGGAAAAGCAGCCAACAAGTGATCAGCATATGTGGAAACTCCTTCAAGACTGTTGGAAAGCATTCCTCATGAAGCTGGTGGAGAGAATGCCAAGAGTGCAAATCTGTCAAGGCAAAGGGGGGCTGCTTTTGAAGAATCTCATAAAATATATTTTGAACACTTTTTTTTGGTTACTTCATTATTCCGTATGTGTTATTTTATTATTTGGATGTCTTCACTATTCTACAATGTAGAAAATAGTAAAAAATAAAGAAACCCTTGAATGTCCTAACTTTTGACTGGTACTGTATATTGTCCAAATAGTTGTATAAAACAAATGGACTCCCTTTTGTAGAGGAGATTAAACGCTGATCCATTGTTTGGTGTGTTTGTTCACAGGAGGCTGTTGGAGTCCTCCCTCCTCTCTCTCTCCCGCTACGACATGGGAGGATCCAGAGACCACCCCATCTACCCAGACCCTGCCAGGTACAAGCCCCCAAACCAATCTCACCTCTAATGAACTTGTACTGTGTTTGACAGGATAAAACCCCTCCAGGTGCACCGTTTTCTTAGAGGTTATGTCGAAACAAAGTTGACGGTTTAAAGTAAGGTTGAGAAAATCCCAGATATTTTCCCAAAAGTTCACTGGTTTAACAAAACATACAAGTTAGAGGATTTCTTAAACTCAGGAATTTTGAGAAAGTTCATGTAATTTTGCCAACCTACACTGAAAAATATATAAACGGAACAAGTAGTGTTGGTTTCATGAGCTGAAATAAAAGATCCCAGATATCTTCCGTACACACAAACCTTATTTCTCTTAAATCTTGTTTACATCCCTGTTAGGCTAAGATAATACATCCACTTGACAGGTGTGTCCTATCAAGCATCTGATTTTAAACGGCATGATCATTACACAGGTGCACCTTGTGCTAGGGACAATAAAAGGCCACTCGGAAATGTGCAGTTTTGTCACACAATCTCGCAAGTTTTGAGGGAGCGTGTAATTGGCATGCTGACTGCAGGAATGTCTACCAGAGCTGTTGCCAGAGAATTGAATGTTAATTTCTCTACCATAAGCCGCCTCCAACGTTGTTTTAGAGAATAAGCAGGATGTCCAACCGGCCTCACAACCCACGTGTATGGCGTCGTCTGGGTGAGCGGTTTGCTGATGTCAACGTTGTAAACAGAGTGCTCCGTGGTAAACTCTGAGCATATTTAGGATGCTCTGGATCGACGTGTACGCCAGCGTGATCCAGTTCCCGCCAATATCCAGCAACTTCACACAGGACAACATTCCACAGGCCACAATCAACAGCCTGATCAACTCTATGCGAAGGAGATGTCGAGCTGCATGAGGCAAATGGTGGTCACACCAGATACTGACTGGTTTGCATATCCATGTCCCTACTTTTTTTTTTTTTTAGGTATCTGTCCAACAGATGCATATCTGTATTCCCAGTCATGTGAAATCCATAGATTAGAACCTAGTTATTTTATTTAAATTGACTGATTTCCATATATGAATTGTAAGTCAGTAAAATCTTTGAAATTGTTTCATGTTGCGTTTTGTTCAGTATAGTATGAACCCTAGAGCTGTTTCTCCTGCAGGTTGTCCCCGGCTGCGTACTACGCGCAGAGAATGATCCAGTACCTGTCGAGGCGGGACAGTATCCGCCAGCGTTCGCTGCGCTACCAGCAGAACCGCCTGAGGACCCTCTCCTCCTCTTCGGACAGCCCGGCCGGCAACCCCTCGGCCGCAATGGAGAACAGTGATGTGGACTTTGAAGAGCTAGAGTGAGTTGGTGCAAACCATCCTGGCCCCTTAATGGGATATTAGTTACTCTTAAAAAACTCTTAAGGATCTTACCCTTTTTTTTTCAATCTTCACCTAAAATGACAAACCCAAATCTAACTGCCTGTAGCTCTGTTCTTGATACTATTTTGAAAGGAAACACTTTCAAGTTTGTGGAAATGTGAAATGAATGTAGGAGAATATAACATATTAGATCTGGTAAAAGATGATACAAAAAAAAATGCAAGGGACAGGCCATACTTTGGGATAGGAGTCTAGGTGTAATTTAGATGTTGACCATCAGATGGCAGCAGTGTGTGCAAAGTTTCAGACTGATCCAGTGAAGAATTACATTACTCTTACATTATTTTGTATCAAGTCTGCAAGGAGTTTGCCGAAATGTGCCGAATTGGTCAATTGATACATTTTCAAGTACATAACTATAGAGAACATACAAAAATACTATGGTTATAAAAAATGAAAATTTACACGCTCCCAGGGAATGTCATACATGATGGATCATTAGCTTATACACTAACTTTCACAAATCTCGATGGCCTGGCGGGGTGGGTATGGAGCCAGAAACAGCAGTGCGGTTAAACTGTAGACCCGAGTTCCTACATTTGAATATAAAAATGTTTTTTATCAAACAAAACTATGCTACATTTTATCTCTGGGACCCTCAGGATGACAAATCAGAGCAAGATTACACAAAGTACATTATTTACCTTCAGAGGTGAATGTATAAAAAACAAATGTTTAGTGTGCTCCTCAAACAATAGCATGGTATTTTTTCACTGTAATAGCTACTGTTAATTGGACACTGCAGTTACATTAACAAGAATTTAAGCTTTTTGCCCATATAAGACAGGTCTATGTCCCGGAAAGTTGGCTGTTGTGTACGTCATTCTTGTCACATTAGCGCACGTTAGCAACAACTGTCCCGGTTTAGGGACACCCATCCCGTAGAGGTTGTCCAATTTTTGGATTTTTTTTATTTCTGTTGAGATAATTGGATAAGGAGATGTCCCAAGCCATCCTTTTAGGAATTTTTTTTTTGTGGATCTACACAACCAATGGTGTGTGATGTGGACTTACACTATATATACACTACCGTTCAAAAGTTTGGGGTCACTCAGAAATGTCCTTGTTTTTGAAAGAAAAGCAAAACATTTTTATTGATTTTAAAATTGATCAGAAATACAGTGGAGACATTGTTAATGTTGTAAATGACTATTGTAGCTGGAAGCGGCTGATTTAAAAAAAATATTTATAATAATATTCATATTTTTTTAATGGAATATCTACATAAGCTTTCAGAGGCCCATTATCAACAATCATCGCTGTTAGCACAGCTGAAAACTGTTGTCCCTGCTTAAAGAAGCAATAGAACTGGCCTTCTTTAGACTAGTTGAGTATCTGGATCATCAGCATTTGTGGGTTCGATTGCAGGCTCAAAATGGCCAGAAACAAAGACCTTTCTTCTGAAACTCATCAGTCTATTCTTGTTCTGAGAAATGAAGGCTATTCCATGTGAGAAATTTCCAAGAAACTGAAGATCTCGTACATCGCTGTGTGCTACTCCCTTCACAGAACAGTGCATACTGGCTCTAACTAGAATAGAAAGAGTGGGATGCCCTGGTGCACAACTGAGCAAGAGGACAAGTACATTAGTGTCTAGTTTGAGAAGCAGACACCTCACAAGTCCTCAACTGGCAGCTTCATTAAGTAGTACCCGCAAAACACCTGTCTCAACGTCAACAGTGAAGAGGCGACTCCGGGATGCTGGCCTTCTAGGCAGAGTTGCAAAGAAAAAGCCATATCTCAGACTGGACAATAAAAATAAAAGGTTAAGATGGGCAAAAGAACACAGACACTGGACAGAGGAACTCTGTATTTGTTATTCAACTTAAAAGCCCAATGAATACTCGCCTTTGTGTAGTGATTTAACTCCCACCGCTTCATTAAAGAATGTTTAATTGACTTTGCAGCAATACTTTGCCTCGACAAGAAAGAGTTCTTTGAAAATGTTTCCCTGTCTAGACGAACAGTGGTGTGGCTTGTTGAGAACCTCACAGAGAATATGGAACAACAGTTGAAAGACAAGGTAAAGGATTTCACCTATTTCTCCTTGGCCCTGGATGAGAGCAGTGATGCGTGTGACACGGCACAGTTGATATTTTTACAAGACATAATCCCAGACTTTGTAATTACAGAGGAGCTTGCTTCAGTGCAGTCAAGTAGCTGAGCTGAAACCAGATCAGAAAATGATTTTCCTGCATTGGATTATTCACCAGGAGGTACTCTAAATGTGTTCTGAAAATGAGCCTTGTGGATACAGTCACTAAAGTGGTAAACTTCATAAGACTTTAAACCACAGGCAGTTTGTCTCACTGTCTGAAGAGAGTCGGTCAAGCAGGTTTCCCCTTCCACACAAACGTGAGATGGCTGAGGTTGGAAGGTGCTTAAAAGGGTGTGGAACCTGAAGTCAAGAGTTTTTGTAAATGAAATGAAAATATGTGGATTTCCCTCAACTGCAAGATAAAGAATGGTTGGCTGATTTTTGCCTTCACCGTGGACATCATGTCCCTCGTGAATGAACTGAATTCCAAACTACAAGGGAAGGGCCTTTTTGCATCAGATGTACAGCCTTGTCAAAGCCTTCAAGGGAAAATTACCCCTCCTGACCCGCCAAGTAGAAGTCAACAACCTCACTCGCCTTCCGACACTACTAGTCTGTTCCCTATCAGATGACCAGCGGGAGAAGTATACATCGCTGCTGTGTGCTTTGAACGGTGAGTTCTCGTCGTTTTGAGGATTTCAAAGTGTTGGAAAATGACATGCTGTTGGTTTCCTCTCCTTTCACCTTCAACGTGGATAACGCTCCCACTGACATGCAACTTGAGCTTATCGATCTTCAGTCTGATGCAGTGATTGTTTTGAATAGTTCTCCAATGTCACTGACACGGTTCTATGCATCTCTATGAACAAAACTCTCCAAAGATTATGAGTCATGCTCAGATGTTTGTACTGTTTGGGTCAACCTATGTAGGTGAACAGGCATTTTCACTGGTGAAACATAACAAGTCAAGGCACAGATCATCTCTTACTGACTCTCAGCAATCCTGTGCATAGCGACGTCAGAAACTATACCTGACTTCACTGCTCTAGTCAATGCCCATCAGAGACTTCACTCCTCACGCTGATTGAGTAGTTTAAATGTAATATCTCTCTCTCTCTTGTGTTTTTGTGCATACCCTTTAACAAGAGTTATTTCAGTGGTGCTGATTGTTTAATAATGATTCACAGATAGATGTATCTATCAGTCATATACATTATGTATAATCCTGTACTGTGATTCTGGCCTGTGATGGCAAAAATATATTCTGTGGCCCTCCATGGAAAATAATTGCCCAGGCCTGGATTACAATCATCCTACATTGAACATTCAGCTTCACCACACATTTCACCCAACAGCCTCTTTTTCTCCCAATAACTGCTGTGTGTGTTTTAACAGTGACAACGGAGACAGGACGAGGCACCGAACACCACGCAACGCCAGGATGTCTGCGCCTTCACTGGGGCGATTCGTTCCTCGGCGGTTTCTTTTGCCTGAGTACCTGCCCTACGCTGGAATCTTCCACGAGAGGGGACAGCCTGGCCTGGCCACCCACTCTTCTGTCAACAGGGTCCTAGCAGGTACTAACCAAGATTGTTTCACTAGAGTACACTCTGCTTAGTGTGGTTGAATTGTCCTGTATGGATGTGATCACTGTAAAAGGAGTACGCTGCAATGCCCTTTTCACTCTACTGCTGTATTTCGCTGGCCTGATTTACCCATCCATTTTTGTTGGTGGAACCAAGGTGTAAAATAGAATATCCAAGCCAGTACAGTTCAAGTGGGCAACAACTAACTACTTGATTGCTCTCATACATCTCAATGTTATCCATTTTATTGTGTTATTTGCAATAGTGGTAGACACTACTCCTCTTTCACATCCAATAGCCTATCCACTGACCAAATTTCTCTCAGGTGCCTCAATCGGGGACGGCCAGTCGGCGGTGGCCAGCAACATAGCCAACACCACCTATCGGCTGCAGTGGTGGGACTTCACCAAGTTCGATCTACCTGAGATCAGCAACGGTATGTAAAACATTCAGAACATTGCAACGCCGACACAATTCCCTATTCTATCTGACAGACGATCTTATCATTTCCACACAATACATTTCTGTCTGAAAGTTCTGTAACCTTAGATCCTCCTAAACCGGTCCCTGCTCTCCTATTGTTTGAACAGCTATGTTTGCCGCTCTGATTGCGTTTACTTTAGAGGTCTACTGTATTATTGACATTGTGTACGTTTGCCTGGTCGTGTATATCTGTTGCCACCCCTCCAGCCTCTGTGAATGTGCTGGTGCCAAATTGTAAGATCTACAACGATGCCAGTTGTGACATCTCAGCGGACGGGCAGCTCCTGGCCGTGTTCATACCCAGCAGCCAGCGGGGCTTCCCTGATGAGGGCATCTTGGCTGTGTACTCCTTGGCACCTCACAACCTGGGGGAGGTGCTCTACACCAAAAGATTTGGTAAGTCTTGTCACGTAGTAGAGGACATCTTGCAGCCAGGGACTTGACCTTCAGGATACAGCTATAGCAGTGTTTCCCAAACCTCTCCCCTTAGTGCCCCCGGCCAATCCACTTATTTGAGGTAATCCAGTGATGGCAGACTTGATTCAGTTGGTCAACCTAATCATCTCATTCGTTGAATAAGGTTGTGCTAGTTGTGGACTACATCAAATGAGTCGAACTGTAGGAGGTAGTCGAGGAGAGGTTTGGGAAACAACTGAACTAGAGAATCTAAAACATTGAATCTAGTAAAATTGGTGCACTAAACAGAATATTATAGATGGTGAACCGTAACTACAGTACAATAATATCCTAGGAGAGTCTTGCCAAACCTTGTCAGTCTTAACGTTTGTCTTCCATCCTCCCACAGGTCCCAATGCCATCTCGGTGAGCCTGTCTCCCATGGGCTGTTACGTGATGGTGGGCTTGGCCTCCCGCAGGATCCTGCTGCATCCCTCCACCGACCACATGGTGGCGCAAGTGTTCCGGCTGCAACAGCCCCACGGTGGAGAGACCTCCATCAGGGTGAGACAGACAGAAAGACCCCCCCTAATGCAGGGAAAAGACCAGCTCGCTGGTTACATGTGAACGTATGTTCGTGAAGGTCAACAGTGAGGGAGAAGGGTAGTACCACAGATTGATACTACCGGGGTGGTGGTCACTATGGCAACCTTTGGAAAATTATTAAATGAGTCCAGGTAATCCCTCCCCGTTTGTCTATTTGGTGTCTAATGAACACAACCCAGGTTTGTAGAGGGACTTGGAGCGCGACTAGCGGACATGGCTTTTACCCATACCCAAAGGGTTCACTTTATTGTGCATTTGTTTAGTTTCAAGTTTTAATGTCACAAGTACAGTGAAATGTCTTTCTTGCCAACTCAAAACCCAACAATGCAATAACAAAGTCATTCTGGTATAAAAATGTAAAAAACATACGAAATATGAATACAATAAGTAAGGATACTATATACAGTGTCCGTTCCAATTACAATACCATATTTACAATGTGCAGGGACACTGGAGTGATGTTGGACGTTTATGATTGTTTGTCTGGGTTCTCCAATTGTTCCCTAGATGGTGTTCAACGTGGTTTACCCTATGGCTCCGGACCAGCGGCGGCACGTCAGCATCAATTCAGCCAGATGGCTTCCAGACCCGGGGATGGGCCTGGCCTACGGGACCAACAAAGGAGACCTGGTCATCTGCAGGCCCGTGTGAGTAGTGCTCCTCTGTGACCATTTTGTAAATCTTATATCTGATATCGGGGTGGTGCATTGGTGACTTGTTTGTTTTTGTAGTCCTCAATATACACTTTGTGTTCCTGGTATCATGAGTTCAGTGTATTCCATACCACCACCTCCAACACTGGTGGCGAATTGAATTTGATTGGTCTCTTGATTCGATTATTCTAATAGCCAGTGTAAACAGGAAGCCTCTGGATTGGAGCGGGTCAATTATTGGTCTGTAATGAGGTCATTGTCTGTGATTACATGAAGGAATCCCTCAGTGGAGATCAAAATAAAATGTTATTGGTCACATGCGTCGAATACAACAGGTGTAGACTTTACAGTGAAATGCTTACTTAAGATCAAATCAAATTTATTTATATAGCCCTTCGTACATCAGCTGAAATCTCAAAGTGCTGTACAGAAACCCAGCCTAAAACCCCAAACAGCAAGCAATGCAGGTGTAGAAGCACGGTGGTTAGGAAAAACTCCCTAGAAAGGCCAAAACCTAGGAAGAAACCTAGAGAGGAACCAGGCTATGTGGGGTGGCCAGTCCACTTCTGGCTGTGCCGGGTAGAGATTATAACAGAACATGGCCAAGATGTTCAAATGTTCATAAATGACCAGCATGGTCGAATAATAATAAGGCAGAACAGTTGAAACTGGAGCAGCAGCACAGCCAGGTGGACTGGGGACAGCAAGGAGTCATCATGTCAGGTAGTACTGGGGCATGGTCCTAGGGCTCAGGTCCTCTGAGAAAGAGAGAGAGAAGGAGAGAATTAGAGAACGCACACTTAGATTCACACAGGACACCGAATTGGACAGGAGAAGTACTCCAGATATAACAAACTGACCCCAGCCCCCGACACAAACTACTGCAGCATAAATACTGGAGGCTGAGACAGGAGGGGTCAGGAGACACTGTGGCCCCATCCGAGGACACCCCCGGACAGGGCCAAACAGGAAGGATATAACCCCACCCACTTTGCCAAAGCACAGCCCCCACACCACTAGAGGGATATCTTCAACCACCAACTTACCATCCTGAGACAAAGCTGAGTATAGCCCACAAAGATCTCCGCCATGGCACAACCCAAGGGGGGGCGCCAACCCAGACAGGATGACCACATCAGTGAATCAACCCACTCAGGTGACACACCCCTTCCAGGGACGGCATGAGAGTGCCCCAGTAAGCCAGTGACTCTCCCCTGTAATAGGGTTAGAGGCAGAGAATCCCAGTGGAAAGAGGGGAACCGGCCAGGCAGAGACAGCAAGGGCGGTTCGTTGCTCCAGAGCCTTTCCGTTCACCTTCCCACTCCTGGGCCAGACTACACTCAATCATATGACCCACTGAAGAGATGAGTCTTCAGTAAAGACTTAAAGGTTGAGACCGAGTTTGCGTCTCTGACATGGGTAGGCAGACCGTTCCATAAAAATGGAGCTCTATAGGACAAAGCCCTGCCTCCAGCTGTTTGCTTAGAAATTCTAGGGGCAATTAGGAGGCCTGCGTCTTGTGACCGTAGCGTACGTGTAGGTATGTACGGCAGGACCAAATCAGAGAGATAGGTAGGAGCAAGCCCATGTAATGCTTTGTAGGTTAGCAGTAAAACCTTGAAATCAGCCCTTGCTTTGACAGCAAGCCAGTGTAGGGAGGCTAGCACTGGAGTAATATGATCAAATTTGTTGGTTCTAGTCAGGATTCTAGCAGCCGTATTTAGCACTAACTGAAGTTTATTTAGTACTTTATCCGGGTAGCCGGAAAGTAGAGCATTGCAGTAGTCTAACCTAGAAGTGACAAAAGCATGGATTCATTTTTCTGCATCATTTTTGGACAGAAAGTTTCTGATTTTTGCAATGTTACATAGATGGAAAAAAGCTGTCCTTGAAATGGTCTTGATATGTTCTTCAAAAGAGAGATCAGGGTCCAGAGTAACGCCGAGGTCCTTCACAGTTTTATTAGAGATCAAAAGCAGCACTAAGGTCTAGGAGCACGAGGACAGATGCAGAGCCTTGGTCCGATGCCATTAAAATGTTATTTACCACCTTCACAAGTGCCGTCTCAGTGCTATGATGGGGTCTAAAACCAGACTGAAGCATTTCGTATACATTGTTTGTCTTCAGGAAGGCAGTGAGTTGCTGCGCAACAGCCTTTTCTAAAAGAATTTAGAGGAATGGAAGATTCGATATAGGCCGATTTTAGTTTTTTATATTTTCTGGGTCAAGGTTTGGCTTTTTCAAGAGAGGCTTTATTACTGTCACTTTTAGTGAGTTTGGTACACATCCGGTGGATAGAGAGCCGTTTATTATGTTCAACATAGGAGGGCCAAGCACAGGAAGCAGCTCTTTCAGTAGTTTAGTTGGAATAGGGTCCAGTATGCAGCTTGAAGGTTTAGAGGCCATGATTATTTTCATCATTGTGTCAAGAGATATAGTACTAAAACACTTGAGCGTCTCTCTTGATCCTAGGTCCTGGCAGAGTTGTGCAGACTAAAGACAACTGAGCTTTGAAGGAATACGCTGATTTAAGGAGGAGTCTGTAATTTGCTTTCTAATAATCATAATTTTTTCCTCAAAGAAGTTCATGAATTTATCACTGCTAAAGTGAAAGTCTTCCTCTCTTGGGGAATGCTGCTTTTTAGTTAGTTTTGCGACAGTATCAAAAAGGAATTTCGGATTGTTCTTATTTTCCTCAATTAAGTTAGAAAAATAGGATGATCGAGCAGCAGTAAGGGCTCTTCGTTACTGCACGGTACTGTCTTTCCAAGCTAGTCGGAAGACTTCCAGTTTGGTGTGGCGCCATTTCCGTTCCAATTTTCTGGAAGCTTGCTTCAGAGCTCGGGTATTTTCTGTGTACCAGGGAGCTAGTTTCTTATGAGAAATGTTTTTAGTTTTTAGGGGTGCAACTGCATCTAGGGTATTGCGCAAGGTTAAATTGAGTTCCTCAGTTAGGTGGTTAACTGATTTTTGTCCTCTGGCGTCATTGGATAGACAGAGGGAGTTTGGAAGGACATCAAGGAATCTTTGTGTTGTCTGTGAATTTATAGCACGACTTTTGATGTTCCTTGGTTGGGGTCTGAGCAGATTATTTGTTGCAATTGCAAACGTAATAAAATGGTGGTCCGATAGTCCAGGACTATGAGGAAAAACATTAAGAGCCCATTCTCAACAGTGCAGAGTTAAAAAGAAAAATATTTGTTTAAAAACTGTGAAACAGTCAAACGAGGCTATTCACAAGGAGTTCCAGTACCGAGTCAATGTGAAAAGTTTGGACACCTACTCATTCCAGGGGTTTTTTCTATTAGTATTCTTTATTAGTAACCATAAAGAACCTCTTGATACTCCCCATCCCGGATCCGGGATCGTGAATAAAGCCTCAGGCTCATTAGCATAACGCAACGTTAACGATTTCTGAAAATCGCAAATAAAATGAAAATAATGCGCCTGCTCTCAAGCTTAGCCTTTTCTTAACAACACTGTCATCTCAGATTTTCAAAATATGCTTTTGAACCATAGCAATTCACTAATTTGTGTAAGAGTATGCTAAGCTAGCTTAGCATTTTGAGTAGCATTTAGCACGCAACATTTTCACAAAAACCAGATAACCAAATAAATAAAATCATTTACCTTTGAAGAGCTTCGGATGTTTTCAATGAGGAGACTCTCAGTTACATAGCAAATGTTCAGTTTTTCCTGAAAGTCTTTGTGTAGGAGAAATTGCTCCGTTTTATACATCACATTTGGCTACCGAAACGAACCGAAAATTCACCAACAACGTCAAACTTTTTCCGAATTAACTCCATAATATCGACCGAAACATGGCAAACGTTGTTTGGAATCAATCCTCAAGGTGTTTTTTCACATATCTCTTCATTGATATATCGTTCGTGGAAGCCTGCTTTCTTCTCAGAATTCCATGGAAAAATACTTGCAGCTGAGGTTTGCGCACCAATTTCGGCGCAGGACACCGGGCGGACACCTGGTAAATGTGGTCTCTTATGGTCAATCTTCCAATGATATGCCTACAAATACGTCACAATGCTGCAGACACCTTGGGGAAACGACAGAAAGGGCAGGCTCATTCCTCTCGCATTCACAGCCATATAAGGAGACAATGGAAAACGGAGCCTCAAAAATCCTGCTGATTTCCTGGATGCCGTTTCATCTTGGTTTTGCCTGTAGCTCATGTTCTAGGGCACGCACAGAGAATATCTTTGCAGTTCTGGAAACGTCAGTGTTTTCTTTCCAAAGCTATCAATTATATGCATAGTCGAGCATCTTTTTGTGACAAAATATCTTGTTTAAAACGGGCACGTCTTTTCATCCAAAAATGAAATAGCGCCCCCAGAGTTTCAAGAGGTTAAACAAATCAAAATAAATGTTATATTTCAGATGCTTCAAAGTAGCCACCCTTTGCCTTGACAGCTTTGCACACTCTTAGCATTCTCTCAACCAGCTTCATGAGGTAGTTACCAGGAATCGATTTCAATTAACAGGTGTGCTTTGTTTAAAAGCAAATTTGTAGAATGTATTTCCTTGCGTTTGAGCCAGTCAGTTGTGTTATGACATGGTAGGGGTGATATACAGAAGATGGCCCTATTTGATAAAATACCAAGTCCATATTATGGCAAGAACGGCTCAAATAGTTTTACGACTTGAAGGTCAGTCAATCCGGAACATTTCAAGAACTTTGAAAGCACCTTCAAGTGCAGTCGCAAAAACCATCAAGCGCGATGATGAAACTGGCACTCATGAGGACCGCCACAGGAAAGGAAGACCCAGAGTTACCTCTGCTGCAGAGGACAAGTTCATTTAGAGTTACTACCCTCAGAAATTGCAGCCCAAATAAAAGCTCCAAAGAGTTCATTTAACCGACACATCTCAACATCAACTGTTCAGTTGAGACTGCCTGAATCAGGCCTTCATGGTCAAATTGCTGCAAAGAAACCACTACTAAAGGACACCAAGGAACATGAGCAATTGACATTAGACCGGTGGAAATCTGTCCTTTTTGGTCTGATTGGAGTCCAAATTGGAGATTTTTGGTTCCAACCGCGGGTCTTCGTGAGACGCGGAGTAGGTGAATGGATGATCTCCGCATGTGTGGTTCCCACCGTGAAGAATGGAGGTGTGGTGTGGGGGTGCTTTGCTGGTGACACGGTCCATGATTTTGATTTCTTTTTTTAATTCAAAGCACACTTAACCAGCATGGCTACCACAGCATTCTGCAGCGATATGCCATCCCATCTGCTTTGCGCTTAGCCCCACCGATCACTTGTTTTTCAACAGGACAATGACCCATCCCACCCTTCAGGCTGTGTAAGGGCTATTTGACCACGAAGGAGAGTGATGGAGTACTGCATCAGATGACCTGGCCTTCATAATCCCCCGACCTTACCAATTGAGATTGTTTTTGGATGAGTTGGACCGCAGAGTGAAGGGCTTAGCAGCCAACAAGTGATCAGCATATGTGTGAACTCCAAGACTGTTGGAAAAGCATTTGAGGTGAAGCTGGTTGAGCGAATGCCAAGAGTGTGCAAAGCTGTCAAGGCAATGGGTGGCTACTTTGAAGAATGTCAAATATAACATATTTTGATTGAACACTTTTTGTTACTACCTGATTCCATATGTGTTATTTCATAGTTGTGATGTCTTCACTATTATTCTACAATATACTAAATATTTGGAAAATCCCTTGAATGAGTAGGTGTCCAAACTTTTGACTGGTTCTGTACATGTGGGTAAGGTTTTAAAGTGACTAGGCAATCAGGATTTATAATTAACACAGTAACAGCAGTTTACAGTGCCTTTGGAAAGTATTCATACCCCTTGACTTTTTCCACTGTTACGATAGTCTTATTCTGAAGTTGATTTAAATTGCTTTTATTCCTCATCAGTCTACACACTATACCCCATAATGTCAAAGCAAAAACATTTTTTTAGACATTATTGCTAATTTAATATATATATATATTGTTTTTAATAAATCAAATGTACAGGTTTTCAGATCCTTAGTACTATGTTGAGGTACCTTTGACAGCGTTTACAGCCTCACGCCTTCTTGTGTATGACACTACAAGCTTGGAACACCTCTATTTGGGGAGTTTCTCCTATTCTTCTCTGCAGATCCTCTCAACCTCTGTCAGGTTGGATGCGAAGCATTGCTGCACAGCTATTTTCAGGTCTCTCCAGAGATGCTCAATCGGGTTCAAGTCCGGGCTCTGGCTGGGCCGCTCAAGGACATTCAGAGACTTGTCCCGAAGCCACTCCTGTGTTGTCTTGTTTGTGTGCTTAGGGTCGTTGTCCTGTTGGAAGGTGAATCATCACCCCAGTCTAAGGCCCTGAGCGCTCTGGAGCAGGTTTTCATCAAGGATCACTCGGTGCTTTGCTCCGTTCATCTTTCCCTCGATCCTGACTAGTCTCCCAGTCGCTGATAAACATCCCCACAGCATGATGCTGCCACCACTATGCTTCACCATAGGGATGATGCCACGCTCTCTCCAGACATGACGCTTGGCATTCAGGACAGAGTGGTTTCATCAGGCCAGAGAATCTTGTTTCTCATGGTCTGAGAGTCTTCAGGTGCCTTTTGGCAAACTCCAAGTGGGCTGTCATGTGCCTTTTACTGAGGAGTGGCTTCCGTCTGGCCATTCTACCATATAGGCCTGATTGGTGGAGTGCTGCAGAGATGGTTGTCCTTCTGGAAGTTTTTCCCATCTCCACAGACGTACTCTAGAGCTCTGTCAGTGACCATTGGGTTCTTGGTCACCTCCCTGACCAAGGCCCTTCTCCCCATATTGCGGTGTTTGGCTTGGCGGCCAGTTCTAGGAAGAGTCTTGGTGGTTTCAAATGTCTTCTATTGAAGAATGATGGAGGCCACTGTGTTCTTTGGGACCTTCAATGCTGCAGACATATTTTTTGGTAACCTTCCTCAGATCTGTTCCTCGACGCAATCCTGTCTCTGAGCTCTGTGGATAATTCCTTCCACCTCATAGCGAGAGGTCTGAAAACTTTCAGAAAGAACTATGTAAAGTGTGTGTGTGTGGCTAGAGTCTAGTGGGTGTACCGTAGAGCAGCGTTTCCCAAGCTCTGTCATTTGGGCCCCAAGGGATGCACATTTTTGTTTTTGCTGTAGTACTACACAGCTGATTTAAAATAATCAAAGCTTGATGATTATTTGAATCAGCTGTGTTGTGTTAGGGCAAAAAACAAAATGTGTGCCCCTTGGTGTGCAAGTGACTGAGTTTGGGAAATGCTGGCATCGAGCCAGTGCAAGGCAATCAGTGCAAAACAATTAGGATGGATGGATAAACAAATAATAAATTGTCCTGGCAGCCATTTAACTGTTCAGCAGTCTTATCGCTTCAGCGTAGAAGCTGTTCAGGTGCTTTTTGGTCACAGACTTGGCGCTCCGGTGCTGCTTGCCATGTGGTACAAGAGAGAACACACTATGACTTGGGTGGCTGGAGTCTTTGACAAATTTTTGTGCATTCCTCTGACACCACCTGGTATAGAGTTCCTGGATGGCAGGGGGTTCTGCCCCAGTGATCTACTTGGCCGTACGCACTACCCTCTAGTGCCTTGCGGTTGCATGCTGAGCAGTTGCCATACCAAGCAGTAAATGCATCTAGTCAATCTTTTGAGGATCTAAGGGCCCTTGCCAAATCTTTTCAGCTTACCGAGAAGGAAGAGGTGTTTTCGTGCCCTCTTCATGACTGTGTTGGTGTGTTTGGACCATGATAGATCCTTAGTGATGAGGATGCTGAGGAACTTCAAGCTCTCGACCTGCTCTACTATAGACTCATCGATGTGAATGGGGTTGTGTTCGGATCTGTTGGGGCGGTATGCGAATTGGGAGTGGGTCCAGGATTTCTGGGATGATGGTGTTGTGAGACATGACCAGCCTTTCAAAATATTTCATGGCTGCAAATGTGAGTGCTACGGAGCAGTAGTCATTTAGACGGGGTCCCTTTGTGTTTTAGGCACAATACCTATGGTAGTTTGCTTTAAACATGTAGGTATTACAGACTGGATCAGAGAGAGGTTGAACATTCCAGTGAAGACACTTGCCTGCTGGTCAGCGCATGCTCTTGAGTACGCGTCTTATTAATCAGTCTGGCCCTGCGGCCTTGTGAATGTTTTAAAGGTCTTACTCACATCGGTTATGGTGAGCGTGGTCACAGTCATCCAGAACAGCTTGTGCTCTCACGTATGGTTCAGTATTGCTTGCCTCAAAGTGAACATAGAAGGCATTTAGCTTGTCTGGTAGGCTCGCGTCACTGGGCAGCTCTCGGCTGGTTTTCCCTTTCGCAATCCGGGATAGTTTGCAAGCCCTGCCACATCCGACGAGCGTCAGAGCCGGTACTGTAGGATTCATCTTAGTACTGTATTGACGCTTTGCCTGTTTGATGGTTAATTGTAGGGCGTAGCTGGATTTCATATACGCGTCCTGCGCATTGAAAGAGGCAGCTCCAGCCTTTAGCTCAATGCAGATATTTCCTATAATCCATTCCTTCTGGCTGGGATATGTACTTATGGTCACTGTTGGGACAACGTCGTCTATGCACTTATTAATGAAGCCGGTGACTGATGTGGTAAACTCCAATGCCGTCGGATGAATCCCGGGAACATATTCCAGTCTGTGCTAGTGAAACAGTCCTATAGCTTAGCATCCGCTTCATCGGACCAATTCTGTGGTGAGCACGTCACTGGTACGTCAAATTTTGAGTTTTTGCTTGTAAGCAGGAATCGGATGGATTAAGTTATGGTTTGATTTGCCAAATGGAGGGTGGGGGAGAGCTTTGTTTGTGTGTGGAGTAAAGGTGATCTATAGTTTTTGTCCCTCTATGGTCAACTCCAGTCCTCGGGGGCCAGAGTGATGTCATACTTTTCCCCATCCCTAGCAACCACAGCTGATTTTAAACTAATTGTATTGTAAACTGAAGATCATGGTTAGTTGATTATTGGAGTCAGGTGTGTTAGCAGGTGCTTGGGCAAAAGAG
Organism: Oncorhynchus masou masou; assembly: GCF_036934945.1. Lineage (NCBI taxonomy): Eukaryota > Metazoa > Chordata > Actinopteri > Salmoniformes > Salmonidae > Oncorhynchus > Oncorhynchus masou. The sequence goes on from NC_088233.1 coordinate 50,624,655, forward strand.
TGATACCTATCAGGCTCCGGAGGACTGGTGTTGCCCATTCCTGCTGTAGTTGCACAGGTGACATGCTGGTAGACAGGTGTTTAAAATTGAGCACACCACCATGAAATCTCCATAGACAGGCCATTCTACTGCCAATGTTTAACTGAAGAGCTCAGTGACTTTTTAACATGGCATCGTCATAGGATGCCACCTTTTTCCAAAAAGTCAGTTCTTCCTGCTAGAACTTCCCTGGTCAACCGTAAGTGGTGTTATTGTGAAGTTGCTCCTAGACGTTTCAACAACGGCTCAGCTGTGAAGTGGTAGGCCACACAAGCTCACAGAAAGAGACTGCCGAGTGCTGAAGCGCGTAGCACGTAAAAATGATCTGTTTTTGGTTGCAACACTCACTACCAAGTTCCAAACTTTCTCTGGAAGCAACGTAAGCACAAGAACTGTTCGTCGGGAGTTCCTGAAATGGGTTTCCATGGACGAGCAGCCGTACACAAGCCTACAATCGCCATGCCAAGCGTCGGCAGGACCCGTGTGAAGCTCGTCTCCATTCATTGGACTCTGAAGCAGTGGTTCGGGCTAGTTAGGGTGAAGAGAAATCTTAACGCTACAGCATACATTGGCATTCTAGATGATTCTGTGCTTCCAACTTTGTGGCAGCAGTTTGGGGAAGGCCCTTTCCCTGTTTCAGCATGACAATGCCCCCCCCATGCACAAAGCGAGGTCCATACAGAAATGGTTTGTCGAAATCGGTGTGGAAGAACCCACTGAACATCGGTGGAAATCGGTGTGATTTCAAACCCATCGAACACCTTTGGGATGAATTGGAACACAGACTGCGAGCCTGGCCTAATTGCCTAACATCCGTGCCCAACCTCACTAATGCTCTTGTTGCTTAATGGAAGCAAGTCCATGTGGCAATGTTCCAACATCTAGTGGAAAGCCTTACCAGAAGAGTGGAGGCTGTTATAGCAGCAAAGGGGGGCCAACTCCATATTAATACTTATGATTTCAGAATGAGATGTTCGAGCAGGTGTCCACATTCTTTTGGTCATGTAGTAAATATTACCAGTAGTATATTTTACTGTTAATTCCTATAATGTATAATCTACAATGTTTGTTTGGTTACGTTACTGTTTGTTAATTCATTCAATAGGCTGGAATAATAATATTTTACTGTTCTCATTGTCGGAGTGGACACGTTGTTTGCAGAGCGCACAACCTATGCTACACTTGTGAAAGGTCTTATTTTATTCCATTTCCAAGTTTGGTGAATATAGTCATGGTCTTTCCTTTCGAGTACTCCTGTCAATGTTGAGTAAGAGCGCCCACTAGAAGATGGCCTATAGGCTACCTGGCCTGCCCTCAAATGTAGGAATATAAATGTGCTGATTTGAGGATTTTATAGTTTTTCTGATTGGTTAATGCGCCATCACTAATGAGCTGTGAAACTTCTCTAAGTAATGTTTTCTTCACCTCAAACGGCAAGCAAACCAGTTTTTTTTTTTTTTTTACATCACATTGAGTTAGTCATTCTCAATGATTTTGAAAAATCTTTCCAGCTCTCTCCCTTTCGATAACCACTCAGCGTGAAAGGGAAAAATGTCTTGCTCTGATCCAGTAGAAATGTCATAAAATAGGCCTACCTCATTACTTGTTATCCCTTGTGCAAATAGCCTACAGCTGTGTCTGTCCCGAGCTCACTGGCACAGGAAACGCTGAGGGCCCAGAATATGTTGCAAGGAGCTTCAGGCCGGACCCAAGTTAATAGTTGATGCAATGTTTTAAATTGATTTCAGACAGGCCATGCGTAGCCAATGTGATTTATAGGATATTTACCTTCAGGCTGCAATGTTTTTATTTGTTGGCCTTATAGGATATTTTTACATAGTTGGCAATGGAAATAGAAGTCAGGTTTGTATATTTTTAGGTTTGTATCATATTCATTTAGAATTGGATGGAATTTTGATTAACCACGTGACAATGGTTTTGAGATACGAAGACGTTATTATAAATCAAATTAAACTTTCAATAAAATGTGTATATGAAAAACATAATTGTCAAGCATGGTAGATATGGTAAGATACATTGGCATTCCACATGAGAACTTGCCAACTCCGCGTGTAGCCTATTTCCAGCAACTTCAGGAGAGTAATGTCAGAATCTGACAAAGCCAGTAGTTTTTTTTTTCTGGGTATCTTGATCTCTGGCTCTCGAGTAATTTGTCTTATTTCATCCAACAGTAAGCTGAATGCATCAGACTAGCTCAATACATATATAGTTGATGTTATTAAAACACAGGGTGTGTCTATAAATGGAAAAATAGGCTACACCTTTTATAAACAAAGCGACTACTTTCGGGTTGACTAAGATTATTTTTTTTGGTCCGAGACAGCCCTAGTAAATAGTATGGTCTACAGCTTATCATTAGGGATTCTAACTTGGGCGAGCAGAACTTCATGACTTCCTATTATAGAGATTATATATTAGAGATTGCGCACCAGCTGTTGTTAGAGAGACCCCACCATTTTAGCGGACTCTGACGTTCTGTCCTGGCGATGCATTGGGGAAAAAACAGCTAGATTTGTGTTATCCATGTCCCTGTTCAGTCATGACTCGGAGAAGCAGAGTATATTACAGTTCTTAATGTCCCATTGATAGGATAGTCTCGAACGGAGCTCATCCAGTTTATTTTCCAGCAATTGTGCATTCACCAATATAACAGAGGGTAGAGGCGATTCATTATTCATGTCCATAAGCTCTTTTAGGTCATAGGAAACGATGGTGAAAGCATTATGGAGAGATCCAATTATGACGACATCGTCGCCGATGATAAATGTTGTCTGTTCTCTAGGTTCTACCGTAGTGATGGAGAGAGCCCGGCCGAAGCAAGCTCAGAGCCCATATTCACAGTCAACAGCAGTGGTGGAACCAGCAGAACCCGCAGTACAGATCGACCAGGGTGAGGAATCTAGGACCCAGAAGGAGTTGTTGACACCTTTCTCTTACCCTGCTCGCTGTGTGCACTGAACTGTGGCAAAATTCGGAAACTTATCCCAAATCCCCAGGTTTTCCAGAAATCCTCAAATTTTAAAACCGGGGAATTTGGGGGAAGGTTCCAGAATTTACAACCCATAACTGTTATGAGTGTCCAGCCAATCTTCTCTGTGGTGTTTGTCTTCTCCAAGGGCCCCCAGTCGTTCCAGCTGGAGACTTGACAGAGACATGGGTCTCATGAACGCCATTGGCCTCCAGCCCCGACACCCCGCCCCCTCTGTGAACTCACAGGGCACTCAAACGCCCATCGTCCAGCTGCAGAACGCAGAGACGCAGACAGAGAGGGACCTCCCCAGGCCCAGCACCTCCCACGCTGCTGCTTATGGTAGGAGACATAGTAATAATAATTAGAGCCCAACCGATAAATCTGTTGACTGATATTATAGGCCGATATTAGCCTTTCCCAGAAATACACTCCTGCTCAAAAGTTTGGGGTCACTTAGAGATGTTCTTGTTTGTGAAAGAAAAGCTAATTATTTTGTCCATTTAAAATATCATCAATCAATCAGAAATACAGTGTAGACTGGAAAGTGTAGCCGTTTCCAGCTAAAATAGTCATTTACAACATTAACCATTTCTACACTGTACTCCCGATCAATTTGATGTTATTTTAATGGACAAAAAAATTTGCTTTTCTTTCAAAAACAAGGACATTTCTAAGTGACCCCAAACTTTTGAACGGCAGTGTAAATGTATGTCTTCATTCCACAGATAAAGCGTCAATATTATATACCTAGAATGAACAAATACAGTGCATTCGGAAAGTATTCAGACCCATTGACCTTTTCCTAATTTTGTTACGTTACCGCCTTAATCCAAAATGTAGTTCCTCATCAATCTACACACAATACTACATAATGACATTGAAAACAGGTTATAAAGATATCTTTGAAAATGTATTAAAAATACATATGCCTTGTTTACATAAGTATTCAGCCCTTTTTGCTATGAGACTTGAAATTGAGCTCAGGCATACCCTGTTTCCATTGATCATCCTTGATGTTTCTACAACTTGATTGGAGTCCACCTGTGGTAAATTCAATTGATTTGACATTATTTGGAAAGGCACGCACCTGTCTATATAAGGTCCCACAGTTGACAGTGCATGTCAGAGCAGAAACCAAGCCATGAGGTCAAAGGAATTGTCTGTAGAGCTCCAAGGCAGGATTGTGTCAAGGCACAGATCTGGGGGAAGGGTACCAAAATGTGTCTGCAGCATTGAAGGTCCCCAAGAACACAGTGGCCTCCATCATTCTTAAATGGAAGACGTTTGGAACCACCGAGCCTCTTCCTAGAGCTGGCTGCCCAGCCAAACTGAGCAATCGGGGGAGAAGGGCCTTGGTCAAGGTGGTGACGAAAAAACAGAAGGTCACTCTGACAGAGCTCCAGAGTTGTGGAGATGGTAGAACCTTCCAGAAGGACAACCATCTCTGTAGCACTCCACCAATCAGGCCTTTATGGTATAGTAGCCAGATAGAAGCAACTCCTCCGTAGAAGGCACATAACAGCCCGCTTAGTTTGCCAAAAGGCACCTGAAGATTGTCTCTGGTCTGATGAAACCATGATTGAACTCTTTGGCCGAATGCCAAGCGTCATGACTGGAGGAAAACTGCCATCATTCCTACAGTGAAGCATGGTAGTGGCATTATCATCCTGTGAGGATGTTTTTCAGTGGCGGGGACTGGGAGACTAGTCAGGATCGAGGGAAAGATGTACGGAGAGATCCTTGATGAAAACCTGCTCCAGAGCACTCAGGACCTCAGACTGGGGGCGAAGGTTCACCTTCCAACAGGACAGAGACCTTAAGCACACAGCCAAGACAACGCAGGAGTGGCTTCAGAGCAAATCTGTCTCTGGTGAGACCTGAAAATAGCTGTTCCGCAACACGCCCCATCCAACCTGACAGGACTTGAGGATCTGCAGAGAAGAATGGGAGAAAATCCCCAAATACAGGTGTGCCAAGTGTTATACCCATGAAGACTCGAGGCTGTAATTGCTGTCAAAGGTGCTTCAACAAAGTACTGAGTAAAGGGTCTGAATACTTACAGTACCAGTCATAAGTTTGGATACACTTACTCATTCAAGGGTTTTTCTTTATTTTTACTATTTTCTACATTGTTGAATAATAGTGAAGACATCAATAATATGAAATAACCCATGTGGAATCCTGTAGTAACCAAAGAAGTGTTAAATACATCAAAATACATTTTATATTTGAGATTCTTCAAATAGCTACCCTTTGCTTTGATGACAGCTTTGCATACTGTTGGCATTCTCTCAACCAGCTTCACAAGGTAGTCACCTGGAATGCAGTTCAATTAACAGGTGTGCCTTGTTAATTTCTGGAATTTCTTTCCTCAATGCATTTGAACCAATCCGTTGTGATAAGACAGGGCGGTATACAGAAGATGGCCCTATTTGATAAAAGACCATGTCCATATTATGGCAAGAACAGCTCAAATAAACAAAGGGAAATGACAATCCATCATTACTTTAAGACATGAACGTCTGTAAATACGGAAAATTTCAAGAACTTTAAAAGCGCAGTCACAAAAACCATTGAACGCTATAATGAAACTGTCTCTCATTAGGACTGCCACAGGAATGGAAGACCCAGAGTTACCTCTGCTGCAGAGGATAAGTTCATTAGAGTTACCAGCCTCAGAAATTGCAGCCCAAACAAATGCTTCACAGAGTTCAAGTAACAGACACATCTCAACATCAACTGTTCAGAGGAGACTGTGTGAATCAGGCCTTCATGGTTGAATTTCTGCAAAGAAACCACTACTAAAGGAGACCAATAACAAGAGACTTGCTTGGGCCAAGCAACACAAGCAATTGACATTAGACCGGTGGGAATCTATCCTTTTTGTCTGAGTTTAAATTTGAGATTTTTTCCTTCCAAACGCTGTGTCTTTGTGAGATGCAGAGTAGGAGTCAAGCATGTGCGGGAACTCCAAGACTGTTGGAAAAGCATTCCTCATGAAGCTGGTTGAAAGAATGCCAAGAGTGTGCGACACTGTCACCAAGGCAAAAGGTGGCTATTTGAAGAATCTCAAATGTAAAATGTATGTTAATTTGTTTAACATATTTTTGGTTACTACATGATTCGATATGTTATTTCATAGTTGTGAAAGTCTTCACTATTCTACAATGTAGAAAATAGTAAAAACATTAAGAAACCCTAGAATAAGTAGGTTTGTCAACTTTTGACTGGTACTGTATGTAAATGTGACATTTAAAAAAAATATACTGTTTTTGCTTTGTCGTTATGGGGGGATAATTAAATACTTTCCCAAATGGACTGTAATTTGATCTCTGATCATTCTAGGCATGTAGTTACCAGCTTACAATTGGCTCATTCATACCCCCTCTTCCATGTAACTATTCCCCAAGTCTTTGCTGTAAATGAGAATGTGTTCTCAGTCAACTTACCTGATAAAATAAGGGTTAAATAAAATAAATCCGCCCTTTTGCAGTAATTAAAAGAAAAAAATTGAAATCGTTACCTGAACATCATTCAACCTTATGTCGCAATGTGAGCAAGAGTATTTATGGTGCTTTGACGGTGAGTAGCTTGCCACAGGCAGTGCATTTGAGTAAGTAAATAATCAGAAGTACGCTTCACCAAGCAAGCAGCCTTGTCCTCATCACATTCTCACGTAGTTAACGTTAGATGACAAGCAAGCCAGCAGCAGGGTAGTGAGTTTAGTTATCTAGCCAGCAAGGCAGTTAGCTTAGCTAGCTAGCATTATGTTCTACTTGTGTGTTAACACTGGACATGCGCCAAAGTGAACACTCGTCCTTGATACAAAAATATATATGTCACTGTCTGGGCCTATTATGTTAGCTAGTGGGGTTATTTTGTTTCTTTTCAAATATGCAATCTGCAAAAATCAAGACAGTCTATCATCCATGATGAGATGAGTAGCTAGCTAGCTAAATTAGAACTCTGACTTTCTCCGTAGTCTGTATCGGACCCAAAAATATATTGGTCAGGCTCTAATAATAATCATTAGGTGGGTGCCTATATTTGTTCTGTTTCAAGTGTGTATTATACACACGTATGGAATGTTTGTTTTGCATTTCCCATCTCCCTCAGATACACCCAACAGGAACCCTGGAGCAATAAGGGTGCCTTGCTCAAGGGCACATCGACAGAGTTTTCACCTTGTCGGCTTAGGGATTCGAACTAGCAAACTTTTGGTTACTGGCTCAATGTTCTAACCGCTAGGCCACCTGCCGCCGACTTCTCATTGGCTCCATGTGTGACAAAGAAACACTGAGATCCAATCAGATCGTTCTCAAAGACCCATTTACATTCAATTAAGAGTCAGCTGTAAAGTATTATTTTGTATTTAACATAGATATTAACCTTCAACCAATGTATGTCTCATCTAACTTACTGTGCAGTTTCGTGTTGCAGTTTTTTTGATGAAATGTTAATGTATCAATGTTTTCTCTCTCACTATCTCAGAAGTCCGCCAAGAGCTCCCGTCCACGAGCCGCGAGGCCAAAGGGAGCCTCGAGCAGCCACAAACCAGCCAGATCGAGGACAGTTCCCTGGGGGACGCCTCAACAGAAGCCGGCACCTCTACCGCTAATACCGGTAATCCTCCCAGTCCCACCTACTACCCTCACTTTTTATAATGCCATAAAGCAGGGTTGGGGTCAATTCCAGCCAATTCAGAAAGTAAACCCAATTCGAAATGTTACTCATTGAAAAGCATAAGGAATTGGAATTTCAGTGTACTTCCTGAATTGAAATGGAATTGACTCCAACCCTGTCACAATGCCTCTTATTGTACCTTCTATATGGTTTTACAGCATGTTTTCCACTACAATGATCTCCAGGCGGGGTGCAAAGGCCCTCTAGTTTTTATATGACTAATGACGGTACATGGTCAGGAAGGGCTGTCTCAACTGTCTGTTTTGCAGAGGAGAGAATCCGTGAAAGACACAGTCGTTAGGTTCTAATTCTAATTGAGTAAAAACTCAACGGACACTTTGAAAGCTCAACCAAGTTTATTCTTCCCAGAGGATCGATACAACCTTTTCACACAAGCACTGATATTTAACCCTTCCTCCAAGGCTGAGTCTCCTCCTACACATCTGAACAAACATTTTGTCTTTACTGCTAGGCAGGACACAAAGAGAAACGGGCCATAGTTTTATTTCTCCCTTAACGTGACCTGATCTCTTATCAATACCTGCCACGTGTGATCACTTTCCCTACACTCAGTACATTCCAAGCTTAATTGCACACACTATATACCTTCCTCCTACAGATAACCATTAACTTCTGGTGTAGACCTTCTAAACCCAAGCACCCAATATTTCAATAGGATACCTGATAATTAACCCTATCCAGAGTTTAGGCGTTAGTACCCAGAATCCATCACAGGTAACTGCCAAAATAAATGACACGCCAATAGTGTCTTTATAGGGCGTTGGGCAGCCATGAGCCCCCAGAACAGCTTCAGTACACCTTAGCATAGAGTTTGCAAGTGTCTGGAACTCTATTGGGGGGGGGGTGCAGCACAGTTCTTCCACAAATTCTATAATTTGGTGTTTTGTTGATGGTGGTGGAAAACACTCAGGTGCCTCTCCAGAATCTCCCATTAGAGTTCAATAGGGTTGAGATCTAGTGACTGAGACACACACCCTTTTAAACCCCCTATGCTTCTTCGAGACCCCTCTTTCACTGAGATCTGTTCTAGCCAAGGTAGCCAAAATAATGTGCAACTAGGATTTTTATACATGACCCTAAGCATGATGGGGTGTTAATTTGATGTAAATGGGGAATAACGGCGACTCATTGTTGGGTGGTCTGTCAAAGTGCGCGGTACAGCGAGAGCTACGTCACCAGGTTTTGCAGCCCCCCAGTGGAATAGTGCAACTCTGAAAATAAGACTAATTCAGGAAGCCCAATCGATTGTGATATATGGCATATACCTTCTTTTTTTAACGTGTGATACATTTGGGTCGTGGGTTCGCAATTTGGATATTTTCTGAGCTCTCTGCCAAGCAAGGAGGAAACATCAGACCATGGAGTTACTGCTCGTGCAACAAATACAATAGTATCAGATGGCGTACTGAACACAGCGGTGCAAGTCGCCTTAAGATAAGAACGTAATATTCAATATCAGTAAGTTAGACTTAAATATTAGCACTTCATATACTGATTGGTAATAACATTTAATCTGGATAATAACACAAAACTAATCCGAAGGCTAGAGAAATGTGTCGACAAAAATTACGAAAACTAGCAACACTCAAACATGGCGTGGGGACTCAATCTCCAAAAAACACAAACCATTTATGCTTTTCACCACTGGGTCTGGTAAGTGTGTAACGCGATCTGTTGAAGTTGATAGATGACAAACTGGGCATACTTGAATTAGTCAGTAAGGATATAAAGGAGTTGAAGGAGAACCTTGAAATGAGTGACAAAGGAGCTGCGATAATGGAGAAGAACCCACGATGAATAAAAAGGGATATGCCAGGCGTACTCTCTGCCTCAAAGAAACCAATTATGTCAACAAAGGGTATCAAGCTCTGCTGGCACATTGTAGAACAGATATCCACAGGCAGAAAGTGTACAATGTAATAATGTGCAGTGTAGCCCAAATATACTGCTTTTGTTGTGTTGAACTTGACATTAACACTTGTGTGAGTGAGGGGAGATTATTCCATTTTTTTACACAGTGAATGTTATTTTTGCACACGTAGCCTTGTGCTTGATCGACTTGATCGATGTCTACTATAGTGGCCACGATAATAAAGCAAAAATAGAATGCCTGTTTGTTTCATTCTACTCTGATGTTTTTTCCCCAAGTGCAATATTTAGATGTGTGTGTGTGGTCACAAGCGTTCTTATTATAAATGCTGTCATGGCTACCTGACACAGTCGCCAGGTGTACGGTGTTTCTTCTGACACAATGGTGCGGCTGGCTTCCGGGTTGAGCGGGCATTGTGTCAAGAAGCAGTGCGGCTTGGCTGGGTCGTGTTTCGGAGGCGTGCGGCTATCGATCTTCGCCTCTCCCGAGTCCGTACGGGAGTTGCAGCGACGGGACAAGGCTGTTACGACCGATTGGATACCACAAAATTGGGGAGAAAAATGGGTAAAACCGTTTTTAAATAATAATAAATAAATAATTGTGACGGCTTAACAGATAATAAGAAAAGAATAATAATATTTACCTGGCTCAAAGAGAAGGAAAGTAATATCTATTGTTTACAGGAAACTAATTCAACAATTTTAGATAAAGTTGTGTGGACTGGGGGGTAAAATATACTTCTCCCATGGGCAAAGAAACTCCAAATTAAGTAAGTAATTTTGATTCGAATGTGCAAATTGTCCAAACCGATCCTTATGGTAGTGCTTTGCAAAAGTATTCACACAGCTTTGCTGTTTTTTCCCCAATTTTGTTGCATTACAACCTGTAATTTAAATGGATTTTTATTTGTATTTCATGTAATGGACATACACAAAATAGTCCAAATTGGTGAAGTGAAATTTTAAAAATTACTTCAAAAAATTATAAAACGGAAAAGTGGTACGTGCATATGTATTTACCCCCTTTGCTATGAAGCCCCTAAATAAGATCTGGTGCAACCAATTACCTTCAGAAGTCACATAATTAGTTAGATTGCACACAAGTGGATTTTATTTAAGTGTCACATGATCTGTTACATGATCTCAGTGTATATATACACCTGTTCTGAAAGGCCCCAGAGTCTACAACACCACTAAGCACGTGGCACCACCAAGCAAGCGGCACCATGAAGACCAAGGAGCTCTCCAAACAGGTCAGGGACAAAGTGGATAGAATACGGCACCTGCCAAGAGAGGGCCGCCCACCAAAACTCAGGGACCAGGCAAGGAGGGCATTAATCAGAGAGACAACAAAGAGACCAAAGATAACCCTGAAGGACCGGCAAAGCTCCACAGCGGAGATTGGAGTATCTGTCCATAGGACCACTTTAAGCTGTACACTCCAAAGAGCTGGGCTTTACAGAAGAGTGGCCAGAAAAAAGCCATTGCTTAAAGAAAAAAATGAGCAAACACGTTTGGTGTTCGCCAAAAGGCATGTGGGAGAATTCCCAAACATATGGAAAAAGATACTCTGGTCCGATGAGACTAAAATTGAGCTTTTTGGCTATCAAGGAAAACACTATATGGCACAAACACAACTCTTCTCATTAACCTGAAAACACAGTGAAGCATGGTGGCAGCATCATGGGGATGTTTTTCCCATCGGCAGGGACTGGGAAACTGGTCAGAATTGAAGGAATGATGGATGGCTCTAAATACAGTGAAATTCTTGAGGGGAAACCTGTTTTATATCCTCCTCCCCCCCCACACAATTTTTTTTTTAATTCCAGGTTATAAGGCAACAAAATAGGAAAAATGCCAAGGGGGGTGAATACTTTTGCAAGCCTCTGTAGATGGATGATTTAAATATGTTATTGGACCATAAACAGAGATGGCCCATGAACCTTTATGGACCAAATATTGATGATCCACGCTTCTTTGAAAATGTATATAATAAATGATCAACCCTGCAAGAAATACAAGACTTTTATTATAATACTGTTTTAAATACCTCAATGGACCGTAAAGGAAATCGCACTACAAACTATCACCCTGAGGCACTTAATGAAATCATCAATGTCATGGATATATTGGAACTAGTGGATATATGGAAGCTTAAATATTCTGACATAGTGAGATATATACATGGAGGAGGTTTAATATCCTGACCTAGTGAGATATAAATGGAGGTTTAATATCCTGACCTTGTGAGGTATACATCGAGGTTTAATATCCTGACCTAGTGAGATGTACATGGAGGAGGTTTAATACCCTGACCAAGTGAGATATACATGGAGGAGGTTTAATATCCTGACCTAGTGAGATATAAATGGAGGTTTAATATCCTGACCGTGTTGAGGTATACATTGAGGTTTAATATCCTGACCTAGTGAGATGTACATGGAGGTTTAATACACTGACCTAGTGAGATGTACATGGAGGAGGTTTAATACCCTGACCTAGTGTGATATACATGGAGGGGGTTTAATATCCTGACCTAGTGAGATATACATGGAGGAGGTTTAATATCCTGACCTAGTGAGATATACATGGAGGAGGTTTAATATCCTGACCTAGTGAGATATACATGGAGGAGGTTTAATATCCTGACCTAATGAGATATACATAGCGGAGGCTCAATTCAGCTAGTCGTCTTGACTACTTTCTTATGTCATTCTCGTTGGCACCAAAAGTTAGTGTTGATAGGGGATAGAATGCGGTCGGACCATCCGATAATTGGCACATACATTACTACATTTCCACGTGGGCGAGGATATTGGAAATGTAATTAAAGCTTATTGGATGATAACTTCTTTTTAACTAGGACAGAGATATTTCTATAAAAAAAAAAAAAAATCGAACATAGGTACAGCAAATCCGCTTATTGTATGGGGCACTTTAAAATGTGTTTTTAGAGGCCATGCAATTCAGTACTCGTCTCTAAAATGAAAGCAATTTAGGCAAAGGAGTCTATAAAGGAGTCTATATTAACAAAGGAAATAGAAGGTCGAAGAAAACGGATAGCAATAAAAAGGCTCAGAATAGTTTAGAGGAAAAAGAAATGGTGGAACTTATTCAACAAAGATCAAGTGTAATATATTATAATAATAAAGCAAACCTGATAGAATATGGGGAAAGGTGCACCAAATTATTGTTTGATCTTTAACATAGAAATGCTACCAAAAATAATTTACTGAAACTTGTTACAAATGATGGAGCCACCCAAGATTCACCAAATGTATATTTTGAAAGAGGAAGCAAAGTACTTTAAGCATATGTTTTTGTTTCTCCTCCATCTCCTCTAACCGAAGCTAATTGTATGGATTTGTTTTCATATTAATAATGTAAAGTTAACAGCCATACAGAAAGACTCAGGCGAAGGCCAAATTACAGAGGAGGATCTTCTAGATGCAATTAAAGCCTTAAACTCCAGGGCTGGATGGCATACCAGTTGAGGTATATCAAGCCTTTCTTGATATACTCAGATGACTGTTATTAGAATGTTTTAGTCTACCATTTACATAGGAGTGGTTATCAGACACTCAACAAGGTCTGATTTCATTATTACTGAAACAGGATACAAGTGGGATATATAAAGATCCTGTCCATTTTTTTTTAAATTGGAGGCTCCTTACCCTTCAGTGTTGTGATGCAAAATGTATAGCGCATAGAATTAAAAAGGTATTGTCGGAGATTATTCATTCTTATCAGACAGGTTTTTTAAATGGACGATACATGGATGATAATATGGCAAGTACTGGAAACAATGGAACACTATGCAAAATCTGGGAAACCAGACCTGCTTTTAATAGTTTACTCAAAGGCTTTTGATAAAGTACGACTGCAGATAGATAGAAAGACTCATACAGGTGAAGTCGGAAGTTTACATACACTTACGTTGGCGTCATTAAAACTCGTTTTTCAACCACTCCACAAATGTCTTGTTAACAAACTATAGTTTTGGCAAGTCGGTTAGGACATCTCATTTGTGCATGACACAAGTCCTTTTTCCAGCAATTGTTAACAGACAGATTATTTCACTTGTAATTCACTTTATCACAATTCCAGCTTCTGATAGGCTAATTGACATAATTTGAGTCAATTGGAGGTGTACCTGTGGATGTATTTCAAGGCCTCTCACTCTACTTGTGGTCTACAATTTGTTTTATGAGGTCTTGGCTGATTTTCTTTTGATTTTCCCATGATGTCAAGCAAAGAGGCCCTGAGTTTGAAGGTAGGCCGTGAAATACATCCACAGGTACACCTCCAATTGACTCAAATGATGTCAATTAGCCTATCAGAAGCCTCTAAAGCCATAACACCATTTTCTGGAATTTTACAAGCTGTTTAAAGGCACAGTCAACTTATTGTATGTAAACATTCCAATTTTGGAGAATATCTTCTAAAAGATTTTAGAATATCTTCTAAAATGGGTTCAAATCATGTACAGTAACCCTAGGTGTAAATTAATGGCTACTTCTCAAAGTATTAAACTGTTGGAGTAAAACAAGGTTGTCTACTATTGGCATATCTATTTATTATGGCCATCGAAATGTTAGTTATTAAAATCAGATCCAACACTATCAAGGGATTAGAAAGACGGGGCTTAAAAACAAAGGTGTCATTGTACGCTGATTCATTTTTTTCCTTTTAAATCCACAACTTGGATACCTCCACAGCCTCATAGAGGATCAAAATATTTTTTCTAAACTCTCTGGATTACAACCAAATTATGAGAAGTGTACTTACTATATTATGTATTGGATCACTAATAAATACAACTTTTACATTACTGTGTATTTTACCAATAACTTTTTCTGATTGGGATGTGGACATACTCGGGTATACATACCGAAAGAGAGAGATGATCTCACTCCAATACATTTCAATAGAAATACATTAGATCTTACTATCATGGAAAGGTAAATACTCTTTAGTCATATCCCAGTTTACCTCTTTGCTTATGGTCTTGCCTATACCTAGCAAACCGTTTTTTTTTTATTGAGAAAAAAATATATTTTATTTGGAACGGTAAGCCAGAAATTCAACAGGCCTATTTATATAATGAATATGAATTCGGAGGGCAGAAATGATTAACTGTAAAAGCATTAGACCTCTCACTAATGGCTTCAGTCATACAGAATGTATACTTAAATATGAACTGGTTCTCTAGCAAATTAGTAAGAATGTCTAACCCTATGTTCAAGAAAGGCCATTTTCCCTTTATTCAGATTACAAAGATCACTTTTTAAGTTATTTGAAAAGGAAATCATCTCCCAAATATCGCTATTTTTAAAACAAATGGCTTGGTTGCAATTTTAATTTAATCCATCAGAAAAGACAGAACAAACAATACAACAAATATTGTGGTAAACCTCAAATATACTAAATATATTTATTTTTTTGAAAAATGAAAGGTTATCTTCGTAAATTATATTATAAATATGACTGGTGGAGTTATGTCACACATGCAGCTAACAAAAACATATGGAAATGTCTGCTCTACCCAAAATTACAACCAACTTACTGCAGCATTACCACAAAAGTGGAAGGGGGGAAAAATATGGAACATCAAATCAAATTTATTTATAAAGCCCTTCGTACATCAGCTGATATCTCAAAGTGCTGTACAGAAACCCAGCCTAAAACCCCAAACAGCAAGCAATGCGGGTGTAGAAGCACGGTGGCTAGGAAAAACTCCCTAGAAAGGCCAAAACCTAGGAAGGAACCTAGAGAGGAACCAGGCTATGTGGGGTGGCCAGTCCTCTTCTGGCTGTGCAGGGTGGAGATTATAACAGAACATGGCCAAGATGTTCAAATGTTCATAAATGACCAGCATGGTCAAATAATAATAATCACAGGCAGAACAGTTGAAACTGGAGCAGCAGCACGGCCAGGTGGACTGGGGACAGCAAGGAGTCATCATGTCAGGTAGTCCTGAGGCATGGTCCTACGGCTCAGGTCGAGTGAGTGAGTGAGTGAGTGAGTGAGTGAGTGAGTGAGTGAGTGAGTGAGTGAGTACTTAAATTCACACAGGACACCGGATAGGACAGGAGAAGTACTCCAGATATAACAAACTGACCCTAGCCCCCCGACACAAACTACTGCAGCATAAATACTGGAGGCTGAGACAGGAGGGGTCAGGAGACACTGTGGCCCCATCCGATGACAACCCCGGACTGGGCCAAACAGGAAGGATATAACCCCACCCACTTTGCCAAAGCACAGCCCCCACACCACTAGAGGGATATCTTCAACCACCAACTTACCATCCTGAGACGAGGCCGAGTATAGCCCACAAAGATCTTCGCCACGGCACAACCCAAGGGGGGGCGCCAACCCAGACAGGAAGATCACATCAGTGACTCAACCCACTCAAGTGGCGCACCCCTCCTAGGGACGGCATGAAAGAGCACCAGTAAGCCAGTGACTCAGCCCCTGTAATAGGGTTAGAAGCAGAGAATCCCAGTGGAAAGAGGGGAACCGGCCAGGCAGAGACAGCAAGGGCGGTTCCTTGCTCCAGAGCCTTTCCGTTCACCTTCACACTCCTGGGCCAGACTACACTCAATCATATGACCCACTGAAGAAATGAGTCTTCAGTAAAGACTTAAAGGTTGAGACCGAGTTTGCGTCTCTCACATGGGTAGGCAGACCATTCCATAAAAATGGAGCTCTATAGGACAAAGCCCTGTCTCGAGCTGTTTGCTTAGAAATTCTAAGGACAATTAGGAGGCCTGCGTCTAGGTATGTGTAGGTATGTACAGCAGGATTTAATCAGAGAGAGAGGTAGGAGCAAGCCCATGTAATGCTTTGTAGGTTAGCAGTAAAACCTTGAAATCAGCCCTTGCCTTGACAGGAAGCCAGTGTAGGGAGGCTAGCACTGGAGTAATATGATCAAATGTTTAGGTTCTAGTCAGGATTCCAGCAGCCGTATTTAGCACTAACTGAAGTTTATTTAGTGCTTTATCCGGGTAGCCGGAAAGTAAAGCATTGCAGTAGTCTAACCTAGAAGTGACAAAAGCATGGATTCATTTTTCTGCATTTTTGGACAGAAAGTTTCTGATTTTTGCAATGTTATGTAGATGGGGAAAAAGCTGTCCTTGTAACAGTCTTGATATGTTCTTCAAAAGAGAGATCAGGGTCCAGAGTAACGCCGAGGTCCTTCAGTTTTATTTGAGATGACTGTACAACCATTAAGAGTAATTGTCAGATTCAACAGAAGATCTCTTTGTTTCTTGGGACCTAGAACAAGCATCTCTGTTTTGTCCGAGTTTAAAAGTAGAAAGTTTGCAGCAGTCCACTTCCTTATGTCTGAAACACATGCTTTTAGCGAGGGCAATTTTGGGGCTTCACCATGTTTCATTGAAATGTACAGCTGTGTGTCATCCACATAGCAGTGAAAGTTAACATGGTCTCATGCCATTAAAAGGTCATTTACCACCTTCACAAGTTCAGTCTGTACTATGATGGGGTCTAAAACCAGACTGATACATTGTCTTCAGGAAGGCAGTGAGTTGCTGCGCAACAGCCTTTTCTAAAATTTTTGAGAGGAATGGAAGATTCGATATAGGCCGATTTTTAGTTTTTTATATTTTCTGGGTCAAGGTTTGGCTTTTTCAAGAGAGGCTTTATTACTGCCACTTTTAGTGAGTTTGGTACACATCCGGTGGATAGAGAGCCATTTATTATGTTCAACATAGGAGGGCCAAGCACAGGAAGCAGCTCTTTCAGTGCTTTAGTTGGAATAGGGTCCAGTATGCAGCTTGAAGGTTTAGAGGCCATGATTGTTTCCATCATTGTGTCAAGAGATATAGTGCTAAAACACTTGAGTGTCTCTCTTAATCCTAGGTCCTGGCAGTGTTGTGCAGACTCATGACAACTGAGCTTTGAAGGAATACGCAGATTTAAAGAGGAGTCTGTAATTTGCTTTCTAATAATCATGATCTTTTCCTCAAAGAAGTTCATGAATTTTTTACTGCTGAAGTGAAAGCCATCCTCTCTTGGGGAATGCTGCTTTTTAGTTAGCTTTGCGACATATCAAAAAGGAATTTCGGATTGTTCTTATTTTCCTCAATTAACTTGGAAAAATAGGATGATCGAGCAGCAGTAAGGGCTCTTCGTTACTGCACGGTACTGTCTTTCCAAGCTAGTCGGAAGACTTCCAGTTTGGTGTGGCACCATTTCCGTTCCAATTATCTGGAAGCTTGCTTCAGAGCTCGGGTATTTTCTGTGTACCAGGGAGCTAGTTTCTTATGAGAAATGTTTTTAGTTTTTTAGGGGTGCAACTGCATCTAGGGTATTGCGCAAGGTTAAATTAAGTTCCTCAGTTAGGTGGTTAACTGATTTTTGTCCTTGGGTAGACAGAGGGAGTCTGGAAGGACATCAAGGAATCTATTTATAGCATCACTTTTGATGTTCCTTGGTTGGGGTCTGAGCAGATTATTTGTTGCAATTGCAAACGTAATAAAATGGTGGTCCGATAGTCCAGGATTATGAGGAAAAACATTAAGATCCACAACATTTATTCCATGAGACAAAACTAGGTCCAGAGTATGACTGTGACAGTGAGTAGGTCCAGAGACATGTTGGACAAAACCCACTGAGTCGATGATGGCTCCGAAAGCCTTTTGGAGTGGGTCTGTGGACTTTTCCATGTGAATATTAAAATCACCAAAGATTAGAATATTATCTGCTATGACTACAAGGTCCAATAGGAATTCGGGGAACTCAATGAGGAACGCTGTATATGGCCCAGGAGGCCTATAAACAGTAGCTATAAAAAGCGATTGATTAGGCTGCATAGATTTCATGACTAGAAGCTCAAAAGATTAAAACATCATTTAAAAAAAAATGTAAATTGAAATTTGCTATTGTAAATGTTAGCAACACCTCCGCCTTTGCGGGAAGCACGGGGGATATGGTCACTAGTGTAGCCAGGAGGTGAGGCCTCAGTTAACACAGTAAATTCATCAGGCTTAAGCTATGTTTCAGTCAGGCCAATCACATCAAGATTATGATGAGTGATTAGTTCATTGCCTATAATTGCCAACCTAGACATGGTCTCAATGGGGATAGCTGAGCTGACTACACTGACTGTGCTAGTGGCAGAATCCACTATGCTGGCAGGCTGGCTAACAGCCTGCTGCCTGGCCTGCACCCTATTTCATTGTGGAGCTAGAGGAGTTAGAGCCCTGTCTATGTTGGTAGATAAGATGAGAGCACCCCTCCAGCTAGGATGGAGTCCGTCACTCCTCAGCAGGTCAGGCTTGGTCCTGTTTGTGGGTGAGTCCCAGAAAGGGGGCCAATTATCTACAAATTCTATCTTTTGGGAGGGGCAGAAAACCGTTTTCAACCAGCGATTGAGTTGTGAGACTGCTGTAGAGCTCATCACTCCCCATAACTGGGAGGGGGCCAGAGACAATTACTCGATGCCGACACATTTTTCTAGCTGATTTACACGCTGAAGCTATGTTGCGCTTGGTGATCTGACTGTTTCATCCTAACATCGTTGGTGCCGACGTGGATAACAATATCTCTATACTGTCTACACTCGCCAGTTTTAGCTTTAGCCAGCACCATCTTCAGATTAGCCTTGACGTCGGTAGCCCTGCCCCCTGGTAAACAGTGTATGATCGCTGGATGTTTCGTTTTAAGTCTAATACTGCGGGTAACGGTGTCGCCAATGACCAGAGTTTTCAGTTTGTCAGAGCTAATGGTGGGAAGCTTCGGCGTCTCAGAACCCGTAACGAGAGGAGTAGAGACAAGAGAAGGCTCGGCCTCTGACTCCTACTCGTTGCTTAATGGGGAAAACCAGTTGAAAGTTTCTGTCGGCTGAATGAGCGACACCGGTTGAGCATTCCTACAGCATTTCCCTCCAGAAACCGTGAGAAAGTTGTCCGGCTGCGGGGACCGTGCGAGGGGATTTATACTAACGTTACTATCTGTACTTTCTGGTGGCACAGACGCCGTTTCATCCTTTCCTACACTGAAATGACCCTTGCCTAACGATTGCGTCTGAAGCTGGGCTAGTAGCACAGCTATCCTCGCCGTAAGGCGATCGTTCTCCTGTATATTAGGAGTACAGCGACTGCAATTAGAAGGCAACATGTTAATGTTACTACTTTGCTTCGGCTGTTGGAGGTCCTGATGAACCATGTCCAGATAAAGCATCATGTTAATGTTACTACTGGTTGGCTGGTGGAGGTCCTGTAGAACCACGTCCAGATGAAGCATCATGTTAATGTTACTACTTAGCTTCGGCTGTTGGAGGTCCTGACAAACCATGTCCAGATAAAGCATCATGTTAATGTTACTACTGGTTGGCTGGTGGAGGTCCTGACGAACCATGTCCAGATAAAGCATCATGTTAATGTTACTACTGGTTGGCTGGTGGAGGTCCTGACGAACCATGTCCAGATAAAGCATCATGTTAATGTTACTACTGGTTGGCTGGTGGAGGTCCTGACGAACCATGTCCAGATAAAGCATCATGTTAATGTTACTACTTTGCTTCGGCTGTTGGAGGTCTTGACGAACCATGTCCAGATAAAGCATCATGTTAATGTTACTAACTGGTTGGCTGGTGGAGGTCCTGACGAACCATGTCCAGATAAAGCATCATGTTAATGTTACTACTGGTTGGCTGGTGGAGGTCCTGATGAACCATGTCCAGATAAAGCATCATGTTAATGTTACTACTGGTTGGCTGGTGGAGGTCCTGTAGAACCACGTCCAGATAAAGCATCATGTTAATGTTACTACTGGTTGGCTGGTGGAGGTCCTGACGAACCAGGTCCAGATAAAGCATCATGTTAATGTTACTACTGGTTGGCTGGTGGAGGTCCTGTAGAACCACGTCCAGATGAAGCATCATGTTAATGTTACTACTTAGCTTCGGCTGTTGGAGGTCCTGACGAACCATGTCCAGATAAAGCATCATGTTAATGTTACTACTGGTTGGCTGACGAACCATGTCCAGGCATCATGTTAATGGTCCTGACTGGTGGAGGTCCTGAACCATGTCCAGATAAAGCATCATGTTAATGTTACTACTGGTTGGCTGGTGGAGGTCCTGACGAACCATGTCCAGATAAAGCATCATGTTAATGTTACTACTGGTTGGCTGGTGGAGGTCCTGACGAACCATGTCCAGATAAAGCATCATGTTAATGTTACTACTTTGCTTCGGCTGTTGGAGGTCCTGACGAACCATGTCCAGATAAAGCATCATGTTAATGTTACTAACTGGTTGGCTGGTGGAGGTCCTGAGAACCATGTCCAGATAAAGCATCATGTTAATGTTACTACTGGTTGGCTGGTGGAGGTCCTGATGAACCATGTCCAGATAAAGCATCATGTCTATGTTACTACTGGTTGGCTGGTGGAGGTCCTGTAGAACCATGTCCAGATAAAGCATCATGTTAATGTTACTACTGGTTGGCTGGTGGAGGTCCTGAGGTCCTAAAGCATCATGTCTATGAACCAGGTCCTGACGAACCAGGTCCAGATAAAGCATCATGTTAATGTTACTACTGGTTGGCTGGTGGAGGTCCTGATGAACCATGTCCAGATAAAGCATCATGTTAATGTTACTACTTTGCTTCGGCTGGTGGAGGTCCTGATGAACCATGTCCAGATAAAGCATCATGTTAATGTTACTACTGGTTGGCTGGTGGAGGTCCTGACGAACCATGTCCAGATAAAGCATCATGTTAATGTTACTACTGGTTGGCTGGTGGAGGTCCTGTAGAACCACGTCCAGATGAAGCATCATGTTAATGTTACTACTTAGCTTCGGCTGTTGGAGGTCCTGACGAACCATGTCCAGATAAAGCATCATGTTAATGTTACTACTGGTTGGCTGGTGGAGGTCCTGACGAACCATGTCCAGATAAAGCATCATGTTAATGTTACTACTGGTTGTCTGGTGGAGGTCCTGACGAACCATGTCCAGATAAAGCATCATGTTAATGTTACTACTGGTTGGCTGGTGGTCCAGATAAAGCAGGTCCTGACGAACCATGTCCAGATAAAGCATCATGTTAATGTTACTACTGGTTGTCTGGTGGAGGTCCTGACGAACCATGTCCAGATAAAGCATCATGTTAATGTTACTACTTTGCTTCGGCTGTTGGAGGTCCTGACGAACCATGTCCAGATAAAGCATCATGTTAATGTTACTAACTGGTTGGCTGGTGGAGGTCCTGTAGAACCATGTCCAGATAAAGCATCATGTTAATGTTACTACTGGTTGGCTGGTGGAGGTCCTGTAGAACCACGTCCAGATAAAGCATCATGTTAATGTTACTACTTTGCTTCGGCTGTTGGAGGTCCTGATGAACCATGTCCAGATAAAGCATCATGTTAATGTTACTACTGGTTGGCTGGTGGAGGTCCTGACGAACCATGTCCAGATAAAGCATCATGTTAATGTTACTACTGGTTGGCTGGTGGAGGTCCTGACGAACCATGTCCAGATAAAGCATCATGTTAATGTTACTACTGGTTGGCTGGTGGAGGTCCTGATGAACCACGTCCAGATAAAGCATCATGTTAATGTTACTACTGGTTGGCTGGTGGAGGTCCTGATGAACCATGTCCAGATAAAGCATCATGTTAATGTTACTACTTTGTCCAGATTCATGTTAATGCTGGTGGAGGTCCTGATGAACCATGTCCAGATAAAGCATCATGTTAATGTTACTACTGGTTGGCTGGTGGAGGTCCTGACGAACCATGTCCAGATAAAGCATCATGTTAATGTTACTACTGGTTGGCTGGTGGAGGTCCTGACGAACCATGTCCAGATAAAGCATCATGTTAATGTTACTACTGGTTGGCTGGTGGAGGTCCTGACGAACCATGTCCAGATAAAGCATCATGTTAATGTTACTACTGGTTGGCTGGTGGAGGTCCTGACGAACCATGTCCAGATAAAGCATCATGTTAATGTTACTACTTTGCTTCAGCTGTTGGAGGTCCTGACGAACCATGTCCAGATAAAGCATCATGTTAATGTTTCTACTGGTTGGCTGGTGGAGGTCCTGTAGAACCATGTCCAGATAAAGCATCATGTTAATGTTACTACTGGTTGGCTGGTGGAGGTCCTGTAGAACCACGTCCAGATGAAGCATCATGTTAATGTTACTACTTAGCTCCGGCTGTTGGAGGTCCTGACGAACCATGTCCAGATAAAGCATCATGTTAATGTTACTACTGGTTGGCTGGTGGAGGTCCTGACGAACCACGTCCAGATAAAGCATCATGTTAATGTTACTACTGGTTGGCTGGTGGAGGTCCTGATGAACCGTGTCCAGATAAAGCATCATGTCTATGTTACTACTGGTTGGCTGTTGGAGGTCCTGACGAACCATGTCCAGATAAAGCATCATGTTAATGTTACTACTGGTTGGCTGTTGGAGGTCCTGACGAACCATGTCCAGATAAAGCATCATGTTAATGTTACTACTTTGCTTCGGCTGGTGGAGGTCCTGATGAACCATGTCCAGATAAAGCATCATGTTAATGTTACTACTGGTTGGCTGGTGGAGGTCCTGATGAACCACGTCCAGATAAAGCATCATGTTAATGCTACTACTGGTTGGCTGGTGGAGGTCCTGACAAACCATGTCCAGATAAAGCATCATGTTAATGTTACTACTGGTTGGCTAGTGGAGGTCATGTAGAACCACGTCCAGATAAAGCATCATGTTAATGTTACTACTGGTTGGCTGGTGGAGGTCCTGACGAACCATGTCCAGATAAAGCATCATGTTAATGTTACTACTGGTTGGCTGGTGGAGGTCCTGACGAACCATGTCCAGATAAAGCGTCCAGAGTAAAAAAGTTGAGGGGAAAAAACAAAAATATAAAAAGTAAAAACCGTAAAGTTGTCAGGTAGCAAAGTAAGGTTGGCACAACAAAATGCACAGCGACACGTAAACAAGTCTGCAAGTTGTGACCGGAAAAGGCGTCAAAATCACATCCATCAACATGTTTGTTGGTGCTGCATTAAATACTATAATTGGTTAATGAAAATTGTGATGAATAATAAAAAGTATACCTGTTTCATTTAAGGACCCAAAAAATGACAGCCGTGCCATATAGATTGCAAAATAGTTGGGAAGAGGTTTTTAACATACTGATTCCATGGTGCATAGTTATTTATTATTTTTTTTAACCTTTTATTTAACCAGGCAAGTCAGTTAAGAACAAATTCTTATTTTCAATGACGGCCTAGGAACAGTGGTTTAACTGCCTGTTCAGGGGCAGAACGACATATTTGTACCGTGTCAGCTCGGGGATTTGAACTTGAAATGATATGCAAAACAACGCCAGATTCAAAACTTTGAATTTTTACATTTTAAATTATTATACAAAATTCTTTCAACCAATAGAATGTTATTTACACGGTGGACATTCACAGCTCTGCAGATTTTGCTGCGAAGAGGCCGAATCATTAGTTAATTTGGTACAAATCTGTCGTTCTGCCCTTGAACAGGCAGTTAACCCACTGTTCCCAGGCCGTCATTGAAAATAAGAATTTGTTCTTAACTGACTTGCCTGGTTAAATAAAGGTAAAATTTAAAAAAAATATGTCGCTTGTTTTTGGTCACAGGTCCAGGAATAGCTGAATTGCAATATTTAGCCGGAGCTAACCCTGCAGATAGCACTACTGGGCGATCTGAGAAGTCCATAGTGAATTGATCAATAATATATGTTTAGATAAAAAAAAGCATTTTCAATTTCCATCTATAGAAACAATGACAAAATAGTTTTTTTGTGAAACAGCACAGTTGAAAAATATATGGCAAATAGAAATCCAATATGAATGGTGATAAGAGAGAGACGGGAGGGGTTGAATGGAGCTAAAGGTTGGGACAAATAACCACTAACAAGACTAATGTAAAACATACACTACCAGTCAAAAGTTTTAGAACACCTACTCATTCAAGGGTTTTCTTTTTTTATTATTTTCTACATTGTAGAATAATAGTGAAGACCTCAACTACGAAATAACACATGGAATCATGTAGTAACCAAAAAAGTATTAAACAAATCTAAATACATTTTATATTTGAGATTCTTCAAATAGCCACCCTTTGCCTTGAAGACAGCTTTGTGTACACTTGGCATTCTTTCAACCAGCTTCATGAGATAGTCACCTGGAATGCATTTCAATTAACCTCACTCGTCCCACTTGGCCAACATCCAGTGAAATTGCACAAATTCAAAAACAGAAATACTTGTTGTAAAAATTCATAAAACATACAAGTGTTATACATCGGTTTAAAGATAAACTTCTTGTTAACCACGGTGTCAGATTTCAAAAAGGCTTTACGGTGAAAGCATACCATGCGATTATCTGAGAACAGCGCCCAGCAGACAAATCATTACAAACAGTTACCAGCCGAATAGAGGAGTTACACAAGTCAGAAATAGAGAGAAAATTAATCACTTACCTTTTGATAATTTTCATATGGTTGCACTCACAAGACTCCCATTTACTCAATAAATGTTTTTTGTTCGATAAAGTCCCTGTTCGCACGTTTTGTTCAGTAATCCACAGGCTCAAACGCAGTCACAACAGGCAGATGAAAAATCCAAATAGTATCCGTAAATTTCGTAGAAACATTTCAAACGATGTTTATAATCAATCCTCAGGTTGTTTTTAGCCTAAATAATTGATCATATTTCAACCGGACAATAGCTTTGTCAATATAAAAGGTAAACAAGAAAGGCGCGCTCTCGGTCGTGCGCATGAAAAACCTCTGGGACACATTGGGGTCTACTCATTCAGAGTCGTCTTACTCTCTCATTTTTCAGAATAGAAGCTTGAAACAATTTACAGAAGATATCCCTATTTGGTCAAAGACCAGGTCCATATTATGGCAAGAACAACTCAAATAAGCAAAGAGAAACGACAGTCCATTACTTTAAGACATGAAGGTCAGTCAATAAGGAACATTTCAAAAACGTTTGTTTCTTCAAGTGCAGTTACAAAAACCATCAAGTGCTATGATGAAACTGGTTCTCATGAGGACCGCCACAGGAATGGAAGACCAGAGTTACCTCTGCTGCAGAGGATAAGTTCATTAGTTACCACCCCCAGAAATTACTGTCCAAATAAATGCTTCACTGAGGTCAAGTAACATTTTGTCCTTTGGTCTGATGAGTGCAAATGTGAGATTTTTTTGTCTTTGTGAGATGGGTGTGGGTGAACAGATGATCTCTGCATGTGTATTTCTCACCGTAAAGCATGGAGGAGATGTTATGGTGTGGGGGTGCTTTGCTGGTGACACTGATTTATTTAGAATTTAAGGCACACTTAACCAGCCTGGTTAACACAGCATTCTGCAGCGTTACGTCATCCCATCTGGTTTGTGCTTAGTGGGACTATCATTTGTTTTTTAACAGGACAATGACCCAACACCTACCGGCTATATAAGGGCTATTTGACCAATAAAGAGAATGATGGAGTGCTGCATCGGATGGCATGGCCTCCACAATCCCCCGACCTCAACCAAATTGAGATGGTTTGGGATGAGTCTGCAGAGTGAGGGAAAAGCAGTCAACAAGTGCTCAGCACATGTGGGAACTCCTTCAATACTGTTGGAAAAGCGTTCCATGTGAAGCTGGTTGAGAGTATGCCAAGAGTTTCATCAAGTCAAAGGATGGCTACTTTGAAAAATCTCAAATAAATTTTGATTTAACACTTTTTTTGGTTACTACATGATTCCATATGTTGTTTCATAGTTGTAATGTCTTCAATATTATTCTAAAATGTATAAAATAGTACAAATTAAGAAAAACCCTTGAATGAGTAGGCGGTCTAACATTTTTGACCGGTAGTGTATATAGATTAAGAACGTTTTGGGAAAGAGCACAGTTTGAAAGATATGGCAAACAGAAATCAAATCAGATGGACATCAGAAATAGATGGGAGTGGTTGAGGGTAGGGGAAGAACAGGAGTAAAAACAAACAAAATATAACTATTTTAAAATAGACTGTGTCCATAAAATGTATGTATAAACTGGAATTACAGGCCTAACGTGTTGTTGTTCACGGGTTTTCTCCAATTGGTGGTGGGTTGGAGGGTAATAAAGGAAATGTATAAAAATATATATATGCGTGTGTGTGTGAAGAGGCGACTCTGGGATGCTGGCCTTTTAGGCAGAGTTCCTCTGTCCAGTGTCTGTATTCTTTTGCCCATCTTAATCTTTTCTTTTTATTGGCCAGTCAGATATATGGCATTTTCTTTGCAACTCTGCCTAGAAGGCAGCATCCCAGAGACGGCTCTTCACTGTTGATGTTGAGACTGGTGTTTTGCGGGTACTACTTAATGAAGCTGCCAGTTGAGGACTTGTGAGGCGTCTGCTTCTAATGTACTTGTCCTCTTGCTAGATTGTGCACCGGAGCTTCCCACTCCTCTTTCTAGTCTGGTTAGAGCCAGTTTGCGCTGTTCTGTGAAGGAAGTAGTGCACAGCGTTAAACGAGATCTTCAGTTTCTTAGCAATTTCTTGCATGGAATAGCCTTCATTTCTCAGAACAAGAATAGACTGACGAGTTTCAGAAGAAAGTGCTAGTTTCTGGCCATTTTGAGCCTTTAATCGAACCCATAAATGCTGATGCTCCAGATACTCAACTAGTCTAAAGGCCAAATTTATTGCTTCTTTAATCAGGAAAACAGTTTTCAGCTGTGCTAACATAATTGCATAAGGGTTTTCTAATGATCAATTAGCCTTTTAAAATGATAAACTTGGATTATCTAACACAATGTGCCATTGGAATACCGGAGTGATGGTTGCTGATAATGGGCCTCTGTACGCCTATGTAGAGTGTGTGTGATCGATCAATACACAACTTTCACAGAGTTGGGTATTTGATGCAAGAATATTGGCTGCAAACATTTTCATTTTATAAAATTAGACATTGTCTTGCTCACTCGAGAGAAGGCAATTTGGCCCTGGCTTTCAAACGAAATCCCCTGCATCATTTTATGAAATTGTCATTAGTCTACCGATTTTGCAAATGTAGGCAAATAATAAATGTAATAATAGCATATTTGATCTACCCCAATAAAAAATTGGAAAGTGCGCATAAATCGATAGCCTTGGTACAGGTTTCTATTATATGTGCAACAGAAATGTAGGTTATGTTCACTAGCTACTGTAAGAAAGTTACATTCTAATGAAACATTTGTTAAATTAATTAGCCTTTTAGCCCATATGTGTCATCCTATGAAGTGGACTCACTCTTTCCCTCATTTTAGTAGATCTATTTTTCCATAATGATCTGATCACACCAGGTAGAATGATGTCAAATTGCGTTGAAAGTGGGATGCGGGATTTGGTTGGCTCCTTTCCTCCTTGGTTGGCAGAGATCTCAGAAAAGATCAAATTGGAACCGGTGACCCAAATTTATCACATAAAATGTATATGCCATATCTCACAATCGTAGCTCTAGCTCTAGCTCTACCTCGCTCTCCCTGAGTGAGAGAGGTACGCACTTTGACAGACAGTCCAACAGTGAGTCAAAGGGGTTTAGGAACTGGGACAAAATTACATTTCGGCAGGCATAATTGAATTTCTCCCCTCTTGGAGTCATTTCCTATGGCCCTCGATGGTTTCCATCGTTTCCTCATAACCGCCCTCTTCCACCAACCAGCTGAACTGAACACTGGGCTTTCAAGGAATAACAGCAGACTGACATATTAACTTCCTCCCTGGAGCTAATTAAGTTTTCATTACATTACATCGTTTTTTTGGTGACGTGCCACACAATCTGCAGCTTGAAAGCATGAATTATCATCGCTCAATCTTCTCTCGTTCCCTCCCTCCCTCTGTCCCAGGTGAGGCCCCAGAGTACGCCCCGGGAGAGGACGCCCTGGCGCGGATCCGCCGGCTCATCGCAGAGGGCGGAATGACGGCGGTGGTCCAGCGGGAGCAGAGCACCACCATGGCTTCCATGGGTGGGTTTGGCAACAACATTATTGTCAGCCACCGCATCCACCGCGGCTCCCAGACTGGGGCGGGTGCTGCAGCCAAGCGGCCGAGCAGCAGTGACCCTATTCTGGCCGACCCTGGCCCCTCTACAGCCTCCCCTTCCGCTTGCCCCCTCAACTCCCTGTGTCTCAGCCTGGAGCACCCCCCTGCTCCCGCAGAGCCTCGCCCAGGCCAGGTGTGGGGTCTGCCCTCCCTCTCTCAACCACAACCCCCTGGCCTAGCCTCAGAGGGTGAGGGGGCCAGTCTCTCAATGGCCATGGACATCGACAACGTGTTTGAAGGAGCCGGCCGAATGGACGATTCTGAGCCAGGCCCCTCTTCCTCCCTGCTCTTCTCCTCCTCTTCTTCCTCTCGCGGCTCTTACCCCTCTGGCACCGGCAGAAATGGCAACAATAATAACAACAACAACGGCAGTAACAACAGAGATAGTTACCCAGGTGACCCTTACAGCAGGTAGAGTTCTGTGTGACTTGGCCCTTATTGCCCAGGAGAGGGAGAGAATCCCTCAGATAGTGGGTGAGTGCTTTGGGTCGACAGACGGTGTATCACGAACCCTAAAGCCGAGTTGTACACTACACGATTTTTGGCCCCCGATTTAGCTGTCGCAGACAAGTTTTTGAGATCGGAGACAAAATCACCATGTTGTTGCCAACTCGAACTGTCCAAGACGTCCCAATATTTTCAAACATGTTTGATTTTATTGGCACTGTGTAATGCTCTTGTAGTGTGATATGTAATGACGCGTTTTGAGGACGGTGATCGGCAAAGGGCAATGTGAGCTCGCCAGAGTAGAAGCCAGTGAGATGATGTATCACATCAACCATAATGTGTAGATTCTCGAACAGGAGCGACGACGACTACTACTAGCTAGCTAGTATGCGTTTGTACTTGCCTTAAAAGCCAAAGTGTCAAATGGTTACCGCTATGAAGTTCACAAGCAAAATGTATTGGCTAGATATTTCAACTCTATGGCAAGCGTGGATGTCTGACTATAAACTTTGAGGATGCTTTGAGCCACAGCTCGTTCTAGCAGCGTTAACAATCTAATCACATCACCTTGTTTTCGCCAGACAGCGTGGTATCGAGAATCCTCACGACTAAGTGAAGAATCTTGTCTTGTACCACATCGTTTAGTGTGCGCACCACTACGTTGGCAAGACAAACTACAGGTAAGACGGTAGTTCAATGTGAGCGGCTCAGCGATGTTTGGATGTTGAAAGTTGTGTAGTGTACGCCCGGCATAAAGGAACAGTATGGCCCTGTCTTGCTGGTGCGCTTCTCCTCAAAGCCTTATCTCACAAAGAATGGGTGCTCAGACTCGGCAGGGTATCCAGCCCTGAACATAAGGGACATAAGCTCCTCCTCTCTCCCCCCCCCCCCCTCCCCATGCTGCACCCATCAGTGGCATTGTGATCCCCCTGCATTGGTGTGCACTTCCACTGCACTTAAAATGGACCTTAGTTGTATGATCATTCCATGTCAGAAAGGCTTTTACTTGAATTGTGCCAGCACCGGGGTACCGATGCTGAGATTTTTTTTACAGTCCTTTCTCTTTGCATAGGTGTGACCGATAGACAAGGTTACTCCATTCAAAGTGCCATGTAAGGGTAATTGTAAACAACAACAAGAAACAGGCAGTTTCTCCACTGTGTGCAGCGTTCTGGTGCCATGTGATTTGATGTGAAATAGCGTTTGCTATATTTGGAAGCTTTTTTTCTTTTCTTTTTTTTTCTTTTTGCTGCCAAGTTGTAGGACGTGTATTTGTAATTTGATGATAATGCATAGCGAGGAAAGAATCATATTGTTGTATGAATCATGAGATGCGTGTGGCATAACTAAAGCCATGCCTTTCAAGAGAATCTTCAGCTGCCTGTTTTTTTTTATTATTATTATTATATACTGAACAAAAATATAAATGCAACATACAAAAATGTCAAATATTTTACTGAGTTACAGTTCATATAAGGAAATCAGTCACTTGAAATAAATTAGGCCCAAATCTATGGATTTCACATGACTGTGCAGGGGCGCAGCCATGAGTGGGCCTGGGAGGGCATAGGCCCACCCACTTGGCAGCTAGGCCCAGCCAATCAGAATGAGTTTTTCCCCACCAAAGGGCTTTATTACAAAGAGAGACTCCTCAGTACCCCACCCCCTGAGACGATCCCACAGGGGAAAAAGCTGAATGTGAAGGTTCTGAGCTGGCGTGGTTGCGAGGCCGATTGGACGTACTGCGAAATTCTCTAAAACGACATTGGCGACAGCTTATGGTAGAGAAATTAACATTATATTCTCTGGCAACAGTTTTGGTTGACATTCCTTTAGTCAGCGTGCCAATTGCACACTCCCTCAACTTGAGACATCTGTGGCATTGTGTTGTGTGACAACTGCACATTTTAGTGGACTTTCATTGTCCCCAGCTCAAGGCGCACCTGTGTAATGATCATGCTGTTTAATCAGCTTCTTGATATGCCACATCTGTCAGGTGGATAGATTATCTTGACAAAGGAGAAATGGTCACTTCCATGGATATAAACACATTTGTGTACAATATTTGAGAGCAATATGATATTTGTGCATATGGAACATTTCTGGGATTTAGTTCACCTCATGAAACATGGGACCAACACTTTACATGTTGCGTTTATATTTTTGTTCAGTGTAGATTGACTATGTCAGAGAGGTCCCCTCAAAAGAATTGTTGTCCATATTACCCATCAGGCCCCAAGTGTACAGAGCATCTGATTCAAAGTTAAGACTCC
The DNA here is from genome assembly GCF_036934945.1 of Oncorhynchus masou masou. Lineage (NCBI taxonomy): Eukaryota > Metazoa > Chordata > Actinopteri > Salmoniformes > Salmonidae > Oncorhynchus > Oncorhynchus masou. The sequence continues at coordinate 50,656,065 of NC_088233.1, forward strand.
CCTATTGCTTCAAGTTCAAGCAGGATATGGTGGATGTATACAAAATGGTGGATGTAATGTTAATGTCTAATCGATCATTTCTGACTATTGATACTGTACTATTCTACTGCATGTTTTCAATAATGCTGCATTGTTTCCTGACAAAAAAAGGGAACGCCATCAGTACAAAAGTCTAGCAAAATACAGACAAATCAGCATTGAAGGACAAACAAACTCAAACTCCCACATCTGTTTGGGGAAGCATTAGCCAGCCATCTTGCCTGGCTTGTCATGCTGAAAAGCAGCACCGTCATTCCTCTCCTGTTGCACTAGAGTGACTGTTTGGTGTCGAGGTGTGTATGGTGAGCGGTGAGGTTCGGGTCAGGACTTGTTTACTATCTGTTCCCTGGTCACACACTCCACAAACCCCCACCCCTCCGGCCTAAAAGTGTGATGGAGACCATCCCCCGGAACCAGACCAGACCTAGAGCCCCCTGTCGCCTGCACTTGCCACTGTTGCTCCAGGGACCCCGTGAGAGACGAGTAGTTACCATTTAGGATTCAGTAAAACAAACCTGACTGTTGACTTGAATTACGCACAGTGACCCTCCCCTTCCCACAAAGACTCTGAGGGGGAGAGAGCAGGGGGCTAGCTGGATTGGCTTATCCATAGCTGTCTGTCAATGAGGAGTGTCTTCACTGAGCGTCTTCAGTCAAACCCCAGCACCGACACACCCAGTGCTTCAGAAGCATTGAAGAAGAGCTGTTCTGTGTGTGTCTGTATGTATGTGTGGGCCAGAAGGCTGGTATATGTAGAATCTCTCTTAGTTACTCTGCCCTTATGGTGTGGTTTGGTACGTCAGGGTCGAGAGCTTTCGATTGTAATCTCAACCTGTCCCCCTGCTGAACCAGTCATTTTTTTATTTTGAACTTGACTTCTTGATCACCATTCATTTTTAATGGTTTTGTACTGTAATGTCGTCAGAGGTACATCTGGCCTATTGTGACAGGCAGTGTCCTTAGCATATCATTTCACTAAAGCCCCATGACCGCGTCGGGTGCTTAAAGGCGAGAGAAAGAATGGCCCATTTAACTTTTATTTTTAAAATGACCCATAATGCTTAGCTATTCACATTTTGTATCGCTTTGTAGGGTTCTTATATTGATAGTTTAAGTTGGTGGGATTTGGATTTCTTGGGGGGAGGGGAGAAGGGGTTAATGAACATTAGCTGAAAATGCCATATTGAGAGTACAGGACCTAATGAAAGGAGCGAATGGAGAGTGCCCTGTTTTTTTTTGTTTTTTTGCTGTGTGCGGCTCTAAGCAAGCTGTTTGTTGCATGTATGAAAACTGTCTTACTGATTAGAAAAAAGTCAAATTGCCTGGCAGGTGAAAAATAACTGTTGAACTATCTGAATGCTCCTCCTGGCTTTACTTGATTAGAGAAGATTTAAAAAGAAGAAACAAAAGTTGTCTGTTCATGTGTCTGTTTTGTGTGAAAGAGCATCACTTCTCCCATATGTCCCTCACCCTGAATGACACACATGCTGTAGGTCCACAACTACACATTTAACAGTGCAAATCAATGGTATACAAAGGTAAACTGTCTCGCCTAATATTACAAAACAACTATATCAAACTATCAAGTTTGTTCACTTCATTGGCTTTGACTTTTCTGTGGTGTAATTAAAGAGATTTGTTGACAAAACATGTAACAGTTCTGTGAAGAGATGGAAATCGTATTATTTCTTTAATGAAAAAACTACAGGTAAGTTCCATAGCTATGACCTGCGGTATTGAATACCTAAAATAACCAGTGTCATCTATAGGTTCATTGTGTGCTTTACCCACAGTGAACAAATCCTATTCTTAAAGTGAATCGATAATTCTACATCTCTTATATGGCAAGGAGGTTTGATTTCTGTGGAATTCAAGTGTATCTAACATAGCATTAGTATGAACTCGTTTGATACATGGCGCTACCTTTTAGCTGCGAGTGTTTCTTCAAACAAATCAAGTTTTCATCATCCAGACTGCAGAGATGCATGTTTATAAGTGGGGAAATACTGCTGATTTAAGCTTAACAAGTGCAATGGTCCCTCTGTACCACTTGTGTTTGGTAGAGCATTCATTTCAACTCGAAGTGGAGGTCAAAGAATCGTTCCCTGTGGAGCACCACATTGGATCTTGAGGGAGTTTATGCCTTTTTAAAGTGACGGATTGCATTCCTCACAACTAAAAGGAAGAATGCAGTCTGCAATGGTCCCTCTACTTGTTTTGTATTTATACTGAACCAAAATATAAATGCAACCATTTCAAAGATTTTACTGAGTTACAGTTCATTTAAGGAAATTAGTCAATAGAAAAATTCATTAGGCCCATTTCACATGAATAGGAATACAGATATGAGTTTCTTGGTCACCGATACTGTACCTGAAAGGTAGGGGTGTGGATCAGGAAAACCTGTCAGTACCTGGTGTGACCACCATTTGCCTCGAGCAGCGCGACATCTCCTTCGCATACAGTTGATCAGGCTGCTGATTGTGGCCTGTGGAATGTTGTCCCACTCCCATTCAATGGCTGTGTGAAATTGCTGGATATTGGCAGGAACTGGAACACGCTGTTGTACATCTCGATCCAGAGCATCCAAAACATGCTCAATGGGTGATGGTGGAGGATGAATGGTATGAAAATGGGCCTCAAGATCTTGTAACGGTATCTCTGTGCTTTTAAATTGCCATAAATAAAATGCTGTGTTTGTTGTCTGTAGCTTATGGCTGCCTTTACCATAACCCCACCGCCACCATGGGGCACTCTGTTCACAACATTGACATCAGCAAACCGCTCACCCACACAACACCATACACGTGGTCTGCGGTTGTGAGGCTGGTTGGATGTACTGCCAAATTCTCTAAAATGACATTGGAGGCAACTTATGGTAGAGAAATGAACATTCAATTATCTGGCAACAGCTCTGTTGGCCATTCCTGCAGTCAGCATGCCAATTGCACACTCCCTCAAAACTTGACACCTGTGGCGTTGTGTGACAAAACTGCACATTTTAGTGTCCCCAGCACAAGGTGCACCTGTGTAATGATCATGCTCTTTAATCAGCTTCTTGATATAGCACACTTGTCAGGTGGATGGATTATTTTGGCAAAGGATACATTCTCAACAGGGGTGTAAACAAATTTGTGCACAAAATTAGAGAAATTAAGCTTTTTGTTGCATATGGAAAATTTCTAGGATCGTTTATTTCAGCTCATGAAACTTGGGACCAAGACTTTACACATTGTGTTTATATATTTGTTCAGTGTATATTATGAATATTATCATTTTTTACTATCCATAGTCTTCGTGTTAAGGCACGTGTGGAGTGGTCTCTGATATGCAGTTTGTGTGAAACATACAGATACAAACCCAGTTTTTCCCACAGATAAAATATATTTTGCTTGACAGTGATAACAGCATTGTCCCAAGCATGTTTAATATGTAGGCCTTGGTTTTCGATCAATTTGTCTTTCACAACCTTGGGGCCACTGTATTTCACAGTCTCTAGGCTGTTTGTGAGCCTCGTTTTGATTGTTTTTAAACCATGTGAGTCAGAGCTCAGTGCAGATATGGTTTACAATAGTTCCTGCTACTACTTATTCTTAATCTACTAAAACTGTTGTTGCTAGTATGTAGTCAAACTGTGACTTGCTGTCATATGACATACTCTGTCATACTTGCTGTCAATGACGAATTATCAGTCTTATTCCTTACCCAGAGTGGGTGAAAACAGGCTTTGCTGATGAAATATCAATTACGTTATAAAATACATTTTACCAAGACAAATACTATTATTCATGTTCTGAATCGTTCAGTGGGTTTTTTTTTTCAAATATATTAACATTTGGTAAATTAATACAACCTTTAATAAACACGGAGCACGAACAGCGGTGCCGCTTCTGGCAGCGACTTTTGAAGTGTTGTGGTGGTCTTCTGCAGTTGTTTCCGCGGGTCGCAAAATTAACATGACACAAATTGAAAATCTAAAGTTTGCGATACAGTGCTTTGTTGACATTTCACAGAGATACGGTTGTTTTTCTGATACATTTTTTGGGAAAAAAACAAATTTCGTGTTAATATGAAAAGAGTATGTTAAAATATGAAAATACTACATGTCTTAAAATCGATTAATCTTACCTCAATATTGTTTTATGTCCTCCGGATTCGAGAAGAAAGATGATAAGATCAGCCATGAGCCTGTCAGTTTGCAGTAATTGTCGCACGGCATTCAGCCTAGCTAACGCAATGCTGTTTTCCAGATTTTTTTTAACTACTCATTTTTTCCTCTGGCATCCATTGATTTTTGTCACCCTAATCTTGGCCATCCTACAAGGATAAAAACCCTATAACTTTTGAACAGATTTTGATAGCGACAATGATTGGACACCCTACTTAAGCTTATCTTCCTATGTTTGGATGGTTGATTTAATATAGATTTGATATACATTTTTGTTATATGTCAAAAATGTCCACCTGTGCTTCTTCAATCAGCTACTTGTTCAACTTCTTTCACAGAAGACCTATGCTGCATATTAAAACTAGAAACAAACTAAGCTTGGTCGAAACATCACGCATAACTACAGTATATTGAGGACAGTATTCAATTGTCCAGGAGGCTAATGTGGAGGGTTGATGGCATACAGTTGCTGTCGCAATACTTAATAAACATACATTCCTTATCTTCTTTCTTTCATGACCACTGACCAGTGAAAGGACTCTAGGTTTTCTCTATACTGTTTCTCTTAACAGTCCTCAGGTCAGTAATGGTGAAGAAAAGGATACCAGATAAGGTGCAGTATCTACTGTAGTATCTATCTGTATGATTTGACTTTGGATATAGTCTTGACTGCTGTCTCTCCCCCTAACCTCTTATCAATTGTCTCAAATGTTTCTGACGTGATGAAGATTTTCTGTTCTTTTAAAATGTATTGAGATTACAGTGCAAATCCAATAAGCGCTATATATCACATATGGGAACACCGAAGATCCTATGTAATGTTGACAATGAAAAAAGGCAAATGAAAATGAAAAACTTCACTAAGGCGTGTGTTATTCAGGGATCTGGTAGTTGGTTTGGACCATTGCGTTGATTAGTAAATACATCCATGATGTCATTTGCAGTGACTATATTGTGTAGCTATCCATTGAAGGTTGTGCTGAAATTCAGAAAACAGGCTGCACTAGAAGAAACAGAAAACATTTGTACTGTCTCTATACTGTGGTGTTATTCAATCAATTAAATGTAAAACCCTTTAAATCAGCAGTTGTCACAAAAAGTGCTTGTACAGTGACCTGGCCTAGAGCGAACAGAAGCAGAGATGAACAGTGACCAGGAAACACTCCCTGAAAGGAAGACACCTCAAGATGAATCCGGCTTCGAGGGGAGGCCCATCCTTATTGCATGGAAACATGTCGAGATCTGTGACGTTACTAGGTGTTGCCAGTCTTTTACTGCAAGGAGACTTGAGTGGACCTAATTGAGAACATCAGCCATAAGGCTGGTAGACCATACAGATGTTCGTGAAGATGCTAATGCTGTGTGTAAATCACTTGTGGATTGGTTGGGAAGATGCTTGCAGACTGGGACGGTGGGACTACAGGCAGCCCAATTTGTAATTTAAGTCTGTGTGATTTTTGTTAGGACTGGACATTTGCTTTAAATTACACTGAAGATTTCGAGAGTCTTTCTTCTAATTTGAGGGGTAAGTTCATCAGTTAATTCCTGTAAAATATGTAACCCTCATGAATACAAACAGTATGACAACTTCTAATGCACAAGTTTGTTTTTCATTCGGCAAGCATACTTCACCTGATCCAACTTGGAAAATTACATTTGAATTCCCCTTTAGCAATGCGTAAAACATTTCTCCACATTAGCTTTTGATAGGCATAGGTTATATATTTATATCTCAACATAGACCATAGAATAAAAATACATAGCAGTGTATATTACAATGCAATTCCCTTCCTTTTGAGGATAATCTATTAATTATTATTAATCTAAGAATTACAAGTACAAAAGGTGTTGCTTTGTGAAAATTCTGGATGGGCAATTAAAATTGAATAGAGGACATTGTAACCATTTTTCGGATAAGATATTTGATCAAAAATCTTCAAATGCAACCTTAGGTATTCAATTTTTTGTTTATTTGTTTTCATCAAGTGTCTTCATCTGATATGGAAAACAACGTCAGCTGGGTCCATCCCTACGGCAACCACTCCTATGGAGCTTATGGGAGACCAGGCTACCGTTACACCACTGCTGAACTGATCCTCATCGTCATAGTGACCGGCTCGCTCAGCTTCATCACTGTCCTGGGCAACGTCCTGGTGATGCTGTCAATCAAAGTCAATCGCCACCTCCAGACAGTCAACAACTACTTCCTGTTCAGCCTGGCGTGTGCTGACCTCATCATCGGTCTGCTCTCCATGAACCTCTACACCCTCTATATCGTCAAGGGCTACTGGCCCCTGGGTGCGGTCATCTGTGACCTGTGGTTGGCCTTGGACTACGTGGTCAGCAACGCTTCGGTTATGAACCTCCTGATCATCTGCTTCGACCGCTACTTCTGCGTGACCCGACCATTGACCTACCCATCCAGGCGGACCACCAGACTGGCTGGGCTGATGATCGCAGCAGCCTGGCTCCTGTCTCTGTTCCTTTGGGCCCCGGCCATCCTCTTCTGGCAGTCCTTCGTCGGCAAACGGATCGTCCCTGATGGGGAGTGCTACATCCAGCTCCTGTCCAAACCCTCGGTTACACTGGGGATGACGCTATCTGCATTCTACCTGCCAGCGGTCATCATGATTGTCCTGTACACCCGGATCTCCTTTGCCAGCCGCAGTCGCCTCACTGCAGAGCTGCATAGTAGCAGAGCGAGGACCTCTAGTGGACGACCGAAACAAAGCTGCCATCTGAAGAGGAGCTGCGTCTCAACCCAGACAGACACTGAGCCAAAGAGCGACTTGGCCATTTCCATCGAAGCAGAGACGAGTGTCTGCGCTAAGCAGGGGATTATCAAGGCCCTGAAAGACTCTACAGAGCAGGCCAACAATAATGTCATCCCCACTTCAGATGTTACCCCCGCTCTAGACCAATTACCTAGTGAGATTAACCAAGACTGCAGATGGTCCAACAGTAGGGTCACGTTCAATCGCACAGGGGATAAGAACAGCTCTGCTACCAAGGTCTCCCAGCCAAGCTCTATCCTTAATGGCTCCAATACAACTAGTCAGCTCAGAAAAATGTTTTCCCCATTTCCCAGCTTCAGTAAGACCCAGGTGAAGAGGAGAAGGTTTGTAGCGAGGGAGAGGAAAGTGACCAAGACTATTTTTGCTATTCTCCTGGCCTTCATTCTCACCTGGACTCCTTATAGCGTCATGGCCATCATTGGCACCTACTGTCACTTCTGCGTCCCAGACACAGCGTGGACCATGGGCTACTGGCTGTGTTATATCAACAGCACAGTCAACCCAGCGTGCTATGCACTGTGTAATGTCACCTTCAGAAAGACCTTCAAGAACCTACTGAGGTGTCAGTACAGAAACACAGGTGTTGAAGTGAGGATGATGTGAGCTAATCTATTATAATATGTAATAGAACATTTGATTATTTAAGGAAGATGCATTTGATTGATGGACTACGAAGATAATTGTCTATGTAAAATAGTATCAAAAATTGAATAAAATGTTTCAAAGCAGCACATTAAAAGGTATGACATCCAAAGCCTAAGCTGTACTAAGCCAATCCTTTGTAACAACTGTATAATGTTAAAATAATGCCGTTCCTCTGTCTGCTGACAATTCTATATGCCTCTTGCTTTTGTTTGTGATGATGTAATATTGTGATGAAGATATACTGCCATTTCTTACAAAATATAAAATCATGAATTACTGATACTAGATTATGGAATGTTCACTCAAATCACTGCAAACGGTGCTGTAGGCCAACATCAGATCGAGCAACCTCAGCTGCAATCAGTCTCAATTCAAAGTGGATTCATTTGATTTAGTTTCTAACCCATCTACACTCAATACCCCATAATGACAAAGTGAAAACATGTTTGTAGATATTTTAGCAAATTTGTAGAAAATTAAATACAGAGATATCTCATTTGCATGCCATGTGGGGAGACCTCATGGGCCAACATTTTGGATGGCTACCCTGAGGACCTTCACCCACTCTTTCAGGGAAAGGGGAGGGAGACCTGTCATTGTCCTCATCCTCCTCCAGGCAGCAGAAGAGGATGAGGAAGTGCAAGTCCTTACCACCAGGTCCTCTTCCGCCCTTAGTGGTCATCGATGGCAGATGACAGATATTCACTCATCAATATCTACAAACAGGCAGCAGCCAGACTCTGCATTGAGTGTCTCAAACCTGTAGGGGGTGGCATCACAGAGAGGGACTGGTACGATGGGAGGAAACACCCCTCTGGCACCATCCCAAATATGCTCAATGGGTGACATGTCTGGTGAGTATGCAGGCCATGGGACATTTTCAGCTTTCAGGAATTGTGTACAGATCCTTGCGATATGGGGCCATGCATTATCATTCTGAAACATGAGGTGATGGTGGCAGATGAATGGCATGACAATGGGCCTCAGGATATCCTCACTGTTTCTGACAGTTTGTGCAGAAATTCTTCCGTTGTGCAAACCCACAGTTTCATCAGCTGTCTCAGACGATACTGCAGGTGAAGAAACCAGATGTGGAGGTTCTAGGCTGGTGGTTTGCGGTTGTGAGACCGATTGGACGTATTGCCAAATTCTCTAAAATGACTTTGAAGACGGCTTATGGTAGAGAAATTAACATTCAATTCTCTGGCAACAGGTCTGGTGGACATTCCTGCAGTTAGAATGCCAATTGTACGCTCCCTCAACAATTGCGACATCTGTGGCATTGTGTTGTGTGGTAAAACTGCGCATTTTGGCCTTTTATTGTTCCCAGCGCAAGGTGCACCTGTGTAATGAATATGCTGTTTAATCAGCTTCTTAATATGCCACACCTGTCAGGTGTATGGATTATCATAGTTTAGCAGAAAAGCTCACTAACAGGGATATAAACAAATTTGTGCAAAACATTTGAGAGAAATAAGCTTTTTATGTGTAAGGAACATTTCTGGGATCTTTTATTTTAGCTCAAGAAACATGGGACCAACACTTGCATTTATATTTTTATTCAGTATACAAAAAAATATATAAGATAACCCTTAACCTTTTAAAATAAATTCCATAAAATTTAAAGAAGAGTAGACATGACTAAAATCATTATCAGTTGTGGAATGGATAAATCTATCCTTGAGATTGAGAGAGGGATTGGATTGATACCAAGGAATGCCGCTACTGTTCAGGACCTTGCATCCCTTTGTTCAGAACCTGGCAAACAGGAAAAATTTGAAAGGCCGTAAAAAAAAAGAACAACATGTGACAACAATCACCCGAGCCACTGCCTGTTCACCCTTCTATCATCCTGAAGGCGAGGTCAGTACAGGTGCATCAAAGCGGGGACCAAGAGACTGACCTAGAGACTGAAAAACAGCTATCTCAAGGCCTTCAGACTGTTAAACAGCCATCACTAACATTGAGTGGCTGCTGCCAACATACTGACTCATCTCTAGCCACTTTAATAATGAAAACATTTATGTAATAAATGTATCACTAGCCACTTTAAACAATGCCACGTTATATAATGTTTACATACCCTACATTACTCATCTCATATGTATATACTGTACTCTATACCATCTACTGCATCTTGCCTATGCCGTTCGGCCATCGCTCATTCATTATGTACATATTCTTATTCATTCCTTTACACTTGTGTGTATAAGGTAGTTGTTGTGAAATTGTTAGGTTAGATTACTTGTTAGATATTACTGCATGGTCGGAACTAGAAGCACAAGCATTGCGCTAAACTCGCATTAACATCTGCTAACCATGTGTATGTGACAAATAAAATTTGATTTGATTTGAGTTATTGGGTATGACACTACAAGCTTGTTACACCTGTATTTGGAGAGTTTCTCCCATTCTTCTCTGCAGATCCTCTCAAGCTTGGTCAGGTTGGATGGGGAGCACCTCTGGACAGCTATTTTCAGGTCTCTCCAGAGATGTTCAATCAGAATCAAGACCGGGCTCTGGCTGGGCCACTCAAAGACATTCAGAGACTTGTCCCGAAGCCACTCCTGCATTGTCTTGGCTGTGTGCTTAGAGTCGTTGTCCTGTTGGAAGGTGAACTTTCACCCCAGTATGAGGTCCTGAGTGCTCTGGAGCAGGTTTTCATCAACATCAATGATCCCTCTGTACTTTTCTCCGTTCATCTTTCCCTCTTTCCCTTGATCCTGACTAGTCTCCCAGTCCCTGCCTCTGAAAAACTTCCCCACTATATGATGCTGCCATCACCATACTTCATCCTAGGGATGGTGTCAGGTTTCCTCCAGATGTGACGCTTGGCATTCAGGCCAAAGAGTTCAATCTTGGTTTCATCAGACCAGAGAATCTTATTTATCATGGTCCAAGCAGGCTGTCATGTGCCTTTTACTGAGGAGTGGCTTCCATCTGGCCACTCTACCATAAAGGCATAATTGCTGGAGTGCTGCAGAGATGGTTGTTCTTCTGGAAGATTCTCCCATCTCCACAGAGGAACTCTGCAGCTCGGGCACTATCTGATGTGTAGAGACATTTCACTGCAGCTAATGTAGAAGGAGAAGCTGTGTACATTTGCAAATATTGTGCCAAATCATATGTGAAGAATGCAACAAAGATGCAGAATTATCTGGCCAAGTCCATAAAGTTTCCTCAGCGCTCACAACAAGCAACCTCTGACAAAAGTCCCTCTACTTCCATTCGAAGTGAAAATTATGAATCAGACAACTTATCGATAACAATAGCTCATGGTCCTCCTGGAATATATATATTTTTTGACTCAATTGAGGAACGTAATCAGAGAAATGCTGATGAATGTCTTGCTTGTGTAACGATCTGGGTGTAGTGGGTGCGAAGTCAGGCGCAGGACACAGAGAGTTCAAGGTAGTGCTTTTTAATGCACACACGGTGAACATAGGCCACCCCACGAGACACTGGGCGCTCACAAAAACAAATGCCCCAAACACGGGGACTAAAACAGTCCAGCAAAACCCACGAACAGGAAAAAACAAGTTTGTCTCAAACATGCACAAATGTCACACAAACAATCCCGCACAAAGAACAGGCGGGCCGGCTGGCTAATAAAGCCCAACTAATCACCACAACACATAACAGGTGTAACCAATAAACAGACAAGGAGGGGGAGGAAAGAATCAGTGGCAGCTAGTAGGCCGGCGACAACGACCGCCGGGCGCCACCCGAACGGGAAGGGGAGCCACCTTCGGTAGGAGTCGTGACAGTACCCCCCCCCGACTCCAGCTGCGCGCCAACACCGGCCTCGAGGTCGACCTGGAGGGTGAGGCGCAGGGCGATCCGGATGGAGGTGATGGAAATCCCTCAACATTGACGGATCCAAAATACCCAGCACCTCTCCTCCGGACCATACCCCTCCCAGTCCACGAGGTACTGCATGCCCCTCACCCGGCGTCTCGAGTCCAGAATGGCCCGTATCGTGTATGCCGGGGACCCCTCGATGTCCAGAGGGGGAGGAGGGCAGGGGATCAGCTACCACCGGCCTGAATGAATCGAGGGGTTAATACGATAATAGGAAGGGAGTTGTAATTGATAACACAGCTCGTTTATTCTCTTCAGGACTTTGAAGGGCCCTACACACTGCGGCCCCAGCTTCCGGCAGGGCAAGCGGAGGGGTAGGTTTCGGGTCGAGAGCCAGAACCTGTCCTCCGGTACAAACACGAGAGCCTCACTGCTGTGGCGGTCAGCACTCCTTTTCTGCCGTCCACTGGCTTGTTGGAGGGATTCCTGGACGGCCCTCCAGGTCTCCTTGGAGCACTGCACGCATTCCTCCACCGCAGGAGCCTCGGTCTGGCTCGGATGCCATGGTGCCAGGACTGGCTGGTACCCCGACACACACTGAAATGGGAACACGTTAGTAGAAGAGTAGGGGAGTGAGTTCTGGGCCATCTCAGCCCAGGGGATGTATCTCGCCCACTCCCCTGGCCGGTCCTGGCAATACGTGGGTGAATAATGCCTCCGCAGTTTGTAGGGCTGTAGGGAGACCGGGAAGCGGGAGGAGACGGCAGGACTTAGAGAACTGATCCACAATCACCAAAACCGTATTGTTCCCCTGAGACGGGGGAGATCGGTCAGGAAACCTACGGATAGGTGAGACCATGGCTGTTGTGGAACGGGGAGGGGTTGTAACTTCCCTCTAGGAAGGTGCCTAGGAGCCTTACTCTGGGCGCATACCGAAAAGGAAGAGACATAAACCCTAACGTAGCCAAGGTGGGCCACCAATACCTCTCCCGGAGGCTCCCCACTGTCCTTGCCACCCTAGGGTGACCCGAGGAGGGTAGGACGTGATCCCACCGAATCAGTTGGTCCCGGACACCAAGTGGCACGTACTTCCGTACAGCCGGACACTGAGGAGGCGCGGGCTCCGCCTGTAACACCCGATCGATGTCGGAGTCCACCTCCCATACCACTGGTGCCATCAGCCTCGAGGCGGGAAGGATGGGAGTAGGCTCGGTGGACCGATCCTTCGTGTCGTAAAGGCGGGACAGTGCGTCAGCCTTTACGTTCTGGGAGCCCGGTCTATATGACAACGTAAAACGGAATCGGGTGAAGAACATGGCCCACCTTGCCTGACGTGGGTTCAGTCTCCTAGCTGCCCGAATATACTCCAGATTCTGGTGGTCGGTCCAGATGAGAAAGGGGTGCTTAGCCCCTCAAGCCAGTGTCTCCACACCTTCAGAGCCCTGACCACCGCTACAACTCCCGGTCCCCCACATCATAGTTACGCTCCGCTGGACTGAGCTTCCTCGAAAAGAAAGCGCAGGGGCGGAGTTTTGGTGGTGTACCGAGCGCTGTGATAGCATGGCGCCCACCCCAGCCTCGGACGCATCAGCCTCCATTATAAATGCTAGAGAGGGGTGCGGGTGCGCCAACACGGGTGCATCCATGAACAGCGCCCTCAACCTGTTGAAAGCTCTGTCCGCCTCTGCTGACCACCGCAAACGCACTGGGTCCCCCTTCAGCAGTGAGGTACCTGCTACCTGGCCAAAACCCTGGATAAACCTCCGGTAGTAGTTGGCAAAACCCAAAAACCTCTGCACCTCCTTTACCGTGGTCAGAGTCGGCCAATTACGCACGGCCTTAATGCGGTCACATTCCATCACCACCCCCGAGGTGGAAAGCTACCGATCTCTATTGAGATCCAACCTACCTTTTCCTCCCTTCCCTTTCGGCCTGGAGGAGCAGGGCTTGGTCACCTAGATGGTGGCCTAACTTGAACTAACTCTAACTTGAACAGGTCTTTCTTCAGGGTTCCTGACCGGCTCTTGGTGCCGGTGTTTGTGTCATACTCTCCCCAGTTGGTGAACCTGTACTTGCAGTCAGCTAGACTACTTGGTCTTATTCTTGCTGGGCAGAAATCTCAGCGATCAATTAGTAAACTCTGATTTACCACCCCAAGATATCCCTGCACAACGTCTATTTGCGCCCCTACTGGATGTAAACTACAGGTGTAATGGCTGTGCTCAATGCAATGGCACTTATAAATGTAGATCCTTTGAACACCCCCAAACAGGGAAACAGATCCCAATCAAAGGTGTTATCAAGTGCTCCACTAGAGCAGGTATTTATCTTATAACTTGTCCTTGTGGTAAAAATTATGTGGCTAAAACAAAGCGCAAATTAAAAGTACGAATCTCTGAGCATCGTAGCACCATTAGGTGGGAAAACTCAACTTACCCAGTTGAAGCCCACTTTTTGGAAGCAAACCACTCGATTCTGTCTCTACGTTTTATTGGCATCGAACATGTCACCCTCCCTAGAAGAAGGGGTGACCTCGATAATTTACTGTGAAAACGAGAGGCTGCCTGGATCTTTAATTTAAAGACCCTTGCTCTCTTCGGTCTCAACGTAGACTTTGATCTGAAACCATCCTTGTGATTCTTGTGATTTTGATATTGTAAATGTTTGTAGACTTATGTAGCCAAGTTGTATCTATGATCGTACACTATCCATTTATGTTTTTGTATGCTATTTTAATATATGAGAATTAACCAATGATATCAGGCCACACCCGGCCATGATTACAGACACGTGTGTGTCTTTTGGCACTATATAAACGAGTCAGTGTTTGTCATAATACCCTGATGAAGACAGCTTGTCTGTCGAAATGTTGGACATTACATTTTTGCATCTGAGCTCCTAGAGTGTGCGGCTCTCCTTTATTTTCAAGTGTTCCACTCCGCTAGCCAGCACCTGGCCTAATAGGTGTGTGTTTATTTCACCTCTAGCTAGAAAGAAATACCATGTATTTAATCAAAAATACCCCCCCCCCCCAAAAAAAAAAAAGTTATTCAAATTCCATTATGATTAGGGCCCAGAGTTTTTCCTGACCCGATGAGACCTGACCAGTGATCACAAAAAAACTATCGGAAACTCCCCAAATACAGGTGTGCCAAGCTTGCAGCGTCATACCCAAGAAGACTCCAGGCTGTAATCGCTGCCAAATGTGCTTCAACAAAGTACTGAGTAAAGGGTCTGAAAACATATAGAATGTGATATTTCCATTATTTTTGTTTTATACATTTGCAAAAATGTCTGCAAAGCTATTTTTTTCCAATCCATTTTAGAATAAGGCTGTAATGTCACAAAATGTGGGAAAAGTCAAGGGGTCTGAATACTTTCCGAATGCACATGCCAGGACCACAGTTTATTTCCAACATTTGTTCTTACCGCCAAAGGCCTTCTTCCAGTTGCATTGTTTGGTGGTGTGCTTGCTGCAGGTTGCCTCACAGAACCCATCCCCAAAGTCACCAGCGTTGGGAACACATTTGACAAAGCACTTCTCAGGGCACTCTGCTTGCCCCCCTTTGGCTTTGTGACCTGTGGCCACCCAAAGATGGCAGACATTTGTCGTGACAAAACATAACATAGGTAAAGAACATGGGCTTTTTCAAATGGATGTACTAGCTGTTACAGGGTTTATATAACACAGTCCTATATACATTGTGCAAGAGACAGCAGGAGGTCTCCAGATTATGGATGTACTAGCTGCAGGATTTATATGGTTGACCCGCAGGGTTCCTCTTTGTGGAGAAGGAGAACAAGACCCTGCACCCATGCATCGACTACTGGGGACTCAATGACATAACGGTGAAGAACCGCTACCCGCTACCACTCATCTCCTCAGCCTTAGAGCCGCTCCAAGGGGCCACCGTGTTTTACGGAACGCCTACCACCTGGTGTGGACAAGGGAGGGGGATGAGTGGAAGACCACCTACAACACAGCCTGCGGCCACTATGAGTATATGGTCATGCCATTTGGCCTCACCAATGCCCCTGCTGTGTTCCAGGCTCTGGTAAATTATGTTCTCCGTGACATGTTGAACTGGTTCGTCTTCGTCTACATTGATGACATCCTCGCCTTCTCCCGCTCCCCCCAGGAACATGTGCTCCACATCTGACAGGTTCTTCAACGCCTCCTGGTGAACCAGCTGTTTGTTAAGGTGGAGAAGTGTGAGTTCCATCGCTCCACCATCCCCCTTCTGGTGTACATCATCTCTGCTGGGAGTGTCCAGATGGATCCCGGGAAAGTGAGTGCATTGGTGGATTGGCCCCAGCCATCGTCCAGAGTGCAGCTGCAACGTTTCCTGGGGTTCGCCAACTTCTATCACCACTTCATCCGGGGTTACAGCACACTGGCTTCCCCTCTGTCAGCATTCTCTTCTCCCAAGGTTCCATTCACGTGGTCTCCTGGTGCTGACCGGGCGTTCCGGGACCTCAAACACCACTTCACCACTGCTCACATCCTGGTTCATCCTGACCCTTCCCGTCAGTTCATGGTGGAGGCCGACACGTCAGATATTGCCTCAATGCTACGGAGAAAAACTACAATGTGGGAAATCGTGAGCTTCTCGAAGTGAAGATGGCGTTGGAGGAATGGAGGCACTGGCTGGAAGGGGCAGAACATCCGTTTATCGTATGGATCGACCACAAAAATAAGTAGTATCTCCGGCACCGCCAAACACCTCAACTCCTGGCAAGCTAGTTGGGCCCTGCTGTTCACACGGTTCAACTTCTCCCACTCACATCGGCCGGGATCCAAGAATGTCAAGCCGGATGTACTGTCTCCCCATTTTAGCCCCATGGCTATTACCCCGGAATCCGAGACCATCCTTCCCACCTCGTGCCTGCCAACGGCACTCAGCTGGGGTATAGCGAAACAGGTCCAGAATGCCCAGCATTCCCAGCCGAACCCCAGACGGGAGTCCAGATAACCGGATGTTCGTGCCTGACGCGGTCTGCTCCGCGGTCCTGTCGTGGGCCCACTCCTCCAGACTGGACATCCTGACTGTGGTGGATCGGTTTTCCAAAGCCGCCCACTTCATTCCTCTCCACAAACTACCCTCTGCCAAGGAGACGGCCCAGATCATGGTGCAGCACGTCTTCCGGATCCATGGACTGCCGGTCAACCGGGGTCCTCAGTTCTCATCTCGGTTCTGGAAGGCATTCAGCACCCTCATTGGGTCATCAGCCAGCCTGTCCACTGGATTCCAACCCTAGTCCAACGGCCAGTCGGAGCGAGCCAACCAGTATCGGGAGACTACTCTGCGCTGCCTTGTCTCCGCAAACCCCACCTCCTGGAGCCAGCAGCTGGTGTGGGTCGAATACGCCCGCAACACCCTTCTCTGCACTGCCAAGGGCCTATCTCCTTTTGAGTGTTCACAGGGGTAACAGCCCTTGCTCTTCCCCAAGCAGGAGGAAGAGGTCGGCATTCCTTCTGCATTCCTTCTGTCCACGACTTGATGTAGTGTTAGCTAGCTACATAGTTGTCTTTGCTGTCTTCGTATCCAAGATAATTGTGTAGTCCTGGAGTGAGACTTAGAGATTATCTTAATTTATTCCATGGGACAAAACGGCCAGCTATTTGTCCTTAACAAGATACTGCTGGCAAAGCCAACACTGAGCCACGGCTACCGAATAGAACTTCAACAACCCGGTCAACATTCCATTCGCTCCACAGGTAGTCCACATTTTCATTTCACTTCATTACAGTACAACGGTTTGATTTGTTTGATCAGTAGCTAGCTAGCTACATAGCCGTCTTTGTATCAAAGACAATTGTGTAGTCTGGCGATTTTCTAGGTTAGCTAGCCAGCTATTGTCGTTCTTTTAAGCGTAACGTAATCAAAGTGATTGAGCTAGGCTATAGGCACTGTAGAAACTATTACACTCAACGGAATTTTTTTTTTTTTGATTAGTGTAGTGTAAATGTTAGCCACTGCCAGCTAGCCTACAAAGTCAACAACGCAGCCATGCCACTAGCCTAGCCAGCAGTACTGTATCATTTCAATCATTTTAGTCTTAAGATTCTTCAGTCAGGCTTAATTTCCAACATTAGACGTGATTAGTCCACTTGTCATAATTCCTCTGCATTAGCGTAGCCTAAAGCCTGTCAACTATGTGTCTTTATCTATCTATCCCTGTTCTCTCCTCTCTGCACAGACCATACAAACGCTCCACACCGCGTTGGCCACCCTAATCTGGTGGTCCCAGCGCGCACGACCCACGTGGAGTTCCAGGTCTGTAGCCTCTGGAACTGCCATCTGCGGCCAACAAGGCAGAGTTCATCTCAGCCTATGCCTCCCTCCAGTCCCTCGACTTCTTGGCACTGACGGAAACATGGATCACCACAGATAACACTGCTACTCCACTGCTCCTCTTGGTCCGCCCACGTGTTCCCGCACACCCAGAGGAGCTTCTGGTCCGGGGTGGTGGCCCGGGATCCTCATCTCTCCCAAGTGGTATTCAAATTCTCTTTCTCGGAGGGGCCCTTACCCATCTGTTATGAGACTCTCCTTTGAATTCCATGCTGTCACAGTTACCAGCCCTTTCAAGCTTAACATCCTTATCATTTATCGCCCTCCAGGTTCCCTCGGAGAGTTTCATCAAAGCTTGATGCCTTGATAAGCTCCTTTCCTGAGGACGGCTCACCTCTTCACAGTCCTGGGCAACTTTAACCTCCCCACGTCTACCTTTGACTCATTCCCTCTGCCTCCTTCTTTCCACTCCTCTCCTCTTTTGACCTCACCCTCTCACCTTACCCCCTACTCACAAGGCAGGCAATCATCTTTACTAGATGCTGTTCTTCCACTAACCTCATTGCAACTCCCCTCCAAGTCTCCGACCACTAGGTGTGTATCCTTTTCACCTCTCGCTCTCATCCAACACTTCCCACACTGCCCCTACTCGGATGGTATCGTTATCCCAACCTTCGCATCTCTCTCCCCGCCACTCTCTCCTCTTCCATCCTATCATCTCTTCCCTCTGCTCAAACCTTCTCCAACCTATCTCCTGATTCTGCCTCCTCAACCCTCCTCTCTTCCCTTTCTGCATCCTTTGACTTAAATGTCCCCTATCCTCCAGGCCGGTTGTTTCCTCCCCTCCCGCTCCGTGGCTACTCATTCCAAGCTCACAGAATAAGGGTAATGCCAGCAAAATGGAGGAAAAGTCGCCTCCCTGCGGACCTGGCATCCTTTCACTCCCTCCTCTCTACATTTTCCTCCTCTGTCTCTGCTGCTAAAGCCACTTTCTACCACTCTAAATTCCAAGCATCTGCCTCTAACCCTAGGAAGCTCTTTGCCACCTTCTCCTCCCTCCTGAATCCTCCTCCCCTCCCCCCTCCTCCCCTCTCTGCAGATGACTTCGTCAACCATTTTGAACAAGGTGACGACATCCGATCCTCGTTTGCTAAGTCAAACGACACCGCTGGTTCTGCTCACACTGCCCTACCCTGTGCTCTGACCTCTTTCTCCCCCTCTCTCTCCAGATGAAATCTCGCTTCTTGTGACGGCCGCCCGCCCAACAACCTGCCCGCTTGACCCTATCCCCTCATGACATCTTCTCCAGACCATTTCCGGAGACCTTCTCCCTTACCTCACCTCGCTCATCAACTCATCCCTTCCGTCTTAGAGCGAGAGTACCACCTTCTGGAAAAACCTACACTCGATCCCTCCGATACAACTACAGACCAGTATCCCTTCTTTCTTTTCTCTCCAAAACTCTTGAACGTGCCGTCCTTACTCTCAGAATGACCTTCTTGATCCAAATCAGTCAGGTTTCAAGACTAGTCATTCAAATGAGACTGCTCTTCTCTGTATACGGATGCGCTCCGCACTCAGCTAACTCTCCCTCCTCTGCTCTCATCCTTCTAGACCTATCGGCTGCCGTCGACACTGTGAACATCAGATCCTCCTCTCCACCCTCTCCGATGACATCCTGGGCATCTCCCGCGGCCCACCAGGAACATTGCTCCACATCTGACAGGTCAACGCTCCTGGTACCAGGTGGCGTGGCGAGAATCTGTCTCCTCACCACGCATCCACCACTGGTGTCCCCCAGGGCTCTGTTCAGAGGATCCCTCTCCATTCTGGATATACACCAAGTCACTTGGCTCTGTCATAACCTCACACGGTCCCTCCTATCATTGCTATGCAGACGACACACAATTAATCTTCTCCTTTCCCCCTTCTGATGACCAGGTACATACATCTCTGCATGTCTGGCAGACATATCAGTGTGGATGACGGATCACCACCTCAAGCTGAACCTCGGCAGACGGAGCTGCTCCTCCTCCCGGGGAAGGACTGCCCGTTCCATGATCTCGCCATCACGGTTGACAACTCCATTGTGTCCTCCTCCCAGAGCGTTGGAAGAATGGCGGATCCTGGACAACACCCTATCGTATCTCAACTAACATCAAGGCGGTGGCCCCGTTCCTGTAGGTTTATGCACCTACAACATCCTGGCAGAGTACGACCCTGCCTCACACAGGAACTTCGCAGGTCCAATCCAGGCACTTGTCATCTCCCGTCTGGATTACTGTCTCCCGCTGTTGGCTGGGCTACCCCTGCCTGTGCCATCCTTCCCTACAACTCATCCAGAACGGCACCCGCGGGTGTATCAACCTTCCCAAGTGCCTCACATTCACCCCGCTCCTCCGTCCTGTCTCTCAGACTGGACATCCACTGGCTTCCAGTTGAAGCTCGCATCCGCTACAAGACCATGGTGCTTGCCTACGGAGCTGAGGGGAACGGTTTTCCACCGCCCAGTACCTCCCAGGCTCTGATGCCAGGCCCTACGGCCCAGAACAAGGGCACTGCGTTCATCCACCTCTGGCCTGGTCAACCTCCCTACCACTCGGAGGAAGTACAGTTCAGCCGCTCAGCCCAGTCATCAAACTGTCCGCTGATTCCCCCAATGGTGGAACAAACTCCCTCACGACGCCAGGACAGCGGGAGTCAATCACCACCTTCCGGAGACACCTGAAACCCCACCTCCTGGAATACCTAGGATGGATAAAGTAATCCTTCTACGCCCCCTTAAATGATTTAGATGCACTATTGCCAAGTGGCCTGTTCCACTGGATGTCATAAGGTGAATTCATCGCTCTGGATAAGAGCGTCTGCCAAATGACTTAAATGTTAAATGTAAATGTAATGTTTGTCCGCCTCTGTCATCGTACCTGGAGGAGAGTCCAGTCGGCCCTCCTCAAGACCACCTCCAGGTATCGACGACAAGCGGATCCCCACCTGACCCCAGCATCGTATCGGGAAGAAGGTATGGCTAACCACCCGGGATCTGCCCACCTGGGTGGAATCCCGTAAGCTGTCCCCGCGGATTTTTGGCCCATTCCCCATTGACAAAATTATTAGCCTCTCTGCTGTTCGTCTTCTGTTGCCCCGTACCCTTTGTAAACATCCCAACTTTCATGTGTCCAGAGTTAAACCCATGTCTCACAGCCCCTTCCCATCCTGTACCTTTGGCCACCTCTGGATTGCCAATCTTTGCATGACCCAACCGTGAGCCTGATACTGGCCTCTACAATCCCCAGACCTGAACCCAATTGAGATGGTTTGGGATGAGTTGGACCGCATTGAAGGAAAAGCAACCAACAAGTGCTCAACATATGTGGGAACTCCTTCAAGACTGTTGGAAAACATTCCTCATGAAGTTGGATGAGAGAATGCAAAGTGTGCAAAGCTGTCATCAAGAAAAAGTGTGGCTACTTTGAAGAATCAAACATTAGATTTTGATTTGTTTAACACTTTTTTGGTTACTACATGATTCCATATGTGTTATTTCATAGTTTATGTCTTCTCTATTATCCTACAATGTAGAAAAAAGTAAAAATAAAGAAAAACCCTTGAATGAGTAGGTGTGCCAAAACTTTTGACTGTACATACATACATACATACATACATACATACATACATACATACATACATACATACAGTCAGAGTTCTTCAAGAACAGTGGGTATGGAGTCGGGCGCAGAGAGCAGACGAATAAATGTACAGTATAACATTAACAAACGGTCATGCCAAAAACACAACATAACTTTTGTCCGGAAAAATTGTACAAACAAACATCCACAAATACTGCAATCCCGCACAAACGTACGGGTAACAGGCTTCAATAGACAAAAATCAAGAATCACAAAAAGGAAAGGTGCAACTAATAAACTAAATAACAGAAAAGGAAAAAGGGATTTTGACTGTACTGTACTAACCCTAACCCTAACCCTACACACACACACACACACACACACACACACACACACACACATACATACATACATACATACATACATACATACATTACATACATACATACATACTTTCCTTTATTATTGTCCGCTAACCCTACCACCCTCCCCTAATTGGAGTAAACTAATGAACAACAACAATTAGGCTTCCACTTCCAGCTTATACATACTATATACATTTTACGGACACATTATATTTTACAATAGTTACTTTGTTTGTTTTTAGTCCTGTCCTTCCTCTACCCTCAACCTCTCCCATCAATTTCTGATGCCCATCCAATTGGCCTTTTTTTGTTTTTTTACCTGGATAACACTCGCCAGTCCAGTTTCCCTGCCCCATCCACCGCTGCCCCCTGGACACTGATCACTTGGCTACATAGCTGATGCACGCTGGACTGTCCATTAATCCATTAATCACGGTACTCCATTCTGCTTGTTTATGTTTTATCTGTCGGCCCCGTTGCCTAGTCAACGCCATTTTACCTGCTGCTGTTGTGCTAGCTGATAAGCTGTTGTTGTCTCACCTACTGTTTTAGCTAGCTTTCCCAATTCAACACCTGTGATTACTGTATGCCTCGCTGTATGTCTCTCTCAAATGTCAATATGCCTTGTATACTGTTGTTCAGGTTAGTTATCATTGTTTTAGTTCACAATGGAGCCCCTAGTTCCACTCTTCATACCCCTGATACCTCCTTTGTCCCACCTCCCACACATGCGGTGACCTCACCCATTACAACCAGCATGTCCAGAGATACAACCTCTCTCATCATCACCCAGTGCCTGGGCTTACCTCCGCTGTACCCGCACCCCACCATACCCCTGTCTGCGCATTATGCCCTGAATATATTCTACCATGCCCAGAAACCTGGTCCTCTTATTCTCTGTCCCCAATGCTCGAGGTGACCAGTTTTGATAGCCTTTAGCCGCACCCTCATACTACTCCTTCTCTGTGCCGCGGGTGATGTGGAGGTAAACCCAGGCCCTGCATGTCCCCAGGCACCCTCATTTGTTGACTTCTGTGAACGAAAAAGCCTTGGTTTCATGCATGTCAACATCAGAAGCCTCCTTCCTAAGTTTGTTTTACTCACTGCTTTAGCACACTCTGCTAACCCTGATGTCCTTGCCGTGTCTGAATCCTGGCTCAGGAAGGCCACCAAAAATTCTGAGATTTCCATACCCAACTATAACATATTACGTCAAGATAGAGCTGCCAAAGGGGGAGGAGTTGCAGTCTACTGCAGAGATAGCCTGCAAAGTAATGTCATACTTTCCAGGTCCATACCCAAACAGTTCGAACTACTAATTTTGAAAATTACTCTCTCCAGAAATAAGTCTCTCACTGTTGCCGCCTGCTACCGACCCCCCTCAGCTCCCAGCTGTGCCCTGGACACCATTTGTGAATTGATCGCCCCCCATCTAGCTTCAGAGTTTGTTCTGTTAGGTGACCTAAACTGGGATATGCTTAACACCCCGGCAGTCCTACAATCTAAGCTAGATGCCCTCAATCTCACACAAATCATC
The DNA here is from genome assembly GCF_036934945.1 of Oncorhynchus masou masou. Classification (NCBI taxonomy): domain Eukaryota; kingdom Metazoa; phylum Chordata; class Actinopteri; order Salmoniformes; family Salmonidae; genus Oncorhynchus; species Oncorhynchus masou. The sequence continues at coordinate 50,679,337 of NC_088233.1, forward strand.
AAGGAACCCACCGGGTACAACCCTAACTCTGTAAACAAGGGCACCCTCATAGACGTCCTCCTGACCAACTGGCCCTCCAAATACACCTCCGCTGTCTTCAACCAGGATCTCAGCGATCACTGCCTCATTGCCTGTATCCGCTACGGAGCCGCAGTCAAACGACCACCCCTCATCACTGTCAAACGCTCCCTAAAACACTTCTGTGTGCAGGCCTTTCTAATCGACCTGGCCCGGGTATCCTGGAAGGACATTGACCTCATCCCGTCAGTTGAGGATGCCTGGTCATTCTTTAAAAGTAACTTCCTCCCCATTTTAGATAAGCATGCTCCGTTCAAAAAATGCAGAACTAAGAACAGATACAGCCCTTGGTTCACTCCAGACCTGACTGCCCTCGACCAGCACAAAAACATCCTGTGGCGGACTGCAATAGCATCAAATCAAATCAAATTTTATTTGTCACATACACATGGTTAGCAGATGTTAATGCGAGTGTAGCAAAATGCTTGTGCTTCTAGTTCCGACAATGCAGTAATAACCAACAAGTAATCTAACTAACAATTCCTAAACTACTGTCTTATACACAGTGTAAGGGGATAAAGAATATGTACATAAGGATATATGAATGAGTGATGGTACAGAGCAGCATAGGCAAGATACAGTAGATGGTATCGAGTACAGTATATACATATGAGATGAGTATGTAAACAAAGTGGCATAGTTAAAGTGGCTAGTGATACATGTATTACCTAAGGATGCAGTCGATGATATAGAGTACAGTATATACGTATGCATATGAGATGAATAATAATAAGTAACATTATATAAGGTAGCATTGTTTAAAGTGGCTAGTGATATATTTACAGCATCGAATAGTCCCCGCGATATGCAACTGTTCAGGGAAGTCAGGAACCAATACACGCAGTCAGTCAGGAAAGCTAAGGCCAGCTTCTTCAGGCAGAAGTTTGCATCCTGTAGCTCCAACTCCAAAAGTTCTGGGACACTGTGAAGTCCATGGAGACCAAGAGCACCTCCTCCCAGCTGCCTGCTAGTAACACGGTCACCACCGACAAATTCTGATTATCGAAAACTTCAACAAACTGAGGCTAGGTAACACGGTCACCACCGATAAATCCATGATTATCGAAAACTTCAACAAGCATTTCTCAACGGCTGGCCATGCCTTCCGCCTGGCTACTCCAACCTCGGCCAACAGCTCCCCCCCCGCAGCTACTCGCCCAAGCCTCTCCAGGTTCTCCTTTACCCAAACCCAGATAGCAGATGTTCTGAAAGAGCTGCAAAACCTGGACCCGTACAAATCAGCTGGGCTTGACAATCTGGACCCTCTGTTTCTGAAACTATCCGCCGCCATTGTCGCAACCCCTATTACCAGCCTGTTCAACCTCTCTTTCATATCGTCTGAGATCCCCAAGGATTGGAAAGCTGCCGCAGTCATCCCCCTCTTCAAAGGGGGAGACACCCTGGACCCAAACTGTTACGGACCTATATCCATCCTGCCCTGCCTATCTAAGGTCTTCGAAAGCCAAGTCAACAAACAGGTCACTGACCATTTCGAATCCCACCGTACCTTCTCTGCTGTGCAATCTGGTTTCCGAGCCGGTCACGGGTGCACCTCAGCCACACTCAAGGTACTAAACGATATCATAACCGCCATCGATAAAAGACAGTACTGTGCAGCCGTCTTCATCGACCTTGCCAAGGCTTTCGACTCTGTCAATCACCATATTCTTATCGGCAGACTCAGTAGCCTTGCCTGGTTCACCAATTACTTTGCAGACAGAGTTCAGTGTGTCAAATCTCTGTATATATCAATGATGTTGCTCTTGCTGCGGGTGATTCCCTGATCCACCTCTACGCAGACGACACCATTCTATATACTTCCGGCCCGTCCTTTGACACTGTGCTATCTAACCTCCAATTGAGCTTCAATGCCATACAACACTCCTTCCTCCAACTGCTCTTAAACGCTAGTAAAACCAAATGCATGCTTTTCAACCGATCACTGCCTGCACCCGCATGCCCGACTAGCATCACCACCCTGGATGGTTCCGACCTTGAATATAAGGACATCTATAAGTACCTCCTCCCAGCTGCCCAGACTCATACTGCACTGGCTAGGTAACACGGTCACTCTCCTAAATCCAGACTCATATCAAACATCTCCAATCAAAAATCAAATCAAGAGTCGGCTTTCTATTCCGCAACAAAGCCTCCTTCACTCACGCCGCCAAACTTACCCTAGTAAAATTGACTATCCTAACGATCCTCGAATTCGGCGATATCATCTACAAAATTGCTTCCAACACTCTACTCAGCACACTGGATGCAGTTTATCACAGTGCCATCCGTTTTGTCACCAAAGCACCTTATACCACCCCCCACTGCGACTTGTATGCTCTAGTCGGCTGGCCCTCTCTTTCATATTCGTCTGCCAGACCCACTGGCTCCAGGTCATCTACAAGTCCATGCTAGGTAAAGCTCCCCCTTATCTCAGTTCACTGGTCACGATGGCAACACCCATATCCATCCAGCAGGTGTATCTCACTGATCATCCCTAAAGCCAACACCTCATTTGGCTGACCATTTCGAATCCCAGTTCTCTCTGCTGTGCAATCTGGAGCCGGTCAATTGCACCTCAGCCCCTGAAGTTGGAGACTTTTATCTCCCTCACCAACTTCAAACATCTGCTATCTGAGCAGCTAACCAATCGCTGCAGCTGTACATAGTCTATTGGTAAATAGCCCACCCATTTTCACCTACCTCATCCCCATACTGTTTTTATTTATTTACTTTTCTGCTCTTTTGCACACCAATATCTCTACCTGTACATGACCATCTGATCATTTATCACCCCAGTGTTAATCTGCAAAATTGTAATTATTCGCTTACCTCCTCGTGCCTTTTGCACACAATGTATATAGACTCCCCTTTTTTTCTAATGTGTTATTGACTTGTTAATTGTTTACTCCATGTGTAACTCTGTGTTGTCTGTTCACACTGCTATGCTTTATCTTGGCCAGGTTGCAGTTGCAAATGAGAACTTGTTCTCAACTGCCTACCTGGTTAAATGCTAGTAAAACCAAAAAAATAAAAAGAAATTATATTTGCCATAAGTTTCTAACTGATTTGCCTGCACCCTGTGCTAGCATCACAAAAGTTCTGAACCTACAGTATATACATTTTACAGACACAGTATATTTTACATTTGTTATCTTGTTGTTATTAGTCCCACCCTTCAGCTCCATTCAATTCCTCCCATCTATCTCTTAAAACCTCTAATGATTCTCCATTCCGCATGAGGGAGTGTAATCATCGCCTGACACTAATTAGCATAACGCAACAGACATAAATATTCCTAGAAAATATTCCTATTCATGAAAATCACAAATGAAATATATCGAGACACAGCTTAGCCTTTTGTTAATCACCCAGTCATCTCAGATTTTCAAAATATGCTTTACAGCCAAAGCTAGACAAGCATTTGGGTAAGTTTATCGATAGCCTAGCATAGCATTTTGTCCAGCTAGCAGCAGGTAACTTGGTCACGGAAATCAGAAAAGCAATCAAATTAAACCGTTTACCTTTGATGAGCTTCGGATGTTTTCACTCACGAGACTCACAATTAGATAGCAAAAATATATTTTTGTAGGTCGAAATAGCTCCGTTTGTTCTTCACGTTTGGCTGAGAAATCGCCCGGGAATTGCTGTCACGAAAACGGCTAAATATATTCCAAATTAGCTCCATAATATCGACAGAAACATGGCAAACGTTGTTTATAATCAATCTTCAAGGTGTTTTTCAAATATCTATTCGATAATATATCCATCGGGACAATTCGCTTTTCAGTAGGACCGATTGGAGTAAAGGCTACCTCTGTATTTTACGCGAGAATCTCTCTGGGAGCATCAGGTGACCACTTGCGCAATGTAGCCGCTTACGGGTATTCTTCGTCAAAAATGCATAAAACTACGTCACAATGCTGTAGACACCTTCGGGAATACGGAGAAAGAGTAATCTGGTTGATAGCCCATTCACTGCTCAATAGGGACACATAGGAATGCAGCGCTTTCAAAACATGAGGAACTTCCGGATTGGATTTTTCTCAGGCTTTCGCCTGCAACATCAGTTCTGTTATACTCACAGACAATGTTTTTACAGTTTTGGAAATTTTAGAGTGTTTTCTATCCGAAGCTGTCAATTATATGCATATTCTAGCATCTTCTCCTGACAAAATATCCCCTTTACTACGTGAACGTTTTTTTTCCAAAAATGAAAATACTGCCCCCTAGTCACAATAGGTTCACCATCCATATTGCATCCATATTGTCAGATTCAACAGAAGATCTCTTTGTTTCTTGGGACCTAGAACAAGCATCTCTGTTTTGGTGTCCAGGGCACAGCTGGGGGCAGAGGGTGGTCTATAGCAAGCTGCAACGGTGAGAGACTTGTTTCTGGAAAGGTGCATTTTTAGAAGTAGAAGCTCGAATTGTTTGGGTACAGACCTGGATAGTAGGATAGCCTGCAGAGTTCTATCTCTGCAGTAGATTGAACACCGCCCCCTTTGGCAGTTCTATCTTGGCTGAAAATGTTATAGTTAAGGATGGACATTTCTGGGGTTTTGGTGGTTTTCCTAAGCCAGGATTCAGACACGGCTAAGATATCAGGGTTGGCAGAATGTGCTAAAGTAGTGAATAAAGCAAACTAATGGAGTAGGCTTCTAATTTTAACATGCATGAAACCAAGGCTTTTACGGTTACAGAAGTCAACAAATGAGAGCACCTGGGGAGTAGGAGTGGAGCTAGGTCATGGATTAACCTCTACATCACCAGAGGAACAGAGGAGATGTAAGATAAGAGTACGGCTAAAGACTATAAGAACTGGCCGTCTAGCACGTTCGGAACAGAGAGTAAAGGGAGCAGGTTTCTGGGCACGTTAGCATAGATTCAAGGTATAATGTACAGACAAAGGTATGGTAGGAAGAGAGTACATTGGAGGTAAACCTAGGCATTGAGTAATGAAGAGAGAGATATAGTCTCTAGAGACGTTTAAACCAGGTGATGTCATCATATATCTGGGATGTGGAACATCATGGTTGGTTAAGGCATATTGAGCAGGGCTATAGGCTCTACAGTGAAATAAGACAGTAATTACTAACCAGGACAGTAATGGACAAGGCATATTGATATTAGGGAGAGGCATGCGTAGCCAAGTGATTGTATGGGTCCAGTGAGTAGTTGGGCTGGCTGGGGACACGGCGATTCAGACAGTTAGCAGGCCGGTGCTAGCAATTTGATCAATTGAATATTGGATCAATTGAATATTTGATCAGGAAACGAGTCAGTTGCGTAAATAGTACCAGATATTGTAGGTTTCATGTAAGGTGTAGGGTTTGGTCACTGGGAAAAAGGTGCCTTCAGAAAGTATTCACACCCCTTGACTTTTTCAACATTTTGTTGTGTTACAGCCTGAATTTAAAATGGGATTACATTGAGATTTTATGTCACTGGCCTACACACAATACCACAAAATGTCAAAGTGGAATTATGCTTTAAGAAATTTTTACAAATTAATTAAAAATGAAAAGTTGAAATGTCTTGAGTTAATAAGTATTCAACCCCTTTGCTATGGCAAGCCTAAATAAATTCAGGATTAAAAATAAATGTGCTTAACAAGACAGATAATAATTTGCAAGGACTCCATAAATCAAATCTAAGTTTATTCATTACATACACATATTTAGCTAATGTTATTGCGGGTGTAGCGAATTGCTTGTGTTCCTAGCTCCAACAGTGCAGTAGTATCTAACAATACACACAAAGACAATTGACAATAATAAACACAAATCTAAAAGTAAAAGGATAGAATTAATAAATATATACAGTACCAGTCAAAAGTTTGGACACACCTACTCATTCAATGGTTTTTCTTTATTTTGACTATTTTTTACATTGTAGAATAATAGTGAAGAAATCAAAAATATGAAATAACATATATGGAATCATGTAGTAACCCCAAAAAAGTGTTAATCAAATCAAAATAAACTTTTAGATTCTTCAAAGTAGCCACCCTTTGCCTTGATGACAGCTTTGCACACTATTGGCATTCTCTCAACAAGCTTCTTGAAGAATGCTTTTCCAACAGTCTTGAAGGAGTTCCCACATATGCTGAGCACTTGTTGGCTGCTTTTCCTTCACTCTGTGGTCCAACTCATCCAAAACCATCTCAATCGGATTGTGAGGTTGGGCGATTGTGGAGGCCAGGTCATCTGATGCAGCACTCCATCACTCATCTTCTTGGTCAAATAGCCCTTATATAGCCTGGAGGTGTGTTTTGGGTCATTGTCCTGTTGAAAAACAAATGATAGTCCCACTAAGAGCAAACCAGATGGGATGGTGTATCGCTGCAGAATGCTGTGGTAGCCGTGCTGGTTAAGTGTGCCTTGAATTCTAAATAAATCACAGACAGTGTCACCAGAAAAGCACCTCCACACCATCAGACCTGCTCCTCCATGCTTCATGGTGGGAACCACACATGTGGAGATCATCCGTTCACTTACTCTGTGTCTCACAAAGACACAGCAGTTGGAACCAGAAATCTCCCATTTGGACTCATCAGACCAAAGGACAGATTTCCACCGGTCTAATGTCCATTGCTCGTGTTTCTTGGCTGAAGCAAGTCTCTTCTTATGATTGGTGTCCTTTAGTAGTGATTTCATTGCAGCAATTCGACCACCAAGGCCTGATTCACACAATCTCCTCTGAACAGTTGATATCGAGATGTGTCTGTTACTTGAACTCTGTGAAGCATTTATTTGGACTGAAATCTGAGGTGCAGTTAACTCTAATGAACTTTACTTTCCAGCTTCCTTTCCTGTGGCGGTCCTCATGAGAGTCAGTTTCATCATTGATGGTTTTTGCGACTGCACTTAAAGAAACTTTCAAAGTTCTGTATACCACAGCAACCTAAATAGGGCTATCTTCTGTATACCACCCCTACCTTATCACAACACAACTGACTGGCTCAAACGCAATAAGAAGGAAATTAATTCCACTAATTAACTTTTAACAAGGCACACCTGTTAATTGAAATGCATTCCAGGTGACTACCTCATGAAGCTGGTTGAGAGAATGCCAAGAGTGTGCAAAGCTGTCATCAAGGCAAAGGGTGGATACTTTGAAGAATCTCACATATAAAATATATTTTGATTTGTTTAACTCTTTTTTGTTACTACATGATATGTGTTATTTAATAGTTTATGTCTTCACTATTATTCTACAATGTAGAAAATAGTAAAAAATCCTTCAATCAGTAGGTGTGTCCAAGTGACTGGTACTATGTATTAAAGCTGTGAAAAGCAGAATTATATATTTTTCTCTCGTAGCTTTGTTGGCTGTTTCTTCTCAGGGAAGACATAATGCCACCACCACCCTAGGTTGTTGGTTCCCTCCTCATGCTGAAATGGATCAGTCATACGTGGGGAGCATTTTTGGACGGTTGCCATTGGAAAAGTCACATGAAGGCCAACTTGTGGAAGGAAGTCTTCTCCTCAGGAAAGTTATCCTCCATTTTCCAACCTAAGAAAAGACAAGCCATCAAGCAACGAAACAGCCAAAAAACAATCAGTGAACTTTTGCCTATCCCATGGATGCCCCCAATCAATCACAGGGCTTTTATCCACAAATAGTATTAGATAAAGGGATGCTAATCTAAGATGATGACCCATCCCTGTACATGTAATACTATTCTTTATGATCGAAAAGGGAAAACTCCTATTCTGAAACACCAGGATGCTCTTCATTCTTTTAACCACAGAAAAGAAAAGACAATTGAACACACACCCTCATGCTTTACATAACTCAAACATATCAAGTAACCCTAAATGTACTGTATGTTTTAAAGTGAAGTAGTGACAGGGTCATAAACTGCGATAATCAATGTTTAAAGTTTTATTTTTCTCCAAACAAACAGTAACAAACAGGCTTGATGAGCAAATATACAGTACAACTAATTTTTTTTTTGAATACATTTCATTCAGGTCTGTCCATTACTCGCTGTTCATAAGTACAAAAATTATCTTTTGAAATCTCTGTAGTTACAATGGATAGTTCAGCAGTAGTCATTCTTAATTGCTTGATGCTAATTCTCTAACCCTGAATTGCACAGCAACTCAAAACAAAGCATTGATAACACACACACATACTTTTCATAACCCCTTAAAAGCAAACCAATAATAGGCAGTTCTTGCAAAGATTTCTAAGTATTGATAAAAGCCATCTATATTTCACAATAATCAAGCCATGTTTCTGAGAATACTTGTAAAAGTTGTAAAGAGAAAAGGAAACTGATGTAAGATACCTGACTCAGCAGTCAGGTTGCACATACAATAAATAGTGTTTAATTAAGTTTCATTGAGACAACGGAACGCGAGACAAATTACTGATTAAGGCTAATCAAGTGAACTGAACTTTCTCCTCACATTCCATAAGTGTTCATAAACTGGCTAATATATGAAATATACAAAGAGTTGACTAAAGTAGTAATGATGTGGCATTAAAGAATGGGACACAGAAGTTTATTTGTGATTTGTGATCATTTTGGGGAATCTGTTAACTGTTTTGTGTGGAATTCTTACTGCACTTGTGTAGCATGTAGTAAATAAGAACGTTTCACCTATACACAGAAAAAACTATACATTGCAAAGTACACATTTGGAAAAAATACATCAAATTTACATTGTATGTAACAAACATGGACACAGTGCATAAAAATATCTAAAAGCTGTGGTATATAAATATCTAAGAACTGTTATATGTAATGCACCAAGAGGAATTTCAAGCCACATAGAGAAATACAAAGCATTGTTTTTGTAATAGCAGTGGCAGTGCAAAACCAGCTTTTAATAAGGAGTTATTTAGGTTGCCTGCTTTTATAATATTTGATCATAAGCAAAAACGCAAACAGTTCTCTATAAATAGTACAGCATTTCTTAAATATAGCGGTTTATCAGTGATCGACATAAGTTATAAGTTACATATCCAATAGCAGAGCAAACCAACTGCCATTCGAGTAAACAAGCACATCCAGAGGTCACGAGAATTCAAAAAGGAAAGTAATGAGCCTTCATACAACATGGCAAAGCATCTATCATATCTCAAGCCCACACTTACATAAACAGTATCCCTGGTTAAAAACAACCTCCATCCATTTCAATGACTCACTCAAACGCTACACATTCCTAGAGATACCTAGCCATTGCATATGGAGAAAGATACAAGGTTCATAAAGCCACATTCAGATACAGTTACTCCAGCCCTGAAAATACCCCAAAAAGCTGTTGTTTTTTCATTTGCCCTTTCATTTACAATCGCTTGCTGTGTCGTAGCGGACTTGGACCCATTCGCAATAGAAGAAAAGCGGTGTTCATTCATGCACTCTAGTCAAACTGAAGCATCACTAGCAAGCGGATGAAAGGAAGACCTGCCTCCACTGGCTCTCTAGACTTCGACCCATACTGGGAGTGTAGCCCATAGAAATAGTAATCCTATTTCGATGGTGTAATTAGCCTGGGCTGTTAGAGAGGGAAGACACCTACCACCACCCCCCCTTGAACCCAGTACAGAACTTCCTACTGTTAGGTATGGCAAATGGAGAGGGAGAAAGAGAGAGCGTGGTGCAGGTTGCGCTAAATAGTGGGACCTTCAAACGGCAGTCTCCTGGTCCTCTCGCTGGATCATCTGGTAGTGCTGGCGGTTTTCCAAGTACTCCGCCAGCTCCTGGTCATTGGCCTTCTCCGCACGCCGCTTCGGCGTCTCACCCTGTAAAAGGGAGATGGGTAGAAAGAGAGAGGGGGGTGAAGGGGTGGAGAGAGAAGAAGGAGGAGATAGGAAGAGGGAAAGGGTGAAAGAGAGAAAAGGGGTGGTGAAGAAGGAGGAGATAGGAAGAGGGAAAGGGGGTGGAGAAAGAGGAGGAATAGGAAGAGGGAAAGGGTGAGGGGGAGAGAAAAGGGGTGGTGAGGGGGGTTGAGAGAGAGAGAGAGAGAGAGAGAGAGAGAGAGAGAGAAAGGTGGGGTATAGAGATGAGTTGTGAAACTGTGCATGTTGATTCTGATGACAATGAAAAAACACACTGAAACATACAATCTTCTTTTTGTATTGGCAAGTAAAACAGAAAAATATTCTCAGAATGATGACAGGCTTTTTCTTGCCACGAGTCAGTTCATCATGGTGACCGTGTAGTGTACTAAGACCATTGTGGATGTATAAGACCTGCCAGGAATCCTGCAGGGGTACAATTCTCAATAACATGAAATCCCCATTACAAAGAATACACAGCAATTTCCCCCTAAAATAGGCCTTTACTGGACTAGAACGTGTCATTTTGATAACCATCAGCCTGATTCATTGAGCCCTTTACCCAAAGGTCAAGTAAAAAATGTCTCTATCATCAGCCTTTCCTGAACTAGAGCTAGCAAATATGATACCCATCATCCTGATTCATTAAGGTAATTTACCTGAAGGTCAGTCTTCATGAGGGAAGCCCCGGCCTCCACCAGGTAGTGGCAGATGGTCCTCTGACGCGTGAACGCAGCTTTATGGAGAGCCGTCTCTCCTCTGTGTCACACAGACACACACACACACACGACATTTGTCAATCAGGTTGTGTTGTAGCTGGGAGCTCTAGGTTTGACCCAGTTGACAGACTTTTTCCAGGAACTGACTAATTCATATAGATGAGGTGATTTGAATTTGAATGATTTGAGGGAAGAGCTTAGCTTTAATAGTAATCAGTAGAGAGTTGACCTCTGTGCCAAGATATTTAATGCAAAAGGAAGTTGACAACATGACTCACGTCTCTTTTTCTGTGACATCCAGGAGAGTGGTAGGTGCTGTGTGTTAAAACATAGACAGGATTCAGATATTGCATCCAGTATCTATACGAACACAAGTTCCCTATCTATTTCACATACAGTACATCTATCATCCATGTTGGATATGTTCAAATTATTATTTATGTTCGGTCTACAACAGTGATGGGAAATGCTAATATGTTCATTGGGTTTATATGCGATACTGCAGAGTGCTTCCATTTATCGAGAACGTAAGAATGAAACAGTGTCATATCAGTACTTAAAGTGATAGGAGTCAACTGCAGTGTTTGATAGGTCAGTCTCTTACCGTTGTCTATGATGTACTTAACAATCTCCTTGCAGCCCACCTCCACCGCGTAATGGAGTAAGGTGCAGCCCAAAGTATCCTGCGTGAAAATATCTGCCCCCTGTTTGTGGAGCTCTGTGAGCTGTGAACAAAAAAATATTCATTTACAGTGCTTCATCTTGAAAGTACTTCAACTACAGTGCCTCAACTATTCCTTTGCTTCAACTTGCTTTACCGTGCTTTACCAATACAGCGCTTCAAATTGTACACCCACATTTGTCTACTATCTTACATTTTGTGAGGGGTCAAAGAGACGGGTCAAAAGTCAATGTAAAAACACTGTTAGAGGAGGATGCATGGTAGGAATGAATGCTGTGTAACTAAACATGTTGTGGACTTACCCTTTCGAGATCTTCTGTCTTCACACACTCAATTAACCCAGTTACTGTAAAAACAGAGTAAGGCATCTATACTCTTCACAATTGACTTACGAGGCTTTTCATTATATTTTTGAACAGTGGACCTTAGGCGAGTAAATACAATATGGTTCAAATGAGGGCTGGGTGACATGGCCAAAATATCATAAAAATATCATAGCACAATATTTTGTACAATTCTGAATAATGAAAGTTCTAAATATGTTTTGAGTAGTACATGACCCTAGGATGGCCACAAATTAGTTCTAAGTGGTTTAAATGGCTTTCTCCATTCTGATTGTTTTACAAACAAACAAGGGCAAAACTGATAGTGAAGCAGTCCAATTTGCTTTTAATTTATTTAGCACTGTATCAAATGACCTTTATGGACTGCATTGTCAAAATCCATACTGGTATGCAAGTACGGTTGTACCGACCCGTTCAGAATATCGAGAACAAATCAACAGGGGATGTTTTACCTTTTTCAGCATCACACGACAGAGCACTTCCAGAACTGTGAGAAGGGCAAGAGGCAGATTTTACAACAAAGCTAAATGACATTGCACTGAGATGATGATCATAACAAGTAAAAACATGGCAAGTAAGCATGACAGTAAGCGTGACACATACAGAAACAGACAGCATACCTAAGCATGGGTCTGAAATCAGCAATAGTTGTATGTGGTCGATGAACATTCACAATTTTAGTGCCTCTCCTTCAAAGACAAAGACAGGATAAAACGTGGATGACATATCATACATATTAAGCGTGTGTGACAAAGTGTGTTTGGATTTTTTTTTAAATATTTTTATTTTTTATTACATTTTTATTAAATCACAACGATAATTGGGAAAGTGAGCCAGACCTGAGTTCAAATACTATTTAGAGTAGGCCTATGTATGTCAATTACTTTTAAAGACATTTGTAGTAGGTATTTAGATTTTTAAAATTTGAAAACACAGGTAGTTGAGCATTGGAAATACTGTAAATTTGGAAGGCATTGGCATGTATTTGAAAATACTGAAATGCAGAGTATTTATACAAATATTTTAATTATCTCATGCATTTGAACCTGGTCTATTTGCTATTTGAAATAAAGTATTTGGAAAGTAAGCTATTTATAGAGAAGTATATGAAGATACTTCCAAAATAAGTAGTTGATTTGGGCCACACCATTTGAAAATACTCAAATACACAGAATTAAGTATTTAAAATGACAAATAATCAAATCAATCAAATCAAATACACGTGTACTGTATATGATCACAGGTTTGGAGTGAGCTAAAAGTTGTCTCAGGGAACAATGCTGAATCAAGTTCCTTGGAAGCTTTTGAATACTTGAATGGAACATGTGTCCAAATCATTTCTCTTATGACTCAACCCATGCTGAACCTGAGAGAGATGACACGGCTTTGTGACACTAGGCTTTGTCACATCCTTTTCTTACGCCAACCGACATTGCAGGCAGAATTATCGTGCTATCTGACATAAGACAATGTTGTTACATAGCAAGCCAAACTGCTATGCTGATGACTGACCATGAAGATGAAAACACAAATCCACTATAATTAAAACAAACCCTCATGTATGCTGTTAATTAGTTATAGTTATATTAACTACCCAATTGTCAACATTTTGAGATCTGATGTTCTACCAACATTGTTTCAAAGTAGTTTGGTTATCGCTCCTGGCCATTGCTCATGACCAGAATGCCACACCATTAGAATGTAGACACTGATTGAACAGTCATCCAAAAGACACCACAGTTCAACAAAGTTCTGATAATTGGTCTGATAAATAACATTGGTGCAACTATAGGCCAACAATAAATGGACTGATGAATTGGTAAAACCATACTACGATTGAAAATGTCCACAAAGATGTATAGGATTCAGGCTAAAGTCAGGGTCTGACCTGCACTGGCCGGTCTTGGAAGAGGCCTGGGAGTCGCTGCTGTGAGCCAGGGCCTCTGTCACCGAGCTGTCACTGGACACCCTCTTCCTCTGGGACTCCCTGATACTGCAGGAGGGGCGGGAGAAGAGGTACAGGTTAGTGACTGGGAGAAGGACCACTCAGTACAGTAATAACATAACTTTTATGTTTTACATTCTTGCCAATATCTACGAATAGAATTGTCACTGTTGCGCTCAAAAGTTTGTGAGTGTGTGTGTGCGTGTATGTGTGTATGTAAAATTGGTCGTCAGTCTGTCTGAGACCCAGTCATGTAGTTGTGTCATCTTCCCTGAGGGAGCCAACATTATATACAGGACCAGATATGGATAATGAGCTATTGTTCATCACCAGACACCACACCACCCTCACAGTATTGACTTAACAGGGAACGGGAGCTTTGATGGTGTGCAATAGTGAGTGACAGTCAGGCAGCAATGAAAGAGGGAGGTTTGTGTGTGCGCACACGTGTGTGTGTGTGCCTGTCTTTCAAATAAATATGGTGCAAAGAAACCAAGCTAGAATGCATCCAATTAAAAATATTACCTGGTTTAGTCTCTAAACCATAAAGGGAAAGTTTCCCAGACACAGATTAAATTTAGTTCTAGACTAAAATGCACTTTTAATGGAGATTAGGTTTAATCTTAAAAGTGTTTATATTGTCACCTGGGTCCTGGGGAGGAGGTGGGAGAGGAGGAGGAGGATGGGAAGGTAAACTGGCGAGATTCTGGCGTTTTGCACTCCCCGTACGGGTCTACCAGGTCGGGCATGCCCGGCGAGGTGCCCACCGTCTCCTTGATGACCAGCTCTGGGTCCAGGATGTAGAGGTCATCCTGGGAGATCTCCGTCACGTAGTTGAGATGCTCCTTGAGGTTATAATAGGTTATTATAACAGTTTATAGCTTGTTTATAAAAAAAGAGTCCTGACAACATGCCTCATTAAAACCCTGAACATGAAGATATAGGTTATGATATGATACAGGGTGATATAGATGGTGGCCGTGCATACTTATAAGCTTTACCATAATGTCCAGGAGTTTATCCTAGTCAAGTCATGTGGTCAGAAAAAAACTATATGGCATATTCACAAGTCAGTGTTTCCCCTTGGCTTGTTAATGTATTTATTATTAGTATAAACAGGACAATTAAACTACAAAAAATAAGTAGGCCTCCACCCCTCCCTCTCTGATTGATTGAGAAATTCATGAAGCTATCATCATTAAGTGACATAATATATGCAAAACATTGAATATTTACATTCATGCAATTCAAAATATATTTAGTAACTTTGCCCCAGAAGCATTTAACTGCAGGGCGCTCTCACGTCCAATGGAGGATTGTGCCTAACTGCTTTAGGGGGCACAGTGAAGAGTTGGGAATTTCATTGTAAAACGTTTCTATGTTAAGTACAGTCTGTGAACAAACTTAAAATGTGTAAGTTGATTGTTCGGATTAAGGGATGCCAAAGTCATATTTGTATTTCTCTTCCAGTTAAAGGGTAGTTCAGATTCAATTAGATCTGTAGACAAATACTTTTTTTGAATGGTTAGCTCAGAATATGAGCGTTCCAAAAGTTGTTAATATATTACAGAGATCAGTCCCATTGGGAGCCCAGATAATTGTGAAATATTAGAGTATGGGCATGTTATTTTGATTACCAGTTACATTATTTTTCCATTTTCCACCAAATAGAAATTGTATGAGCTATAATATGACCAAAGCGTAGTTTACATTGTTTAAGGAACATTGGAGACACCAATACTCAGCCAGGGGGGGCGGAAGAATCATGTCTCAACCAATTTAGGATGGGATGAAATGCTAGTGCCTGGAAACACAATTTAAAGTTTGCTACGGCTCGTCCTACGGCTTTCCCTCTTTGTAAGTTTGTTCATTTTATCCAGGATCGTTTACCTTGCCATATACATTGCACTATGAATTTTATCCCAATAGAGCCATGGGAACCACTGAACGACAGAAATTCAGCCGTGGCGATATATTAATTTTAACAGTAGATATTCTGCCAGTTAACGCAACTGGGATATTAGTACATCTACTGAGGTCGGATTGAATTGAGCATTCTGTCAAAGTTTCTGTCAAAGGAAGGAAACATTTCTACAATTGGG
Source organism: Oncorhynchus masou masou (assembly GCF_036934945.1). Taxonomy (NCBI): domain Eukaryota; kingdom Metazoa; phylum Chordata; class Actinopteri; order Salmoniformes; family Salmonidae; genus Oncorhynchus; species Oncorhynchus masou. The sequence continues at coordinate 50,694,999 of NC_088233.1, forward strand.
ATTCTACAAGTAGAGATGGAGTCCTTTTCATGGTGTTGAAAAAAAGGCAGTAGGGCAGATTTGGTTTGATTTATTTTAGAACTTGAGATGGAGCCGTATTTATCTATGATCTTCAAAGCATTTGGGAAGGCTTGAAATACACTTTGTAGATAAAGTAAGATATTGTCGGTGTATAATGAGATTACATGATCCATAGAATTGAGATATATTGGTGTATTTTCTTTTGATTGTCAAATTGCCTGGGCCAGGGGCCCCTTGGATTGCCTGGGCCAGGGGCCCCTTGGATTGCCTGGGCCAGGGGCCCCTTGGATTGCCTGGGCCAGGGGCCCCTTGGATTTTTTTTCAGCAGTGGTGTCAAAGCTACCGAAGTATATGGGAACAGCATGCTAGACTCCATAGACCTCTAGCCATTGATTGCACTAATGCTAGTTAGCCATTTCTTTCTGACTGCGTGCGAGACACAAAAAAGGGGTATGCACGAGTTCATCTGACTATGGGTAAGTAGAAAAAGGGCCTAATTGCCTAAATCATGCACACAAAAAAATTGCATCATATTTCTTGGAGCTTTAGCATTCAGCATTGGTGAGCCCCAGATTCTAGATTAATATAGGGGAAACACCGCAAGTACATACCTGAGCACGGTCTATCCTATAGAATCGATCAGCAGTTGTGCCTGTAAAGAAAACATACACCTTTCATAATCTATATGTTCCTGCCCATATACTGGCATTGCATTCCTGGACAGAAATCTAATGCTGCATTTCAATTGTTTTCAAAAGGAGAAAGAGAGTTCCCTTATAAACGAGAACGGGTAAAGGATGGTTAAAGTGGCCAATAAAATACTCTCTTTGTTCAGGTAGCAATACTTACAGTCAAGGAAGCACCATTTGGGGGAAAGCTTTTGTGACGACAGCCTCGCTGATTTCACAGCATCACTTTCCTTTTAGAGAATAATATAACAACATAATTATGTCATCTCATTTCCTACAGCAAGTAACATCTTTATAAACCAAGTACTTCAGTTCTTCCAGGGGAGCATTGGAGGCTTGTCATGTTGTTCCCTGAAGTACATCTGAGCTTCACTAGGGGGCACAGCAGACAACATGAAGTCTATCATATGCTCAAATATTTAATGACACACTCACACTCTCTTGCTCTCACTTTCACCACAGTTCCTTTTCTCTCACTTTTACTTATTTTGACACTCACTCATTCTTTCGCCCACACACATTTCCACCCTCCACTAATATTGTCACCCTTAGTGAAAATGAGCAAAATGGCCTGTAAGAAAAATGTCTTTGCTGTTTATCCTCTTGGTCTTTCAATCAAAATGTTTAAAAAAAAATCTAACCTTTAAATGAAGTAAAATTATTTTAAAATTTCAATGTGAAGTAAATTCAATAAATATTTTTCTACATAATGTGTGCCACAATTATTGGCACCCCAAGAAATTCTTATGTGTAAAATCTAACTGAAGTATATTCCCATTCATATTTTACATTTTTATGTTCACCTGAGTGATTAGGAACACTTAAGTGGTAAGCCATGACTTCTTGTTTCACTGGGGTATAAATATGGAGGTGACATACAGGCCAAGTTCCCACAGTCATCCATTACAGTAATGATGTGTGACAAAAGGTTTTTGAGCTGCACAAATCAGGAAACGGCTATGAGAAAACAGCTCAAAGGTTGAAAATACCCATTTCCACTATCAGGGCAATAATTAAGAAGTTTAAAGCAACTGGAGATGTTAACAATCGGCCTGGAAGAGGACGTGTCTCTATATTGACTCCACGCACAGTGAGGAGGATGGTTAAAGTGGCCAAAAATGTTCCAAGGATCACAACTGGAGATTTGCAGAGGTTAGTTGGGTCTTGTGGTCAGAACGTCTCCAAAACTATAATCAAATGCCACCTCCATAACCACAAGTTGTTTGGGAGGGTTTCCATAAAAAAGCCTGTGCTGTCACCAAACAACAAACTCAAGTGCCTACAGTTTGCCAAACATTACAGGAACTTTCAATGGGACCGGATTCTATGGTCAGATGAGACCAAAATAGAGCTTTTTGGAAACAAACACCAGAGGTGAGTTTGGCGTAGACAGAAAGATATCCATACAGAAAAGTACCTCATCACCACTCTGAAGTACGGTAGTGGATCTTTGATATTGTGGGCCTGTTTTTCTTCCAAAGGACCTGGACAACTTGTTAGGATAGATAAACGCAGAAAAAAGAAACGTCCTCTCACTGTCAACTGCGTTTATTTTCAGCAAACATGTGTAAATATTTGTATGAACATAGATTCAACAAACGAGGCATAAACTGAACAAGTTCCACAGACATGTGACTAACAAAAATTGAATAATGTGTCCATGAACAAAAGGGGGGGGGGGAATCAAAAGTAACAGTCTGGTGTGGCCCCAGCTGAATTAAATACTGCAGTACATCTCCTCCTCATGGACTGCACCAGATTTGCCAGTTCTTGCTGTGAGATGTTACCCCACTCTTCCACCAAGGCACCTGCAAGTTCCCGGACATTTCTGGGGGGAATGGCCCTAGCCCTCACCCTCCGATCCAACAGGTCCCAGACGTGCTCAATGGGATTAAGATCTGGGCTCTTCGCTAGCCATGGCAGAACACTGACATTCCTGTCTTGCAGGAAATCACGCACTGAAAGAGCTGCATGGCTGGTGGCATTGTCATGCTGGAGGGTCATGTCAAGATGAACCTGCAGGAAGGGTACCACATGAGGGAGGAGGATGTCTTCCCTGTAAAGCACAGCGTTGCGATTGCCTGCAATGACAACAAGCTCAATCCGATAACGCTGTGACCCACCGCCCCAGACCATGACGGACCCTCCACCTCCAAACCGATACCGCTCCAGAGTACAGGCCTCAGTGTAACGCTCATTCCTTCGATGATAAACACGAATCTGACCATCACCCCTGGAGAGACAAAACTGCGACTCATCAGTGAAGAGCACTTTTTGCCAGTCCTGTCTGGCCCAGCGACGGTGGGTTTGTGCCCATAGGCGACATTGTTGCTGGTGATGTCTGGTGAGGACCTGCCTTACAACAAGCCTACAAGCCCTCAGTTCAGCCTCTCTCAGCCGCAGACAGTCTGAGCACTGATGGAAGGATTATGCGTTCCTGGTGTAACTCGGGCATCCTGTTGTTGCCATCCTGTACCAGTCCAGCAGGTGTGATGTTCGGATGTACCAATCCTGTGCAGGTGTTGTTATACTTGGTCTGCCAATGCAAGGACAATCAGCTGTCTGCCCTGTCACCTTGTAGCGCTGTCTTAGGCGTCTGACAGTACGGACATTGTAATTTATTGCCCTAGCTACATCTGCAGTCCTCATGCCTCCTTGCAGCATGCCTAAGGCATGTTCACACAGATGAGCAGGGACCCTGGGCATCTTTCTTTTGGTGTTTTTCAGAGTCAGTAGAACTGCCTCTTTAGTGTCCTAAGTTTCCATAACTGTGACCTTAATTGCCTACCGTCTGTAAGCTGTTAGTGTCTTAACGACCGTTCCACAGGTGCATGTTCATTGATTGTTTATGGTTCATTGGACAAGCATGGGAAACCGTGTTAAACCCTATACAATGAAGATCTGGTTAGTTATTTGGATTTTTACGAATTATCTTTGAAAGACAGGGTCATGGAAAATGGACATTTCTTGTTTTCGCTCAGTTTAGTATCATGGGCTTAAACTGGGCCTTGGTTGGATCTTCCAGCAGGACAATGAACCAAAGCACACCCCAAAATCAACACAACATTTTTGACATGGCCTTCCCAATCCCCTGGCCTAAACCCCATAGAAAACCTGTGGGAAGGGCCTCCCGGGGGGCGCAGTGGTTTAGGGTACTGCATGGCAGCGCTAGCTGTGCCACCAGAGACTCTGGGTTTGCGCCGAGGCTCTGACGCAGCCGGCCGTGACCGGGAGGTCCGTGGGGCAACGCACAATTGGCCTAGCGTCGTCCGGGTTAGGGAGGGTTTGGCCGGTAGGGAAATCCTTGCCTCATTGCGCACTAGCGACTCCTGTGGTGGGCCGGGCGCAGTGCACGCTAACCAGGTCGCCAGGTGCACGGTGTTTCCTCCGACACATTGGTGCGGCTGGCTTCCGGGTTGGATGCACGCTGTGTTAAGAAACAGTGCAGCTTGGTTGAGTTGTGTTTCGGAGGACGCATGGCTTTCGACCTTCGTCTCTCCCTTAGCCCGTACGGGAGTTGTAGCGATGAGACAAGATACTAACAATTGGATACCACGAAATTGGGGAGAAAAGGGGGTAAAACCTTTTTTTTATAATAATAAAAAAAGAAAACCTGTGGGATGAGCTGAAGAGGAGAGTCCACAAGTGTGGACCTTGGAATCTGAAGGATCTGGAGAGATTCTGTATGGTGGAATGGTCTCAGATCCCCTGCCATGTGTTCTCCAACCTCATTACACATTATAGGAGAATACTCAGAGCTGTTATCTTGGCAAAGGGAAGTTGCACACAGTGCAAGGGGTGCCAATAATTGTGGCACACATATATACTTGAGAAAAACATTAGTTTTATGATAAGAATTCATTTTTTCTTCAAATTATTTTACTTTAATTAAAGTTTGATTTCCGTGAATATTTTGAATGAAAGACCAAGAGGATAAACAATAAATATATTTTTTACAGCCTGTTTTGCACATATTTACCAAGGGTGCCAATATGAGTGGAGGACACTGTAAATGGACTTGGCCAATCCGTACTCTCACTCCTCCCTACAGTTGCGGGCACCAAAAAGGTAGGTTGCGTCACCGTACTGGCAGAACAATTGTGGCAATGTGTGTACAACAAGGTTTTAAAAACGCTTTGGTTCCCACAACTGTACGTCTTCTACATACCTCTTCCAGACTATCCTGTAGACTCTCAATGTGTGAACGGCAGTTCTCCAGATCGCTGTCTCCTGGGACCGTGATGATGCCCAGTGGAATAGCTGAGACAAGGAAAAGACATTCTGTTACAGTAGTTTCCAAATCAAATTTTATTGATCACATACACATGTTTAGCAGATGTTATTGCTGTTGTAGCGAATTGCTTGTGTTTCTAGCTCCAACAGTGCAGTAATATCGAACAATTTCACAACAATACACACATATGTAAAGTAAAGGAATGGAATTAAGAATGTATAAATCTTTGGACGAGCAATGTTGAGAGCGGCATAAACTAAAACACAGTAGAATACAAAATAATACATTATATAGAGTTGAAGTTGGAAGTTTACAAAGTTTACAAACACCTTAGCCAAATACATTTAAACTACGTTTTCACAATTCCTGACATTTAATCCTAATAAAAATGTCCTGACTTAGGTCAGTGAGGATCATCACTTTATTTTAAGAATGTGAAATGCCAGAATAATAGTAGAGAGAATTATTTATTTCAGCTTTAATTTATTTCATCACATTCACAGTGGGTCAGAAGTTTACATACACTCAATTAGTACTTGGTAGCATTTCCTTTAAATTGTTTAACTTGGGTCAAATGTTTCGGGTAGCCTTCCACAAGCTTCCCACAATAAGTTGGGTGAATTTTGGCCCATTCCTCCTGACAGAGCTGATGTAACTGAGTCTGGTTTTTAGGCCTCCTTGCTCGCTCACGCTTTTTCAGTTCTGCACACACATTTTCTATAGGATTGAGGTCAGGGCTTTGTGACGGCCACTCCAATACCTTGACTTTGTTGTCCTTAAGCCATTTTACCACAACTTTGGAAGTATGCTTGGGGTCATTGTCCACTTGGAAGACCCATTTGCGACCAAGCTTTAACTTAACTGATGTCTTGAGATGTTGCTTCAATATAGTCACAAAAATGTCCTTCTCGTGATGTTATCTATTTTGTGAAGCACTCCGGTCCATCCTGCAGCAAAGCACCCCCACAACATGATGCTGCCTCCCCCGTGCTTCACATGTTGGGATGGTGTTCTTTGGTTTGCAAGCCTCCCCCTTTTTCCTCCAAACATAACGATGGTCATTATGGCCAAACAGTTCTATTGTTGTTTCATCAGACCAGAGGACATTCCTCTAAAAAGTACAATCTTTGTCCCCATATGCAGCTGCATATCGTAATCTGGCTTTTTTATGCCGGTTTTGGAGCAGTAGCTTCTTCCTTGCTGAGTGGACTTTCAGGTTATGTCAATATAGGACTCGTTTTACTGTGGATATAGATACTTTTGTACCTGTTTCCTCCAGCATCTTCACAAGGTTCTTTGCTGTTGTTCTTGGATTGATTTGCACCTTTCGCACCAAAGTACGTTCATCTCCAGGAGACAGAACGCATCTCCTTCCTGAGCAGTATGACGGCTGCGTGGTCCCATGGTGTTTGTACAGATGAATGTGGTAACTTCAGACGTTTTGAAATTGCTCCCAAGGATGAATCAGACTTCTGGAGGTCTACAATTTTTTTTATGAGGTCTTGGCTCATTTCTTTTGATTTTCCCATGATGTCAAGCAAATAAGAACTGGGTTTGAAGGTTGGCCTTGAAATACATCCACAGGTAGACCTCCAATTGACTCAAATAATGTCAATTAGCCTATCAGAAGCTTCTAAAGTCACATAATAATTGTCATACTTTTCTGGAATTTTCTAAGCTGTTTAACTTCTTGGTGACTGGGGGGCAGTATTGAGTAGCTTGGATGAATAAGGTGCCCAGAGTAAACTGCCTGCTACTCAGCCATAAAAGCTAAAATATGCATATAATTAATGAATATTTATAATGCTATTTCTGACTAATGTTACGACTCTAATTTTGACTCCAACAGCCAGTGAACAGCCAGTGAAAGTGCAGGGCGCCAAATTCAAAACAACAAAAATCTCATAATTAAAATTCCTCTAGCATACAAGTATTTTACTCCATTTTAAAGATAAAATTCTCATTAATCCATCCACAGGTCTGATTTCAAAAAGGCTTTACAGTGAAAGCACCACAAACGATTATGTTAGGTCACCACCAAGTCACAGAAAAACACAGCTATTTTTCCAGCCAAAGAGAGGAGTCACAAAAATCAGAAATATAGATCAAATTAATCGCTAACCTTTGATCGTCATCAGATGACACTCATAGGACTTCATGTTACACAATACAGGTATGTTTTGTTTGATAAAGTGTATATTTCTATCGAAAAATCTCATTTTACATTGGCGTGTTATGTCCAGTAGTTCCAATACATGCAGTGATTTTGCAGAGAGCCACATCAATTTACAGAAATACTCATAATAAACATTGCTAAAAGATACAACTATTATACATGAAACTTTAGATAAACTTCTCCTTAATGCAACCGCTGTGTCAGATTTTTTTTCACTTTACGGAAAAAGCATACCATGCAATAATCTGAGTTCGGTGCTCAGAGGCCAAAACAGCCAAAGAGATATCCGCCATGTTGTGGAGTCAACATTAGTCAGAAATAGCATTATAAATATTCACTTACCTTTGATGATCTTCATCAGAATGCACTCCCAGGAATCCCAGTACCACAATAAATGTTTGATTTGTTCGATGAAGTTCATCATTTATGTCCAAATACCTCCTATTGTTAGGGCATTTGGTAAACAAATCCAAACGCGCATGCAAGTCCAGACAAAAGGTCGGACGAAAAGTCCAAAAAGTTATATTACAGGTCGCAGAAACATGTCAAACTAAGTATTGAATTAATCTTTAGGATGTTTTTAACATACATCTTCAATAATGTTCCAACCGGAGAATTACTTTGTCTGTAGAAAAGCAATGGAAAGCAAGGTAACTTTCACATGACCTCGCATCACAAGCTCGTGGCAATCTTTCAGACACCTGGCTCAATCCCCTCTCATTCGGCCCCCCTTCACAGTAGAAGCATCAAACAAGGTTCTAAAGACTGTTGACATCTAGTGGAAGCCGTAGTAAGTGCAAAATGACCCCACAGACACTGTATATTGGAATGGCAATTAGTTGAAAAACTACAAACCTCAGATTTCCCACTTCCTGGTTGGATTTTTCTCAGGTTTTCGCTTGCCATATGAGTTCTGTTATACTCACAGACATCATTCAAACAGTTTTAGAAATGTCAGAGTGTTTTCTATCCAAATATACTAATTATATGCATATTCTATCTTTTATGTTGAGTAGGAGGCAGTTTATTCTGGGCACCTTATTAATCCAAGCTACTCAATACTGCCCCCCAGTCATCAAGAAGCTTAGGTGCTAGTGATGGCTATTTAACAGTCTGATGGCCTTGAGATAGAAGCTGTTTTAGCATTGATGCCCGTGGCTAATGGGCTGGAGAAAAAGCCTGCATGTATAGATCTGCTATATCCCTGCCATAGTGGTCTCCTTAGTAAGGGAATGACAGAGGTGCAGTGTATAGAATATGTATGTTTACACTCACAGGCCTCTTTGAGCTTGTCCTTGTCGTAGTGCAGGGCCTCATAGGCGTGCATGCTGATCCTGCTCACTCTGATCTGCAGCTTCTCAGGAACCGGCTGCTGACTGAGAAGACACAGACAGAAACATTATGCTTGTACATATTGTATAGGTGTTTCTTAATGCTGGTCCTGGGGACCCAAAGGAATGCACATTTTAGTATTTGCCCTAGCAATAAACACCTGATTCCACTAGTCAACTCATCAAACCTTTGATTAGTGGCATCAGGTGTTAATGCTAGGACAAAACTAAAAGGTGCACCCTTATGGGTCACTAAGACCAGGATTAAGAAACACGGTATAGATTATTAATGGCTGGGAGAGAGCTACTAGACATCCATATGGAATCATATGGATAGCCATAACTCTAGCCTCGACCACAGTCATTCTAGGTTTCTGATCTAGAACGGGAACACAGTGTTGAGGTCCGGTATCACAAGGTTTATGGTTACTAACTCATTGAGCTGGGGCATGGAGATCCTCCTCTTGGTCTTCTGCACCATGTTGGCCTGGTTCCTCAGGTTGATGTAGATGACGGAAGGGGCCAGCTTACAGGGCTCACCATCTACCTGCATGGGGATGGACTTGTAGGTGGTCAGGGTCACTTCCTTACACTGGTTCAACCTCTCGCCGTGACCGCCCACCTGCAGAGTGGCCTGGAGAGACGGAGAGGAAGAGAGAGTGAGAAAATTGAACTGAATTGAATCCATTTTATTGATCCCCCCCATATGGAAATTGAGAGATGCTGATGAAAGATAAACAGTGATGTTGTAATGAAAACAACTTTCCCTCCTTAGTGCCGTGGGGGTCTAAGGCACTGCATCTCAGTGTTTGAAGTGTCACTACAGACACAAAGCCTCCAATGTGCATGTTTGCCTGTACAAATGGTAATTCATATATTCCATGAGAAGTCAGAGGACAACAGGTATGGTTGAGAGCTCACCAGAGAGGTCATGGTGAATCCGATGACCTCGATACAGCCGTCGTCGTGTCTTTGCGGCTCAAAATCAAGGTGCTCACTGGGGTGACCCCACGGCTTGGTGCCGGCACAGTAACTATAGCAGACAATCAAAATACAACACTTGATAACAGGTATAATTAATAATTATTTATAACTTGTTGCAAACAAGTCTGAGCTATTATTATGTATTTTAATAAGACTTCTAATATGGTATGTCTCTATATTAAAGAAACGTTCTACCGACTCAAAATGGCTGGTATTTTGTCAGGCCATAGAAATGCACTAGAGAGGTCAACTCATAGCTTTTGCAATGACCTCTTCTGTGAAAGCATGGGCAGAGCTATTGATAGACATCTTCAATTTAAAGGAGTCAATTTATTACTTATTATTCTATCTCTATGAGGGTATAGGCATAGATGTGTAAATAAACTGAAAAGGTGAATACCACCACCGACTGTACTGGAGTGTGTATAGTCTGAACAGGTAAAAGCTAAGGTTGGTTACTGCCACCTGCAGAGGTTATAGAATGTTTGCTCAGGAGCGTAATTCATTGGTTGACCCCTCCCGCTGACCTGGATGGAATTATGGGGATCCTTCTTTAACACATAGCAAGTCCCATGCAAAACAGACTACGAGTGACTCTCATAATGAGATGAATATATCACATTATAAGGGTGTCATACAGCACATGCTCATGTTATGTCTTACACTGCTGCATCATAATGCCATCTGGTCCATTTGTATCTGTGTGTCCATTGAATTGACTCAATGTCTATTAATGGGAGTGTAAACATTGCATTCGGAAAGTATTCAGACCCCTTGACTTTTTCCACATTTTGTTACGTTACAGCCTTACTCTAAAATGGATTCAATTGTTTTTTCCCGCCTCATCAATCTACACACAATACCCCATATACACAAAGCAAAGACAGGTTTTTAGACATGCGAATGTATTAAAAAAAAGAACCTGAAATTTCACATTTACATAAGTGTTCAGACCCTTTACTCAGTACTTTGAAGCACATTTGGCAGCGATTACAGCCTCTGGTCTCCTTGGGTATGACGCTACAAGCTTGAAACACCTGTATTTGGGGAGTTTCTTCCCTTCTTTTCTGCTGATCCTCTCAAGCTCTGTCAGGTTGGATGTGGAGAGTCACTGCACAGCTATTTTCAGGGTTTCTCCAGAGATGTTCAATCAGGTTCAAGTCCGGGCTCTGGCTGGGCCACTCAAGGACATTCTGGAGCAGGTTTTCATCACGAATCTCTCTGTACTTTGCTCCGTTCATCTTTCCCTCGATCCTGACCAGTCTCCCAGTCCCTGATGCTGAAAAACATCCCCACTGCATGATGCTGCCACTACCATCCTTCACCGTAGGGATGGTACCAGGTTTCCTCCAGACGTGACGCTTGGCTTTCGGTTTCATCAGACCAGAGCATCTTGTTTCTCATGGCCTGAGAGACCTTAAGGTGCCTTTTGCCTTTTGGAAAACTCCAAGTGGTCTGTCATGTGCCTTTTATTGAGGAGTGGCTTCCGTCTGGCCACTCTACCGTAAAGGCCTGATTGTTGGAGTGATACAGAGATGGTTGTCCTTCTCAAAGGTTCTCCCATCTCCACAGAGGAACTAGGGAGCTCTGTCAGAGTGACCACCAGGTTCTTGGTCACCTCCCTGACCAAGGCCCTTCTCCCCCAATTGCTCAGTTTGACCAGGCGGACAGCTCTAGGAAGGGTCTTGGTGGTTCCAAACTTCTCCCATTTAAGAATGATGGAGGCCATCGTGTTCTTGGGGGAACTTCAACGCCGCAGAAATGTTTTGTTACCCTGTGCCTCGACACAATCCTGTCTCTGAGTTCTAAGGACAATTCCTTCGACCTCATTGCTTGGTTTTTGCTCTGACATGCACTGTCAACTGTGGGACCTTATATAGAGAGGTGTGTGCCTTTCCAAATCATGTCCAATCAACTGACTTTACCACAGGTGGACTCCAATCAAGTTGTAAAACGTCTCAAAGATGATCAATGGAAACAGGATGCACCTGAGCTCAATTTCGAGTCTCATAGCAAAGGTTCTGATTACTTATGTAAATACGTTTTTATTTTTATTTTTTATAGATTTTTCAAAAATTTCTAAAAACCTTTCTTATGGGGTATTTTGTGTGTAAACTGATGACATTTTTTTTATTTAATCAATTTTAAAATAAGGATGTAATGTCACAAAATGTGGAAAAAGTCAAGGGGTCTGAAGATGTTGAATACAGGTGCATCCAGTTTCAAAATATTCTAAATGCTTACCTGGGAATGTTGAGGAACACAAGACATTGCAACTTAAGGTCCTGGACTTTGGAGGTGAGGTCTGTGCCGTCACACTGACAAAGAGGGGTTTCAGAAAAACAGAGTACAGACCATAGAGTTACACATATATCTCTAGAATGGACATTGGTATCCTAGAAACATGCCTACAAATCTACCATCTTCACCATGAAAATGTTCATTCTAGAAAGTCATCAAATATGGTATATAGACACTCAGTCTTGGGACACATCCACATTCTTTCTCGTTGTGCTCTGGGTCTTAGTCCCATTCAGGTCTAGAAGTACACTCACCACAACTTTAATGTGTTTGGCAAGGTCTTTGGAGCTGCCACTCAGAAAGTCAGAGAAGGCTGTCTGCAATAAAGAATCAGGTTTGAGTTCAGTAGAAAAACAGTTTGAAACAAAGTGAAATGGGGATGTACCATCTGAACTTGTCCAATAAGAACACTGGCTTTCCGTTTAAAACCGTTTTGAAACATTTTGCCCTAATGAACATGCCCTAGATATATAGTAAAGCAGATCAGACACAGAACAAACAACTCCATAGTGGGAGAGGAGCAAAGTTATATATTTTGTCAAAGCACTCACCCCTGCATAGAACATCTTATTCCGCAAACGGCTGTTGAATTTCTCTGGGTTGGCCTCTAAGGAGAGAGAGACTGCTTTAGACTGTTGCTGCAGTAACATTTATTATAGTGACTAATTTCAGCTTGCAAAAGTAATTTCAGCTAGCAAAAGATGCACAAACCTCTGGACTCGTGGAACCCCAGTGTGACGTGAGCGTCGAAGCCGAGGCTGAAGTAGTTGTTGAAGACATCAATTGGGAGCTAACAAACAAAGCAGAGACACCTGATGTCAACAGAAATACAGTGCCCTCCGTAATTATTGGGACAGTGACAAATGTTTAGTTTCTTTGGCTCTTTACTCCAATACTTTTGGTCCCCTGAACTGGGGGAACTATGTACAAAAAGTGCTCGAATTTCTAAACGGTTCACCCGATATGGAGCCACAACAACAACAAAATTGTCAATGTGAAAATAATGACAGGGCTGATGTAGTTACAGTAGATCAGCATACTGGTAGCACTGTTTATCCAAGAAAATGTTTCATTCATGTTACACAAATCCCATAATCAAATCAAACTTTATTTAAACTGCATTTTAAATTCCAACACACTTCAAATGAAAACAATAATAGAAGGAGGATGTGTAAAAACGTACAGGTATGGCTAAAGCATGGCTAAAAGGTGGGTTTTTAAAAGTGATTTAAAAACCTCTATGGTGTCTGCCCCTCTTACCCGACAGGGCAAGCTGTTCCACAACTGAGGTGCTTTACTAGAGAACACTCCGTCCCCCGCCTTGGTTCTGCATCTAGGAACCATAAGCAGACCGGCTCCTTGGGAGCGGAGCGCCCTCACTGGGTTGTATTGAACGAGCATGTCTGTCAGATAAAAGGGGGCAAGGCCATGCAGTGCCTTAAAAGTTAAGAGTAGGATCTTAAAATCAGACCGATAGTTTACAGGCAGCCATTGTAGTGCAGATAAAACTGGAGTAATGTTCTCCTGCCTTCTGGTGTTAGTTCAAATCTGAGCTGCAGTGTTCTGTACAAGTTGTAGACTTTTAATATTACAGTCTGAGCAGCTGGAGAGGAGGGCATTACAGTAGTCTAGGCTAGATGAAACAAATGCATGGATGAAGTGTCTAATTATGGAAATGTTCCTGAGATTGAAGTATGCTACTTTGGACGCGCTTTTTATGTTGTTGTAAAAAGGAAGGCCGGGGTCAAAGGTAACACCAAGGTTTTTAAGAACCATGTTTGGTGTAATGAGGCAACCATCAATGTTGACAGTGAGGTCTGACACATTGTTTGTAAATGTATTGTGGCCAAGTAGCATAACTTCTGTCTTATCAGAGTTTAAAAGAAACAAGTTGTCATCCAGTGTTTAACATCTGTGATGCAAGTCTCATGTATCGTCTGGGTTAAAATATTATAATAATTGGGTATCATCAGCGTTGCAACGAAAGTGGATGTTGTGCTTGCAAATGATTTTACCAAGGTGTAGCATGTACAAGTAAAATAAAAGGGGTCCAAGCACAGAATCTTGGGGAACACCACTTGCAACCTTGGAACATTCAGATGAATTGTCACCCAGCTTAATGAATTGATATCACTCAGAGAGGTATGATTTGCACCAGTTGAGAACCTGTCCTCATAGACCAACCAAGTATTCTAGCCTCTTAGTGAGAATAGCATGATCAATCGTATCGAAGGCAGCACTTAAATCTAAAAGAACAAGAATAGAGCCGTGACCATGGTAAGAGGAAAACATTAGGTCATTTACTAGCTTGACAAGTGCAGTCTCAGTGCTGTGAAATGGTCTAAAACCGTATTGGTAGGTTTCAAAGATACTGTGTGAATTTTAAAATGGCGTCAGCCGCTGGGCTACGGCGTTATCAAGTATCTTCGAAAAAAGGGGAGGTTTGAGATTGGCCTAATTACAACGAATTTAAGAGACAGATCATAGCATAGCATATACCGTCAAAAATATATTAAGCAATTACAAACGACATCCTTCCTTCATCCTTTATTTTAAAATGTTATGCTTGTGATGTCCTTATCTCTCTGCAGAGACATAAAACAATGCAAATACTAATAGTAAAATTAGCCTATAAGCTTTTGACGACTGGTGTGAGACACTCTAAACTGAGTTAACCTTGTCTGTCTGGTGCTCGTCCTTCTCCTCCTGAACGGCCTCTGGGTTGGGCTCCACCAGGAGGTTCCAGCGATCCAACTGCACCACGTTCCCATCCTCCACATGAGACAGGATCTTAGACACTGGCTCATCAGTGTAACCCTGCGGGAAAAGACGAGAGAGGAATTTCACAAAAACAAAAGACAAAAACATACATCCTCAATATCTAACTGAAATCATTTAAACAATATTGAAACAATACAACTTGTATTGTGTTAATCTAATTGCTGATGGTGTCTTTTCTAGCTACTGTGTCTCATTCCTCATTTTGCCTCTCTGATGACAAGATAGCCCACTTAGCCTACCCAAGACAGCCTATAGCCTAACAGCGATTCAATAGCCCATGGTATTTTTAAGCAATAAGACCCAAGGGGGTGTGGTATACGACCAATATACCACGGCTAATGGCTGTTCATAACCACGACGCAACACAGAGTGCCTGAATCCAGCCCTTAGCTGTGGTATATTGGCCATATACCAAACTACACAGTTTATAATCGAGGATAAATCCCTAGTACATGGAGTGGTTCCACACAGCCAGCCACTCACCCCTCCCCAGTTGAGAGTCCTGGCCAGGTCGTTCCCCGTCCCCAAGGGCAGGACAGCCACGGCAGGCGCAGGGTTCAACTGGAGCTGGTCCAGGACAGACAGGATCCAACCCACCTGGCAAACCAGGTAATTAGAACAAGAATTCACTTTCTGAATGGCACACGCCACAGTCAGAGGCAGACAGTGAACTATTCCTCTACTTACAGTCCTTATATGCATTACGTTTCAGGATTTTCAAAAATGATTATTATATTAATTATAATATTACTAATGTAATGCACTGATGTCTAGTACTCACTGTTCCATCCCCTCCACACGCCAAAATCCGCAGGTTGGGCACTTTGGAATACATTTCTAACCTTGAGGGATGAAAACACAACCGGCACACTTATTAAAAACACAACAACTGCTTACGTTGTTATATCATTCTAAACATGACCAAACCGTTAACGTTTGTGAATGCAGTTGTTGCTTGTTTCTTACCCCTCCTTGGGCCCTCCCTGGGTGAGGTCAAACACCTGTCGGGGGTTGAGGTACCACATGAACGACTGGATGATCTTGGCTCCCTGCAAAACAATAGACATGAGTGTAGCAGGGGTGATTTGGACCTACGGCTGTGGCGGTCATTGAATTTTGTCAGCCGGTAATTGCCATTAAAAATGACTGCCGGTCTCATGGTAATTGACAATTAATTAACATAAACATGTTTAGCATCTCTGGGCTTCCACGCATACAAGCTGCCATTGGAACATCTATATTTTAAAAAGTCAAATAAATAAATTTAATACAGCCTATACCATCACAATAAAATAGATTAGGCCTATAAATCTAGGAATGTCATAGAAAACAAAACATAATGGCTGCATGTTGATGTAAAAAAAACAACATTGCCCATCATTCAGATTATTTAAAATCAATCATGAAGTGTTCAGAAAGTGATTTGAGGGACAATAAAGCGCTGCGTACCAGGCCATTAGCGAAGGCCGTTAACAAATTTGGTAGACTATCCATCAGCGCCATTCATATGCAAAGTTTTGGATGGGATTACCGTGACCAACGTTCACAGGGATTTAACTACATTATGAATTGTAACTGCCGGTGTGGTGGCAATGGTCTAGAGCGATTTTCTAGGTTAGCTAGCCAGCTATTGTCGTTCTTTTAACGTAACGTAACGTAATCAACACTGCTAGCTAGCCAGCTAGCCCCCGAATAGCAGCACTGTAGAAACTATTACACTCGACGGAACGACTTGATTAGTGTAGTGTCAACAACGCAGCCACTGCCAGCTAGCCTACAAAGTCAACAACGCAGCCACTACCAGCTAGCCTACTCCAGCAGTACTGTATCATTTCAATCATTTTAGTCAATAAGATTCTTGCTACGTAAGCTTAACTTTCTGAACATTCGAGACGTGTAGTCCACTTGTCATTCCAATCTCCTTTGCATTAGCGTAGCCTCTTCTGTAGCCTGTCAACTATGTGTCTATCTATCCCTGTTCTCTCCTCTCTGCACAGACCATACAAACGCTCCACACCGCGTGGCCGCGGCCACCCTAATCTGGTGGTCCCAGCGCGCACGACCCACGTGGAGTTCCAGGTCTCCGGTAGCCTCTGGAACTGCCGATCTGCGGCCAACAAGGCAGAGTTCATCTCAGCCTATGCCTCCCTCCAGTCCCTCGACTTCTTGGCACTGACGGAAACATGGATCACCACAGATAACACTGCTACTCCTACTGCTCTCTCTTCGTCCGCCCACGTGTTCTCGCACACCCCGAGAGCTTCTGGTCAGCGGGGTGGTGGCACCGGGATCCTCATCTCTCCCAAGTGGTCATTCTCTCTTTCTCCCCTTACCCATCTGTCTACCGCCTCCTTTGAATTCCATGCTGTCACAGTTGCCAGCCCTTTCAAGCTTAACATCCTTATCATTTATCGCCCTCCAGGTTCCCTCGGAGAGTTCATCAATGAGCTCGATGCCTTGATAAGCTCCTTTCCTGAGGACGGCTCACCTCTCACAGTCCTGGGCGACTTTAAACTCCCCACGTCTACCTTTGACTCATTCCTCTCTGCCTCCTTCTTTCCACTCCTCTCCTCTTTTGACCTCACCCTCTCACCTTCCCCCCCTACTCACAAGGCAGGCAATACGCTGGACCTCATCTTTACTAGATGCTGTTCTTCCACTAACCTCATTGCAACTCCCCTCCAAGTCTCCGACCACTACCTTGTATCCTTTTCCCTCTCACTCTCATCCAACACTTCCCACACTGCCCCTACTCGGATGGTATCGCGCCGTCCCAACCTTCGCTCTCTCTCCCCCGCTACTCTCTCCTATTCCATCCTATCATCACTTCCCTCTGCTCAAACCTTCTCCAACCTATCTCCTGATTCTGCCTCCTCAACCCTCCTCTCTTCCCTTTCTGCATCCTTTGACTCTCTATGTCCCCTATCCTCCAGGCCGGCTCGGTCCTCCCCTCCCGCTCCGTGGCTCGACGACTCATTGCGAGCTCACAGAACAGGGCTCCGGGCAGCCGAGCGGAAATGGAGGAAAACTCGCCTCCCTGCGGACCTGGCATCCTTTCACTCCCTCCTCTCTACATTTTCCTCCTCTGTCTCTGCTGCTAAAGCCACTTTCTACCACTCTAAATTCCAAGCATCTGCCTCTAACCCTAGGAAGCTCTTTGCCACCTTCTCCTCCCTCCTGAATCCTCCCCCCCCCCCCTCCTCCCTCTCTGCAGATGACTTCGTCAACCATTTTGAAAAGAAGGTCGACGACAGCCGATCCTCGTTTGCTAAGTCAAACGACACCGCTGGTTCTGCTCACACTGCCCTACCCTGTGCTCTGACCTCTTTCTCCCCTCTCTCTCCAGATGAAATCTCGCTTCTTGTGACGGCCGGCCGCCCAACAACCTGCCCGCTTGACCCTATCCCCTCCTCTCTTCTCCAGACCATTTCCGGAGACCTTCTCCCTTACCTCACCTCGCTCATCAACTCATCCCTGACCGCTGGCTACGTCCCTTCCGTCTTCAAGAGAGCGAGAGTTGCACCCTTCTGAAAAAACCTACACTCGATCCCTCCGATGTCAACAACTACAGACCAGTATCCCTTCTTTCTTTTCTCTCCAAAACTCTTGAACGTGCCGTCCTTGGCCAGCTCTCCCGCTATCTCTCTCAGAATGACCTTCTTGATCCAAATCAGTCAGGTTTCAAGACTAGTCATTCAACTGAGACTGCTCTTCTCTGTATCACGGAGGCGCTCCGCACTGCTAAAGCTAACTCTCTCTCCTCTGCTCTCATCCTTCTAGACCTATCGGCTGCCTTCGATACTGTGAACTATCAGATCCTCCTCTCCACCCTCTCCGAGTTGGGCATCTCCGGCGCGGCCCACGCTTGGATTGCGTCCTACCTGACAGGTCGCTCCTACCAGGTGGCGTGGCGAGAATCTGTCTCCTCGCCACGCGCTCTCACCACTGGTGTCCCCCAGGGCTCTGTTCTAGGCCCTCTCCTATTCTCGCTATACACCAAGTCACTTGGCTCTGTCATAACCTCACATGGTCTCTCCTATCATTGCTATGCAGACGACACACAATTAATCTTCTCCTTTCCCCTTCTGATGACCAGGTGGCGAATCGCATCTCTGCATGTCTGGCAGACATATCAGTGTGGATGACGGATCACCACCTCAAGCTGAACCTCGGCAAGACGGAGCTGCTCTTCCTCCCGGGGAAGGACTGCCCGTTCCATGATCTCGCCATCACGGTTGACAACTCCATTGTGTCCTCCTCCCAGAGCGCTAAGAACCTTGGCGTGATCCTGGACAACACCCTGTCGTTCTCAACTAACATCAAGGCGGTGGCCCGTTCCTGTAGGTTCATGCTCTACAACATCCGCAGAGTACGACCCTGCCTCACACAGGAAGCGGCGCAGGTCCTAATCCAGGCACTTGTCATCTCCCGTCTGGATTACTGCAACTCGCTGTTGGCTGGGCTCCCTGCCTGTGCCATTAAACCCCTACAACTCATCCAGAACGCCGCAGCCCGTCTGGTGTTCAACCTTCCCAAGTTCTCTCACGTCACCCCGCTCCTCCGCTCTCTCCACTGGCTTCCAGTTGAAGCTCGCATCCGCTACAAGACCATGGTGCTTGCCTACGGAGCTGTGAGGGGAACGGCACCGCAGTACCTCCAGGCTCTGATCAGGCCCTACACCCAAACAAGGGCACTGCGTTCATCCACCTCTGGCCTGCTCGCCTCCCTACCACTGAGGAAGTACAGTTCCCGCTCAGCCCAGTCAAAACTCTTCGCTGCTCTGGCCCCCAATGGTGGAACAAACTCCCTCACGACGCCAGGACAGCGGAGTCAATCACCACCTTCCGGAGACACCTGAAACCCCACCTCTTCAAGGAATACCTAGGATAGGATAAAGTAATCCTTCTCACCCCCCCTTAAATGATTTAGATGCACTATTGTAAAGTGGCTGTTCCACTGGATGTCATAAGGTGAATTCACCAATTTGTAAGTCGCTCTGGATAAGAGCGTCTGCCAAATGACTTAAATGTAAATGTAAATGTAATACGGTGACCGCGACAGCCATATTTGGAATACACGTGATGAGGTAGCCCTGTCAGAGTAGTAACATATATATCGCTCTCTAACATAAAATACTTTACTGTAAAGGTTAAGCTGTTGGGTCGGGGTCCCACAACGCATCAACATCATCAGTAATTCATTTCTACACTAAGGGATGTAGAAAGTGTAACTAACTTCAGCGTAAATCTCTCATTGATATCAATGTACAGTGCATTCGGAAAGTATTCAGACCCCTTGACTTTTTACACATTTTGTTGCGTTACAGCCTTATTCTAAATTTGATTAAATAGGTATTTTTATCATCAATCGACACACAATACCCCAAAACAACAAAGTAAAAACAGTTAACATTTTTGCTAATTTATCAAAAATAAAAAACTGAAATAGCACATTTACATAAGTATTCAGACCCTTTACTCAGTACTTTGTTGAAGCACCTTTGGCAGTAATTACAGCCTCAAGTCTTCTTGGGTATGGCTCTACAAGCTTGACACACCTGTATTTGGGGAGTTTCTCCCATTGATCTCTGCAGATCCTCTCAAGCACTGTCAGGTTGGATGGAGAGAGTCGCTGCACAGCTATTTTCAGATCTCTCCAGAGACATTAGATCAGGTTCAAGTCGAGGCTCTGGCTGGGCGACTCAAGGACAGTCAAAAACTTGTCCCGAAGCCACTCCTGAGTTGTCTTGCCTGTGTGCTTAGGGTCGTTGTCCTGATGGAAGGTGAACCTTCATCACAGTCTGAGGTCCAGAGAGCTCTGGAGCAGGTTTTCATCAATGATCTCTCTGTACTTTGCGCCGTTCATCTTTCACTCAATCCTGATTAGTCTCCCAGTCCCTGCTTCTGAAAAACGTCCCCACTGTATGATGCTGCCACCACCATGCTTCACCGTAGGGATGGTGTCAGGTTTCCTCCAGATGTGACGCTTGGCATTCAGGCCAAAGAGTTCAATTTTGGTTTCATCAGACCAGAGCATCTTGTTTCTCATGGTCTGAGTCCTTCAGGTGCCTTTTGGCAAACTCCAAGCGGGCTGTCATGTGCCTTTTACTGAGGAGTGGCTTCCGTCCGGCCACTCTACCATAAAGGCCTGATTGGTGGAGTGCTGCAGAGACGGTTGTCCTTCTGGAAGGTTCTCCCATCTCCTCAGAGGAACTCTGGAGCTCTGCTAGATTTACCATCGGGTTCTTGGTCACCTCCCTGACCAAGGCCCTTCTCCCCCAATTGCTCATTTTGCCCAGGCGGCCAGCTCTAGGAAGAGTGTTGGTGGTTCCAAACTTCTTCCATGTAAGAATGATGGAGGCCACTGTGTTCTTTTCGTACCCTTCCCCAGATCTGTGCCGACACAATCCTGTCTCGGAGCTCTACGGACAATTCCTTCAACCTCATGGTTTGGTCTGACATGCACTGTCAACTGTGTGCCTTTCCAAATCATGTCCAATCAATTGCATTTATCACAGGTGGACTCCAATCAAGTTGTAGAAACATCTCAAGGATGATCAATGTAGACAGGATGCACCTGAGATCAATTTCGAGTCTCATAGCAAAAGCGTCTGAAAACGTATTTTTATTTTATTTCACCTTTATTTAACCAGGTAGGCTAGTTGAGAACAAGTTCTCATTTACAACTGCGACCTGGCCAAGATAAAGCATAGCAGTGTGAACAGACAACACAGAGTTACACATGGAGTAAACAATTAACAAGTCAATAACACAGTAGAAAAAAAGGGGAGTCTATATACAATGTGTGCAAAAGGCATGAGGAGGTAGGCGAATAATTACAATATTGCAGATTAACACTGGATTGATAAATGATCATGTACAGGTAGAGATATTGGTGTGCAAAAGAGCAGAAAAGTAAATAAATAAAAACTGTGGGGATGAGGTAGGTGAAAATGGGTGGGCTATTTACCAATAGATTATGTACAGCTGCAGCGATCGGTTAGCTGCTCAGATAGCTGATGTTTGAAGTTGGTGAGGGAGATAAAGGTCTCCAACTTCAGCGATTTTTGCAATTCGTTCCAGTCACAGGCAGCAGAGTACTGGAACGAAAGGCGGCCGAATGAGGTGTTGGCTTTAGGGATGATCAGTGAGATACACCTGCTGGAGCGCGTGCTACGGATGGGTGTTGCCATCGTGACCAGTGAACTGAGATAAGGCGGAGCTTTACCTAACATGGCCTTGTAGACGACCTGGAGCCAGTGGGTCTTGCGACGAATATGTAGCGTGGGCCAGCCGACTAGAGCATACAAGTCGCAGTGGTGGGTAGTATAAGGTGCTTTAGTGACAAAACGGATGGCACTGTGATAAACTGCATCCAGTTTGCTGAGAAGAGTGTTGGAAGCAATTTTGTAGATGACATCGCCGAAGTCGAGGATCGGTAGGATAGTCAGTTTTACTAGGGTAAGCTTGGCAGCGTGAGTGAAGGAGGCTTTGTTACGGAATAGAAAGCCGACTCTTGATTTGATTTTCGATTGGAGATGTTTGATATGGGTCTGGAAGGAGAGTTTGCAGTCTAGCCAGACACCTAGGTACTTATAGGTGTCCACATATTCAAGGTCGGAACCATCCAGTGTGGTGATGCTAGTCGGGCATGCGGGTGCAGGCAGCGATCGGTTGAAAAGCATGCATTTGGTTTTACTAGCGTTTAAGAGCAGTTGGAGGCCACGGAAGGAGTGTTGTATGGCATTGAAGCTCGTTTGGAGGTTAGATAGCACAGTGTCCAATGACGGGCCGAAAGTATATAGAATGGTGTCATCTGCATAGAGGTGGATCAGGGAATCGCCCGCAGCAAGAGCAACATCATTGATATATACAGAGAAAAGAGTCGGCCCGAGAATTAAACCCTGTGGCACCCCCATAGAGACTGCCAGAGGACCGGACAGCATGCCCTCCGATTTGACACACTGAACTCTTGTCTGCAAAGTAATTGGTGAACCAGGCAAGGCAGTCATCCGAAAAACCGAGGCTACTGAGTCTGCCGATAAGAATACGGTGATTGACAGAGTCGAAAGCCTTGGCAAGGTCGATGAAGACGGCTGCACAGTACTGTCTTTTATCGATGGCGGTTATGATATCGTTTAGTACCTTGAGTGTGGCTGAGGTGCACCCGTGACCGGCTCGGAAACCAGATTGCATAGCGGAGAAGGTACGGTGGGATTCGAGATGGTCAGTGACCTGTTTGTTGACTTGGCTTTCGAAGACCTTAGATAGGCAAGGCAGAATGGATATAGGTCTGTAACAGTTTGGGTCCAGGGTGTCTCCCCCTTTGAAGAGGGGGATGACTGCGGCAGCTTTCCAATCCTTGGGGATCTCAGACGATATGAAAGAGAGGTTGAACAGGCTGGTAATAGGGGTTGCGACAATGGCGGCGGATAGTTTCAGAAATAGAGGGTCCAGATTGTCAAGCCCAGCTGATTTATACGGGTCCAGGTTTTGCAGCTCTTTCAGAACATCTGCTATCTGGATTTGGGTAAAGGAGAACCTGGAGAGGCTTGGGCGAGGAGCTGCGGGGGGGCCAGAGCTGTTGGTCGAGGTTGGAGTAGCCAGGCGGAAGGCATGGCCAGCCGTTGAGAAATGCTTGTTGAAGTTTTCAATAATCATGGATTTGTCGGTGGTGACCGTGTTCCCTAGCCTCAGTGCAGTGGGCAGCTGGGAGGAGGTGCTCTTGTTCTCCATGGACTTCACAGTGTCCCAGAACTTTTTGGAGTTGGAGCTACAGTGAATTATATATATGTTTTATACATTTGCAAAAATGTATAAAAACCTGTTTTCACATTTTCATTATGGTGATTGTGTGTAGATTGATGAGGAATGTTTATTTAATCCATTTTAGAATAAGGCTGTAACGTAACAAAATGTGAAAAAAGTCAAGGGGTCTGAATACTTTCCGAATGCACCGTATGTTTGAGTTGTGTGGACAAATCCCCATACACAGTGGTTTCAAGGGAGCTGTGGACATTGAGCAAACTCACCTGGTTGCCTCCACTTTTGGGGTTGACGAACACCAGCAGAGGTTTCATGAGTTGCGAGGGAACAGGCTTTACTATGAAGGGCTTCCACCGACCATCCTGGAGCAGAGAAAACAGTCGAGACACGAAGATCGCCGCCTCTGTTATCTCAATGTTCTCATCATCAAATGAGATAACTTAAGAGGACATTATCATAATCACAATATTTATATGTT
The DNA here is from genome assembly GCF_036934945.1 of Oncorhynchus masou masou. Taxonomy (NCBI): domain Eukaryota; kingdom Metazoa; phylum Chordata; class Actinopteri; order Salmoniformes; family Salmonidae; genus Oncorhynchus; species Oncorhynchus masou. Next base: position 50,718,759 of record NC_088233.1, read on the forward strand.
AATACGATTTTCCTTACCTCTACTACCTTCTTACTCGGCTTTCCTTTCAGAGATGTGCGTTTCTTCTTTTTACTTGATTTTAATGATGTCTGAGGAGACAAAAACAAATACATCCATTGAATCAACATAACTGTGTGTGTGTGTGTGTGTGTGGATCATTGCAGTACCTGTGGTTTGCGGACCCGGATGATCCAGGTGGGCGGCACTATGACGGAGGCGTGAGCTCCCAGCGAGCAAGGCTCCTCGATCTGCTGTAGCATGAAGCACGTCACCTTGTTGTGATACTGGACAGAGGAGAGTACAACAATCAATAACCATACCAAAGTTACCAAAGTCAGGATACACAACTCCACTCTCTGCTCCAAACTGAAATATCCATCTCAAACTAACGCAAATGTGCTCGCCATCCTTTCCCCTTGGCCTTAACCTTTCTATGTTTGCAAAACTGTAAGGTGGAAGAAACAAAGTGAAAGCTCGACCACTAAACTGTGTATACCTATCCAGACCCTTCAGATGTGCAAACATGGAAGAGTTAGTGCCAAGGGAAAAGGGTTGGGTGTGAATAGGGACCATACTTCCTTTAACAGTTGATACAGCCGATGGACTACGGGTACTTACTGCCTGTTTGCACCAAGAACAGCTGATTGCAACAATCTCTTTACTATGGAATGAGAACTTCTGTTGAAAACCCTGTAGAGGAATAAGTAACATTTGACAAATTTGCGTTGACAGCTCTTAATGGTTTGCAGTACTTGAGTATATGTAGAGCAGGGGTGTCAAACTCCTTCCACGGAGGGCCAAGTGCCTGCAGGTTTTTGTTTTTTCCATTCAATTAAACCCGAGACAACCGGGTGTGGGGAGGTTCTTACTAATTAGTGACCTTCATTCCTTTAATCAAGAACAAGGGCGGAGCAAAAACCCGCAGCCACTAGGTTTAATTTGACACCTGTGCTGTAGAGTGAGATCCAAAAGTATTGGGACAGTAACAAATGTTTTGCTGTTTTGGCTCCAGAAATGTGGATTTGAAATTATTATGACTATGAGGTTAAAGTGCAGACTGTCAGCTTTAATGTTAGGGTATTTTCATCCATATCAGGTGAACCATTTAGAAGTTACAGTTCTTTTTGTACATAGTCCCCAAATTTATAGGGAACCAAAGGTATTGGAACAAATGCACTTATATGTGTATTAAAGTACTCAAAGGTTTAGTATTTGGTACCACATTCCTAGCCCGCAATGATTACATCAAGCTTGTGACTCTACATGATTACGGATAGTCCTGAATCAGGGGTACTCGCAATGCCGTTGCGGGTACGTCAAATAGAAATGTGATTCACATTAAAAAAGAATTTAAAAAATATTTATTAAAAATAAAATAAAATATTTACATTTTCAAACAGTACATTTCTATTTTCCAACTGGGCTATACATTTGGGTGAGTTTTTTTTCTCACCTGAGTAGCCTCGTTTCACTGCCAAAAATACAATTTAGCCATCTAGTATTCAGCGAAATAACAACACAATGTCAAATATAGGTAGTCTAGTCAGATAATTAACATCCAATCACATAAACCGTTACTCTCTCACAGGAAACCATTATTCTTGTGCAGACATTTAGAAACGACACGTTATAATTAGAAAAATAAGCCACAGGAATTTTTGGAGCGAGAATAAAGGCGACTTTAGAGTAGTAAGACATGTATAAAAGCCACAGATACCAGTAATAAGAAGGGGCTAGAAGCGTCTTATATGGTGAGCTACCGAGTGGCTAGGACAGGCAAGCCCCGTACATTTGTGGAGGTCTTAAGTCTCCCTGCTGCTGCGGATATGGCTGGGACAATGCTGGGGGAAAATGCCCAAAAGAGTCAACAGAATGCCTTCATCAAAAAACACTGTTTCACGACGCATCAGTGACATGGAAGGGGATGTTTTGAAACAATTACTGCTTTGCATACAAGCCAGTGAATTATATGCGTTACAGCTGGACGAGTCAACAGATGTGGTGGGCCTGGCTCAGCTCCTTGTATATGCCTGTTACGTTTATGGGAGATCAATTAAGGAAGACATCCTCTTCTGTATACCACTGGAAACCAGGACAACATGAGAGGATCTTTTTTAAGTACTGGACAGCTTTCTGACATCAAATGGACTTTGGTGGTCAAGATGTGTTGGTATGTGTACTGATGGGGCAAAAGCCATGACAGTGAGACAGAGTGGAGTGGTATCGTGTGAAAAAGCAGTTGCTCCCGACACCACTTGTGTACACTGCAGCATCCACCGAGAGGCTCTTGCTGCCAAGGGAATGCCTGACAGCTTGAAATACGTTTTGAACACTACAGTGAAAATGGTTAACTTTGTTAAAGCAAGGCCCCTGAACTCTCGTGTATTTTCTGCATTATGCGATATGGGCAGCGACCATGTAAAGTTTTTACAACATACAGAAGTGCACTGGTTATCAAGGGGCAAAGTATTGACATGTTTTTTGGAATTGAGAGACGAGCTTAAAGTTTCTTTACTCTCCATAATTTTCACTTGTCTGACCACTTGCATGATGACGAGTTTCTCACACGACTGGCCTATCTGGGTGATGTTTTTTCTACAGGGACTCTCCGCAACTATATTCAATGTGTGGGACAAAATTGAGTTATGTGCATCCTTTCAAGCATACCCTTATCATTAACCTGTGGTGAGTTATTAACAATTTTGATGAACAAAAAAGGTTTTCTATGTACAATAGCTAAATAAAGAGCAAAATGATTGATTATCATTACTTGTGCCCTGGTTCTATAAGAGCTCTTTGTCACTTCCCACGAGCCAGGTTGTGACAAATACTCACACTCATTATTTTGTTTAATAAATATATCGTATAGTGTGTGGCAGGCTTACAATGATGGCAAAAAACAACATTTGAGAGTGCATTGACCCTGGTGCTAGAGGGGGTACACAGCTGGAGGTTGAATGTTTGAAGGGGTACGGGACTATAAAAAGTTTGGTAACCACTGTCCTGAATGAATCGTGAATAATGATGAGTGTTAAAGTTATAGATGCACAAATATCATACCCCCCCAAAAAATGCTAACCTCCACTGTTATTGTAATCGTGAGAGGTTAGCACGTCTTGGGGGTATGATATTTGTGCATCTGTAACTTTCTCACATCATTATTCACAATTCATTTATGACTACACGTAAGTTTAGAAACATATTCTATTCTTATTTACAATAAAAGTGATTATTTACCATTCAATTCTATTGATAACTAAGAAATCTGAAACACAACCAATGCAAACAGCAAATGCATCCAACAAGTATACATAAGTACATTTTTCCAAATACTTTTGGTCCCCTAAAATGAAGGGACTATGGGCAAAAAGTGCTGTAATTTCGGTTCACCCGATATGGATGAAAATACCCTCAAATTAAAGCTGACCGTCTGCACATTAACCTCATAGTATCATTTCAATCTAAAGTGCTGGAGTACAGAGCCAAAACAACAAAAAATGTGTCACTGTCCCAATACTTTCTGACTTCTCCACATTTTACATTTTGTGTTACAGCCTGAATTCAAACCAGATTACATATTTTTTTCTCTCACCCATCGACTCACAATAACAAAGTAAAAACATGTTTTTCGAAATTTGTGCATATTTATTATAAATTAAATATATAAATATCTCATTTAGATAAGTATTCACACCTTTGAGTCAATATATGTTAGAATCACCTTTGGCAGCGATTACAGATGTGAGTCTTTCTGGGTAAGTATCTGCTTTGCACATCTGGATTGTATCTGTCAAGTTGGTTGTTGATCATTGCAAGACAGCCATTTTCCAGTATTGCCATAGATTTTCAAGCAGATTTAAGTCAAAACTGTAACTAGGCCACTCTGAAACTTTCTATGTTGCCATGGTAAGCAACTTCAGTGTATATTTGTCCTTGCGTTTTATGTTATAGTCCTGCTTATAGGTACATTTTTCTCCCAGTGTCTGTTGGAAAGCAGACATATCCAGGTTTTCCTCTGTTTCACAATATTCCATTTATTTTTATCCTAAAACAACTCCCTAGTCCTTGCCATTGACAAGCATACCCATAACATGATGCAGCCACCACCATGCTTGAAAATATGAAGAGTGTTACTCATTGACGTGTTGTGTTGGATTTGCCCTAAACATAACACTTTGTATTCAGGATTAAAGTCAATTTTTTTGCAATTTTTTTTTGCAGTTTTACTTTAGTGCCTTATTGCAAACAGGAAGCATGTTTTGGAATATTTTTTATTCTATACAGGCTTCCTTCTTTTCACCCTGTCATTTAGGTTAGTATTGTAGAGTAATACACTGTTGTAGATACATCCTCAGTTTTTGCCTATAACATCCATTACACTCTGTAACTGTTTTAACGTCACCATTGGTGAAATCCCTGAGCGGTTTCCTTCCTCTCCGGCAACTGAGTTAGGAAGGACGCCTGTATCTCTGTAGTGACTGGATGTATTGATACACCACCCAAAGTGTAATTAATAACTTCACCATGCTCAAAGAGATATTCAATGTCTGCTTTTTTTACCCATCTACCAATAAGTGCCCTTCATTGAGAGGCATTGGAAACTCCCTGGTCTTTGTAGTTGAATCTGTGCTTGAAATTAACTGCACGACTGAGGGACCTTACAGATAATTCTATGTGTAGGGTACAGAGATGGGGTAGTCATAAAAAAAATAATGGTAAACAGTATTATTGCACCCAGAGAGAGCCCATGCAACTTATTATGTGACTTGTTAAGCACATTTTTATTTCTGAACTTATTTAAGTTTGCCATAACAAAGGAGATGAATACTTATTAAGACTTTTAATTTTTAATTCATTTGTAAAAAATAAATTATGGGGTACTGTGTGTAGGCCAGTGACACAAAATCTCATTAATACATTTTAAATTCAAACTGTAACATAACAAAATGTGGGAAAAGTCAAGGGGTGTGCATACTTTCTGAAGGCACTGTTTGTGAATATATGGTTGGTGAATGGTTCTCACTGACCTTCCCACACTGTCGACACTTCCCAGTCTGGCGCCTCCTGTGGACCCAATGGTGACGGACAATGTTGGGCTGGAATTTAGGAAACATTGTTGAATCACATAACAAATCGTGATGCACTGAAATTGAAATTGACTAAAGTAGACTGAATCAGTTAGTGAGAGAGAAATACAGTCAAAGAACAAATAACTTGGAGAGAAACAAAGAATAAGTGGTGCAGGGACCAGAAAGATACTGACCTCTCGAACATTTCGAGATCCGGGTTCCCTAAACGATGGCTTACATCTAAAATTGATCTGTGGAGAGAAAATACAACATCGTTGGTCAAAAACATAAATATTCCTGGTTATGTTGTATAAGTATAATCTAATAATTGATCAAGTTTATAGTCACCTTTTCTAGCTGCTCGATACACATGGTGTGGACTGCTATTTTGCAGCCAGCACATTTCTTCCTCGCCACTGACTTTTGCTGTGGTAGAATCACAGAGATAATATTTAGCTTTATTTGGCCAATGCTAATAATAAACCAGATGGTCATTTTCATGAAGAAGAATTGTGTGACTTGGCTTCAGCTCTTTAAAAGTATGTTTTTCAGCTCATTAAACATTTACATGTTGTGTTTATATTTTTGTCCAGTGTAGTTTAATTGGACAAGGAGCAGGACCATTTTGAATAGCTACCTCTGTATTGCTATGGTTCTCATTCAAACCCATGTTAATTTATGCACATTTTTGTATGGCTATAGTTCAAAAAGTAGATGTAATATCAGACATATTTCACCAGTCTATGGCCCTTATTTGCCATTGAAATGCATTGGTATCCATAGCAATGACTCCATTTGTGCTGCTCAATAACAAGACAATAGAGCTGTTAGCTGACATTAGCTAGCTAGTGTCACGCTAAACCACTGGTTCTCAATCCTGGTCCTGGGGACCCAAAGGGGTGCACAATGTTGTTTTTGCCCTAGCACTACACAGCTGATTTAAATTATAAACTCATCAAACGGCTTTGATTTGAATCAGGTGTGTAGTGCTGGGGGAAAAACAAAACTGTGCACCCCTTTGGGTCCCCAGGACCGAGAACCACTGCTCTAAACTATTGATTGGTAGAAGAGACTTTTGTTATGATTTCAGATTTGAATAACAGAAGTAGACCAAGATGTCATACTTCTCTAACTTTTTGCCTAACTTGTTGGGAAAATGGTAAAAATAACAGTTGTTTATAAAAAGTTTGAGAAAATGTTGATGTGGTTACATTTTTTTTTACTGATTTAATATTTGAATAGCAGAGAAGTAGAGAAAGATTTCATATTCTCTAACCTTTTGTCTAACTTGTTTCGGGAAAATGGTCAAAGGAGTTGTTTTGTGTCAAAAGTTGCATTGTTGCATTCACAGTGAATGGAATGTTGGAAGTTGTGATCTCACAATGGAAGCTTTAAAACGTTGAAGGAATCCCATGAAAGCGGATGAAGTTTAATAAAAATGTAAAAACTCTAAATAGTATCAAATAGCTGTATACAGGCACACTATTCCAGACCAGTCTGCACATTTTACTAGTTTAAACTGTATGAGGAGTAGTGTTGCAAAAAAGAATAACTATAAGTCAGAAATATGTGCTACAATATTTAAAAGTGTGGCTGATTTTGTACACTATACTAATAAATCAATAGACAACATATTCTATTGAAAATGTACCCAAAAGTGTGCTGCAATAACGTACTACTGTAACAGTCTCAATAATCTAAAATACACTTTTATAAACGATACCATGCAGATGAGTCTTTCTATGAATAACAGAGGGTGCTCAAACACATTATTTCATCCTAGTGCAGTTCAGTTGCAGTGAAGGCTCACCATTGTCTTTGTGACGCAGTACTGCTCTCCAACGTAACAGACATCTCCTGAGACACTGGTCTCAAACCAGATATGGTCCCCAAACTGGGCATTATCCTGGGAGGACAGAGAATATAATATGGAAGTCATTTAGGTTGGACAAATGTCACCGGTTTTCAGTTTTTATCTCAGATGAAAATGCTACTGTATATTCGGTTGGGCAGCGACCCCCATTTCACCTCTTTTGTCTCATTTCACCTCTTTTTGTCTCTGCATTTAGATATGTCTAAAACCTGTGTGAAAACACGCAACTAAGCAAATCTTCACCATAGCATTTTTGTTGTTCAAAATCTGTTTTTTGAGGTTCCATGAGGACAACGTAACAAGAAAAGGCCCAATTGTGCTATTTCTGGAATCTCTGCTGTAGCGGCCTTGAATGGGACCTTTCTAAACCGTTATACACCGGAGGCTATACTCACACTCCAGTCGACAGTGTTGCAGTTCTCTCGAAGTGGGTCAGTCTTGCCTGGGGCTGAGGCGCTGGGCTGGGCTGCCAAGTGTTGGAGGCCTGACTTAGCGATAGCTTTCCTGAAACAAAACAATAAATAATCTGGCCTTTTAAAAGGTTCTGCAGTACAGTACAACACCTAAGGCTGTGCTTTTAAACCAAATTTTAAAAAAATCGCAGGCAGCCGAGAAATGCATTTAGTTAGCTTGAGGTGAAACTATTTCACCATCCTGTACATTGAATGGACTTCATCAATTGTTACCCTTCAGATATCCAATGAAGTATTGATCAACATCACCATATACATTTTATCAAACCACTGAAACACATTTCTAGGCATTATACTCCTCTGTGTGTGTGTGTGCCCATGTGTGCATGTGGGTTTTCAAGAGCAGAAAACACACTAGATCTTCCTCCTCAGCTATTATACAAACATTTTCGACCGACACTAGTGATAGTCAGTCCGTTCATCACTATCGAGACCTTTGTCTCAGGCCCTTCCGCCTATAAGACTGGTAGAGAGACTAGCAATGCTAACTAGGAGATCAATGCTGTAGAAGTGTTACTCAGCTCCAACCAGCTAGCACTACTTTGTTAGCGGTGTCGCTATTGAGGTAGCTCTATGGAGGTTGTCATTATGGACTGGGGAATGAGAATGACAGGAGAGCACATACAGTGGGGAGAACAAGTATTTGATACACTGCCGATTTTGCAAGTTTTTCTACTTACAAAGCATGTAGAGGTCTGTAATTTTTATCATAGGTACACTTCAACTGTGAGAGACGGAATCTAAAACAAAATCCAGAAAATCACATTGTATGATTTTTAAGTAATTAATTTGCATTTTATTGCATGACATAAGTATTTGATACATCAGAAAAGCAGACCTTAATATTTGGAATAGAAATGTTTGTTTACAATTACAGAGATCATACGTTTCCTGTAGTTCTTGACCAGGTTTGCACACACTGCAGCAGGGATTTTGGCCCACTCCTCCATACAGACCTTCTCCAGATCCTTCAGGTTTCGGGGCTGTCGCTGGGCAATATGGACTTTCAGTTCCCTCCAAAGATTTTCTATTGGGTTCAGGTCTGGAGACTGGCTAGGCCACTCCAGGACCTTGAGATGCTTTTTACGGAGCCACTCCTTAGGGCCCTGGCTGTGTGTTTCGGGTCGTTGTCATGCTGGAAGACCCAGCCACGACCCATCTTCAATGCTCTTACTGAGGGAAGGAGGTTGTTGGCCAAGATCTCGTGATACATGGCCCCATCCATCCTCCCCTCAATACGGTGCAGTCATCCTGTCGCCTTTGCAGAAAAGCATCCCCAAAGACTTATGTTTCCACCTCCATGCTTCACGGTTAGGATGTGTTCTTGGGGTTGTACTCATCCTTCTTCTTCCTCCAAACACAGCGAGTTGAGTTTAGACCAAAAAGCTCTATTTTTGTCTCATCAGACCACATGACCTTCTCCCATTCCTCCTCTGGATCATCCAGATGGTCATTGGCAAACTTCAGACGGGCCTGGACATGCACTGGCTTGAGCAGGGGGACCTTGCGTGCGCTGCAGGATTTTAATTCATGACGGCGTAGTGTGTTACTAATGGTTTTCTTTGAGACTGTGGTCCCAGCTCTCTTCAGGTCATTGACCAGGTCCTGCGTGTAGTTCTGGGCTGATCCCTCACCTTCCTCATGATCATTGATGCCCCACAAGGTGAGATCTTGCATGGAGCCCCAGACCGAGGCTGATTGACCGTCATCTTGAACTTCTTCCATTTTCTAATAATTGCACCAACAGTTGTTGCCTTCTCACCAAGCTGCTTGCCTATTGTCCTGTAGCCCATCCCAGCCTTGTGCAGGTCTACAATTTTATCCCTGATGTCCTTACACCCTCTCTGGTCTTGACCATTGTGGAGAGGTTGGAGTCTGTTTGATTGAGTGTGTGGACAGGTGTCTTTTATACAGGTAACAAGTTCAAACAGGTGCAGTTAATACAGGTTGTGAGTGGAGAACAGGAGGGATTCTTAATGAAAAACTCTGTGAGGTCTGTGAGAGCCAGAATTCTTACTTGTTTGTAGGTGATCAAATACTTATGTCATGAAATAAAATGCTAATTAATTACTTAAACATCATACAATGTGATTTTCTGGATTTTTGTTTTAGATTCCAACTCTCATAGTTTAAGTGTACCTATGATAAACATTACAGACCTCTACATGCTTTGTAAGTAGGAAAACCTGCTAAAATCGGCAGTGTATCAATACTTGTTCTCCCCACTGTATGAGGAGTACATCTGATATGGGGTAGGTTCATTATAGCTTAAGAACTAGAGACTATTTGTTAGTATTTAAACAAAATAAGACAAATCAGCTTGCTACCACAGATTCACTCCGGAGTTACGATGGAAGAACTCTAACAAAGATGGGACACTGTCTGATGGAGGTAATGGACTACATACAGAAGGAACCCACTCCATGTCTCCAGCCGGGGGTCGTAGTAGGCCCCCAGGGCAGAGCTGAGTGAACCTGCTGAGTGGCTCCTGCAGAAGATGGGGTGGCTGAGGTAGACGGTTGAGCTCCGGCGGTTGGGCAGTGGAAGCCCCCTCCCTGGCCAGGGGCTGCCTGCTTTGGAGATGGAAGCGATTCGCCGCTGCCTTATCTGTCTGGAGCGCCCGCAGTAGCGGCCGTATGGCGTGCCCTCACCCGGCGAGAGACGGGACGAGTTTCTCCGCAGGCAGCGGGGGGCGCGTATGAGGGGCCGAGATGAGGAGACTCTCTCGGCCACCGCCCCCAGTGGCGACGGGGAATGTTGGGTAAGCCACCAGGAAGTGTCCTCTATTTCCCTGTCGGAAACGTCAACCTCCTCCACTACTTCAGCCTGGTGCTGGAGCTCCTCGTCGGGATCGAAGAGCTGGCTGTCCTCGGAAAAGCTGTGGTCGTCGTCGTTGCTGTCGCCGTCTGAGTGTAGGGTGCTGGAGCGGGACAGGGCCCTGCTGCCACCTCCACTGCCCCTCATCTCCACCTGCTGCTCCCCAGCTGGCAGGAATAGGTTCCCCCTTCCCCCGCCCTCCTCCTCCTCAGTCATCTGGATAAGGCTGGCCAGCAGCATCGAGGGCCCCAGCAGGTGCGTGTCGATGGTGCGCAGCTTGCGGTGGCGCACAGCGAAGCGCGGGTTCATGCTGAGCGTGGTGGTACTTGAGCGTCTCCGGACATGGTTGCTGGAGGATGACTTGGAGTAGGATGATTTGGCGTAGCCGGCCACCTTGGCCAGCCGGCCGCCCCCCGTGCAGCAACCCCCCGCCAGCGGGAGCTCCTGTAGCTGCACGCTGGAGCGGCGCCGTTGGGCCAGAACGGCTGAGGGAAGGCCAACTCTAGAGCGCCGACGAGCCTTACTGGTCGGCACGGCAACACTGGGGCGGCGGTTACTGCAGCAATAGTCCAGCTCCACCTCTTCCTCGTCCCGCGAGCCCGTCTCCTTCCTCTTAAAGTGGCGGCGGAAAAAGGTATCCATGGTAGCCTGAGGGAGATACTGCCCTTTTTTAAATACTCCTTTGTGGCTGTTGGTGCAGAAATGAGTCCATAAGCTTGGGTTACAGAATTAGACACCACCACCTACTGCTATCTTAAGAAAGCAATACTGTGTGCATGGGTATATAATACCAGTGAGAAAAAAGTATGAAGAATATGAAGACCTTTCAGCGTCCATTACGCAGTCATACTATATTATTTGATATGTGTTGGGATTATAAGTAATCGTAGAAAGAAATACATATGGACAGGTCGTCTCAACTGAACCGGATATATCTGGGTCTAACTGGGTTCGTTCCATGACTGCACCCCTTTTGATTTGAATGAAACCTTTCATACATGTTAGTCCATGGTGGAAGTTGTCACAAGGAGACTTTTTGTAATGATAAAACATACAAGAGGTAGAGGTGCTTAAAGTTGACACATTTTGCATAGGGCAATTCCACGATAAGGGTTTGAAAAAATCTCCTTTGGTTATTGAACTCCAGTAATTGAAGTGGATTTATGAATGAGCGATTGCCAAACGGCATAGGCAAGATGCAGTAGATGGTATAGAGTACAGTATATACATATGAGATGAGTAATGTAGGGTATGTAAACATTATATAAAGTGCCATTGTTTAAAGTTGATCATGGATGTCTATGTTCGGGCCAAATGAAGGCCGGTCCAGAAGTCTGTGGAAGTTGAAATCAAGGCTCGTCCAAATTTCAGTTATGTGAAATTTTGGTTCCATTAATTGGAGAGAGAGTGAGAGCAAAAGTGAGAGAGATGGTTTGTCCACTCTTGCTTTAACCACCAGATGACAGAAAGAAAACAGTTATCAGCTGAACAAAACAGTATGCAAGTGGAAGGGAGGACAGTGGGTGGTGACCCAACTGTGGATTGTGACTACTATGGTTTCCCATCAGAAATTCTGTTCAAAATTTGTTAACAGAATTTTGAGTTTTAATCTCTTAATAATTCATAAACAATATTGTTATTAGTAAAAACACTATAAATAAATGATAGGTCTAACTTAACTTGTTACTTCTGTAAACTTTCATTATCCTCCCTCTAAATGAAGGAGAGAAATTAGAAAATATCTTAAAGATATGTGGGGTTTTGAAAACAGAATTTCAAAGCACAAAGCAAAAGTTTCCTAAACTTACAGAAACCCAAAAAATATCCCAAACTAGATATGTGTTGATATTAGTTGGCAGGGGTCTTTACTTCAACATTATTGTGTTTTGATGTATTTCTAATACCTTTTCAGTCTTTTTCTGGTAGATGTGACCCAACAGCCTCTCTCTCTCTCCATGTTCAGGCCAGTTCTGGCTAAAGACTCTCCCACTGTAGCTACCCGCTGCTGGCTTGTTAGCTGTACACTAACATGCTGACTAGACCGGCCATGTTGGGTACTCACGTTATTCAATCATTTCATCCAAACGGGTGTTTGCGTTGCCAGGACCCAAAATATTAACTTGGTTCTAATTTAGACGCTTTATGGGCTGCAAGTCCCACCTCTCCCATCTACTCATTGGTTTTCATGAGTATACTAACACATGTGGGTGATTGAAAGATGAACAAGGAGTGATTTATCAAAGAAAACTAACTAAGTTTGCTCTTTTATCTGTGGATTAATTTTCAGAGTAGATAACACAATACTTTGTATGACAGAAAATGGAACGAAATTCTACAAAAATCCATTAAAAAAAAGGACCATATGCATTTCAGGTAAAGTAACAACCCAATGTTTATCTCCCAGGACAAATTAGCTAGCAACAGCAAGCTAACTACATGACCATGAATGTTTCATGTGTGTTTCAACCTGTCCCCAAATTAATATAGTAGGTTCACAGTTGTCTTTGGTATTTTAACATGCGTGTCATGAATGTGTCTGGTGGGGACAGACAAAATCAACATGCGCATGATGGCGCATGCAAATGCACACGCAGAGATGTTTTGGTCAAGGTGTAAGGATCTTGCGAACGATCATCAGCGTTTATCATCACATTGACTTTTGACTGCCTTTTCTGATATACTCAAATGCCAGCCACATGCCATTTAAATTAAGAGCTCTATAAATGTGGATTTTTGTATCGTAGTGTATGCGCACACGCACACTGAAATATGGATGTGTGAGGTACGTACGTAGAAGGTGGGTTGTAGGCCTATTGATTTGGTGATACTTTGCTCAGTGTTGAATATGGAGTGAGTGTTATGTTTGTCTCCTGTGGCTTTCTCTAGATGTATAATGGGAGGCAGGTGGACTGTTAGACGGGAGTGACATAACAGCTTGTTATGTAGCACTATATTGGATCACTCCAATATGGGATCCTTCCGTGCGGCAGGATACATTCCAAGTAAGAATTTCCGATTAGTCCCGTGTACCAGGGTAGTACTGCAGCTGACCCCCTTAAATAGCTGCCGCCGCACCACTTCCACCTCTTCCTTTTCTCTGCTCATTCCAGAGAGGATTTGCTTGGTAAGAGGTCTATGTTAGAGTGTATAAGTGCAGAAGTATACCCACAACTATTCAATAGCTTGGAGCAGCTAGCTAGCCTCCCCATCAGTGTGTTCTGCTGTCCTCCCACTTGGTTAGGCTTGTGCCATCTCGTTTGGGTTTCGACCATGTTTTTATTACTTGTGACAGTGTACCAACCTGTGCGATACTTGGTTTGGTCTACCAGTATTGCGGCACTGAGGGTTTGTATTAGTTGTCTCTGTGACTTGTCTGTCCACTGGAACCTTCCCGGTTTTAGCCTTCAGATTCCGGGACCGTGCCTTTCCCATCAAGATCGGGAGATTGCAGTACTCCCCTGAGAGTGAACTAGGTGTCACGAGTTGCACCACGTTTCATCTCTCACAGGGCGCAGCGATCTTGCCTAGACTCTTGTGTGTTCCACAGTGACCGAGCTATCCAAAGTAGCTAGCTTAACGAGAGGTGACAATCAATCTTTACTATTATACAGTATTGAGCAGCATTTTACACTGTTGGCTTAATTATTTCCACAAGGAAAAGGTACAGCAATTCATTTTTAGAAAGAGTCAGGTCTCTGGGTGGGCCACTCAAGGACATTGAGACTTGTCCAGTTTCATCATAGTGCTTGATGGTTGTTGTGACTGCACTTGAAGAAACTTTCAAAGTTCTTGAAATGTACCAGATTGACTGACCTTCATGTCTTAAAGTAATGATGAACTGTCATTTCTCTTTGCTTACTGTTCTTGCCATGGACTTGGTCTTTTACCAAAAATAGGGCTATCTTCTGTATACCACCCCTACCTTGTTACAACCCAACTGATTGGCTCAAACACATCAAGAGGGAAAGAAATTCCACAAATTAACTTCTAACAAGATGCACCTGTTAATTGAAATGCATTCCAGGTGACTACTTCATTAAGCTGGTTGAGGAAATGCCAAGAATCTCAAATATATTTTGATTTGTTTAACACTTTTTTGGCTACTACGTGATTCCATATGTGTTATTTCATATTTTGATTTCTTCACTATTATTCTACAATGTAGAAAATAGTCAAGATAAAGAAAAACCCTTGAATTGTGTTCAAACTTTTAACTGGTACTACATATTTTTGTCAAACAGATGGAAAAGGGCTACAGTCAACTCCATTTAAAAAGTACACACATTAAATGAAATATGTTTCCCCTGCACAAAGGATGAGGGCAGAATGGGGTAGAATGAGGATGAGCCATCAACAAGAGCAATAAATGAATAATGTGAAAAAAAGGGGGAGAGGACGGGTCAAAGCCATTTCCACTGTGCCCAGTGAGGGTGAATGGACTGGCAATGAGAATAGAGGAGATGAGAGAAGAGGACATGGTATGGGGTGGGAGGATGGAGAGAGGGAGAAAAACCATATGAAAAGAATAAATCAGCTGCAAATGGAGAGGAAGTCGAATGCGGTGTTAAGTAACCACATCAGAATAGAGACCCTGATGCATCGTGTGTATTGGTCTACTGTATTACCGAAAAGGTTGGCTACTGGGTTTGCGTTGTCTAACTGACTACTGTGTAACTTCACGGACGTGTTACTCAAGTGCAGTAGAAGTGGAATTGCGATTTTTGCCCTACTTTCACTAAGCTATGCTTAGCTCTATTACCTCCCAGATGGAAGAATCTGGCTTTAGCGCGTTGACACTGGAGCTAGTGTCAGTTTTTGGCATTAGTGCCCATGAGGACACTCCTCCAGGGAGAAAGAGAAGGAATGGTTTAAATAACATTAAAAAACTATTAAGCATATTCAAAAATCCCCTGTCATAAAAAAAGTCCACCGGCCGTCACTATAAGAACCCCGCCTAAGGAAATGTTATCTAGGGGAAACACAAGAAGCTCTCATATGAGTGATACAGTGCCCTCAGAAAAGTATTCACCCCCCTTGACTTTTTCCACATTTTGTTGAATTACAGCTTGAATTTAAAATTGAAAAAAAAATTGTCACTGGTCTACACAATACCCCATAATGTCAACGTTATGTTTTTTATTTTTTATTATTATTATTAATACAAATTTCAAAAGGCACTCGCACATCTGAGCAATCTAATTTGCAGGTGCATGGCAGCAATTGAACAAGATGAAGGAAAAAGGAAACCGCACACTGCTCTTGATAGTATCACTGATATTTAATAAGCTTACATATCGTCAGAGCTTTTGTCTTGAGTCATTAAGTATTCAACCCCTTTGTTATGGCAAGTCTTAATAAGTTCAAGAGTAAAAACGTGCTTAACAAGTCACATAATAAGTTGCATGGACTCACTCTGTGCAATAATAGTGTTTAATAGGATTTTTCAATGACTACCTCATCTCTGTGTCCCACACATAGGTTGTCAAGATGAAAGAACAACTGAATGCACCGATTACGCATGTGTTTCTCTGGTGCTCATTAAGAAAAACAAGATTTTGAGACCTCCCGAGTGGCGCAACGGTCTAAGGCACTGCATCACAATGCTATAGACGTCACTACAGTTCCGGTTTCAATCCCATAAGGCGGCACACAATTGGCCCAGTGTCGTCTGGGTTGGGGGGGTGCTTTACTTGGCTCATCGCGCTCTAGTGCCTCCTTGTGGCGGGCCGGGTGCCTGCAGGCTGACCTCGGTTGTCAGGTTAACAGTGTTTCCTCCAACACATTGGTGCGGCTGGCTTCCGGGTTAAGCGGGCGGGTGTTAAAGAAGCGCAGTTTGGCGAGTCAGAGGGCGAATGACTCATCCTTCTCTTCCCGAGCCTGTTGGGGAGTTGGAGCAATGAGGCAAGATCAAAATTGGGGAGAAAAAGGGGGGTAAAATACCAAAAGAAATTGTATTTGGGGTGTGGTTCGATGTGGTAGTTACTGATGTTTGTCCCCCATGAGACACTTCCTCAAAATAGATAACGCAATAAATCTGTAATTCATTTTGATGTCTTTGTCAAGGAGGTTTTAGTCAAGCATCTAGCTAAGGTGTTTGGTGCAGTATTTCTCAAGTAAAAAAATGTGCGATGTGTTGCCTTATGTAAACAAAGTCCAATCCACTGCATTGCAGGGCAGGTCTGTCTCACTGTCTGTGTGTTCTACGATAGAATTGGATAGAGTGCAATCACTGAATCTGTGTATCCCGTGTTAGTGGGAAAGTGAGCATTGTCGAAATCAAAACCCGACCCTCAAGTACAACTCACTTACAAAACTCAGTTTTGGACGAGATTGACTATGACCAAAATTATTCTATTTATACTTTGTAGTCAATTTTGACACAATAATTATAATGGAGCTGGAGTGGATGGCTGCCGTTTTACGGTCTCCTAACCAATTGTGCTATTGTGTGTGTTTTTTTGTGTTATTTGTAACTTATTTTGTAGATAATGTTTCTGCATTTATCTATCATGACCGAAAAAAGCTTCTAGATATCAGGACAGTGATTACTCACCTTGTACTGGATGAAGATTTATTCTTTAACGAGTCGGATGCGAAGGATTTACTTAAAACACCCGACAAGGCCAAAATCCACGTGATTCGCATGAGAAAGAGACGGAGATACCAGGGATGTAGGTCGGGGTGCCTTGGGTAATCTGCCTCAGTCTTATTAGCCAATGTACAATCATTGGATAACAAAATAGACAAGCTACAATCACGAAAACCCTACCAACAGGACATTAAAAACTGTAATATCTTATGTTTCACCGAGTCGTGGCTGAATGACGACATGAATAACATACAGCTGGCTGAGTTTAAGCTGCATAGGCAAGATAGAACAGCCGCCTCCGGTAAGACATGGGGTGGCGGTCTGTGTATATTTGCCAGCGCACGAAATCTAAGGAAGTCTCGAGGTTTTGCTCGCCAGAGGAAGAGTATCTCATGACAAGCTGTAGACCACACTATTGACCAAGAGAGTTTTCATCAATATTTTTCGTAACTGTTAATTTACCACCACAAACTGATGCTGGCACTAAAACCACACTCAATTAATTACCTGTATATGGCCATAAGCAAACAGGAAAACACTCATCCAGAGGTGGCGCTCCTAGTGGCTGGGGACTTTAACGCAGGGAAAATTAAATCCGTTTTGCCTAATTTCTACCATTACTACCATGTTAAATGTGCAAATCAGAGGAAATCAAACTCTACATCACCTTTACTCCACACACAGAGACAAGTACAAAGCTCTCGCTCGCCCTCCATTTTAACATGGCACACCTGTTAATTTAAATGCATTCCAGGTGACTACTTCATGAAGCTGGTTGAGAAAATACCAAGAGTGTGCAAAGCTGTTGTCACACCCTGACCATAGTTTGCTTTGTATGTTTCTATGTTTTGGTTGGTCAGGGTGTGAGCTGAGTGGGCATTCTATGTTACATGTCTAGTTTGTCTAGTTCTATGTTTGGCCTGATATGGTTCTCAATCAGAGGCAGGTGTTAGTCATTGTCTCTGATTGGGAACCATATTTAGGTAGCATGGGTCCTCAGATCCTGCAAAAGTTCTACAGTTGCACCATCGAGAGCATCCTGACTGGTTGCATCACTGCCTGGTACAGTACCTGTGGCCTCTGACCGCCAGAGGGTAGTGCGTATATGCCAAGCTTCTTGCCATCAGGACCTCAGGCCTGCAAAAATAAAAAGAGATTTTATTTTTTATTTTCAGGTGTTGGGGTTTGTGTGGGTGATTGTCCTTGTTCCTGTCTTGTGTTAGTTTGCACCAGTTTAGGCTGTTTCGGTTTTCACATTACGTTTATTGTTTTGTATTGATTCGTGTTTTCTTTGTTTTTTCCTTAAACATGAATCTCAATTGCCATGCCGCATTTTGGTCTGACTCTCCTTCACCTATAGAAAACCGTTACAGCTGTCATCAAGGCAAAGGGTGGCTACTTTGAAGAATCTGAAATATAAAATATTTTGATTTATTTAACACTTTTGGTTACTACATGATTCCATGTGTGTTATTTAATAGTTTTGATGTCTTCACTTTTATTCTACAATGTAGAAAATAGTAAAAATAAAGAAAAACCCTGGAATGAGTGGTACTGTAAGTATTCACACCCCTTCACACCCCTGAGTAAATACATGCTTGATTCACCTTTGGCAGCGATTACAGCTGTGAGTCTTTCTGGGTAAGTCTCTAAAAGCTTTGCACACCTTGATTGTAAAATATTTGTCCATTATTCTTAAAAGTTTTCAAGCTCTGTCAAATTGGTTGTTCATCACTGCTTGAAAACCACTTTAAAGTCTTGCCATATATTTTCAAGTAGATTTAAGTCAAAACTGTAACTCGGCCACTTTGAAACATTCACCGTCTTCTTCACATACAGGTTTGCATAGTTGCCGTACCGGGAAGCCCATGACTACACCCCAAATTTGAAGGAAAAAGTCTAACTCAAAGATCAAGTAGCTAATGGATAATACCAGTTCAGTAAGTTGTAAGATGCAATCATTGGATGGAGCAAGGTTAGAGTCTCTCTGCTGAAGGAAGTGTTGCAGCGCCTGCAAGCCTCCAGTGTAGGATGTTAGTGTACAAGCTCTCCACATCAAAAGTGGCCAGCAGGGTGCCCTCTGGTTATCCTTCCTTAGCCCTCTATCAATGAGGTCATGTGGCTAGTGTTTTTGACATAAGATGGAAGATTCTCAACCATCGGTTTAATGTGGTGATCCACAAACGTAGAAATGTTGGATGCCACAGAGTTGATTGCTGCTACAATGGGTCTAGCTGAGGGAGGAGACATTTGTTTGTGTAATTTAGTGACTGTGTACTGTGACTTAGGACATTTCACACATAGAAATTCGCATTCTTTTTTGAAGATTTGTCCTGATTCCAAACAGCTTTCCACTGTGGATGAGATATTATGCTGGAATTCTAGGCTAGGGTCATAATTCAATTTGCGATAGAAGTCACATTTACATAGTTGTCGGCGACATTCATTCACATAGTCACATTTCTTTTTTATACAAATTCCTCCTCCTTTGTCACATTTTTTAAATGGCAATCAAAGGATCTGACTTTAAGTCCTTTAGAGACATTCTCTCGACTCTACTCAGGTTATCATAAGATTTGTGTTTCTGTTTGTCTTTCAGTAGGTTACCTACATCATTTTCAACAATCCTGCAGAAGGTTTCTATGAACGCATTGCGTTTTGGGGGGAGGTACGCATGAACCTTTTGCTCTAAACGTGGATCTCTCAGAGTTACCAGTTACCTCAGCTGGGTTAATGGCTCCATCTCCACCTTGACTCATGGTAGGACAGGTAAGTCTATTGATTAACGCGGTATACCTATGTATACATCTCACTGAGGATAACATTTGGAGTGGAGTCATGTAAATTTCACTCTTATCAAAGAACTCAATCAATCTCAGATTACGGAAAAACTTGAATAAATCTATCTCGACGTCAAAGTCAGTAATGTATGCAGTGGGTACAAATGACAACCCTTATTGAGAACACTACGTTGAGCTGATGTCAGGGTCTAACTTGATAAGTTGAAGATATTTAGCTCCTTTTGGACTGGTGCCCCGTTCTGGATCTCAATTGCTAGGTGTCGCGGGGTGGTAGTGGATTTCTTCCCGACGTATGCGCCGAACCCTCTTACAGTATCCTCCATAATTTTTAAATTATTCAATGGAAGAAGTTTGGAACGACCAAGAGTCTTCCTAGAGATGGCTGTCCGGCCAAACTGAGCAACGGGCGAGAAGGGCCTTGGTCACGCTAACAGAGCTATAGAGTTCCTCTGTGGAGATGGGAGAACCTTCCAGAAGGACAACCATCTCTGCAGCACTCCACCAATCAGTCCTTTATGGTAGAGTGGCCGGACGGAAGCCACTCCTCAGTAAAAGGCACATGACAGCCCGCTTGGAGTTTGCCAAAAGGCACCTAAAGGACTCTCAGAACATAAGAAACTATATTCTCTGGTCTGATGAAACCAAGATCGAACTCTTTGGCCTGAATGACAAGCATCACGTCTGGAGGAAACGTGGCACCATCCCTACGGTGAAGCATGGTGGTGGCAGCATCATGCTGTGGGAATGTTTTTCAGCGGCAGGGACTGGGAGACTAGTCAGTATTGAGGGAAAAATGAACGGAGCAAAGAACAGAGAGATCCTTGATGAAAACCTGCTCCAGAGCACTCAGGACCTCAGACTGGGACGAAGGTTCACCTTCCAACAGAACAACGACCCTAAGCACACAGCCAACACAATGTAGGAGTGGCTTCGGGACATGTCTCCAAATGTCATTGAGTGGCCCAACCAGAGCCCGGACTTGAACCTGATCGAACATCTCTGGAGAGACCTGAAAATTGCTGTGCAGCAATGCTCCCCATCTAACTTGACAGCTTGAGAGGATCTGCAGAGAAGACTGGAAGAAACTCTCCAAATACAGATGTGCCAAGTTTTATACCCAAGAAGACTCGAGGCTGTAATCACTGCCAAAGGTGCTTCAACAAAGTACTGAGTAAAGGGTCTAAATGCTTATGTAAATGTGATTTTTTAAAATTATATATAATTTTACAAACCTGTTTTTGCTTTGTCAATATGGGGTAGTGTACGTAGATTGATGAGGGGGAAAAATGGTTGAATCCATTTTAGAATAAGACTAACATATCAAAATGTGGAAAAATTCATGGGGTGTGAATACTTTCCAAATGCACTGTAGGCCAATTCCCACATATGTGAAGGGTTAAACAAGACCATTTTTTTCTCAGCAATTGTATTAGTATTAAATAATATCATTACCTATTTTTTTAAGACAATATACTGTAGCTCAATATTTGTATTATACTGTCTTTTTTGCTCATTTTTATCAAGGGACACAATCATTTTGGACCTGACTAGGTCCATAGGGATATCAGTCAATTTACCACTGGCAATTTACCACTGGCAATTTACCACTGGCATTACAATGGGCTCACATGAAGCTGCGCTCTGAATTGATAATTATTTGGATGCTGCCAGCTGTGGACAGGATTGAAATAATCCAAACCCAAGGAAAACTGTGGCATACCCTCAATTCCATGACATACCGTTTTTTCCTAATCATCTCGCATATCTCTGTTTCGAACAAAACTGACTTGATGACCACAGTTATCTTACTTAGACTTCGTAGTCAATTTTGACACTAGAATAAATGTCCCTGACTCATATCGATGCCACATAAGGAGTTGGTTTTTCAATTGAGTTGCTCTTTAAAAGCCATACTAATAAAATGTTTGAAGATAAAGAAGTATAATATTACCTATTAATGCCTCATGAGCTTAATTTAACTGTCTAACCCCATCACAACAGAAATGCACAGCAAAAAGTGAAATCTAAGCATGCCTAAATATCTTGCATCAAGATTGTTTTAAATCTATATTGATTGATAATTCTCTTAACATTTTTGTGTTCGTTTTACCATGCTAAATTATCAGCTAATGACGTTAGATCATTTAACTTGGTAAAAAATAATATATATATTAAAAAAAGAGAATTATCACTCAATATAAAATATTTTGTCTTTCTTTTAGATTTAACTTTTTGCAGTGTGGTGTTGAACTTGTTGAAAATTATTATTATTAAGGAGTGGGCCTTCAATGTCTGGTGAATCTGTACAACAAAAGCAATTTAATGAACTGAGTAACCATTTCTAGGGAGAACATTTTTTATTTACATATTTACCTTTATTTAACTAGGCAAGTCAGTTAAAGAACAAATTCGTATTTACAACGACGGCCTAGGAACAGTGGGTTAACTGCCTTGTTCAGGGGCAGAACGACAGACTTTTACCTTGTCAGCTCAGGGATTCGATCTTTCAACTAGTCCAACGCTCTAACCACTAGGCTACCTGCCGCCCCACATCACAACAGTGGCCGCAGCAGTAATTTTGGGCACCATGCCAGTGAACTAGAACAATACACTATCATGCTGGTGCACCATTTCCACTCATTTGTAAGAGTGTAAGTGGGCCAGTTCAGAGGTCATCTATCTGTCCCCAAAAATGCTATGAGATCACACATACAAACACACAGATTTTTGAGTAAACTATCACATCTTTGAGATTACTGTTCTTCACAGCAAATGGTATTTAAGACACCATCTCTCATTACTTTACCATGTGATATAATATCAAAAAATGTATCCAGTGTTCAACTTCATGCATTCATGGCTATTGACATGGATAGACCACTTCTACACTGTCTGGCACATTTACATTCAATCAATGATAACACCTTGACAACAACTAGCCTTTGCGGTGAGCCGTGAGGTGAGCAGCACTCTAGGAAATTAAGCCGGGTAAACCTGCTGCTAGTCCTGATTATCACCACAGAGGCGTCGTGACGATGTTCACAACAGATTATCATGAGGCTTCTCTGACCTGTACTGCTTCTGCCTGATAGGCACTTCACTATTTTAGCACTTCCTCTTCGCTCTCATTTGGTGCCTAGTGGCAACACCTGCAGCTGCTTTCACTCGACAGCGTGTAAACTCCGATTTTTTTTTCTTATTCGCATATGTTGTAATTAGACCCTATTTTAAATCATCTGATATTTTTTGCGTTGTGCACGCCATCGTTTGAGACACATCATGCTCTTGAATACAGGGTTGGCTGTCATTTCAAATCACCCCTTTTAATTTCAGTCAGACATCACATTTTGTCTTCAGCGATTTAGCGAGATGTATCCCACACAACACAAAAATGTATCGTCACACTCAAGGCTTCAATTGAGTGCAGTTGAGAGTTCCACTGCTTCTATCTTCGGGGGGAAAACTACATTGAAATGGATACCTGTTTAAAATGAGTCAGGCAGCCAGTCAGTTTCAGGTACAGTTAAACCACCACCATGTTACATTAATAACTAGCTGGTCTATAATCGGGGTGTGCATTACGTCTGTAGGGCAGCACCACCAGTAGTCCCATTTTAAGCAGCTATGGCTGATGCTGTGGTCAACTACCAGTGAGGTCAACTGAGGGGGAGAGAACCAGATTCTCAGCCATTTAATAATTTATGATTAACACCCTGTTAATAAATGATACTCATAAAATATTATTTCCATTAGCTTCCTATTTATTATTCCCACTAGATGTTTGAAAATGTCCACTGAAAAGTCTTCACTTACAAAGAAAGCCACTTTGGCCTTCCCTAAATAACTAGATTTGCTGCCACTATATCTATTACGATAACGTGTTTTTTTTGGTAATAGGTCGTAATCTTGAGAGCTTTGAAGAAGCAAAGAAAATAATGACGTGCTAACGAGAGAACACGGTCTGTGCATCACTCACAATACTGACTGTGATTTATCTTTTTTCAAATAAAATATTGTACAGTATTTACACAGACAACTACAACTCAAGTCAAATGCAAATGCAATATACTGTATGAGCTAAGCTTGAATCAAACCTTTAATCAAACCAATTGATAAGAAACCAAAAATCACAGTCCTACATTTGAAATACAACTACAAAATCACTGACAACTCTACACCGACTTCACTTCCAAGGGTAAGTAGTAGTATACAACCTGAGATGGAGGTGCTCAATCAATCAAGCTTCTCTGTTGTCAGCAATACAAACACATTCAATCAGGAAGAAAGAAGGAAAATGAGGGATGGGAGGGAAAAAGAGGGGAAGGGGAGGGATAGAGAGAGGAGGAAAACCTAAGCAGGAGGGCTGATCTAAGAGTGAAGGGTGTGATCTATTGGCCCCTGCTAGAGCCTTGTTAGTGTGGGAGAAGCAAGGGAGAGAGGGAATCAGAGAGAGAGACACAGTAAGCTGCCGTTTTAAAATAACTCAGAGATAACAGGATGAACTAACTCTGTAAGCTTATGAGCTACACAAGCTCTCATTCACACACGCACACCAGGCTACGAGAATGAAGATACATGCACAAATACACACACACACAAACACGGACAAGCACATGCATAACGTGTGCACACACACACACCTTGCATACTTTGATTTTAGAGTGAACAATCACTTTACTTCTCTGGTAATGGGTAAAGTACTGTTAATGCAAATGGTTTTCTAGCCATCTAGTCACTTTACCTCTTTCCAGTTCCACATCATACAATAATATTGACTTTAGATCAAGTATGCTTACACTGTTTATACCCATTCATGGCTATCAACATGGATTTACCACCAATACCCTTCTGACTGTAACTGAACTGAAAGCAGCTGTGGGTATAATGCTATAATAACGCTATATAAACTGTGTCTGTTTGTGACAGCACTGAGAACAGCAGCTGGATGTTTATTCTACACTCTTGTTTGTGTTGGCTCACTTCACTCCACCCCTTTCTAGATAACAAGCTCTGGTAGTAACCACTCCAACCCGCTCCCATAATGCATATCATTACCACTTCAAGGCCCTCATGCTGTTGCATTATGGATCAGTTAGCTTAAAACTAGGAAGGAGTTTGAATTTTAATTCGGCAAATATATAACGACAGTGTGTATTCTGACAGAAATCAAACAATTTTCAGACAATTCCAAATACAGTACTTAATTAAGTTCATCCTCTGCCACCATTGTTACACTGTATCCAATTAGCAAGTACAAAGGTATAATTTACAAATGTATCTAATTACTAGGTTTGGAGAATAATGGAGTGCTATGGGTTGTCTTGGTTGTTACCATGGAGTCATAGGTTATGCGTCCATAATGGTACCCTATTCCCTATAGTGTACTACTTTTGACCAGAGTGCAATATGGAACGTAGACATGGTAACCAGCAGACCCACCACCTCAAAGCAAGGTGCTTTAAATAAAGAGTGACTTTTACATTTATGCCTTAAGTCCATTGTATTGTTTACCTGCGGTGTTTCCTGCATGGTTCATACACACACATATGATACAACTCAAATTAATTTCTTATACCGCACAATCCATAGTTGTAGGCTAACAATAGGCTATATGCTTTTGATAGTGGGTGTGAGGTGGAATTCACCTTTTTGTCCAATGAGGTCATTTCTGGGCAATATCTCTGTCCATTTAGAGGACCCCTTTTGGCTAAAGAGCACTCTCCAAAATCCTGTATAACCTCTTTAAGTGATTATCATAATTTTTCCAAATCAGCAGTTATATAGCGTTCAAGCTACCAAAACAAGTAAGGCAACACTGTTTTGATAGTAAACCAGCTAGTCAGACCCATGACTAAGTTCTGCCTGTCCCCTGGCCCTAAGAATGACTTTAATTATTAATTCCGACGTATTCAGAATCTGCGTGTCTTGATCGCGTCTGGTGTGGGTGGACAAAATCAACATGCGAGTAATGGTGGACGCGCAAGAGGTCTGGTCAACATGTTAGAGTGGAGTGTAGCCACGGCAGACTGGACAGACACTTTAGTTCTATGCGACAGCAACTTGTAGCGCTGTTTTCAGAAACATAATTGTCAAGAAATTAATTTGCTGTCACAGAATGCTTCCTTATGACAGCATGTGATAATAGGCTATAGCCTACTACTAGTGATTTAATCTACCACTTGCATTCGCCCATATATCCATAGGCTACATTATTCACCTCGTTTTGGTCATTGGCAACTTAGCACTAGATTCATTAGGCTGTAACAACAAACAAGCAGCATGAACATTATTTTGCTCAAACAGATAATGAACCCAAAATAATGAATGTGTAACTGATTCTAGTGGTGGGACAATACATTGTATGATCATTTGGGCTGGGTGTAGGGCAGGTCAGATTTAGGTCATCTGGTCTTCAGGAGATTTTATTATCCGATTAATGAATTTGGTCTTTCACAATAGCTTATAATCATTAGAATAATTCCCATCCCCTCAATGGGTAAAACTATATACTAATTAGTGTGCTTATCTCAGCAAGAACACACACTTCTTAACTATTTTTCTGGTGTAATTAGAGAATTTTAGATCTGACATGCCAACTTGCATCTAATAACAAATGTACCAAGTTCAATGAGAGCTATGCAATTTGTGTTGAATACAGGCTAAATACAGGCTAAAACATAAAATGAGATTAGGCTATATTGAAATGACCCTTGCCCGGGCCATCCGAGTGGCGCAGCAGTCTAAGGCAGTGCTGGAGGCTTCACTACAGACACGGGGATTCGAACCTGGGCTGTATCACAACCGCCCGTGATTGGGAGTCCCATTGTGTGGCGCACAATGGCCCAGCGTCGTCCAGGTTAGGGGAGGGTTTGGCCGGGGGGGCTTTACTTGGCTCATCGCGCTCTACCAGGCGCTTGCAGGCTGACCTCGGTTGTCAGTTGAACAGTGTTTCCTCCGACACATTGGTGCAGCTGGCTTCCACATTGGTGCGGCTGGTTAAGCGGGCGGGTGTTAAGAAGAGCTGTTTGGCGGGTCATGTTTCGGAGGACGCATGACTCGATCTTTGCCTCCCAAGCCCGTTGGGTATTTGCAGTAATGAGACAAAATCGAAATTGGGGAGAGAAAGGATAGAAATTACCCGTGCCTATATCCTGTTTTGTCATTTTAGTATTGTGCACAAGCGGCGAGGCAGAAACAGTAGGCATACATGCAAAATACCTTGCTTATGTTGAGTAAGACGATGACAAGGTTTTGCAAATCAGCCTCAACCACCTGAAGATTGTTATTCATTAGATTTATCTTGAATGTGGGGTAATTCGTCAGATGAACATATTCAAACCCCCAGTATTTGGGAAACATAGATCAATGGTGGACGGCCAAACATCTTGGAGGACAGTCTCTAGGCTGGATTTTATACTGATTTTAAAGGGATAGTTCACCCAAATTAATGACATATTTGAATGTTGGTTGCTTATGATTAAGGAGAGACTGGAATCCATCCTATGGCTAGACACTAAACATAATAGAACATGTTTGCTTAGACTGTTAACAACATGCAAACTATAATAACATATAAACTATATTTCATTTTCATTTTATTGAAAAAAAATACATTTGCACAATGAACACTTGTCTCTCAAATACATTGTTACAGTTGTTGGTTAGCTAGCTAGCAAATGTTTGCCATATTAGCATACAAGTGATATTAGACAAAACAAGACAAGGGATCATGAACAAGATAAAACTAGGTGAACCAAACCACCTACGATTCACCTCATGGCAGCTTCTTGTCATTGTTGCTACTGTAACTGTCTGGCCATCCAAACTTTACTACTACAGTACATAATTTGCACTACTTGATCGCTGTTTTTCATGTAACACACACACACACACACACACACACACACACACACACACACACACACACACAGATGTTATACAGTTATATTCTGAACTCTGCCCCTTATCTCTCTCTTCTCCAGTTCAGACGAGCCTATAAACAACAGTGAGACCGACTACCACAGAAGGCAGCACTGGACAGCCATGCAGGTGCAGGTAACACCACAGTTTCAGGCTCTCATTTCTCCCTTTAAAAAGGAGCCTAACACACATGCAAATCACAGATGTTGTTGGTGTTTCATCCATTTTAAAACCAACTATCCCCAAGTTTACCATTGCAGAAATCTGTTTCCCTCCTTCACACCAATACACATACTGTAAGTTGTTCATATGATGTCACCATTACTCTCACTCTTGTTACAAAATATGCTTTTACGATTTTAATTCAAAATCTCATTTTCATCCTCCTAGGAATCATCTTTTACGCAGTGCTGGTGAAATGGACAATCAAACACGTCCGCTGCTGCATTGAATTAATAAAATTGCCAGTACAATGTTGTGCTTTCTGACCATTCCTTTCAAAGAATGTGGATTGTTCTACAGTTAATTCTCTCTTAAGGATAAGAAAGGGATCCTGCAGGTTATTTTAGGGCCATTATGCTGAAGGACAATTCCTACAGGTAGTCCTGGGAGGTAGTTATCTTTTGATAAAGCGAGGCAGGGTAGCTAACGTTAGCTAGTGAGGCAGGCTAGCTTACGTTTTTTTGCTAACATTAGCGTAGTTTGCTAGCTTGATAACTAGCTAGCTAGCTACCCCATTACAACTTAGTTAGGTCGTAACTCATACAAGTTTACTGTGTATTGTCATTTTGGTTGTGAAGTGCATTATCAAAAAGCTTTGTCCTTTCTTTATAACAAAATGCAATTTACCACTTGGCTGTCTATTGTATCACCCTGTCACAGGCCCTCCAGGTCAACACCACCTAATAAGATCAGGAAGTACATTGGTGTATGAGGATTGCCTGCTGCAGTTGTTCGAGACATGTCCAGTTTGCAGCTGAACATGCAACATAGAGAAGACAAGCAAGGGGACCCTCAGCATCACGCAGAGATGGCCTCGCTGTGAGCATTCAAATAAATGGAACAGGGAAGACAATTGAATCAGGTTGGTGACATCTGACCTGGCCAAAGGTCAAAAACAGTTTCAAGTTCTGTCCCAATTTCCCTTCATAACCTAGCCTGGAGTGAAATAGAAAGGTGAACACAGTGATCCGGTTGGTTCCACCATGCTAATCATAACCACCTTTGATAATGTAATCAGTGCTCGGTGTGTGCGTTTCTTTGTGACCAATCAGTATCTTTGATGAAGGGCCAGGAGTTGATCTACGCTGCCATGCCCATCCTACGCAGGGATTTGCTACACACTTTTCAGTAGTTGGTATTCAGACTTACCTTATGCAGGTGTGTAAAAGGGCTTTGCAGGCGTGGTTCCCTTGTACGCACAGAATTCTTATAATTAAACTCCTGAAAACCCTCCCACTTGCTGGCAAACATCATTTCTCGTGGAGTTTTCATTCAATTGCACAACGTTAGCCTAATATGATCCACTAACATTAGTCAGAAACAACTTCACGGACGTGACAGAGGCAAGAAAGGTAAACAGAATGGAATGATGCAAATGGAAGAATACTAAAACTAAAGTGACAGTTATAAATGTATGTGGGTATTACTGACGGTGGCTCCCAATAGTGGCTAATATTTAACATGATCCAAATTGTAAAATAACATGGAGGAAAACCTGGGCATATAATTCAAACATCCTAAAACTCATACATCAACTCGGTTGGTTCAGCCTTATAGAAGCCTATAGCTTGGGTCTCCAAATTTCCTTCATGCAAATTATGAGATTCGGGAAAAACGGGACACAGCTATTTATAGGCTACTTCACTGTGGAAAAGGGGCCGCAATACATGTCATGTTGATATGATTTTCAGTTTGCTTCCATATGACTGGTTTCACATTTGTCTCCAGGGATCATAAAGAAAAAATAATCTAAAACAATTGCTGTGTAATTACAATATCCTTCTCTAAACGGGTTACTCATTAACCTAGCTCCTATCAATTAATAAATTACAGTGCATGGAAAACGCTTTGATTTCTATTGGAAATAATGCTTTTTTGACTTGGTACCGACAAGTTCGCTGGACCTTTTTCATGGTTTCCTTGCGTGAATTGATGAGGGAATTCATTTCTTAGATCTCCACCCCAAACAAATAGCGGGTGAATAGCATGCTATTCTCATGCTTAAGTTCAAGGTCAGAATACACCTAGAGAAGTGCATGAAAAGGGAATTACGTTCCATTTACGCACACTTAACTCGGAATCGGCCCCTTGGAGACATGCAAGATGATGTGATGGAGTCCTGACCAACAGATAGTAGTGATACTGATGTCTCTGAAAGAGAGTGACCTAGCACATGGCATAACATTTTTACTTGACAACTTTTACTTGTATTGTCTCATTGAATTGACTGGTAATACCCGATATGGGGGAGGGAGAAACCCTGTGTATTCTGCAACAGGATCAGGGAATTCCTGTTGTATACGGGAAACCACACAGGAAGGTCTGACCACAGACGTTTCCCAAGATAGCCCCATTACCACCAGACACAATTCTGATAAGCACAGTATCTGTATCAGCTAGGAATCACAATGAAAGATAAAGGGTGCACATTGTTATATTAGCAGAACACTGCTTCTATGGAACTATGTAAAGGGTTGTCTACATAGACCGGTTACTACATTTTGAAAAACTTAGTTTAGAATATACAGTACCAGTCAAACCATTGGAAACACCTACTCATTCCAGGGTTTTTCTTAATTTTTTAAAACTATTTTCTACATTGTAGAATGATAGTGAAGACATAAAAACTATGAAATAACACATACGGAATCATGCAGTAACCACAAAAAGTGTTAAACAAATCAAAATATATTTTATATTTAAGATTCTTCAAAAGTTGCCACCCTTTACCTTGATGACAGCTTTGCACACTTTTGGCATTCTCTCAACCAGCTTCATAAGGTAGTCCACTGGAAAGCGTTTCAATTAACAGGTATGCCTTGTTAAAAGTTAATTTGTGGAATTTCTTTCCTTCTTAATGTGTTTGAGTCAATCAGTTGTGTTGTGACAAGGCAGGGGTGGTATACAGAAGATAGTCCTATTTGGTAAAAGACCAAGTCCCAATTATGGCAAGAACAGCTCAAATAAGCAAAGAGAAACAACAGTCCATCATTACTTTAAGACAGGGGTGGGCAACTCCTCGAGGGCCTGATTGGTGTCACACATTTTCTCCATCCCGAGCAAACACAGCTGATTAATCAAATTGCGTTCTAAACTGATGAACAGGATTAGATGATTATTGGAGTCAGGTGTGTTAGCTGGGGCAAAACTGTGTCACCAATCAGGCCCTCGAGGACTGGAATTGCCCACCCCTGCTTTAAGACATGAAGGTCCGTCAATCTGGAACATTTCAATAACTTTTTCAAAGTTTCAAGTGCAGTCGCAAAACCCATCAAGCGCTATGATGAAACTGGCTCTCATGAGGACCGCCACAGGAATGGAAGACCCAGAGTTACCTCTGCTGCAGAGGATAAGTTCATTAGAGTTAACTGCACCTCAGATTGCAGCCCAAATAAACGCTTCACAGAGTTCAAGTAAGAGATACATATCAACATTAACTGTTCAGAGGAGACTGAGTGAATCAGGCCTTCATGGTCGAATTGCTGCAAAGAAACCATTACTAAAGGACACAAATAAGAAGAAGAGACTTGCTTGGGCCAAGAAACACCAGCAATGGACATTAGACTGGTGGAAATCTGTCCTTTGGTCTGATGAGTCCAAATTTTAGATTTTTGGTTCCAACCGCCGTGTCTTTGTGAGACGCAAAGGACGATCGGATGATCTCTGCATGAGTGGTTCTGCGGAGGGAAGGAAATGCAGCCAACTAGTGCTCAGCATATGTGGGAACTCCTTCAAGACTGTTGGAAAAGCATTCCTCATAAAGCTGGTTGAGAGAATTTCAAGAGTGTGCAAAGCTGTCATCAAGGCAAAGGGTGGCTAGTTTGAAGAATATAAAATATATTTTGATTTGTTTAACACTTCTTTTGGTTACTACATGATTCCATATGTGTTATTTCATAGTTTTGATGTCTTCACTATTATTCTACAATGTAGATATTTTGTACATAAATTTAGCAATGTAATGCAGGAGATTTGTTTTGTGTGATTGAGTAGCAGGAAAGAGCTGTGGGAAAGCTTCTGACAGATAGGTGTGTCTTGGACACACCCAAGAAACACCCACATCAAACCACAACCCCAAGCCAACTCACGTTTTGCTTCTGTTATGCCCGGCAGCATTTCTTGTCAGGCAAAGGCAAAAACGACGCCAAATCAGCAGGTGTAGTTTTCCCTTTACAACAAATCTGCCCAAATATAAAATATTGGCCAAATGCATATATTATATGTATGATATCTGGTAGATACCTTTCTTTGTACCACAGTCAAGTTTTCATAGTAAACCTGAAAATCATACTACGTCTATCCAAGACAGTAGCTAAATTGTTCGGATGCAGCAATGCTACCACCTAGTGGGTCATAGAAGTACCAGTAGATCCCGTACCTCCCTGTTCAAATACATTTACAAAATTAGACTTCAGTATGTTTCTTTATTTTAAAAACCTTTCCCTTTAGGGGACCTTAAGAATGATACATTAATGTTTCAAACATCTGAACATGTTTCTGGGAAGATCTTAAAAGCTATGTGAGCTATACTCTACCTCCTCTTTTTGATTTTTAGACCCAAATGGATTCTTGACTCTCCTTTACACCTCCCACCCTGTCCCTCCTCCTTTCAGTCTTCTTCTCATTCCACTCTTCGGCTATGCTCTCGACCGCTCCTTTGCTCTCTCTCTCTCTCTCCATATTTGCTGCCCCTTTCCCCTCCAACTGTGTGTGTCCTAACCCAGGTGCCCCTAATGTCCTCCTCATTCTCCTCCTCATTCAGGTCACAGCAAAGCTGCCCTCCTAAGTCTTCTTCTCCCGCTCTCTCTAGCTCCTCACTCTCTCTTGCTCTCTCTTTCCATCTCTTCTCCATGCTGACCCTTTCCCCTCTAACTTGTGTGTGTCCTAACCCTACTGTAGCTCCTCTCCTCTCCCATCTCCTCTCCAGGACACAGGAGAGCTGCCCTCCTGCGCTGGTGCTGGCCTGGTCCCCAAACACACGAGTACACTCCTGGGCCTTCCTCTGTGACAATGACCCCATAGTATAAATAGAAACAGGACAAAGTGGCGACAAAGATAGCCCAGGAAATGGGTCTGTGTAATCCCTGGGTCCTGACTGCGTCACTGTGATGCGCGCAGTGTATGCACGTGTCTGTGTGTCTCTGTGTGTGTGTGCACGCTAGTAGCGAGTCTCATCACACTCCAATCAGGTTTCATTTGACCTCATCCATAACAGTTTGTCTGGCCTTAGGAGTAATTGGGATCACTCTTCACATTTCCCCAAAAGATAAAATTACAACATTTTCCCCTAATGCCCTACGCAACATGGGCAGCATTAGATTCACATTAAATGAAATTATCCAAACAGGCTGTCACATGGAAGCCTTTAGCCTAGCGTATTTACTTCACAAAAGTTTATAAATTCAAAGCGTGCGCATAATTCACACTGCCGGACTGCGCACGCTTTGAATTTATGAACTTCTGTGAAGTAAATACGCTACGTGACTTGAATGCAATTAATAAACCCTACAAGAAACCCCTACATTAGTTCTCTAGCCTATAAAAGAATGTCTCCCTCTTTGAGCTGTAATTGTGAATCTTCAGACAGTCACAATTGTGATAGGCATCTCTGTCACAGACTTGAAGTATCTTAACAATTCAGAGAGGCATGAGGGAAAATTAAATATTCTACTGTCCTAGAGCATATTCTATTTTCCTATCCAGTCCCAATCCCACTAAAAATCCTGACTCCTGTCTCACATGAAAATTCCAAACTTTTGATTCTGTAATCCATAGGTTGCATTACCAAAGAACGCCTCTTTCGCCTGCATGTCAAAATACCGTTCTAACATGTCCCCCTCGTACCCTCCCGTACTTACTGCCAATATGAGAGCTTCGGTAGAGAATGTGTGTTCAACAAATTGTATGAGAGTAGATATGGATATTTTCTAAAGTTGAGTTGGTCCCCGTTAAAATGCCTTGAGTATTTGAACTACTCTTCATCTCCCCGTTGTCCATGAGCTGATCTGCTATCTGTATAATCATCAACTCCATTTTGCCAAATATAGGAGATATTATATAATTCGTTGAAGGAGGTTATCTAGCAAGTTTAGCAACTTTGGTCATTTCACTTTTGTTTGACTGCCGTTACAAAGTAAGAACGTTTCGAAAACTATACTCGGAGTGCGCTCTGTGAGTCCTCACCTCTTTGCCGAGATGCGCTGGTCATCAAAGATAGTTACTCTATCATTAGTACATGTCCGTTTAATTTGCTCTGAAACCTTTACAAGGCGGTGCAGCCAAGCCAACAAGGTGGAGCAGCACTGCTGTTATTTGGGGAGAACCCTGGCATCTTGACCATATCTTGGTTTTAAAAGCTTTAAATGGGCACTTCCGATTTTTGCGGTATTTCCCGCAACTCTCACGATAAATATGAAGTATTCCCCCGTCTTGAAACTTGGTCGATTTTCAAGAAAATATTCATCCCTAGTCTGGCCCAAGGGATCCCAGTTAAGCTGGGATAGGGACGGTCTTTTTAGTCAAGCCCCATTAGACAGATGC